>NC_136854.1:29260906-29885281 GCF_951799975.1 Gobius niger
ATTTCTGACACTGAATTCGCTGTATTTTTGATTGAAAATTTTAGTGAAATTAAGCCAAAATACGGTATCCGAACTAACATCAATAAATCATAAATTGTAAATGTTTTGCGCCTTCAATTATAATAAATACTAATTATATTTTACAGAAGGCGATCTTCAGTTGTTTAGTATTTTTGTGTTATCTTTTAAGAAGCAACTAAAGTCATCTGTTGCTTCTGAACAATCACACACATCACAATGATAATGATGAGTTAAATCAGCTCCTCCCACTCCGAGCATGACCAGACTGATCGACAGAAGAGTGAGTGGAGACGTGTTGATACGACGTCATTACCAAAACAGCTTTTGTCTTCGTATCACCCAGCCCCACTACACCCAGCCCAATGATCAGCTTTGTTATTGGAATTATACAGACCAGAGGCTTTAATGGAACACGGGCTGACTGGTCAAATATTGGTCAATTTCCATGTTGATCTCTGTTGTCTTCCTGTCAATCATATCCATACAACAATTAATCAAAAATGTATTCATGGTGGTAGTAAGTAACCTTGTCCATGTTAAGTCCTCCTGGTTGATATGATTACGAATGGAGAGTCAATAAGAACATAAATAGGAAATAACATATATAATTGAAAAGATAGAGCCTACATTTTGGTAAGCTGGGATCACTGACATGAGGAAGACACAATCCACTATTCAGATTTTAATGCAAAAAAAAAGTTCTGAACCTGTGCTTGTACTGAGGCAGGAGCTTGTCCGTAGGGAGAGTAATATTGACATGAGTGTGAAGCAGCTGGAAAAATGGGTGTGTTCCCTGTATTAGCATGAGCTAAGCTTTGGCTCAAAAAGTATGTTTTTCTATCACCTCATTGGACCGCGGTCACTAGTGAGTTGGTTAAGATGCTGTCAATGAAAAGAAACTGTAAATGAAGAGACTAGATGGTGGTTGTTGTTAGATGGAAACAGTAATTTAGAGGATTGGATCATGATGTTAAAAATACAGGGTTGGCGCTATAAAAGTAAACATTCACAAGGCCAGCATTTGGATTGCTGATGATGCTGCATTTGACACAGTGAAGTGCTTGTGCGTTGAAAAATATTTTTTGCTTTTCAGTGCAACTCTGTGCGGAACAAAGTCAGTTTGCTATTCCGTGTGACACGTAGCTGTGAAATCACAAATATGTCCACACTGGCCACTTCAAACTGCAGAACTGAACATTTACCTGCAAATCTGGTATCATCTCTGTAATGTAAAGGTTTCGTTTTTACTTTCTCTATTTAAATGTTGCATTGTGTCCTTGCTTTTATGTAACATCAGGTGCTTCATCTTCACTGGAATTTTTCATTAGACTAATGGCTCGTTTAAGAAATTGGCCACTGATGTTTTGAAAGCACTGGCCAGTTTTCTTGTGCATTTGTTGCGACATGTTTTTTGACAAACAAGCGTAATAATCACTGAAGTGCGAAGCTACGATTATCTAAATGACCTGTTGTTTGTGCGTGACTGCAGGCATTTGAAGTGGCTGAGGCACTGTTGGGAATCCCGGCGCTGTTGGACCCAGAGGACATGGTGTCTATGAAAGTGCCAGACCGACTCAGTGTCATCACCTATGTCTCTCAATACTACAACTTCTTTAACAACAAGTCCCAAGGTGAGCGAAACACCCCGTACACCATGAGGAAATCAAAAGAATATATTGAAGCTTGATGCATTCTTTTATGTTTGTGTGGTCATTCAGTTCATGATTCTGTAATTGACTCTGTGCATAACTTCAAATCATAACAACGCCGCCCAAGAAGTGACTTCCTGTTTCAATCCGGCACACCAACAATAAAAGCCCCATCTTATTGATTAGTTCAGCAATTCATTAGTTCAACTTTCTTTCTGCCTAACAGACAAACCACTTAAAATGTGTGTATTTAATTAGTATATACTTGTGATGTTGCAAGAACCTGCTGAACTAATCAATGAGACGAGCTGCGTGCTTTTATTTTGCCGTGCTGGATCGAAACAGGAAGTCACTTCTTGGGCGGCATTGTTTTTGTTTGAAGTTATGCACAGTCAATTATGTTATTTTACTAGTTTTAGCATTAACGTGCAAGGATGTGTGGACTTTTTGTGTTGAAATTTATGCTATGAAGTATGCAGGGTGTGTAATTCTTCTTCATTCCACTAATGAACCATAGTTTAGACTTATTTTTTTTGCACTGATAGTTTGAGAATAACCCAATTTCAACTGTATGTTTTTTACATGTAGTGGAATTCACAATGAAGCTTTGCATAAACAACATTGAAATCGTTTGTTTCTCCCCAGCAAACCCTCCGTGTTTGAAGAGGCCGAGTCTTGCCGGCCCTGTCAGTGAACTGGCCCAGAAGAAGCCTGCATTGCCTTCAGACGACAAAACGGTTGAGAATGAGGTACGAGCTGCGGCGCGATAGACACAAACATTGCATTCAATTGTACTATTGCTCGTGTGTTTTTGGTTACGTCCCTGAAAATCTTGACTCCTGTTACATTTGCACGGTACTCTTTTGCAGCTGCATGTCCACAAAGCTGCGTTTTCGCCAGAGAATCTATTGTAAATAATCTCTGCTGGATTCGGAGCATGTTTGTCAGAATAATCTATCCCTCTCTCTGTGCATGGGCTATTGTGGGGGCATTAGGTCACTGTGCGCCGTGCAACACAAATCCCATCCTGTCGTTTGGCTAAAACAATATCTGCACATGTGGCGGCTAATGCCCACTTCCTTGTTTGGGCTTTGTGTTGCGCTGCGGGGAGGGGGGAGAGCGGAGCAGCTGAGGTAGAGTAAGCCTATAAAGATAGCCTGTGTATCCTGTCTCTCTTCTCTTACCTCCATCATCACGCTCCCGTACTTGGGCCCTCCTTCCTCCTGGACTCTCCCCGTTTCTCTCAGATGGAAAACAGTCCCGCTCCATCCTCTCCCCCTCACATCTGACTCCCCTTCCTCTCTCTTGTCCCGGGCATTGGCAGTAGGAGGTGGGGTTGGGGGGGGTTGTTGAGGAGTGGAAAGCCAATAAGTTAGGTTAGTTTTTCTTTCTAACGTTTTGCTTTTAAGACTAACTATATAGGTTTGCTAACACCCGTTTGCCAAAATTTGTACTGACTTTTCTAACTAAAAACAAACCGTGGTGGACATGCTTGAAATTTACAGCCTTTAACTGAATACTATTCGTAATCAGTTTTGAGTTTTCACGACTAAACCTTTGCTGTGACATTTGTTACTTTCATTTTGACTAATTTGGTCTCACATAGAGGTAGTTAGTTAACACAATAATCGAGCCATACCCTCAAATCCTGACTCCATGTTTGATCTCCCCGTCCCGCATTGCTTTCCATTTCCCCTCTCTCCCGACGCCGCGCCCCCCTCCTCCCTGGGACGTCCCATCAGCAGACAGGAGCTGAGGCGAAACGCAGCACCCTGAGCAGCACTTGCTCCATCTGCAACAAACACGTCCACCTGGTGCAGAGGTTTCTCGTGGACGGCAAGCTCTTCCATCGCAACTGCTTCAGGTGAGGAGACAGACTGCATTTGCACAGTCTTTTAGTTGGGTTTTTTGGTTGGCCCCTGTTTGGCTTTACCCAAATCTAAAAAGCTTATCGACTGAAGAGCAACAGTGTAATGCCTTGTTTGAAAGCTAAGACCTACAAGAGTAATCGTTTTTGTCACATTGTCACATTTTTGAAGCGTTTTTGTCACGTTTTTGTCTCTTTTTTGTTGCTTTTTTGTCATGTTTTTGTTGGTTTTGTTGCTTTTTGTCCCTTTTTGTCGTGTTTTCGTCACATTTTTGTTGCTTTTTCATACATTTTTTAAATTGCCTTTTTGTCGTGTTTTGGTCGCATTTTCATAGCTTTTTGGGCAAGTTTTTGTTTTGCTTTTTGTCACATTTTTGCGTTGTTTTCATCCTCATTTATGTGGCTATTTTTGAAGCTTTTAGATTTAGGTAAAGCCAACCTAGAGAAAATGTGCTCAGTTCAGGTGGGGTTTAAGTGGTGAACATTCAAAGCACATTGTTACATTTGTTTTTTGTTGATTGAACTCAACAAGAATCCCATGAAATTGACACATTTCCAGGGCCAAAGATGTTAAAGAGGGGGTGTTATGCTTTTCACACCTTGTTGGTTATAAAATACAATATTGATCTAAAACAGCTAAGACAAAATATCCAGTTGTTTCACTTCCTGATTCTCCAAGTGAGCTCCCATAAGCCCCTCCCACCCCTCCTCCTTACTCCCCTTCGCTTCACAGCTGTTTCAATAAAAAGAATAAAATAGATGGATACATAGCGCCTCAGGTGGAGTTTTTTGGTAGCTATTTGGTTGCATTGCAATGCCAAGAATAGACACTGGGGAAGATCCAGAGCCCAGGTATGTTTTTGATGAGAGAACAACATTGTAACATGGTACACTACAAAAAGTAAATATCAAGCATTGGCTTAAATGACTTGAATTGAGGAAATGCATCTTGTTTTGAGCGGTTTTCACTCATTTAGACACTTTTCCTGATCGGACCGAGTTTACTTTGCTTGTTTGAGGACATTTCAGTATACATACCAGTTCTAGGGTAAATCTCGCTTGAAATAAGAAAGTAAAATTGCCAATGAGATAAGACCAATTTTCTTACCCCATTGGCAAAGAAAATGACCTGAAATAAGGACGAAATGTATTGAAACGAGTCAGAAACATCTCAGAACAAGTGAAATAATCTAGGACAAATGCCCAAGAACTTCTTAACTAGTCAAAACAACTAAAATTTGGATTATTATGCTCAAATTGAGATGTTTATACTGATCTAGTTAATTACTTTTTGCAGTGTAAGAAGCTCTAAAAAGCCAATTTTGCGTAATCCCCCCCTTTAATATTGACACATGTACCTTTAATGCTGCACAATGAAGCCATCTCTAACTGTGGTGTTAAACATTCTGTCACATGTTGTTTCTTTGCTCTCGCAGGTGCACAGAATGCCACAGCACCTTACTCCCTGGGTCCTACAAACTGCAGAGCTCCTCCGGGTCCCTGGTCTGCACACATCACATCGCACGCCGCGTTTTGTCCAGTCAAAACGGTCGACCGGACCTCAGCAAGAAGCCGGAACTGAGCAAGAAACCCGTCATCGTCGAGTCTGCCAGGATCGGTCGTAGTCCTGTTCCTTACGCGTCTTCAGTGCAGTCGAAAACAGAGGAGACTGAAAACTTGAGTAGCAATGACAAAACTGAAGATGCTATTATAGCTGCTCCTGTTGTAGATAATGAGGCAGAGTCTATAGAAAAAGAAAGTGACAATGACATAACAACTGAAGACGCGATTGTAGCCCCTCCTGTTGTAGATAATGAAGCAGAGTCTATAGAAAAAGAAAGTGACAATGGCATAACAACTGAAGACGCTATTGTAGCCCCTCCTGTTGTAGATAATGAAGCAGAGTCTATAGAAAAAGAAAATGACAATGGCGCCCGGTCTTCAACTCCTCCAAATCCATTCGACGAGAGTGACGAAGAGGAGGAAGAGGAGGAAGTCAAAGAGGAACAAACGGAATCACCAGCAGGACTTAAAGTCAATGGAGATGTTCCCTCTGAAAGTCAGTCTGAAAGTGTGAGTCGCCCTGTGCCTGCCCCGAGGAGGGTGTCTGAACCCGCCCCGCCCCCTCGCCCCGCGCCTCGAGTGCGGCTGCCTCCCACCGCCAGCCCTGCAACAGCCAGTACGCATTTAACACATCTGTCATACTTCATTTTTATAGCAGCAGTTTGAAAGATCGATTTGACTTGTGTTACAGGTGACCCACAGAAGCCTCTCATTCCACCGAAACCAAGAGAACGATCACAGTCCCCTGGAAGGTAAGCCTAATCCCTTTATTCACACCTTTTTATGTTACTGTCTATCATAATCATAGTTTTTGTTCATTTGTTCCACTGCTACTCATGAGTGTGAATTTAGACGCAATTTTTGCTAAAACATAGTTAAAGCAGTACTAAGTAACGTGTTTACCTTAATAAATCCTTTCCGTAGTCCCTGTGGGGGTAATACAAGTGTTTATGGGATGATTGGAGGGTCTTTCATCCCCCCCTGGTGTCTCTGGCCAGAAAACCATGTTTGCAACTTGACTGCCACCGGTCCGGAGAAAGCAATACACACTAATGGAATCACGAAGAAGAAGCTAACATGCTAACGGGCAAAGCTAACTGTGGGCTAGCGTCACTTTAAACAGTATTTACAGCCAAGTTTGTGTGAAAAAAAAATACTTCCATTGTATAATTGGATGCACAGTAACCCTCTCTCCCTTCGCCTTTCCTGTCAGTGTAGTATTTACTCTCCAAGACATTTAATAAGTTAAAAAATCGTAACTTGCTACTACACCTGCAGTTGCGCTTATGGCCTCTAGAGGGAAGAGTTACTCAGCACTGCTTTAACACAATTATATTTAAGATTTTGATTAAACCCAGCTTTCTTTAGTTTTACCATTTTTGTGATGTTTATAGTTTCTTCCTTATTGGACACCGACAGGAAGTGACATAGATGAAGGACAACAAATTTAAACTGTTGCCGTGCCGACCATGTTAAGTCAATGGGGAATGAGTCAAACGGCTATGAAACTTTACCTTCATCTGTCACGTCCTGTCAGCAGCTTAAAAATTCAAATGAAAAAACCTTTCTGCCCGACATTTCTTCATTAAAATTGCTGCATCACTGAAATAAAATGATGATTATGCAACGGATGAACTTGCAACTAATGTTATCCTTCTAAATAAGTCATATTTAGAAACGCATTAAAACCGGTCATATTCACTTCAGTACTTTTCTTTGAGGATTTTTTACCTTACTTCAGTTGTATTCTTGTTGAGAACTTATTAACTCTCAACAAGAGTTATTATTCATAATGACTTGTACTTTCTACAACTTAAAAACACTTAAGTACTGTCTACAGCAAATACTTAAGTACTCTCACTGACCAGAAGGATCTGTATCTGTACTGAAAGTAATGAAATGATGGACATTGACACCACTGGTCCTATCCAATAAAGTCCAGTAAATATGCCAATCCTGTCCAACCATAGCACTTTGAAAACAACCTCGTCGACCCGGGAGCTCTATGTTTACTCTTGATAAGATGTGAAACAAAGACACATCCAAACTGTAAAAGTCAACTCTCATGCCGTCCTTTGTCAAATGCTAAGGAGAGCAAATGTGTTAAGAATCAATTTAAAAACAGGAAATGAATCAGCCTCTCTGTAGCATTTTCTCAGTGTGTTCTAACTTGTAATTAGGCTGATATCAGTTCACCATCCATGTGTCTTCAATCCATGGTGCTGTCGTCCCCAATCTGTGTGTCTGTGTCTGTAGTCTGTCTGGTGGCTCCCAAAAGTCCAAAGACCCTCCATGGCTTGCTCTGGTCCAATCACAAGAACCCAAGAAGAAGAAAGCCCCTCCCCCTCCTGTCCCCGGCCTCGCCACCCCTCCAAACTCGGGTTCTATGTCCTCTCTCAAGGGGGACGACTCCAGATCGAGCACTCCACCTGGCAACCCATTTGAGGATGATGAAGATGAAGTGAATGAGGAAGAGGAGGTTGGTGATGTGAGTGCCATACCCCCCACACTGGCGGCGACACACCCCTGGTACAGCATCAGGCGGGCAGCGGAGTCTCCTGCAGCAGAGACTTCCCCTAGCAGAGGGCGCTCCTCCCGATCTGAGAGCTCCGCCGCCGGAAAGGGCAAGAAACGACCCGCCCCTCGAGTCCCACCACCGCCATCGACCTCCAACAACGGTTTGTGCCACACGGATATGCAACTTATTTAGATCTATTCCCTGAGCGTAATATTAAGAGTCTAAAAGAACAGCTGTGACGACGAAAAAAATGTATTTGGTTCAAAGTGTCTTGACCTACCTCTCAGCTGATTAGGTTCTGTCATGCTTTGAAAATATAAGCTATTGTATTTTACTTCCAGACCCAGAAGTCTCTGCCCACTGAGGCACTGCATCAGAATCCGACGTTTTATTGTCATTGTCAGTGAAAGGTTTCACATACTAGGAATTTTCTTTGTTACAATGGTGCAACATGAAATGTTGACACAAATAGGTACAATAAATATAATGTGCCATAAATGTACATATATGTACAATAAGCAGCAGGTGTAAATATGGCTATTACAACCTTTTATATATATTATGACTATTATTACACTGCCTGACCAAACTTAAATTCTACACACACAAAAAAAGTCAGTTTTTTGTTGAACCGCCTTTAGCTTTGATTACAGCACAGTTCTCCAAGTATTGATGATGGGAGAGTGTGACCACTGCACTTGCTCAGGCAGTGTGTAACATATTATACTCAGTGTTACTGCAATCAATAGGCAAGGCAAGTTTATACTGTATGTATGGCACATTCATGTACATGACAACTCAATATGCCTCACAGCAACACAACGCCCAAACACAATTAAAAAAATCCAACAAAAAGCATTAAAAACATAATCAAAATTTATAAAACAAATCAATTTATACAATTACATAAAAAAAATATGTATATTAAAATTCGTTAAGATACAATCAATTTCCATAGGCAGCAGTAAAAAGGTTTCCTTTCAGCCTGGACTCAAAAATAGTTAGGGTTGAGGCCTGTCTTTACCCCTCCTGTAGATCTGAGGTGGTTCATACGGCTATAACATGTCAGAGATGTACTTTGGTGCTAAACCATGAAAAGACTTGTAGACAAGCAGAGCTGTTTTAAATTCTATTCTCTGAGCGACAGGCAGCCAGTTTTCATGCCCTCAAGCTCACGTTCTGTTTTGTATTTCATTGGACAATGGATTGGAAAAATGTGGCAGTAAAAAAAAATCAAAATCACCTAAAGCTTTTTTGTGTTTTCAATTGAGTCAATCTTTCCACTTTGTGTCCCTCAGTCCTGTCCCCCTCGCAGCCCTCGTCCTGCTCCGCCTCTCCGGCCCTGAGCACGGAGAGCCTTTCGTCCAGCTCAGAGCAGCGATCAGCCGGTGGTGCCAGCAGCGACCAGGAACAAACCATCACCAAAAGCACATCAGAGCCCTCCATATCTACTCCGGGCGACTCCACGGCGGCCTCTTCAAATGACCAACGGGTCTCCCTCAACCCCTGCCCGCCCCAAGTACCTTCATACACCAGCTCAGCACCAGCCACTCCCCAGACGAGCCGCAGCACTAACGGCTCAACAGCACCAAGCCCACTGGCCGCAAACCACAAGGTAATACTGTTAGGACACACCATTAAAACAGAAGTAGCAAAAGTTCATTCCCCTGTTGGAAAATGTTTTTAAGCTGTATGAGAAGCAGAAAGAGTGGTCATGTATTTTGAGGATTCTTGACTACACCATATATTGATGGCTAGATACACAAAACCGAGCTCTCCAAAACTGTTGTGGTCAGTGCCTTTCAAAAATGATCCAAGCAAGAAAGAAAATATAGTGAATCTGGTCTTCATTTGTATTTGAAACTTTGCTCTGTGTGAAACTGGATCATATAGTGTGGAGCAGGATTGATGGTAAACTGGTTTGATTGAAATGTGCTAGAAAAAAAAACACCTGTGCTTTATTTTTAGCGGATCTGCAAGGAAAACCCCTTCAATAGGAAAGCATCTCCATCTGCAGCCAAGTCCAAAAGCAAACCACCGAAAGGCCCTCGTCCTGCCAGACCTCCAGCGCCCGGCCACGGCTTTCCACTTATTAAACGCAAAGTAAAAAAACATCGATAACAAAAAATATTGCTTTCTTTCTTGACGAACAAAAAAACAACCACTCCATCTTGCCTAATCATTTATATAGGTGCAGTCTGACCAGTACATCCCAGTGGAAGACATTCATGGGGAGATGAGTCAACTTGAAAAACAACTGGATGAGCTGGAACACAGGGGCGTGGAGCTGGAGCAGAAGCTACGAGACAATCCCAATGGTGAAATGAACAGGCGTATTGTTTATTATTGACAATAAATAATAATACATGGAGAATAATTTCCACTGTTACTCCTTCAGATGAAGATGAGGAGCGTTTGTTGGTGGACTGGTTTACGCTGATCCACGAGAAACACCTTTTAGTTCGACGGGAAGCGGAGCTCGTCTACACGTAAGCATGAGCAAAATGCAAAATTAGAGTACGGATATTTCTTATCATGATTGGTTTAACATTTTCATGTGATTCCAGGGCCAAGCAACAGAATCTGGAGGAGAGACAAGCTGATGTGGAGTATGAGCTGAGGTGTCTACTCAACAAACCAGGTAAGGAATATTAAGTGACAAAAGAAAATGTCACGACCATCAACATAGAGGACAATATGGACATTGTTTAAAGGGATATTTCAGGATTATTGACACACGGCCTACTTTCCTTGTTATCCAGAGTGTTGTTGATTTCTGGAGATTTATTTATATTTTTAATTCATGCAGTCCTTATATTTGAAGAGCTTTGTGGTGCTAGGCTAGTGCTAGGCTAGCGCATGTCCATGGTAACTAGTAGCCTGCATTAAAAACAGTCTGACCCAAGCACAGTGCACCTGAGGCAAATCACTTAAAACACCAGACTACCGATATAAATGTCTGTGTTGACTGAGTAATTTTTTTAAATATAACCATTTTGCATTTAAAAGAACTTATATTTGAGCAGCATCAGCTTCTGAGGTAAGCTACGCAGCGGCGGAGTGATCTGCTTACAGGTTACCGGATCTACAGTAGTTTGTTTACCTGCGGCCGGCATTACTACAGGTGGAATTCACAAAGGAGCTTTCTACAAATCAGAAATGGCAACAATGATTTTGAAGAGGTTTATAATGCAGGCTACTAGTTACCATAGACATGCACTAGCCTAGCACGAGCTACAGAAATCAACAACACTCTGGATGACAAGGAAATGAGGCCCTGTGTCAAAAATCCTGAAATAACCCTTCAAGTAATGCTTGTGTAATGTTTGTATTGATCTAAATAATAAGTCTTTCTTAACAAATTAAATCACCTTATTGTATAGAGAAAGACTGGACAGAGGAGGACAAGAGCCGGGAGCAGGAGTTAATGGCTGAACTCGTCACCATTATCGAACAACGAAACCAAATCATCAACAACATGGACCAGGACAGACAGAGGTAAATAAGAGTTAGACATTTTTAGGAGTGTACAAGTGACCTACAATGATAGTGCTCATTTTTAATATGTCTAATTGTTTGCTTTACATCCCCTTTAAGTGAATTAAAAGAAGTTTCAGGCCAAAGTTGTAAATGATTAAATAACTGCATTGTCATCAAAAAGTGATCCGCATGAGGGTCAGTAATTGGCATCTATACACTTTTAGTCTGTCCCAAGCCCAGATAAAGAACAGCGTGTTAGGTTAGGGAGAGTAAAAAGATTTACTCAAATCTTAATGCCACCTTCAATTTCAAAATAAAAATAGTGTTGAAATCTGGTAATTGTGTCCTAACAAAACGTGTGGTTCTGACTCTTATATTTCGACTGATATGAAAAATGTGCCTGTTACAGAGAGGAAGAGGAAGATAAACTGATGGAAGCCATGTTGAAGAAAAAAGGTAGCGTTAACCTTTTATTTTTGACCAATGAATCGGTTCAATTGTAAGAGCATGACTCAAACTAAAATCGGTTCTTGTTATGTTTTTGTCTGCAGACTTTTCAAAGGAGCCAGAAACAGAACATCATAAGAAAAAAGGGACCAAGTTCAAGTCCATGAAGGTGTTCAAAAGACTGAGCCACAAAGCCGAACATGGCAAGAGCCCCAGCCCACGCAAAGAGCAGAGCTGAAACGCAGTGACCCAATGAACACAATCACTGTCTATATGGGGGAAGGGAGCGGAATATGACTAACAAGACCGACCTCCTGTCAATGACTTACATTGTTTAAAATGACAACTTGGTTTCATGCAGTGCTTCCAAAAAAACATTTTCCAGCAGGGTGTTTGTTGATTTAAAACATTTTGTCAAGGTCTCTGTCAAAAACAATCTAGTGTCGGGTGTCTTCCCATTTTATGCACTATAATACTGTAAAGGAGTCCGCTTCACTTGAGCTGTCCGTGGGTTTCTGTCACATGACTGGGGATGCCATGTTGAGAAGCTTTGGCTATTCAGATGATTACATTTTAGTTTTGTATTCTTAAATGCAATGGCAAAAGACCTTATTCTTCATCACTCGAGACCCATAGATGGAGCTGTTTATAAATCAAACTGTATAAGTCACATGAAGTCAGGTTATTTCAGGTAACCTTTGAACTAAATGCTTTTTATAATACTATCATTAGTCCCCCCGCAATGTTGTGTTTCCAAAAATGGATGTGGTTTAGTCCTGTGGTACTTAAAGGAAATATCTGCTTTAAAATGTTCAATATTTAAAGAAGAAATTGGCTGCTACTGTAAAATGCCATGGTCAGGCCTTGTTTTTTCCTTCATATGCACAATATTTCACATCATGGAAATAAATATGGATTTATTCATTTTACAGATCATTTCAGTCCCCGTGTGTGAGGAAAATAACAAGTCCTTTATCATTGCTATTTTTAACATTTCAAAATAATGAGACATCACAACAGGTATCTCAAAGAAAGCACCTCTTGAAAATAAATATGCAATCCATTTCTATTTGACAATGCCTTTCATGTTGCTTTGCCTTAATGTGTCTGCTTGTATGACTAGCCTTTATTTAAATGCTTTTATGTATTATTGCCTTATTTTACGTATTTGTCCATAAACTAAACTTTATCTACCCATTTGTCTGTGTATGTCAATAACCAAAAGACCATGTGGTGCATTAACTTGCTATCCTTTTATCCATGCTCAGTGCCTGTATCCAATTTGAATTTGGGGTTGGAACTTACAGTTTTATGGTTCACACATACAATAAGAAGACAAATACACTATGTCCATCTAGTATCATTATTTTTCTTCCGTTTTGTCCATCTTTTGCGCCGATGTTCCTTTCTTCAAGGTCTGGGACTTGTCAAGCAGTTTCAGTTCTCTGATTCTCTACAATGATAAAGGGCAAGAGTGAAATGGCAAGTTGAACAGCAACTGCAAATTGAGTTGTTTTACCTGTGATATTTCAGAGTTGATTATGTTGACATAATCCTGCTCTTGTCCAATTAAGGCCATATCGTCCAGAAACTGTCGCCTTTCTTCAATTTCCTCCATGACTTGGGGGGAAAATAAGATGATATATTTATAATGTATTATATATTTTAATCATTGAGTTTTATTTATCTCACTTTCATCAAAGCGCTCCTTTTGTTGTGGAGGTTTTTTTGGGGGTCTTTGATTAATTGTGACTTCACTTTTATCTTTTCCCATTTCAAGGATTCTTTGAAAACGTTGTTTTTCCTTCTCAAGATCTCCTATAGAGACAAAAAGCCTTCATCTCTAGTAACATGTATGTAATTAGAAAACTAGTAGCTTAATTTTAAAACTTACGTGTAGGCCCAGGTCTAAACCTCTCACGAACGTAGCTGTCCCCTGCTTTGCACTGTTCCAGGCTGCGTCGCTTTTGGGGTCCATGTGCAGTAGATTGGCTTGGTTTTGACTGAGGAGGAGGAGATGAGGGCATGGAAACACAAGCCAAGTGCAATGGGGCTCCATCTATAAATGAAAAGAAATATGTCAGTCTTACAGAATAACGGCACTTTGTAACTCCATTTAAACTATGCGTTTCAAAGTAGAACAGGTGCTATCTCATAGTCCAGGGGTAAGCAGGGTTGTGTTGGTGGCTTGCTGATTTTGAAGAGATAGATGATCCTTTCTTTGGTGTGTATTTTGTATTTGTCTTTGAGTGTCCAAAACAACTCTATACAAGTTTGATTTATTAGTAGTAGTAGTAGTAGTAGTAGTGGTAGTAGTAGTAGTAGTAGTAGTAGTAGTAGTATATTTGTTTACATTATACATACGATATCTATAGTATATGTAAAAAAAAAACATGCTTAAAATTTTGCAGATTTCATCAACAGAACAACTATGCTTGAAGTTTGTTAGCTTCTACAACTGGAAAAGGCAGGTCTAATCAAATGCCAAGCCCTTCAAATGTATCTACATATTCTTATTTTTCAAGTACAATGTAATCATCGTGGATTGTAGGCCATAGCAACTCACTATTGAGGCATTCTCGGATCTGTCTTTTCTGAACATTGGCAAGATGGGACTCCTTCATCAATACTGAGGAAAACAAGGGGCAGTCAATGATCAATACAAGGCACTATGCACCATAACATAACAATTTCAATGCATAAACCAGTTTACAACCCACTCACATTTGAGCAGCTCCTGTGTCTCCTGGCTGTACGTGATGGGATGAGCGCAGTTCCATAGCCCCCCTGAGGTGTTCGGCTTGGCCATCTGCAAAGTCAATCAGTTAACACACACACAAAAAAAACATTCAACACAAGTTTTCAGCCACACATGCCTAATACACGTAACGCTATTTTAAGTACAGAAAGCCTTACTTTCAGGAGAAATGCGCTTCCTGTCGCTGCTAGCGGTTACCACAACAACCGAGTAACAACAAACTCAAGCTAGCTTAACGTTACGGTTTCATTTTTAAAGGTTATTAATTATTTGGGAGTAATTGATTCAATTATTGGTTTTCATGTTCTTTATTATTATTCCTCTTCCATCTTTTTCCCGATTTTCTCCAGCTTTCAGCACCTTCATGCTTTGTGCAATTTATGCAAGTTATGCATCAAAATGTTCCGCATGTTGAGGAGAAGGGTGCTATTACCCTTGGGACTTCTGCAACTTACGGTTTTTCCGCAATCGGCCAAAATGTCGGAGATTTTTCCCATTGACTTATAATGGGGCTGCCGCAAATCCATGCTTTTCTGCACTTTTTTCTGCATTTTCTGCAATTTCTGCACTTTGTGCATGTTCAGCTTCTGCAACTTGTGGGTTTTGAGAAAAAATTGTCCTTCTGCAGTTTTCCAGTTTTTTTTATACGAGAGTTTGAAATTTTTGCATTGGTGTGTATGTGCGAATCCAGCCAATGGGGAGACTCCAGGCCTTTCAGCCATTTGTGCAGCTTCTGCCAATCAAGCACTTTCAACAGTTTGACCAGTTTATGGAATTTAAAAGTTTATGCAATATTAATAATTTATGCAAATTAACCACTTTATGCATTTTAAAGCGTTTATGCAACTTAAGAGTTTATGCCATTTTGGATTTATGAATTTTAAAGAGTTTATGCAATTTACATAATTTATGCAAATTAACCCATTCATGTACTGCTACCGTGAACTGCTACCTTAACGTGGTGGGGTTGTTTGAGTGCCCGAATGATCCGAGGAGCTATGTTGTCTGGGGCTTTATGCCCCTGGTAGGGTCTCCCATGGCAAACAGGTCCGAGGTGACGGGTCAGACGAAGAGCAGTTCAGAAGACCCTCATGGACGTACGACATTCAAGGACCGTGACGTCGCCCGGCATGGCGCAGCCGGGGCCCCACCCTGGAGCCAGACCTGGGGTTGGGGCCCGAACGCGAGCGTCTGGTGGCCGGGTCTCTGCCCACGGGGCCCGGCCGGGCCCAGCCCGAAGGGACGACGTGGGCCCGCCCTCCTGTGGACCCACCACCCGCAGAGGGATCCGTAGGGGTCGGGTGCGGAGAGGACTGGGTGGCAGTCAGAGGCGGGTGCCTCGACGACCTGGTCCACATGCACAGCTTCTGGCGTTCGGGACATGGAACGTCACCTCGCTGGGGGGGAAGGAGCCTGAGCTTGTGCGGGAGGTTGAGAAATACCGACTAGATATAGTCGGGCTCACCTCCACGCACAGCTTAGGTTCCGGATCCCAACTCCTGGAGAGAGGCTGGACTCTCCATTTTTCTGGAGTTGCCCGCGGGGAGAGGCGGCGGGCTGGGGTGGGTTTGCTCATATCCCCCCAGCTCAGCCGCCACGTGTTAGAGTTCACCCCGGTGGACGAGAGGGTCGCGTCCCTACGCCTTCGGGTTGGAGACAGGTCTCTCACCGTTGTCTCGGCCTACGGGCCCAACATCAGTGCAGAGTACCCGGCCTTCTTGGAGTCCCTGGGAGGGGTACTAGATAGTGCTCCGACTGGGGACTCCATTGTTCTGCTGGGGGACTTCAACGCCCACGTGGGTAACGACAGTGAGACCTGGGAGGGGGTGATTGGGAAGAACGGCCTCCCCGATCTGAACCTGAGTGGTGTTCTGTTATTGGACTTCTGTGCTAGTCGCAGTTTGTCCATAACGAACACCATGTTCGAGCACAAGGGTGTCCATAAGTGCACGTGGCACCAGGACACCCTAGGCAGGAGGTCGATGATCGACTTTGTTGTTGTGTCGTCTGACCTCCGGCCGCGTGTCTCGGACACTCGGGTAAAGAGAGGGGCGGAGCTGTCAACTGATCACCACCTGGTGGTGAGCTGGATCCGCTGGCAGGGGAGGAAGCCGGTCAGACCTGGCAGGCCCAAGCGCGTTGTGAGGGTCTGCTGGGAACGTCTGGCGGATCCCTCTGTCAGTGGGGTCTTCAACTCCCACCTCCGGAAGAGCTTCACCCAGATTCCGGGGGAGGCGGGGGACATGGAGTCCGAGTGGACTCTGTTCTCCTCCTCCATTGTTGATGCGGCTGCTCATAGTTGTGGCCGTAAGGTCTCTGGTGCCTGTCGCGGCGGCAACCCCCGAACCCGGTGGTGGCGCCCGGAAGTAAGGGATGCCGTCAAGCTGAAGAAGGAGTCCTACCTGGCCTTGTTGGCTTGTGGGACTCCGGAGGCAGCTGAGAGGTACCGGCAGGCCAAGCGTGCTGCGGCTCGTGCGGTCGCGGAGGCTAAAACTCGGGTCTGGGAGGAGTTCGGGGAGGCCATGGAGGAAGACTATCGGTCGGCCTCGAAGAGATTCTGGCAAACCATCCGGCGCCTCAGGAGGGGGAAGCAGTGCTTCACCAACACTGTTTACAGTGCGGGTGGGGGGCTGCTGACCTCGACTGGGGATGTCGTCGGGCGGTGGAAGGAGTACTTCGAGGACCTCCTCAATCCCGTCGTCACGTCTTCCAATGAGGAAGCAGAGGCTGGGGACTCGGAGGTGGGCTCGCCCATCACCGGGGCTGAAGTCACCAAGGTGGTGAGAAAGCTCCTCGGTGGCAAGGCTCCGGGGGTGGATGAGATTCGCCCTGAGTACCTTAAGTCTCTGGATGTTGTAGGACTGTCTTGGCTGACACGTCTCTGCAACATCGTGTGGCGGTCGGGGACAGTGCCCCTGGATTGGCAGACCGGGGTGGTGGTCCCTCTCTTTAAAAAGGGGGATCGGAGGGTGTGTTCCAATTACAGAGGAATCACCCTCCTTAGCCTCCCCGGTAAGGTCTACTCCGGGGTGCTGGAGAGGAGGATCCGGCCGATAGTTGAACCTCGGATCCAGGAGGAACAATGCGGTTTTCGTCCTGGTCGTGGCACACTGGACCAACTCTATACCCTTCATCGGGTGCTCGAGGGTTCGTGGGAGTTCGCCCAACCAGTCCACATGTGTTTTGTGGATCTGGAGAAAGCGTTCGACCGCGTCCCTCGTGGTGCCCTGTGGGGGGTGCTCCGGGAGTATGGGGTCCGGGGCCCTCTGCTAAGGGCTGTCCGTTCCCTGTATGACCGCAGCAGGAGCTTGGTTCGCATTGCCGGCAGTAAGTCAGACCTGTTCCCGGTGCGTTTTGGTCTCCGCCAGGGCTGCCCTTTGTCACCGGTTCTGTTCATTACTTTTATGGACAGAATTTCTAGGCGCAGCCAGGGGCCGGAGGGTGTCCGGTTTGGGAGCCTCAGAGTCTCATCTCTGCTGTTTGCGGATGATGTTGTTCTGATGGCTTCAACGAACCAGGACCTTCAGCACGCACTGGGGCGGTTTGCAGCCGAGTGTGTAGCGGCCGGGATGAGGATCAGCACCTCCAAATCCGAGGCCATGGTTCTCCACCGGAAAAAGGTGGCTTCCCCTCTTCAGGTCGGTGGGGAGTCCTTGCCTCAAGTGGAGGAGTTCAAGTATCTCGGGGTCTTGTTCACGAGTGAGGGACGGCTGGAGCGTGAGATCGACAGACGGATCGGTGCGGCGTCAGCAGTGATGCGGTCGCTGTATCGGTCTGTCGTGGTGAAGAGGGAGCTGAGTCGGAGGGCAAAGCTCTCGATTTACCGATCGATCTACGTTCCCACCCTCACCTATGGTCTTGAGATTTGGGTCATAACCGAAAGGACAAGATCGCGAATACAAGCGGCCGAAATGAGTTTCCTTCGCAGGGTGGCTGGGCGCACCCTCCGAGATCGGGTGAGGAGCTCAGTTACCTGGGAGGGGCTCGGAGTAGAGTCGCTGCTCCTTCACGTCGAAAGGAGCCAGCTGAGGTGGCTCGGGCATCTGTTCCGGATGCCTCCTGGTCGCCTCCCGCGGGAGGTGTTCCAGGCATGTCCTAGTGGGACAAGGCCTCGTGGAAGGCCCAGGGCACGCTGGTGGGACTATGTCTCCGAGCTGGCCTGGTGTCGCCTCGGGGTCCCCCCAGAACAGCTGGAGGAGGTGTGTGTGGATCGGGAAGTTTGGGCATCTCTGCTGAGACTGCTGCCCCCGCGACCCGACCCCGGATAAAGCGGAAGAAAATGGATGGATGGATGGATGTATTTTACCACTTTATGCAGTTTATACAGTTTATGCAACATGAAATTTTATGCATTTTACCAGTTACCAGCAAAATAGATTATGCAAAATAAGCAATTTATGCAATTTGAACAGTTTATGCAATTTCTGCATTCGCTTCCCGCAATTCCGCAGTCAATTTTTAATTGTTATTTTTTTTATATATCACCACAAATAATCTGTGAAGAAACAAAATGGTACTCTCAATAAAAAATGCATTTACAACACATGGGGAGATTAGCTGGGGCCAGGGCCACTAATTTGGTCTTCAACTAATTTGAAGACCAAATTAGTGGGCCTATAGTTAAATGGTAATAGGCCGACCTAATAACATAATATCCCAAATATAATATTGTAAAATTAGTTATAAGTTATAGGAGACAATTTACAATTTAAAATATAAGCCTATATTTGTTTGATCTATAAATAAATATAAATACATTATTCTGATGGTACCTCCATACAATCTTAACCATGAAATATACATTGCTTCTGTGAACTGGAGACCTGTTGTCGTAGTGTCGTCTCTGTCGTCACACAGAGTGGGGGTGAGTGTTTATCAGCACCGGGCACCCTGATCGAAGCCCACAGCGGCTTAAAGTTCATTATCAGGCGAAGCAGCCTGTTTCTGCTACAACAACCAGATAAACAAATATCACCTTGCAGCAGGATCTTTCCTAGAAGTCAAAACTGCACGTACCCACAGACAAGACAGGCAGTAGACATGAAGAAATTTGCAATTTGACTAAGTCTTTTTTTTATTTTGTAGCAGGCACAAGCACATTAAAGGTGATTTAATGTTAGATTTTTTCCATTGTGGGACAAGGCCTCGTGGAAGGCCCAGGGCACGCTGGTGGGACTATGTCTCCGAGCTGGCCTGGTGTCGCCTCGGGATCCCCCCAGAACAGCTGGAGGAGGTGTGTGTGGATCGGGAAGTCTGGGCATCTCTGCTGAGACTGCTGCCCCTTCGACCCGGCCCCGGATAAAGCGGAAGAAAATGGATGGATGGATGGATTTTTTCCATTGTCATTTCTGAGTCTTCAATTTAATCCATAGTGTCAGTCTAAAGTGAATTCTTTACTAAATTGAAAGTGATTGTCAAATTTAATTTTCAAAATGGTCTTTCCTCTTTTGTTATTCTCCATTTAGAAACATGGTTCAGGTCAGTGTTTTTCAAAATTTTTTTAGTCACAGCACACATTTTCTATAAAACGATATAGGCTACCATCTAAAATATTACCAAATGAAATATGAAAAAGTAAATATAGTGTGACTAATGTGTGTGGCACTGTGTTTGGCTCCTCAGTTAGTGACAGTTATTTTGGCCAATGCAAACTGACCCGGGGGATTTTTAGACCATTATGTAGTTAAGAATAGGTATGTTAATTCAAAACATATGCTAAGTTATCAAATGACTATTATAACTGTGTTAAAATTCCTGCAAAAAAAGTTATTTGTTGTTTAGCATGAGTTCTTCAGAAAACCACAGAGGAGGAAGTTGGTTTACCCTTTAATGACTCTAATGAGTGAATGAAGCAACGTAGTAGTTTACGCTCCACCTCCTAACGGTCAACACCAATATGAAAAAGTGAGATTTGACGTTGAAGTTACAGCTGACAGAGATAGACAAGACAGAGGTGAGATATCAGTGGAGCAATGGAGCTGTGAGAAACTGTTGGTGCAGTCTCAGGACCCGACTGTAACTGTGGGAGAGGGATTGATGACAAGTTTTTGTTAATTTGGAGGTAATTTTCAAACAATTTCAAAGTTCAAAAGCTTGACATATAAGTCTGTACAATTTGAGGTGCTTGATGGCTGTTACACAAGCTGTACTCCCCTCCTTCAGCTCCTTCTCAAACTTTGTGACCTCCAGCGACAATATGCAAGTAAGTAACATTGTTTATATTCAACACAATGTCCATGGGGAACATGTTTGGTTATATTTATGGTTTTAGGTAATTTTAATGTTGATCTTTTTCACTAAAATATTTAAATGAAAGACTTAGTTGTAATATTTTCAATTTCAACAAGTAGCATTATACATGGTAGTAAGAATATGGGGTTTATTCTTTAATCTATAGGTTTGGGAATCGGAGGTGAGCCCTCTCCCCATGGACCCTCTCGGCATCAGGACGTTACCCCCAGACTCTGAGCAGCTACAGCTTCAACAACTCACCCCAGAGGAACTAGACAGCAGCAGCCAGGCGTCCTGGGACATAGATTTGTTACTGTCTGAATGGGACCTGAGTCCCTCACCTCAGGCCTGTCTCAGCACACATACTGAAAAGCAGCTTCCAGAGATGGACATTAACAAGACGTTCACAGAGACATGTCCCTATAAGGACCAGCAAGGTGGCAGCCTTGTGGCTGAACTTATGTCCACAGCTGAGAACTCAGCTGTCCTGCCTGAGTTGTATCGTCCTGTGTACACTGACCCTCAGCCCACTCGGTCACTCCCTGTCCTGAACATGGATCAGTTTGGTTATCCACAAGGAAATAACCTAGGCAGGCTTAGAGGAGGTCCCTCTAAGGTCCAGTCCTGGGAATTCAGTCCATATTACCCTTCTCCGCAGCCCTCTGTGGTGGCCTACACTGACCACAGGTTCATCCCTCCTCAGACGGTGCCCCATGACCCCAGACACTACAACTACATCCCTCACTTCGGCCCCAACGCTGGTGTTTTCTGTGACTACAGTCCACCTGCAGTACACTTGCACCAGCCCGGGCTGGTCCTGAGCTCTGCTCTCCCTCCGGGGGCTTTGGAGGGCAAACGTGGGCGCAGAACCCTGGGCAAAAAGAGACCTGCGATCCACAGCTGTGAGTACCCTGGCTGCACCAAGACCTACACCAAGAGCTCCCACTTGAAAGCGCACCTTCGCACTCACACAGGTAAGGCCCTAAGGCATAAATCAAGGTTTACACATCAGTACAGTAATAAAGACGTGTGTGTCTGATCAGGTGAGAAGCCTTACCATTGCTCCTGGGAGGGCTGCAGCTGGAAGTTTGCACGTTCGGACGAACTGACCCGTCACTATCGCAAACACACAGGACAAAAGCCATACGAGTGTTTGCTGTGTCAGAGGGCCTTCTCCCGCTCGGACCACCTGGCTCTCCACATGAAGAGGCATGCGTGAGGACAGGTCATACTAATTAGATGAACAATGCCAGAGATTTACTAGTATTGGAACATGAGACAGGAAAATGTCACAGAAAATTCACTTATTCAAGAACTAGCCAGGATTTAAAAATGTGCCAATGTGTTTTCACATATTTAAATACTGGCTACTGGGACCAAACACAGACACTGTAAACACTGGGCATTGAAACACTAACAAACTCAAACCTGTTATCTAACTTTACTTATTGCCTTTAGAGGTCACTAATATCAGTGTGGTAGGTATTATTTAAATGACTTGTGTTGTCTTCTTAGGTTACTACATTTTTCTCAGGTTTAACAAGTAGCATATTTATTAAGATGTTTTATAACACAAATAGGATATTATTTTAACTTACAAGGTTTTATAGTTTAACAGTGTGTTTTTGTAATATTATTTTAAATAAAAATCTAAGAGCTGTAGATTTTCTCTACTTATAATTATATTATATTTTTACAGTCCATTTCCGTGAACCTAATCACTCCTGACCACCACCAGAGTCACAAATGACTTACTAAGAGCTGTGTGTGAGGCTTTGACCAACAGAGGGCAGTCTTTCATCACTACACCTCGCAAAGGGAAGTCCGTCAGTCAACTGGACACTTTCCAATTAATCCTGACAATGAGGTCTTTTAACAGCACTATTAAAACTATAATACAAAAGTACAGTATGTGCTCTGAATATGAAACATCATTAACAACTAGGTCAGAGGAGGAATGTATTCTGGCCTATGGAAGTTTCCATTGTAACTCGTTATACAGGTTTTGTACAGCAGAGCAATTATGCTGCAGTGAACTGCACTGATTGTGCATTATTTGTCTCTGCAATGCACCACAGGGTCATCTCATGCCACGTGGATGTATGTAAGAATTGACTTTGAAATAATGGCCATATCATATTGTAGCAGCCCTGTTCACTACATTGGCCCTACTTTATGCTGACATTATAAAGTTTATGCAATTATTCTATACATGAGATGACACCAAGCACATAATAGCTTTTATCTGTATTTAACATTAGTTTAGTGTTCAGCGGTGGCAAAAGACAGTTTGACCCACAGCTGCCTCTGAAGTGTGCCGGCGGAAAAATGGCTGCCAATCTCATTCATACTTCTCACAATGAAGATGGGGGAAGTGTCTTGCCCTACGACAATGATAGTATGAAGTGGTCAGAGCCAGGATGAAGCATAAAATTAAATAAATAAGCGCTACCACAACAATAACATTTAAACCACTGTCACCACAAACAATAAGCATACAGTAATGATTAGTAATCAACAACACCACACACCACATGGAATACCAAGTCCTTGCATATTTGTTCTAACATATAAAGGCCATATGCCCGGAAGAGTCGCAAAGTACAAACAGTCAGAAAGTCATAGACAGGAGGTAGTTACTCATTGACAATAAACCTTGTGTGCTTCAGTTTCATTGCACTCTTTAAGACGTTTTAAATTAATTTGTACAAACTGTTTTTCTTATGACCCTGTAATAACTTGTATAATAATAACCAAACCCTACGGACTAACTATAGAGTGCTGAGATGACTCATGCCTATTGTACAAGGACAGCCTGCACATCAGAGTTGAATCTTTGTGGACATTATTGTTCTCTATGAACGTCACAGTGGAAGATTAAATGAAGCTTCATTCCAATCATTTTGTCCTTATTGCAATTTTACATTTCTTAAAGGAATAGGCCACTGTTTTTCCATACTGAGATATGTTCTTACCTTGTCTGACCCGTCACCTAGGACCTGTTTGCCATGGGAGACCCTACCAGGGGCACGACGCCCCCGACAACAGAGCTCCCAGGATCATTCGGGTGCTCAAACCCCTCCACCACGTTAAGGTGGCGGTTCCAGGAGGGGAAAATTATATATCACTTTTCCTAAATCATGCAGCATTACAGATTAGTTCAGTGGTAAACCACCTACTATGTACCCGGTGCATTTTAAGCCTTAAGAGAAATATAGAGTGACCCTAAGTGGCACTGCATAAGCACACAACTCTCACCCTGTCGTATATTGTAGTTTAATATTTGAACAGTCCTATAAACACTATCTATTAATGGATTTGCCTTATTAAACAGTGTTACTCCAGGACAACAGATACAATGCTCTTTATCTCATCTCTCAAGGGCACAGCTGCTATTGACTTGTGGCTCAGGCTTTTAGTGAAGCAATGGTGCTTTTTCACAGCGCAGAAAGTGAGCGGTAGATAGATACTAATGATTTGCTTGATTGTCATGATTTCTTGACAAATGCATATTCACATCTTTGCTAAAATATGGCCTGCACAAAAGAGCAGACTTTTTAAAAATGGTAGTAGTGACGACGACGATGATGATGAAGATAGCAATGGCAGTGATAATAGTAGTAGTCATAGAATAGTAGCAGCAGTTCAAATTTAGCCCCTACAAGTCCAAGTGTTACATCATACAAGCCTAACAAAGACGTGGCCCCTGTGACCAAGATATTTTAAAGGAATTGACAAAAAAAAAAAAAGTCTTGCATTTTTGGAGAACAGAGTTGTCCAATCTCAGCTGCGTGTACTCATTTCTTTCTTACAGTAGAAACTTGAGTAGCAGCTGAAATATAGTACTAAAGCTTGTTAAGTTGAAGCAAACCACCTATAACAGATTACAAACTATATCTTTGTGCTGCTAATTGAAGTATGAAATAACGCCAGGGCACTCCAATGATTTAAAATTAAAAAGCCTTCATTTTCACATGGCTTATTTGAATTAAAAACACTCCTTCGAACCTTCATCAGGGTACATGCTATATCTTTGTGCTGGTTTCAAGTCTGGACACATTATAAAGAAGGATCAAGGGAGGGCATCTATATATTTAAAAAGTACATAACGGCGCATTAATGTACATGTTATTACTGTACAAGCTAGCAGTCGTGTGAACTTCATGTAACAGCGTTTACACACCGGTAAATAGTAACATTTTAACTTATCAACTTAAGTAAATGTTAAATACAGATTGTTAATAGATACTGACGGTGCTGTTTGCTTTGTTACACAACCTCACATGGGAATGATGGGCCGCTCCAGCAGCACCAGACACACAGTGCACAGAGGGACAGAGGAGGAAGTGAGGAGTTTCCCGATTTGAACCTTACAAACTACACACACACAGTCAACCAAGGCTAGCAGCGCAGCTATTGTTATAGGGTCATTTACCTGCTTTTGTCCTTCACTGGAAACAATAGGGTTTTGAACTATGAATGCACAGACATTTCTTATGTTTTCCATTCATATAGACATACTTTATTTTAGGTTCTGGCCTTAAGGTGAAATGTCCCAAAAAAGCATCATATCTAGATTGGTTTGAGTCTAATTAATGTGATGAATGTATCTATACATGTCTTTCAGTCATGTGACTTTTGTTGTTATGGCGGCCATTTTTAATATCAAAGTAGAATTATGCAGTACTACAACATGTAACAATATCTTTACTCAGGATATAAGAGCAAGACAACTGATTGACAGTGGCATTTTTATGTACTCGTAATCATTGCTCAAGAAGATAACAGTAAAACACGGCCCCAGAGATGCACGTTTATGTGAAGAAACCCGTGAGTGTTTAAGTGTTAAAGACGTTAGCATGCTACCGGTTTGCATTTAGCTTCAACAGCTCAGCTCCGACCCTGAACCACACTCCAAACATCTAACCTTGGACACAACATGTGACAGAGGTCTGAGCTGTTACTGTAGTATTTCCTCAATGTTCATTGGTGTGAGCCACACATGTATGATTATCGTGTTGAAGCCATTGACAGTTGGTCGACAGTTGCTAACCGTTAGCATGCGTCTTGAGCAGCTTAAACACTGAGTCAGACTGAGACTCTGTTGACATGACAAACTGTAAAAATCACACAGAAGGATTTTCTTTGTCTTCTTTGATGGGTTAATTTAGTCTGAGGAGAGAAGCAGATCTTTAGTAAATCCTACTGTTGCTGTTACGTCTGTGCCACATTTGCTGGTTTCGTCACATAAACGTGCGTCTCTGGGGCCGTGTTTTAACTGTTATCTTCTTGATCAATGATTACGAGTACATAAAAATGCCACCATCAATCAGTTGTCTATTATTTTCACCCTGAATAGAGATATTGTTACATGTTGTAGTACTGCATAATGCTACTTCGGTATTCAAAATGGCCACTAGAACTATCCGTTATGTCACTGGAAATGCATATGCTCTGTCATTCTTTGTGTCAAATAAAAAAAGGCAATTTTTTTATCAGGTTCAATGAAAGGGAAATACATATAATTGGCTTCATAATCCCCATTCTGTTCTTGGAAATGAGGAGCACTAAAATGGAAAGGTCAATGTGCTGTATAAAGAATTAAAAGACCTTGTGATTGCGCAAGCATGAAAAGATTACACAACGTTTTTCACAAGACAATAACGGATTAAATACACAAAAGGTTTCTTGTTACTTAACTAGTATATGTAAGCAGTTTAAAACCAGTCCGATGACCCACATTGTTTAATGGTATTCAACTCCAGTTCTGTGGCATATCTGCGTTGGCACCTTACAACTAAACATTGGTCATGAATGTTCATGTTTATGCTAAAATAACTGAGAAGATTGCGTCAGGAGGGGCAATTTGTATTCTATGGATTTTGTTTTAAGTTTTTGGTTATTTCTATTCATGGATTAAAAAAAAGTAACCAGGCAATACCAAGCCTGAGTATTGCTACATGTTCAAACTCGACGGGAATACAAATTACTTGCTGTAAGTGACCAGAATGCTAAACTTTATCCTCTGATGATCTATCCTCTGATGCCGCTGAGGCTGAGGCAACCTGTGAGGAGATCTCCATCTCCAGATCATGGTCAGGAATATGTTCATGTGCATGTTTTGGTTTAATGGGGGAAACTGGAGCACCTGGAAGAAACCCATCCAGAAACTTGCAAATTCCTCACAAAGGACCACACAGTTAGAAAACTTTGTTGCTGTGAGGCAGGAGCACTAAGAGCAAAGAGATAAACCACAAGTAATGGTAAGTGTGGAGATCCAATCAGCTTCATCTTATCCAACACTGCTCTATAGCATTTAAAAAAGCTGCATCTTAGCTTCAAAAACAACCAACTCCACAAAAGCCCACGTCAATAAGTCAGGCTACTGTTTGCTTTTAGGGGAACAATTCCTAGATGACTCTAAATCCGTTCCTACAGATTTCTGAGAGTTGCATCACGGCTCACAAACACTACTTCTGCCATTGCTAAGCCGTGTTGTAACTTGAAACACAGCAGCCCAGGGCCAGCGTCCCTGCATCTTCATAAAGAAGACATCCAAATGTGTCTTCTTTAGAAGAGACACCCAAATGTCCACAGCTGCACCGAGACGAGAGAGGAGCAAGCGAGGAGGAAGTGTCGTCTCCTGCAGATTGCTCAAAGAAAACAATGTCCTCTTTTATTTTGAGTTCACCCCGGCTGAACTGCAGTGGAGCGGTTAGTCAGTCCTTACATGCCCTGAGTGTTTCTGGTTACGTAACAGTGCACGCTTTTCATATGGGTGTTGCCACTATGTGCAAACTCTATCCTTATTTGACTGAGAGACGGGAAGCGGACTAAGTGCACTGACTTTAAAAACACAAAGGATCAGACCATTTTCTGCTTTAGGCACTTGTACATGCACATAGGCTATTGATGAATTTAAGTTTTGTTTAGTTTTTATTATTTCCCGGGACTCTTTGGTGTTGCGGTCTAACAGAATAAAACAAATCGTCTTGAGACAGTTTTATAAACGTAAAAATATAGCCATGTTTACAGTAGGCTCTAGAGGTTTAAAGAGGGATCTTATGTTGTATTTCTTAGTCTTTATTAGTCTGCTTAAGCAGGTCAAATTACAAAAGGGCTTTGTTGTGCACCCTGGTAGAAACAACACTACACAAGAATGTCTCCTATTGTCTTGATTTTGTAAACATAACTTAAAACAGAAGTCAGTCTAAAATTGCAGATGGCCCTGAGTGCCACCTGAAGAATTAGGCTATTTGATTATTATTGTGAAGTTGATCTATTGCTTGAATCTGTGAGAAGCAATTTCGTCAAGGTTTTAAGGAAGTCGTCAAATGCACATCAAATACCATAATGACATGATTACAGGCCTATACATCCATGGCCAATAGCAGCCTCGTGTTTTCTTCTGCGGTTTCACGCAACAGCACCAGCAGCGCCCGCCCCGCTAGTCGGAGGGGTGGAGCGGCCGGACGGGAGGGGGTCAGGCCGGGTGAGGATCCGACCCGGACTGAACCTCCGCACGGGGAGGACACTCAGCGGGAGGCGCGCGCTCAAACATCCACAGGACGTCAACCGCGACAGAGAGACGCGATACTACCGCTCTGTCTGCCACGATCACAGTTTAGGACCTCAGATCTTCAGCTGTAAGTGCACGTTTTTATTCATGACTTAGCTCATGTTTACTTGCACAGGTTTATGTTGAGTAGCAAAGGCTTTTGTTGGAGACTCGGGGTGTTTGTGTGACAGCTATAAAAAAAAAAAAGTAGAAATAACCGAAAGAAAGTGGTGGTTAAACCTTTGTTTGTTTGTTTGTTGTTGTTTTTAGCGCACACACGTTACGTCATGTGCGCCTGTATATAGGCTAAATTAGGCATAATGCTTTATTTATTGAATATTGTTCGAAGAATTAGCCTGAACAAGGCGCATGGTAGAGTAATGAATAAGTTTGCATCCACATGCATGCAAGAATTATTGTATGGCCTATATGGCAGAAATGAAATAAAAATCGGTTTTATTCGGAGAAATGTTAACACTTTTAAGACTATTAACCTACAGACACATATAATCTCGTATTATACATTATATTTTTTATCCAGGTTTTTGTTGTTTTCTATTTCCCCAGCAGGTGGAGCTCTTACACCACTTTCTGACTGAATCTGCCGGCCATGTCTGAGGGATGCCTTCTGAGGAGCCACCCAGGACCCTCTTCACTGTCTGTAATGGGGCAAGAGCCCGCACAAGAGCCCGCACAGCAGAGGGAAGAGGCCCTGGAGGTTGTCAGCTCCTCCAGGCACTTGGCCCGGAGACTGCTGGCCCGGACTGTGGCTCAGAATCGGACTGAGGCCGAGGCCAGAGCAGGGAGCAGCTGTGATGAAGACGGCACCAGTAATGTTCGGCGCAAAAGAGAGTTCACCCCGGAGGAGAAGAAAGATGATGGGTACTGGGACAAGCGGAGGAAGAACAACGAGGCGGCCAAGAGATCCAGAGAGAAGCGCAGAGCAAATGACATGGTGCTGGAGAGGCGGGTCCTGGGACTGCTGGAGGAAAATGCTTGTCTCAGGGCAGAGCTGCTGGCTTTAAAGTTCCGCTTTGGCCTCGTCAAAGACCCGTCGGAGGTGAACATCATGCCGCTCTCTACTACTCTCAGCCCAAACCAGTACAAAACTCACAGTGCACCACCTAACACCCAGCCAGTTTACAATATCCCTCTACAACCCAGCAATGGGACGAGGGGAGACTTATCAGACCAGTGTTTGTCAAAGGAGTCCAACACCTCCAACATGAACAGCCCTGTGTTTTTCAATGACATGCCCACCGACCACAGGGCCAGGGCGCAGGTGGAGGAGCCCCAAATTTACTCACTGGGACCAGAGTCATCTGACAGCATGAAGAGCCTGCCACACAAGCTCAGATTCAAATGTCCCAACAGCGACGGAGCAGAGCACTCCCCTTCCTCTGAGAGCAAACCCAAAAGCCCACCTGTCGCCACAGTGGGACCCAATGTCCACAGGAGGCCTGAATGGGACAGGGCAGAGGAACGGAGTGTGTGGGGCCAGAGTTGTCAATACTACACATTCCCTGAGCACAGCACGAGAGGCCCCACAGAAGAGATTGGGCTGCAATCTCAGATCAGCTGTCTGTCCCAGGAAGTGGCCCAGCTCAAGAGGCTCCTCTCCCAACAGCTGCTCACAAAGACCTCCTAAAACCAGGAAGTATGAGAGGGTTAGACCTGGAGCCTAAAGGCTTAAGTTCACAGCACTTAAAAAGCCATATACTGTACTTCAAATGGACAACATGACATCAGTCAGCTCTCGACATTAAATGAACTTCTGAAAGGTTAAAATATCTAGAGACATTTTATTTTTGGTAATCAACACTGTACACTTTTATCTGTGTAAGCGCTCAGAGGAGTTGTCCATCCTAGACGAAGGTTCTTGAGTCATCATCTGTACTCTGCGGTTCGGCAGGCCTTTAAATAAAGAGGGGTGGGACTAGGTCAGAATTGTTTAGTGTCACTGACGAAGCCTCTTAGACGAGAAATGAAAGTACAGACGATGACTCAAGAATCTTCGTCTAGAACAGCACACTTCTGATTGAACAAATAAGGTAACAAAACCCCAGACTCAAATTTGTTGGTCCTATCTTGGATAAATCCAGCTCATTGTGTCCAGAAGGTTATACATTGTGAGCCATCTATGATATTTACTCACTCTCATTCATAAAATGTGTTAATACTATTTGTTTACTTGTGACTTACTAGTGATGTTTCACTCTCACAGACACTTTGATTCATACCACCAGTGCACACAGACACTGACGGTGACGTGTCTTGCCCGAGAACACAACAACAGCACACACTGGCCAGAACTTTGGATTAGTGGACAAATGCTCCACGTTCAGGATACTTAATCCAACAAGATCCAACAAATGTTTACATTTTTGCCATACAGAGGGAACTTGCCAAATTCAGGTAATTTGTAATTCTTATGTTGTGTGGTCATTTTCACTCTTTTTTATTGAGATTGTTCATTAAATCTGACTGCGATACTGTTTGTTTCTCCATTTTGTTATTGTTGACCATTATTGTTCTTGTCATTGGCAAAATTAAAGATAATACAATCGTCACATGCCATTAATGAACAGAGAATTTCTTGACAATAAAGAAGCCATTCATAAACTTGATTTCTAAAACTAGGGATGCATAAAACATGAGATGTCCCTGCTGAATGGGTCGGCGGCGCAGACTGGGCTGGTGGAGGTGAATTGAAGAAGTCTGTATGAGTCATCTGTACGTCACTAAAGGGGAGAGCTATTTTTAGGCCTTATGCAGCTGCTTCTGGGACTGAGGACAGTTTTGGAGCTCAGGATGCGGCCCCTGAATCCATTATTAACACCTGGAAAGTGCTAAGGGGAAGAAGTGAGGAGGAGAGACACTAAAATGAAAAAGCCAGAACATTAAGCACACACACACCATTTTAATGTGTTTTACATGGCTCTAAAACAAAAGTCACTTTGCCTTTATAGCTTAGTTCAAACTGATATTATCATTTTAAAGAACTGTAAAGAGCAATATGTGTCATGCAAGATACAGCATCAATGAAAAACTGAGAATGTGCCGATCATAAAATTAAGCCTACACACCACTGACTTTAGCAGTTGTCACGGCGACAATGTAAAAATGGTTGAGTTATGTTTAGCCTCTTTTTAAATGGCACTACTGTCATATATCCGCCTTTACTTTGACCACATTTAATGCAGCCATAGGATGACAGATCTACTTACTACAGGGGTGTCCAAACATGTATTTATTTATTTATTGACTGCAAAAGAAAAACAAAGCGGGGGTCAGCGCAGGGAAACTGGTGAAGGTTTTGTCCATTGTCTTTCGACTATTTCCTCATCTTTATTCAGGTTTGGAAGCTTAATACCAGGTCTGTCTCTCACCAAAATGTTTGTCATTGAGGTTATGTTGGTGAAAGGCTTTTAAAGGTTCCGTAAAAAACATTACTTTTGACAGCTAGGGTCAATTCAGCGTGAAACCAGAGGGCCAACATGGTGCCTGCATTTGATCCCGAAGCCATAGGTTTGGACATCTCTGAACAAACGCAGGACTGTGATTGTTGCCCGCTAGGTGGCGCCAAACCTATTCGTCTCTATGGATCACTACGTCCCATTCAGTTGCTCATTGATCCAACAGTGTGTTACTAGAGGTCCCATTTTTCATTGTGCTTTCTCTGAAGCCACATGCTGTTCACAATAAGCCGCACCATCATTTCACACCCCCACTACTGAAGGAAATATTGATGCTAGCCAAATACGACGGACAAAAAGGGGAGGATGCTGAAGGTTTGAATTGATAATAATATATACATATATATATATATATATTGAAATATGCAAAATATGAGGTCAAATATGGGGCTTGTGTGTAGCTGCATGAGCTGGTTCATTGAACATCCGTCAAAACAACACTGGTTATAGTCCTATTGGGGGGAGGGTCTTTGTCTGTGATCAATGTAGACTACCATAATAACTACAACTACTGCCGCCCATCAGCCAGGAGGAAGTTGCGAGTTGCTAGGCAGGCGCCGCCACACCAGACAGTTGCCAAGGGAAATTCAGCATGCAAAGGCAGCTGGGAGCTCAGTGTTGGGGGTTGGTGCGTTCACGGCTACAAGGGACCAGTATATTGGTTTTGCAAAAAAGGGGGGAGGGAGGAGCTAGACAAGTTCAAGGTCTATCTAATGCTGGTTGTGGTGGCTGCTCACATGTGGCTGAGGAGACAAAGCAGGGGGAGGGGAAAGGAACAGGGGCAATAGAGGTGCATCTGATTCTAAATGGAGAGGGCTGACGTAACTGCACATAAAACATGGGGCTGATGAGGACAACAGGCTTTGGGTAATGGAGAAGGCTACTGCGGGATAGGGGTGCCTTTGGGCTTTCTCTAAAGAAATGCAGAGGTTCATTGAGGTTTTTAAATCATTTTTGTCACTTAATATTACCATTATTTTTTTGTAATAATGACCCACTATCTCTTTTATTATGTATAGATTCATCAGTCTTTATTTTAATGATTTGGGTTCATGGTTTCTTTGCAAAACAAATATCCAATTATAGGCTAAGGTGCAATAGACAATAAACATACTAATCAAACTAACATGCAATAGTTTGTTTTTTTTAGCTGTAAGCCTTTATTCAGCGCAATCAAAATTAATTGAAAATGGATTTTTACACAAAAAATGACGGTACGTAACATAGACCAAAAATTAATTACATTTGTATCCAGGCAAAGGGGTCAAAACCACGGAACTGCAAACAAGAAAAAGGATATTAGTAGAAAACACAATAGGCTGTTATTGTGGCTGAGAGTGCATTGTTTGAGAAGGCTAATGGCAGTACCAATAAGGTCATAGTTACTAGTCTGCTTTTGAACTTCACGTGGTTATAGCGGGCAACATACAAAGGAATACTCACACAAATAGTCATTCTACAGTATGAAAACTGTATACAACGGGGTAAACATTGTCTTTCTAGGTGCAGTGCATACAGTGGTGGGGCAAACAAAGGGTTAAACTGTCTTCGCTGTAAAAACATCCTCTAATGCACCGCGCACACATGTAAAAATATTGGTCGGGAGCCAACGGTCGATCACACGGAGGGAAATATAGAAATATATGGTGCGAGTACTTTGTGGTAGAAGCTTTTCCTTTTCAAAAGTGGAAGAATATTTTGAACAGTGAACCAAACATGCTGCATGAATTTGGAAATGTATCTAATTGCAATTTTTTTTGGACAAGTATAGTGATTGCGATTAGATAAGCGATTGATATTCGTAGTACAGAAATCAATGTTCACTTTGTAATGTCCATGGAGCTGCTAAACTAATACAACACTAGTATGCATGTGAGATTATATGTTGTATATGTGTTGTATGTGTGAGGACAATAAACTAAATAACTACTGGGCTTTATACATAATAAATACCAAAAAAGGAACAGACTATTTTGTACATTACAGAGGACATATAGCTATTGGCTTAGTAACTGCAGCCTTTGCGATTTGCTCAACCATTAAAACTGTAACCTCGGTTTAATTGCAAGTCATTGTGCAGTTCTTGTAAAGACTGTTTATGAATTAGAGTATTTTTATGAGATGAAGTGTGAGTGCATCTTGAGCACTTTTCCGGAAGTGCCTGCAGCTACGATGATGTCACTGTCACTGAGGCTATACAGGTTTCAGACTAATGCACAGAAATACAGTCACTGTAGATAAGTTATAACAAGGGCAGATGTAAGTAAGTAAGTAAGTAAGTACTGTAAGTAAGCTTTATTTATATAGCACCTACCTTTCACAGACAAAAAGCCACAAAGTGCTTCACAACACAGTTCAAAAATCAAAAATTACACACATTATAAAAAGCCAAGACAACACAAAGTCTTAAGTTTGCTTTTGAAAGTGTCAACAGAGTCAATTGCGCGCAAAAAGGGGGTAAGATCATTCCAAAGCCTAGGAGCAACTACAGCCTGGAAGGATCGGTCACCTCTAGTCGGAAAATGAGTGCGTGGAACCTTCAGCAGAGTCTGATCCACAGACCTCAGAGCCCGTGCAGGGTGTAAGGCTGGATCAGATCACTGATGTAGGAAGGAGCCTGACCTTGCAAGGCTCTGAACGCTAGAACCAGACTTTTAAACTTGATCCTACAGGACACTGGCAGCCAATGAAGTTCTTTTAGAATAGATGCGATTATAATCAGACGTTATTCTCAAGATCTAAATGTAGAGGTTTTCACAACAGAGCAAATACTAATAGTAAACCTAGCATCATCGCCAAAACAGGTTTTCATCGCACTGGTGTTACAGCATTTGATATGGATAAAATCCATACATTATATCAACACTAGTCTATAAATGAAAAGCAATAGGTTTAGCCCTGGTCTTTTCTTTTCATCCTCTTGCTACATGTTAAACGTATGACCCAATTTGGAGTCGTAAAATCACATTTACATGTTATGATTTAATGCTAAATTGACAATTGACAATGTTCAGTGTGTTCAACATGTCTTAAAACATAGGTAATATTGTAGAAGGGAAGGTGCCAGTAACATTATGTCTTATAGTCTCAAAAAACATAAAGATTGTGTTGATCATGAACACTGAAATTATAACAGAAACCCCATGTTAAAGTGGTATGTTTTGCGATCATTAAACATTTTGGCTAGTATGCAGGATTGGGAAGCCAAATCAAAATGTATTTCTATAGACAGTGTAAATTCTCAAAGTTCAGGCTTTGTGCCCTTTCACCTTTAAGCACTGCTTAAAACATGCTTTATCTATCAATGCTTCATTATTGGCCAATATTTTAAATCACTCATTGGATAAATAAAAGACGATCGACCATCAAGCCTCTGAACAGGGGACTGGCCGCTGGTGCTTGGAGCGCGCGGCGTGCGTAAAGTCATTCATCTCGGTTATAAACTTAACCACTCCCGTCAAACTACGCTTACGAGATGTAAAGACATGGCCATAGACACACCTCACCCCAGCAGTGCGCGGAGAGAGAGAGATAGAGGACAAAAACGTGACTAGGCAGCTAAGAGCTGTTATGCAACCGCTGACCTACTAACACATATTTCTCGAAAGGGAGCCGCAGAAACTGGAGCAAAGTGTCCGGTCGCGCGCACAACACGCTGAGCAGATCCCGAGCCAAGAGCCTAAACCAGCATCCAGTCTCTACCCACTGACTACACCGCAGCTGAACCCACAGCAGCCACAACCAGCCGACAAGACAACTTTTGGAGACGCTTTTTGAGGGGAAGGTTTTTTTTGTTTGCGCTCAGAGCGGAGAGGCAAACGAGGAAACGCGCGGAGCCAGACTGCTTTTGTGTCGTGGTGGAAGCGTGTGGATGTTTCTCCTCCTCCCGTACATGGAAAGGTATGTTTTGACTCACAGAGCGGTGTATTTGGTGTCTTTTTCTTAAATTCAGGTTAGTTTATCTCATTATTGTATAAAAAAATGTCCGTAGGCTCGAGTGGAGTGCGCATCGTGGTTAGGACATGATGCTCCCGGCCGGGCATTGTTCACATGGCGGCTGCCGGCACATCGCCGATACGCAACCCATTCGTGACTTTGAGACATTTGCTACTATTTTAGGTGACACTGAAGGAAACACTTTGTTCTAACGGGGTACTGTTTTTGCTACGGGTGCGTATAGGGCGGATTTGTTCCTTTTATGCTCCGATGAAAAAGCCGGTAAAACGTGGTTGTTGTGCGTATCCCATATTATGCACCCAATGTCAAGGCGTAATTTCCCTCATGGTGGTGTTTTCCAGGGAATGGGGGCAGCTGCTGTCTGGTTGTATTGCACTTTGTATAGACAATACACGTGGCTTTAGACAATTTGAACCAATGCGAAATGAGTTAAACTGACCGAGACTGAGATTTTTATTCATTTTTCTCTTTTGGGTGCCATGGGGACCACACATTGAGTGGTATGTTACTATTTTCAGCATGTGAGTAACTGTACAATGTGCGCTATAACCTGATCTTAAAATCAATATTACAATTACCGAAATTAGTGAAATCCGTTCTAATATTGGTGGAATACATTCATGTGCACAACAAGGAACAATAGCTTATGGTTAAAGTGCTTTTTTATTTCTCAATTCATGGATTTAAAGCAAAATATGTCTTAATATATAATAATTCTGTGTTCTTCTTTGCTTATGCTGTAATAATAATGTCATATTGTCGTGTGATCACATTATGATCCCAAAATCTCTCTCTCTATAAAAATGCCCAGTTTCCATGCAGAGTGACTCACTAGATGAGTGTTTGGTGAGGTGTGTTAACCATAGAGCGATGCTTGTTGCTTTGAGCCAGTCAGAGGCTATGACATAACCAGCGCGCAGCAGGGAGAAGCCATAAACAGCAGCCCTCTCCGGGGACCCTTTGTAATTGATTCCCCTTCACTCCATATCCTCAAATCATTCGCCCCACATTGTGCCAGCTATTTCTACAGCAAAATAAATGTACTTTATCTGCCTTTTCGATACACAAAAATCAATACCCTGACATTTGAGCTATTTTTAACCTGCTCTGTCCTTCCACAAAAAAATATGAAGTCACAAAAGCAGAAGTTAAACCATATGATGTTTTCTAATAATTTCCTTGTATAATTTCTCATGGCACAGTAAAACAACATGTCCAGGATGTGATGCAATCAGTGGAAACCCCAGTCTGGCGAGACAGACAAAAGTTTTGGTTAAAACTAGTCCAGCCAGAGCCAGCTGGTCCCATTTCAGAGCGCTCTGTCCCGACCAGCGCTCAAATATAGGTCAAACTTGTATGTGGGTGAGAGCACACGAGGTACACAGGGCAGACGCTGCACTACTTTGACAGCTTAGTCTATGCTGTAACAGCCAACTACTTGGACTTATGTACAGCTACAACAACTTCAAAGACTTTTATTCATGATTAGTTGCATTGTAAGTATATTTAACTTATCCTGCTTTTTATCTGTACATCACTTTGAATTACTTTGTCTATGGATTGTGCTCTACAAACAGACTTGCCTCCTAGTACTGCTTCTACTACTGCTACTTCAACTACAACTTATTTTCACTCTTTGAAAAACTACTTCGCTCACATATGGAGAAAATGTGAGGTGTCTTCAGTTTTTTACACTATAGTATGTAAAAATCAGAACACCCTTCTCTCCAAAGTCTATCAGTATAGATAGACTGAACAAATCTAGGACCAAAAAAAAAAAACAGTCAAAAAGGCAAATTGCACATGGTGGTGATTATATAAGTAACACATAACACATAATCTAACACGTCTAGATTATGACCGGTAAGACCTGGTCATATTTGTGAGCCCTGTGAACCTTGAATAGGTGCACGCAGTTATTAGGCTGACCTGGTATGTCTGGATTCCAGCTTGTGTTTTGACATTAAGTCGTGGGGGGAAAATGGTGGCTCCTAAAGGCGGCTAACCTACCGGGGGCCCCTCCACGTGTGTGGTGTAGAATCACTTCAATAGGTGGAGGAGGGGAGGAAGGAGAGGATGCCGTTGCGTTACACTCAGTCGCCTCACAGGGGGCAAAGGGCAAACATTCCTGCCCAAACATTAGAGACAAGTGTTTGGAAAAACTAAAGCCTTACCTAAAGCTACAGGCATTCTGGTGAAGTCTATTCCGCTGTGGCTAGACTTTGTGACAAAACAAAGAAGATGGATTGATGATAGTATTGAATCACCTGATAATAATGCAATAGGAAAGAGATGGACATTGTAAGTTAAATAAATAAAGAAGAGTAAGAAAGATGTGTCCATGCATCAAGCCAACAATACCACCCACTGAGACATTTTAAAAAATAGAAATATGGCTTTAATTTCTGTAACTTGACAAAATTATGTTATTAAAAATGTTTGATAAATAGTGCAACCCTATATTGCACAATTGGCCATATTTTATTCAGAGCAGTGAGTTCTGTGAAGGAGCCGATTGCGTTCACAAACCTGTAGCTTCCACTGCTATGTAATACGCATTTGTTACACAAGCTGCGTTCCCGGTACAACGGATTCAGAGCACGTACGCTACGAGCAGCAGCAGCCCCTCCCCTGCAGTCCACAGAGACCAGGTTGTTATGTGGAGTTTGGCTGCAGATATGGGTGTGTGCTCTGACGTCAATGCCGTCACCCTATCGCTCTCTTTTTCTCTCCATTTCAGGCACTTTTTGTTATGCGCTGCAAAGCTGGGGGTTTTGGAGCACACTGGAATTAATGTTGTATAAAAACCAACAGGCTGTCCATAATCTCCAACAGCTGGTCATGTGCTTTAGTTTTCATTCCCCTGTAGCTACTGACTGACTGTAAAATTCCTCTTGTCCCTAAAACAAATTTCTGCTGTCACTCGTCCGCTGCGCTTCCTCCCGTTCACCTCTTTCTCTCGCTCTATTTTTAGCGTGCACTCCAGTGCTCTCTCTCCCTCCGCGGCCCTCCCTCCCTTGCAGTCCCACTGACCTATTTTATGGCGCACTGTCAAAGGCAGGAGGAGTGTTTACCGCTTAGCGTCGTTTCTAGGTCAGTGGGACAGTGCCGACGTACGCGCCCGTTTCTTTCCAGTCGCTTTTGTTTAGGTATGCGCAGTGGAATTTTACACATTAAAACATTAAGACGACATCCATGAGACTTAAAATGAAAGTTTAAGAAACTTTGTGAGTGAAAGTTTGCTCTAAATGTCAACATTTTGCTCAAGATGAATTTAGTGCAGTATTTTCCCCCCTAAAGCCTCAGCACAATAGACTTTATGAACTTTCATGAGAACTATCTTTCATATTCCACCTAAAAAACTTACAATATGTTCTTTGATGACTTCAGAAGTTGTAACATTAGCTGAACACTGACATGCAACAGGTACAAGTCCCTTCAGTCATTGTCCCACTGACCTTTTGCCCTCAAATGGTCTGGAAAATTATGATTTTGTTGAGCTTCGCATCAAAATGACTATATCAACTTCGTTATTAAAGTGCCTGTTCTACAGGTGTCTGGAGTCGGCTGGATCTTTCGGTTTAGAATTTAAACTTTGCATAGTCAAACAAGCAAAAATAGAAAGAGAAAACGTATCATGCAACTCGTAAACAAAAAGAGACACTGAACCAGCCGACACTTGGTGACCTACATTCAACCTCTGGCTGCGCACATTTGTAAAATAAATGTTTTATGGGCTCAGGGACTCTGAGCAATTATGTGTTAATAGCCAACACATATCAGCCGTGTTATGCAGCGCAGGCTGAGCATCTGAGAAAACAAAGTTAAAACAAGAGGTCAGTGCAGTTACATAATGTCCGTCTCACACTTCAGTTTTGTTTGCTCGAGAAGGCGAGCTGTGTGCGGACAGTGATATGCTGCGATGTTTCAGCAGCTTGAGAGAATATGAGACGCCCCAATTCCTCCACAGACAGCCTGACATGATAAATCCTATAAGGCACTTACAGTAGGGCAGCGAGATGTACCATAAAGTACAGTTGTTAAGAATGGTCTAGATTCAATACGTTCTACAGGTCATGGTAGTTAACTACCTGGTTAGTATTTTAATATGTATTGTGATAATTCATTTTCTTTACACACTTAACTTAACATTATACGTAGAATACGACATACTTTTTCCTTCAAATTGCATAGCACAAAAATACAGGGAATTTCCTCAATATTCATGAAAAGCAAAGGAAATCACAGAATGTACAAAATCTTGGGAAATCAGCCCTCCTTTTGTCATTAAAATCCACTGATAACAGTCTCTTACACAATATATCTGCAGCAGCATGCAGCCTGTTTAGTCAGAGCCTCACCCATGACTTTGCTACAGTCTAGCATTACTCAATGCAAGTTACAAGAAAAACAGTCTGCAACAAGGAAAAGGTTATGTCAAAGATTTGTGTGCTCCATACAGATAAGCATTGATTTTAGACATACGGGTTTCTTACATGAATCAATAGGAGTGTTTGCTTGTAATTTGACCTTAATAAAATCTGAATGAATGCCACAATAAACTGCTGTGTCTCTTACAGTTGATCTAACCGTATCTTCCTCTCTCTCCCATCCCTCTTGTCTCCATAACCCAGTTAGTGGTCAGCATACAGCGGCAGTGAAGCTGTGTCCTTTGGGAGCGCTGACGAAGACTGACTGACCTACATCCTTTGTGCAAAGAGAGAGAGGCAGGGAGCCGCCTGACCGGAGCCATCGCCCCACTGAAGATTGGGAAAGGAGCTGATAAACTCAAACTCACCTCCGCACTCTGGTGCCTCCTCTGAACCAACAGACTCTTGTTCCATTTTTTATTTGTTTGTTTTCTTTTGTTCAGTCCAACACAACGTCAATGTATAAGGTTTTTCTGGCGTTCCATCTCTTTTTAATCTTCTTGGCAAATTTAGACACTTGAGTGACAAAAAAAAGGCCAAACAAATCAATGAGGCTCTCCTTCCGTGGAGCACAAATACCTCATCAAGAAGTTTTTGCTGATCCTGCGACTTAGTTTAAACTCAAAGTCAAATCAGAAGTCAGCCCATATCGTTTACATCTTACCCCTCCCCCTTTGCCCCCCAGAGTCACTCTCTGGCACCGACCAGAAGACAATGGAGAGTCTAAGTCTGCACCTCTCTGCCACCAGCAACAAGAACACCATGGAGGTCGACTCATACTCATACAGTGATAATCTCCCCTCCCCAAACCCAGACACAGAAGAACGCACCAGTCGGCCCTCTAAAGGTTCCAACAAGCCCACTTTGAGCTCGCGCCGCAAAAGGGAGTTCATCTCAGATGAGAAGAAAGATGCCTCATATTGGGAAAAGCGCAGGAAGAATAATGAAGCGGCCAAGCGCTCAAGGGAGAAGCGGCGCATGAATGACATGGTGCTGGAGAACAGGGTGATGGCTCTGAATGAGGAAAATGTGCGGCTGAAGACAGAGCTGCTGCAGCTCAAGCTGCGCTTCGGCCTCATCAGCACCGCATCCTACATGGAGAAAAGCCAGCAGATCTCCAACGGGGCCGCGGCCATCAACAACAGTTGCAATGGGAGTAGCACAAATGGAACCCCGAACAGTAACGCCTACCTCTCCAGCAGCGGCTACTCCAGTGCATCCCAGGTCATGATGAACTCAGACTCCTCTGAAACAGAGCAGTCTATCCGCGGGGACTGTCACAGCTCCCTACACAAATACTCTCCTCGCGGATCTGTGTCCGACATGTCAGATGGATCATCTCGGGACAGTCCGGAACCCATGGGCTACTGCATCAAGAGGGAGCCTTCCAACATGGACCTAGCACGGTTGGAGAACATCCCCAATGGGATTTCCAATGGCCTGCCCAACGGCACTTACAACACTGTATTTGCCTCCTCTCATCAGAGCAGCGTCCTGGCAGAAGGTTCAGTGGACTACTCTCAGTGCCACATGGAGGGGGCCAGCCCTACCCCCTCTGTTCCCTCCGCCCAAAGGAGTGTGATCCTGTACCGGTCCAGCAGCGGCTGCTACCCCATGGAGCATCATGAGGAGCAAGGCAGACAGCCACAAGGCTCTAAGTTCAATGATTGCTCAGCAACAATCACAGAGGTGGCAGAGAAACTGGAGAGAACCAAAACCATGGACTCCCCTGAGCATGAATACTCCAACAGCCACGCAGACCCAGAGGAGATGCAGCAGCGTTATAGCAGTCAACAGCAGCGCGAGAAACACCATTACAGCTACCAGGGCCAAGAAAAAGGGCTTCAGCACAACCCCTTTGCTCCTGACCTCATCCACAACACTGAGGAGGAACAGTCCTATCCACACCACAATGGCTACCTCACTCCCCTCGACGAGCCCCCAGTGCTCACATATGAGGGTGGTCCCAGGACGGATGGCTACTTCCAGGAGAACTCCTCGGGCAAAGACACATCGTCCAGTGACGGCGACCCGCGCAGCTCGGACAAAGAGGGCTCCACAGACGACGAGTCGCCCTCCTCCTCCTCTTCTGACATCAGTAACTACCACCAGAAGTCTGCAGGTGTCATCAGTTCACCTGGAGAGAACCCGGCTGAGGTTAAAGGCACTGCGCTGCCCCATAAACTGCGCCTCAAATACAGAGCTCTGTCCAACAATGAGGCTCAAAAATCCACTCCTGCGCCCATGTCACCCTCACCAACTCTGCCCCAGCACCCATACCTAGCCCTGCCTGGAAACCCTCAGAGCCACATGTCAGGGGACAGCAAAGAGGAGAACCACACAGAATTCCCTGAAGAGGCCAAGCCTCAGGGGAACGAGCGACTGGAGGCAAAGAAAGATGGACTAAAAAAAGGACTTGTCGGAGGTCGTGGTGGACGCAGTAAGAGGCGAGACTGAAAAGACATTTGTTTGTGATTATGGACACACAGAAGGTAGCCAGTGTTCAGTGGTGTAAACAATGTGATTGAGTCATGTTTTGTCACAGGATTGAACGAGGCACAGCTGCTTTACTGTAGTTCACAAACAGCAGCCCAAATGTGTCCCTCATTCAGCCCTTTGACAAAAACAGACCTGGGATTACGCTGTCAGTCTTCACTGTGTCACTTCTTTCCTGTCTTTCCTACCTCCCAACTCAGATCACACAAAAGAGAAAATCTTCTCTGGAGTCGGATATGTACAGATTATTCACTATTAACTGCCTTTGAGGCGATAGCCAGCACTTACACATCTACTGTGGCATTATAGGAACATTCCTTCAACCAAAGAAATACATCCGTTTAGTAACACACTTTTGGCAACGAGTTACATTGCTCCTTCTTGGTCTCATCTGCACACAAGCCCCTTCACTTCTGAAGCACTTAGATTGTATAATACTGTGACATATGAATTTTCATATATGATTATATATTTTACGAAAAATATGGCAAAAAAACAAAACAAAAACAAAATTGTGTAATGCAGTTGTAGACCTAAAGTGATCCGCTTGTTTTTAGTGAGACACCTTGTACAGCCCTTTGTCTAAAAATGCCTCAATTTTTTCTTTTTACTAAAAGAAGAGACACAACTTTGAAAAACAGTGTACGAGGGTGTTTTCCGGAGCTTAAAAAGTCAAGGCCAGTTGTTCATATCAGTCAAGGCTATGCAGATGACAGATGTTGCGAGACTTGACAAGCACAAGGTAAGCCTTGTTTAGCTCCATTAATCAGACACAAAGGTTGTCTGTCTAAAAAAAGATAGAAAGAAGCTCTTTAGACACTACCAGCAAAGCTGCTCTCTTCATGCGGTGCCTCTTATTGTTTGTCCCTTGTCTCACATTGATCTCAAAACGCCCCTCTCACCTGCACTGAGTTTAGCTCCTGTAGCTGCAGTCTGAGTCTGTACACTTCCTGGTGCCTGCCTCTGGCCACATGTATAAATGTAAAGTTGTCTATCTCTTGTATACTGCTGTCATTATTTTAATATTATTTTATTATTAATTTTGTTATTTTTTATTATAAGTGATTATTATTTTTGACTATTACTATGTGTGTTTGTCACCATGTTGTGTCATTTTTGATGCTCTTCCTGGTCGTGCTGTGTATTTACCCGATGCCCCAGTTACCATTTGTACTCTGTGTTACTGTATAACCTACGCTACGTTTGATGAAGATGAAAAAAAAAAATGAAAAAAAAAAAATGAAAAAGTAAGACTTGTCCAGAAGTGATTATGTAATGCGATACTTCACGTGGATATGCAAATGGTTTCAAAAAACTCATTTTGGAAATGGGGAAAATAAAAAAAAGTTGTTAAATTAATTTCTTGAGTCTGAAGTTGTTTTTATATAACATTCATAAATCACATGCAGATGAAGTAGCAACATCAACACGACTACAATAAAGCTAGTAGTATACTGAATACATGATGAAGAATATTACTTTATATGATTTTATATTAATTGCTATAAAATACAGGTCATTATAGTAATATAATAGAGAAATAATGAATGGCAGAGAATGAAAAACGATCTGGTGCAAAAAAAATGATGGATCTGATTGAGGTGGTTACACCAGAGAGTGATTTGAACCAGAAGTACGCTTTCAATTGTTAACCCTATAGGGATTGGTTTAAAAAGTTACTCAGTCCTGTACAGCCGTCAGCCAGAGGTAATAGGAAACACAATTCTATTATATGAACCTCGCAGAGCAGACTGTCCAATCGTAATCCCCGAGTTCAAACACTTACAAAACGCTTTGATCAGTGAGATCAGAGCAACACGCCATAACTGGTTACGCAAGTGTGATGCTGTAAGAGAAAACTGCAGCTTCTTCATGGAACAATGGCCGATGGGAACAACAACACGTGTGGTTGGGCAGAGCTGCGCCACTGGTGAGGCTTACATAAGTATCAGAGGGAGGGCAGTGGACTATCACATACAGAGGTGTCGCAATTTCAGAGCAACACCCAAATATGAGAAATAGGACACTATGTTTCAAAGTTATGTAGACAACCTAATGATAATCAATGTGGGAAAGATACATGGTTCAGTTCAGCCTGTATTTCTGGTGGATTTACAAAGGCTGCCCTTCTGTAACAAGGTGACATTCTTGTGAAAACCGCATTGCATTGTATGGCGCATTTCCCCCTCCCCTCTCTATACATTTATTATCCTCTCTTTCTCTCTCTCTCTCTCTCTCTCTTTCTCTCTCTCCCCCCCCCCCCCCCCCTTTCCAGTCCTGTCCATCTTGGAGTAGTAAAAGCTGCTTTGTATTGTGCGGAGGCTTGCGAAAACAGGACAGGAGAGTGAAAAGTAGGTCACAGAAGGAGGGAGAGAGGAGAGATGGGAGGATGAAGAGAAAGAGGGGTTGTTATTGAGTGACTGAGTGAGCGGGTTACGTCACATGCCTCTACAGCAGAAAAGGGGGGGGCTTAAGCAAACGCCCGAGGGACTAGGTCAGTAGTGCATGCTGACATAGTTGGATTGAAGGAAGTTATACATAAAGAAATTAGCACCATAAGACACATAACTTGGATATAGTTATCAGATGGTCTCAGACTATGGTATTGCTAATTCTTGTTGTTATAGTCATAGTTTACCAGACATGCAACGCGGGAGCTCCCAGTAGGTCATCAATCCTTTCCAAGTAACTCCCCAAAGGCTTTGTACATTTCTACATAAGCTTGTTGAGTCACACATTGATTGAAAAACAACTCATCGTCGTGCATCAAGTTACATTTTTAGATGCATTTTCACTTTGTGCACCACATTATTGGATTATGAAGGTAAAAACTTCATTAGATTAGTTAGCTTTAGAGGCCTGTCTTGTTCAGGTTATGCCTCGGTTTAGACCGAAACCTGGTTTGGACCTGATTTAGGAGCTGAAACATAGACTGGCAACAAGTTACATTATCTCTGGTTCGGTCCCGGGTTAGATGTGGGTTAGTTTTGATACTTGGAGGAAATTCGATATAGGTCATTATACATACTAGCAGTGGGTATTCGTGCAGGAGGGGAGCACCTGGTGATGGCCAGTTCGCTACCCGGATTGGCTTGGTGTGACCGCTGGATCCATGCGCAGACAAAGTATACCTTATGAAATGAAATCTGATCTTAAGCCCAGACCTATTTTTGCACTATAGCTTCATTGTCTTTATATTGAATGGAAACAGAGCATCAATGTAAGCGAATGAGGGTGCCCAGGAAGTGTTGCAAAGCCAGCTGTGTGTGTGTGTGAGCTGAAATGAGAGAGGGAGGGGGGGGGGGGGGAGAAGGAGGCGTTGGCCCAGTGAAGCCTGCGGTGATGAGCCCGGGATGGTTATGTAACGCTGGATGCTGCAGCATGTAGGTCAGCAGCACAGGGAGAGCCAGTCATAGGGTAAGAAACGAAGGAAGTGTTTACCACAGTGTGATCTCAACCTACTTCTGAGTCACTGCAGAAGGAGTTTGGACAACGAGCCGCCACAGGAACCGTCATGGCGTCCAGATGACACAGACAGCCGAAAAAACCTGCACCAAAGGGGAAGAAATGACACAACATAATCCTGCGAACGAGATTAGAAAAATACAGGGTGCTAGGGATGTGCTGGTACATTGTGCATGGGCTTTTAGATTGATTGATACATCCATTCCATTTTGTGTTATTTAGATGTGACATTTACTGATTGACAAAAAAAGTGAATAAATTAAACATGCCGGGTAATTTTTTGTTTGAAAGGGGGTGAAAGTGATTCTTCAATGAAAGGTTGCCAACGCACCTTTGTGCCTGTCCCAAGCCTCAGTAAATACAGATGGTTGCGTCTTGAAACTGTAAATCAGTCCTCTGTTACAGCACAAACACAGCACAAATTATGAATCTGAAATGACAAACTTAAAGGTGCATTATGTAACTGTATGAGTGGTCAGTATGGCGCTTTTACTTTGCATCACAGTGGTCTCTAGGGCGCTCCAGAATCAAATGTTTGGAAGGTTTTCACTGCTGATGGACCCTCTCACCAGAAAACCTACAAAATTGATCCTGCAGCGTTATAGAGATCACAGTGATGGAAAGTATGTACAGCCGCTGGGCCATTGCATTATGCACCTTTAAAAAATAAAAATAAATAATGTTTGCATCAACATTTTCAAGCTTAACCTCTTAACCCCCCCGCCTTAACCGAGTGCATTTGCTACAGTTTTACCCAGATCTAAAAGCTTCTTGACTGGAGAGTTCACAGCCTATAGGCCAGTGTAATGGCTCATTTGAAAGCTAAACTGATCTAACTGATCTCTTTCCTTGCGTTGTTGTCGTCACATTTATTCATATTTTCCATCCATTTGGTCACTTTTAATTGCTCTTTTGTGGCTTTTTTTACTATTTTGACACTTTTTTCCATGAAGCCTTTCGATTTCGCCAAACTGGAGACAATGTGCTCGGTTCAGGTGGGAGTTAAGAGGATAAGTAGTCAAAAGCAATTTTTGTTTAGTCTCATGTATAAATCACATCTACATAATAAAGTTTATTGAGTTTCATTTGGATCAGCTCATTAGAATGGGGATATGCCATAATTAATAACTGATCTGTGTGTTTTTACCCACGAGAGCTCATTCAATTAAAATTGTAGTAAAACATTTTATGATACTTTACTTTACTTTATTTGTCTATGATCAAAAATCACATCTAGTGTTTTTTGTGGGTCAATCCAGATAAAGTCTATGTAAACTATGCTTCCATGCAAAAGAAAAGTGCTACTGTAATGTAGAGATAGGAACTGCTTTTATCTGATCTTGTGACAAAAGCTTCATGGTACAGTTGTGACCTACTCCAGAAAAGATACACAAATATGGGTCAAGTTTGACAGAGCACTGACTTGAAGCCAAAAGTCTACTTAGTGCAGGCTTTGGGTGATCGCAATGACTTGCAACTAATTGACTTGGCGAGCAGTAAAACCTGACAGACATCCAAGTACACTGTGTAATAGATGCAACGAGGGGTACAAGAGTTATACAGGACCAGCTGAAGCTTTGCAACTGGTGGGGTGATCCCGAAAAGAAGGTTGTCCTTTTGAAGAGAAAAATAAAATACAATGCTTAACCAAAAAACAAAAGGTCACACGCTCCAAGATGTGGACTCTGTGGTTCCCAACAATCCTGGCATTGTCATCTTCCTGTGTCGTCAGGGAAGAAGAAATCCATTGATGTAACGACCTAAGATTAGACAGTTACAACTATCTAATTGCAATGTATGTTTTATGATTAGATATGCAGTTTACTATATCTTTTATAATCAAGATGAAGTCCATTGTGCACATTTTAAACTTGTGCATGATAAAAATTGAGCCAATAAATGTATAATTGATCTGTTAATTACTGAATTATAAGTCGATATAGTAACTATCGTGACAGCACTTTAGAGGGAAGCCTGAAATGTGTTGATAAACTGTTAGTCAGCCTGATTATCAATGCTTGAGAAGACCAAACTGCAAATAGCTTTAATAAAAGATGTAAAAGAGTTTAATAAAAGATGTAAAAGAGATGTAAAAGATGTAAAAGTGTAAAAGAGTTGTAAAAGAGTAATCCACAGTTACCATGGTGATCCGTTCATGTTAGCAGCTGTTAGCATACATTTTCCATAAACTAATATTAGTGAAAAACAGTATGAAAAGTGGAGAAAAAGCTGTGGAACAACTCCGTTAGCTGCTGAGTTGCTGCTGGTAAATACATCTAACACACTGTGGTGTCCAAGTGTTTTAATGTGAACAATAACTCCAGTATTTTAGCTTTTAAAATCTCAATTGGCTTGTTGCACGGTCTGGCTATGCTAGTTCCTCTGACCTGAAGCTGTGAGCGCCAGTACTTCCTGTCTGTATTCTTTTCCTGAAACAATAATCATATTTTCTATAGATTTGGTTGTGGGCAGTGAGTTTCCGGTAGATGATCATTCACTGTGTGTTCAAATCTCGATGTAACGAGTTCAGATCAGAGACGCCTGTGATCATAGAGGATTGATCCTTTGTCTTGAAGCTAAAGGCTAACATGTTATTGTGTAATGCATGAAATTAATGTTAGCCTTTAGCTTCAAGACAAACTCACAGATCCTTTTAAAGATGGACGTCTCCTCTACGGAAATATTTACACAGTACAGTAACTCGTTCACCTGCAGGAAGTGATCGTCTACCAGGAACTCACGTCCACCACAGAATCTGTAGGAAATGCGATGATTCGAACGGGTCTAAGCTAATCTTAATGGAAATGAATACGAACAGGAAGTACTAGCGCCCACAACTTCAGCTCAGAGGAACTAGCGTAGCCACATTGTGCAACAAGCCAATTAGTTTTTAATTGCTGCTAATCCCATGATGCTTAGCGACATGACATCACATTCCCGAATTCTATAAAAGGGACGTTTCGGGATTTTTGACATAGGGCCTCATTTCCTAGTTATCCAGAGTGTTGTTGACTTCTGGAGATATTTTTTTTTATGTTTATTCATGCAGTCCTTATATTTGAAGAGTTGCTAGTGCTAGGCTAGCGCATGTCTATGCTAACTAATAGCCTGCATTAAAAACAGTCTGACCCAAGCACAGTGCACCTGAGGCAAATCACTTAAAACACCAGTCTACTGATATAAAGGCCTGTGTTGACTGAATAATTGTTTTAATATAACCATTTTGCATTTACAAGAACTTATATTTGAGCAGCATCAGCTTCCTGGTTGTAAGCTATGTAGCGGCGGAGTGATCTGCTAGGTTACTGGATCTACAGTAGTTTGTTTACCTGCGGCCGGCATTACTACACGTGGAATTCACAAAGGAGCTTTCTACAAATCAGATATGGCAACGTTTGGAGGACGACCCCATGATTTTGAAGAGGTTTTTAATGCAGGCTACTAGTTACCATAGACATGCGCTAGCCTAGCACTAGCCACTAAACTCTTCAAATATAAGGACGGCATGAATAAAATTATATATATCTCCAGAAATCAACAACACTCTGGCAAACTCGGAAATGAGGCCCTATGTCAAAAATCCTGAAATATTCCTTTAATGTTTTTTTTAATGTGTCTTACAGTCTTCATGTTTCAGCTGTAGTTTAGACTTCTACAAACATGTTCTGAAACGCATGCGATTCTGGCTGGCAAAGGCCCGCGACCCACTGAAAACGATCCCACCGGGTGAGCACCACTGGCCTAAATATTTGTAGCCTTTTTCCCATTTGCGACTCGGCACATTCCAATTGGTATTCATTTAATTTCGCAGCTCTCCAAACGCGTACAGCGTGGAGCTTATCCCGGTCGCTCTAATGGGTCTAAGATTTGTAACAGGTTTCCAGGAGGCGAGGCAGACAGAGGAGGGGAAAAAAAAAAAGTGAAACATGCTCGCTTGGCAGCAGTTCAGCTCAGAGTTATGTTGCCTGCCATGACCCATTCAGCGGCACTGCCTCAATCCTCCCCAAAAAGTAGGTCAGCACACAACATGCACCAACTGTGAGACTTTGCACATGTGAGGAACAAATTAATAGCTGCAGGGAGAAGTCGAGCAGCACGGACTGGCGTTGATTCAGTTAGATCGAGTTGTTTCCGCTGTTATTTCTATGTAACTTCACAACATTCAGTGCCGTACAATTGCCTTCTGTTTTTACAAGGGCAACTTTTCACTCTGCTGAGCCCTGCAATTATTTAGGTAATGTAATCCCCCAGTGCAAGACAACATGTGGGGTAATGTGTGTGTGTGTGTGTGAACCTGCAATGTAGTTTCTAACTCTCCAAACATGTAAAATGATGCTCCAGGTTGTGTTTCAAATGTGCACAGTGAACTGAAAACAGAAAATAAAAAAAAAGAAATATAGGTCAAGTTGAGTTTTACACTTAAAAACAACAACAACAAAATCCTTGATCCTAAGACAAGTGAAACAATCCAATTTGAATACATTTAAAAGGATCACATTGACTTGACCCCTTGCTTTGCTGTAAGAGCTGTATAAGGACCCCCCCCCCCTTCAAAAACCTCTCAGACCTTTTACCTAAGAGTCACGTAAGAGCCGATCATGTAATAGATGCGCCCAGGCCAGGGCACGGCGCATAACAAATAGGCCAGGGAAGAAAGTTGCGCTGAATCAAAAGTAGGCCACGTAGAGTAACTATGGGCGTGCGCCTGCGATGAATCAGCTCAGAGTTATGCAATGCTAAACCGCGCTGAGCTCACATTACCATATCTCGTCTCCTCGTGTTGCAGGAAGTCGTCTGTTGGCATGGCTTTTGTTTATATCTAAAGGGGAAGGTGCAGAGAAGAGTCTATGAAATCACACTGTTGTTTTAGTAAAGTGAGGAACAAGGCGTTGAAGACAAAGCTTTCGGGCTGGAGATAGAACAATGGGAAACTCTTCATGTATGGAGTAAAAAGTGCAAAACAAAGGAAGCATTTGCCGCTATTATCAATACTGTACACTGCCTGGGGCTGGGCGATATATTGATATTTAAGATATGTCAATATATTTTTAAATGAGATATGGAATTAGACCATATCGCGTATATCGGGATTCGGGATATTTCAGATATTTTATAATTCAGATAAGCTATTAAGTTAACATTAAGTAACATAAAGAAAGAGGAAATCTCAAGCTGATTTTTTTTTTTTTAAGTGTCTTAAAGGGACTATACGGAGTTTAAAAATGTTAAAATTAAGTATTTTCCTCCCCCTCCTCCCCCAAAATCCTGCACTGTCATTCAAAAAGGTGTTAATTCGGTCCGAAGTGCCATCATGCACGAGCTTAATATAGAAGCTGCAGTTACACGTATGACCTGAGGTGGCAGTAGTGAGTATAAAATGGCTAACTTGCATCTAGCCCCTTTAAACTGAGCACTTTATTTTGCTTTCTCTTTATATGCTGCCCTCAGAAAAAGACTGACCTATTTCATTTTATTGATTGTTTTATTTAAGATATATTTTTAAATTAAATGTGCACCTTATGGAGCTTTGTTACACAGAAACATACAGTTTTTATGTTTACATTTTATAGCGAGTTTTCAATAAAACTATTCGTATTTGGCTTTGACTTTGACATTTCATTTCACAGCTCTCACTTTGCAGAAAAAATATCGGGATATATATCGTATATCGATATTCAACCTAAATATATCGGGATGTGACTTTTGGTCCATATCGCCCGGCCCTAGCACTGCCTGAGAAAAAAAACTGTTCTCTCTGGATGTAACTCTCCCATCATCATTACAAGATCTTGGTGAAAAATGAACGCAACGCTGGATCTTTTGACATTGCAGGAGCTTATTGAAACAAAGCCACTGAGCAAGTGTGTCCTGTAATCAAACCTAAAGGTGGACCAACCAAATATGAGAATGTGAGCTTTGTTTAACCTGTGCATCTATTAAAGCATCTGTATCAATTTCATAGTTTTCATCTCTGTTACACTGATCCAGAAAAGTGAAATGTCCCTATAAACTCGGGTTTGTTCTTGAGCTGCACAGTATATCGCAAAAAATATCGTATCGTGATATTAGCTGATGCCATACCCGTATCGCGAGAAGCCACAATATATCGCATCACTAAAGTCTTCATCGGACTGAGAGCCACACATTATTTTTGCAAACTCAAAATAAATGGGTAAAAGTTCAGTTTCAGTGAACCTCTTAACCCTTGCTCTAACCAAGTGCGTTTTCTCCGGTTCAACTTTACCCAAATCTAAAAGGTTACAGCCTATAAGTGTAACGCCTCATTTGAAAGACCTACAAAACTAACTTAAACAGATTTTTTTCATTGCTTTTTCGTCACTTTGTTTCCACTTTTCTGTTACTCTTTTGTGATGTTTTTGTTACTTGTTCATCACATTTTTGTCACTTTTTTTGTCATATTTTCATCACATTTTCGTCACTTTACTATCATTCGTTTTTTGTCTCATTTTTGTCACAAGTCTTTTTTTTTTTTACACAATTTGCTGAAAAACAAGTTACTTACAATTCATGTTTAATTAGAATGGAACATGTTGAAATGGTTTAGTGGAATATCGCAATAATAGCGTTAACACGATATTGAAAATTCACTGTTACCGTGGAGATCTGCCATGTTCGTGGGTACTAGCAAACATTTTCCATAGATTAGCATTAGCTCAAAACAGTAAAAAGTGGAATTAAAAGCTGCTGAGTAACTCACTATAGTGTCCAAATGTTTAAACCTCTTAACCCCCACCTGAACTGAGCACATTTTCTCCAGTTTGGCTTTACTCAAATCTAAAAGCTTCTTGGAAAAAGCAACAAAAATGAGACAACAACGAGGGTGAAAACGCAACAAAGACCCCACAAAAGAGCAACAGACGAGTAAAAGAAAAGTGACAAAAAGCGATGAAAATGTGGCAAAAATGACAAACTGACCCTGTGCTTGCACCTCTTGTACTCCCAGTAACTGCTAATGTTATTAACAAGCAGAAAACTGTTACATTTATTTCAGTGCTATTGAAGATTGATATTACTAAATTGGAATTAATAAAACCTCCAACCTATATAAATTTGCTACACGATGTAATGAAGCACGATCAATAGGTTGCGTCACATGACATCACAACATTCTAATAAGCCTTTTGCTGGGTTTCAGGTGATATCAGCTGTTCTAAAGGCCTATAATATTACATAGAGCTAAAATAATTTACTTTTTGAAGACATTTTTGGTCTTGACAGTGATATTAATGATCATTTTGTAATTCATACATGTTCCTTTTTAGATACGACTTGTGAAAGAGTAATGCAGTATTATAGGCCATTAGAACGCTGTGGTGTCAACCGAAACCCAGTAGTTTAACATTAAGATAGAGGGCAAGTCCCTGGTGGTCTAGTGGTTAGGATTCGGCGCTCTCACCGCCGCGGCCCGGGTTCGATTCCCGGTCAGGGAACGCTACGTTTTCCCCAAGAGCAAGCCCACACAGGCAGGTCGCCCCAGCAACATTGAGGATGGGTTAAATGCAGAGAAAACATTTCTTCACAGACAAAGATTATAACTAAACTTCCATAGCGGTAACCATAGTAACGCTCAAAATGCAGATTTCTAGTCTTAAATCATTGTTAGTATCTCTGTAATTCCTGAAACAAAAACTGTCACAAAGTTCAAAGTCCTCTCTTCCAGCACATATGAACAAATGTCTAATTATTTTCTCACAAAGGTGTCCCAAAGTAGAGACAATTTTCAAAAACATGTGCTTGATGTTGGTCAGTAGAAAGGACTTGAAGTCATAAAATTCACAGGATTGTGAATCCAATCACTCACATTTGGACATTTTCTTTTTGGAAATTTCTTTCAAAAACTGTTTTCTCCTATAGAGTTGTATTGCCACTGAAATAGAATCCTATAACATGAACGGAAAACATCCAATTTGAATACATTTTTCTATTTATTTTTTTTAATAACTTTTCTTGTTGCTGTTGTTGTTTTTGTTGCTGTAGAATGTTTAAAAATCTTCAATAAACAAAAAATAATGGAAAAAGTGACATAAAGTGGTCAAAACACAAGTAAGTAACAAGTGAGTAACAGAAAAGTGAGAAAAGGTGACGGAAATGTGGCAAAAATGTGATAAAAAGGCCAAAAAAAGGAAATGGCAAAAAAGTTACGACAACACTGCAACAACGCATGATGAGTTGTGGGTCTTAGCTTTCAAATGAGGCGTTACACTGGCCTATAGATGGTAACCTAAAGCCGAACCAGAGAAAATGCACTCGGTTAAGAGGTGAACAATAACTCTTTAGTACTTTAACTTGTAAAAGCCCCATTAGTTTATCCCATGATGCTTAGCGATATATGACATCACAATCCTGAACTCTAATGCAGTGACTGTGATGGACCTCTGGATAGACCGTTAACACAGCTGATTAAAGCCCAGTAATCCATCCTCATATCTGTGAGATGAGGTGGTGTAGACAAACACCATGTGGCTCTGAGGTAACCTGTTCCACTCTGCGGCTGTGTGGTTATAATTAAGTGGATTAACCTCTTTAGATTAGTCTCAGCTATTTCTCCATCTGTCTGCGGGCCGCTGTACGACACACGCCACAAGACAACACAAGAGGCATTAAGACGTGTTTACACAAGAGTAACCCACTGACCCAGAGAGGAGCGCGAGCACAACGGCCGCTCACATGTCGCTACTGTAAACCCAGATTAGAGGTGATTTGTTTCAGCAGCCATACGCTCCTGTACACGAGACACGGCCTCACGTGACGCTGGGCAGGGTTCAAGACAGTTACTGTAAATTACTGTAACCTGCAGCCCACGGTAAGAGCTGAGGCGCCTTATTAATCCCACAAGGGGAAATCCAGCTGTCATTCAGTAGCAAACACAGACGACAAGGCAATGGAAAGAAGAAATAGTTAACCCCTTAACCCCTGCCTTAACCCAACACATTTTCTCCAGTTTTACCCAAACCTAAGAGCTTCTCGACTGGAGTTTATAGTACGGTTCACTCTGTAATTTCGGTGGATTCTGGTGGAGAGGATCAAAACTATACATTTTTTAAAACTTTATTGAATAAGCATTCAGAAAACACAATGTTCTCATTTGCTTTGACATGTAAAATGAAATTAACAAATTTTGGCAGAAAATTCCATTCGGTCGTTCCAGTCAAAAAAGTCAATGAAACCCTTGTCATATTTTTCATGGAGTTGCCGTAGCGATGACCAGAACTCCCCATTTACTCTAATGTAAAAATGTATAATTGCACAAATGACAATGTTTTTCTCATTATTTATACCATGAGGTTTCCAAAAATATATAGTTTTCATACTCTCCATGAAAATCCCACAACAGTAAAAGTCTAAACATATGTGAACCGGACCATTAAGGCCAGGGTCAGTGTTGGGAGTAACTTATTACAAAAGTAACTAGCTACAAACATAAATAGCTTTTTTCAGGAATATAACATACTTAGACAAAATACAGGAATACATTAGTCATTGCAATTCAAGTAACTCAAGTTACAAGTGCATTTCAATGCATGAATGAAAAAATGCCAAACTCCCCTCAAATAACCTGCAACATGACAAATCAAGTTGGACACTGGTGTATAAGATCTGCATTTACAAAACACAAGAGAATGGGGGAAAGAGAAGGAAAAAGAAATCTCCTTCTGCACTTTTCAGTTTACATTTTGCCAAAAGTAACTCAAAAGTGACTCAAGGTAGTGTAACTCAGATACATTTTTGAAACAGTAAACATGTAATACAAACTTATTAAATTTTTAAAGCTGTAATTACTAATATAACATATATTACAATTTTTCAGTAAGTTGCCCAACACTGGCCAGGGTAATGTTCAATTTGAAAACTCATCAAAGCTTCTTCCATCTTTTTGTTTTTGTTGTGTTTCATCACGTTTTCATTGCTTGTTTTTGTCGCATTTTTTGCACATTTTCGTTGGTTTAAAAAAAAGAAATTGCCTCATTTTTATCACATTTTTGTGGATTTTTTCCTCACGTTTTTGTCACGTTTTCATTTCATTTCGTTTGTAGGTCTTAGCTTTCAAATGAGGCGTGACACTGGTCTATTGTCTGTAAGCTCCAGTCGAGAAACGTTTACATTTGGGTAAAAAGATATAAAAATATATATCAGAAACTAGGGAAAAAACAATAACTAAACATCTTGATTATTTTAGCTTCAGTTGTACCAAGTTTGTGAACTCATGAGTCTCTGTGGGTGACTCTAATTAAATCTTTGCTTCTTGTTAGTGACTCATTGGGTATGGATCCTGATACCGCCCCCCTGTGGTTATTTTTAACTGTGATTAAATCATATAGTAAGGGAATGTAACTGTTCTCTCCACCCTCAGCGTAAAAATCTGTAATAAATTCTCCTTCACTGCAGCCTGCACTGATCATTAGCAGAAGAAGAAGGTCAAAGCAGGACACATGTGAAAAACCATAACAATAAAGTGCCACCATGTTATTGTATTAAACTTCCTCTTTGTCTCTGTCATGTTTGTCGCTGTGAGAAGAAAGTGCTGCTGATGTGGTCGTGTTAGGACCACAGGTGCTACAGCCAAGGACTAAAAATAACCACCGGCATTGGAAAAACACTATCATATCAGAAAGAACAGAAAGATTATATCTATTATGGCTCAGTTTCTTTGAGGGTCACATAACAAAGAATATCTGAGGCCACAGTGGTAAAGATGCTAAAACATGACTCTCTTAGATCTGTAGCAGTGAATAGTCTCACATCAAAATGTTGATTTGTAAGGTTATGGTGCTCTTTGATTTTGTTCGAACAGTTTAAGAAAGTAAAGCAAAACAAAACAACTATGGGCCATTAGGGGTCAACAAAAACGGCGAACAGATGTTCTCTTATTGGTAATAATTTCATCATTTTCTCCCCTGTTTACAAAGCCTTTCAGTTTAATTAAAACAAGGGCTGAGTACCATAAACGATATAAGTAGTTTAGGTTTTCATGGTATCAAAAAACTATTAAAAGTATCGAAAGCTGGTAAGGAAGAAACAATGGCTTTGATGCCTGTTGTTCCAGGAACAAATATTGTAGTATGGGCCTAGTATATAAAAAAATATCTTTCAAGTATCCGTATCATAAACCAAGTGTAGGTACCAGAAAAAAGAAAAAAAGTAAAGGTACCCAGCTTTAATAGGTTGCGTTCACAATTTTGAATGTGATAATGTCATAATGTCAGATGGAGGGCAGGGCCAATACAACTCTATGGGAGAAATACAGTTTTTGTAAGAAATCTCCAAAACGAAAATTGACAATTGTTTTTCCTCTTCAGTATTTGATCGTGATTTGATTCACAAACCTGTGATATTACTTTTATGTCTGAAAGTCCTTTCTATTGGACAACATCATGTTTTTGCCACTTTTGCTTTTACCACTTTTTGACGTTTTTCGGAGAAAATAATTGGACATTAGCTCATATGTGCTGACAGAGGAGATAATGAACTTTGAGACCGTTTTTGTTTCATGTGGATTCCTCCAGTAATGACTGAGATATGAGCCAAAAAACAAAGACATAAAAATATGCATTTTGTCAGTTACCACAGTTACCATAGTTACCGTCAGTTGAATGTTGTGATGTCACGTGAACGCTACCTATTTTGTTATCAAAACTATTAAAACTGAAAGGCTTTGAATGAGAATAAACTCTATGTCAGTCCCACTACACTTTTTCCAAGTATGGGGTATTACACTAAGGACACCAGGCAATAATCACTTCATAGTAAGGTCTGCAAAGTTTTGTTGCTGCATCTTATTGACACTTACTTTTCCATTTTAATGTCTGCACAGGTTGTTCTTGGGCACAATAACCTGCACTGTAATTTAATACCAATACGTCAAAGAAAAGCAGCCCCACTTTTTGTCATTGTGGGCCTGAAGGGGCCATTACTGAACTAAAATGTCGCCTAAATGATAATGAAACTATCTTCACAAATGTTTATGAGCAATAATATCAGGATCGCTTACCTCCGTTTGAACTGTGGTCATGCGGGTCAATGAACTCTGGCCTTTCACACCGTTTAGCGGCTACTACAATCTGTTTTACAACCTGCTCGCAGCATCACATGCACTGTCTCTTTCCTATATTAATTTGTGCACGCTCTCTTCATGTTATCAAGTGGAAGTCAGTTTAAAATGTATTTATGGAAAACATAACAAAAGATCAGCTTCATCCATTTTGCGACAGGGCCGTGGCAGTGCTGCGCGCTGGTGCCCCCTAGTGGCACGAACGACACAGGGAACTGCACTCCCAGTTCATGTATGGTCATACGGGTTATACTTACTAAGTTTAAAAGCACATATATTTTTGCCTTTTAGATTTGATTTGTTTGTTATTTATTATTACTTTATCAACTTATAACAGTTTATCTGTTTGCAATTTTTAATAGTATGCCCAAGTCCTATTATATGTACTATTTGAATATGCCTGATAATCATTTAATAAGAGAAAAAAAGTATTCTTTTTAATGGAGCCCACCTCTGGTTTCCTGAAGTACATTTCCCATTCATTCTTGCCACTGGAGTTCTGTAAATAAATAAATAAATAAATGAAATGAGCAGGTTTAGGGCATAGTATCTTCTAACCATCTACTATGTGGTAACTAGTCACCATAAAACACACACTTCTAATAGTCAGATTTAACAAAGCAAAACACATTTTAATACGAGAATATAACACATTATGCCCCTTCAGGAACCGGTGGTGGAGGGGTTTGAGCGCCCGAATCATCCTGGGAGCTCTGTTGTCGGGGGCTTCGTGCCCCTGGCAGGGTTTCCCAAACAGGTCCTAGGTGATGGGTCAGACAAAGAGCGGTTCAGAAGCCCCTTATGAGAGACCAACAGGCCCGGTTAGAACCATGAGGCCGTCCTTCTGTGGACCCACCACCTGCAGGACGAGCCATAGGAGCTGGTGCAATGTGATTTGGGCAGCTCCAACGACCTGGCAACGGACAAGTGGAAGAAAATGGATGGATGGAATATATAATTTTTTTCTTTAATGTCTTAAAAGTGATTATTCAGTTCACAGTGCACTTTATAAACACATAAGGAGAGGATGGATGGATGGATGGATGGATGGATGGATCACAATAATAATAAAAATAATAATAATCACTACAGTTGGATTCTTAATAAGTGTTTATTTATGATTAAGTGCTTACATGACGCTTCATAATACCTCTTGAAATAAAAAATACAACACACATGGAGTTGTCAAAATAATTCTCGACTAAAATAAAGTACAAAAGATGAACGGAACAAAGACAGTCACAACATAGATCCTTCATTTACTTCAGCTGCCATTAGACGTTACCGACCATTCACAATTAAAACAACGGGCAGCGAACCTTCAGCCCGTGATGCAACGACCATGAACATCAACCAAATTCAAGTATCTGTAACTTCGCTGGGAAGACTCAACGCTTACTTCATATCCTCAACATTCAACACGCTCCATTTTCACATTCGAAGACGCTCTTCCTACTTCCCACAGCAATCAAAAGGCTTTCGCTGTCAGAAAAGTATAGTTAACTGTCTGTTTTTCTCGATAAAGTGGTTAAAGTGTGTTGTAGCAGTAGTAGCAGTACCCACATCCTTCATTTCGGAATAATACTAACTAGAGTTGTGCAGTTCCAAATAGAAATGCAGCTTATTTACATTGGTGAAATCAGGGAGGATCATTATAATATTTTCCTATAAAAGCAGAATACTGATGTGCATTAAATAAATAGCTATATTATTTACATTAATTACAGTAAAATAATCAGTTGTTCAATAAAACATATCAAAACATGATGGCAAGATTGGGCAATTTTTTTCTCGTGCCTCCAAACATTTTGTTGGTCCAGTGTTTGTCCTTCTTGTGCTTCTCTGATGCATTTTCTCCTCCAGAAAAAGAAAAGAAAAGAAAAAGCTCTAAAATGTAGACACTAGAAAAGGTCCCAAGGCTGGGTAAATAAAGAGGGCTGCATTCGGGACTACGGCAACTCAAGAGGGAAAACTCCCTCCCTCGCAAATTCATTTTACAATCCCTCTGTTTCCAGGGAGAACAGAACAACGAGCCTCATTTTGTAGAGTATTATTGAGCAGCACTGAGTTTCCTTTCATTCTGCGGATGGTTTTTGCAGTCCCCATTGTGAAACACCCCCTCAAGTTTTCGCTCCTCACTTGCCAAAGCGGGTTTTGTGGTGGAACCCGGGGCTCAAGGATGAGCCCAAACATTTCCTGTGGCGCCTCCATCGCTGTCGCAGCACAAAGTCGTAATTGTCCGAGGTGCACATGGCATAAAATACGTTGCCGTTGTCCGGGATGTGGAGCTCTGTGGAAGAAACGAAATGGACAATCAGGCAAAACGTAGAATCCATTCACCTTCTGTCCTTTTTTAAATTCTTTTCTTTCTGGGATAATAATGTCAACAGCCCCTACTCTTTCAAAAGACATCTATACATTTTGAGATAATGCTGTCGTTATAAACTGTTCTCTCTACCTACCTTTTACACAAACTAAGTTCTTTCTCTGTCTGTCCCACAATTCTTATGCAGTTCTATGAAGCAATTATCGAGAGCCTTTTGTGTTTTTCTTTTATTTGCTGGTTTAAAAACCTTTCACTCGTAGACAAAAATAGTCTGAATCGGATAAAAACCTGCTCTAAAATCATTGGAGTTGAGTTGAGTCTGTTTTTTGTGATCAGCAGATCTATAGGAAAGCCAAGACAATTCTTGCTTCACCAGAGCATGTCCTATATGGTGAATTCTCATTGTTGCCTTCAGGGCGTCGTTATGCCGTGCCATGCGGTTAGAGGAACCGCTATATGAAATCTTTTGTTCTGGAGGCCATACGACTCCTGAACTCTCCTAATTGAAGTTGAGGTTGTCACCTGCCTGTTATTCAGACAGAATGTATCTATGTGTGAGCTCCACTTGCTTGCTTGGCTGTATGTGGTTTGTGTGGCTGTTTTATATTTTATGCTTTCTGCTCTAAAGGAATTGCCCCATGTGGGATAAATAAAGTTTACTGAACTGATCCGTTCCACTTATTTGTGCTTGATACGACAATACTCTGCATGTAAACCTAAACTTCAACAGGGTTATGAGGCTGACTACTAGACAGAGATGTTACCTCTCCCGTGGCTGAGCATCTGGTAAAGACCAAAGTCACTGTAGCTGAGGTCCTCCATGTTGTGCTTCTCCAGCGCCCTCTGTATGACCTGAGGGGTGTGGTCCTGGCTCGTCAGCTGTAAAGAAAAAAAAAACACAAAGATCAGAATCTAAGACATCTTCATATCTATTGTAGCTTATTAGAAGAAGTAACAGGAGCAGCTGTAGTAGTGGCTGTTGAAGTAGGTCAACTGTAGTGGTAGACCGGAGGTAAAAACAGAAACACTAAAAAAAAGTAGTAGTAAATAAGTTGTAGCAGTGATATTAACGTATGAATAGTGTCTGTTGGAGCAGTGAAGTAAGCAGTGTAGTGAATAGTAGGGCTGGGACGATACACTTATGTCACGATCCAATACGTATCACGATACTGAGGGCCCAATACGAAACATATTGCAATACCATAAACAGTATTCCAATGGACAAAGTATTAAAGTTATGATTTTTTATTATAACAAACTCAAACAATAAGATGGGACTTTACTGATCTCACGATGGAGAAATAAATCTAATAAAAAAGCGCGAGTTTCCAAAATAGATAAATAAAATACAAATGAGTCTGATATTGATTAAAACAATTTGAAAAGTGCGAAGAGTAGGAGCTTTTTTGTTTAAACCACCACCAAATCTGGATTTAACCAAACTGTCTTAGAGTCAATAACATTTTTTTTTATATAATCATGTATCGAAAGTATTACAATACATAGTTTCCGATGCAATTCACATATAACAAAAAAGTATTGCGATATTTTGCCCCAGCCCGAGTGAATAGTCAATAATAGCAGCAGTAACAGCAACACTAGTAGTACAGTAGTCTTAATATTCTGAAGAAATTGTGCAGGTAAATAGAAGTACTGGTAACTGTAATAAGTAATAACAGCTGAGAAGAGGGAGGTCAGTGGCTGTAGAAGGAGTTTTTGTCGTAAAAGTAAAGTTGCAGTAGTCATAGCAGGTTGTATAATCAGGGTTTAAATTATACAGGCAGAATAAAGTGAAATTGAATGCTTTTTAATGCCATTTTAATGAGTAAATTCTACACTGACAGAAAAGACAAAAGGGAGACAGGGATATTGTACATCCATTAACACAATGCAGATTTTTTTTTTTCACTTAAACTTGGCTGTAAATATTGTTTAAGTGGCGCTAGCCCGCAGCTAGCTTTGCCCGTTAGCCTGTTAGCTTCTTCATCGTGATTCTATCAGTGTGTATTGCGCCTCCGGGTTGGACCAGGGAAAGTTGCAAGGGTGGTTTTCTGGCCAGAGACACCAGGGGAGATGAAATGACCCCCCAATTATCCCATTAACACTTGTATTACCCCCAGAAGGATTACGAAATTAAGGTGAACAAGTTACTTAGTACTGCTTTAATGTCACAAACGCAGAAGAAAAATGTAATTTCTTAAGATTTGCAAACATTTCAACAAACAGAAGAAAGAGAATTGGACAAAACTGACAACTTTTGAGTAAAAAAATGTGGTAAATTCAATAAAAAATGCAACTGAATATGCTTTAGTCCATAATTTTAGGCAATGTCCGAATTTTCCAATAAATTTCATGCCAGTTTGAATCTAATTTAATGCTTTTTAATGACATGCAAGGCCTCGATTTTAATGACCCTGTGGAAACCCTGATAATGATATAGTGAAATAACCCGAGTCGTCCCGCAATAGTAGCAGAGGTTAATATCAACAGAAACACTTTGTCCTCACCAAAATGCTTTTGTACACATTGCCGTTGCTGACACTCTCCACACTGACGCGGATGATGCAGGAGTCTGAGATCTGTTTGTTGTAGAGCGGCTGTGGTGCGTGAGAGGGACCAGGGCAGGGGACCGGGTCTGGACTGGGACCCAGAGAGGCCGGACTCAGGTCTGGATGGGACGAGCTACAGGACGAACTGGACAAGCTGGGAGACGGAGACGACATGGAGTAGTCCTCAGCGACGTTGTGGAGGGAGCCAGAAAGAGACTGGAGAGGACACGTGTAAATGTTAGTGCATTGTCCCTGTCAAATAAAGAATAAAACATGGATTACCACTGAGGGCTTGCTTCTGATTTTCCTAATTTATTTCAATTTCAGCCTTGTTTTGGGCTTTTATTCTCTAAGTCGAAAAACGCATAATTTAATGACTCATGTTTATTTTTGCCCGTAGGCTTTATTGAACATGGTAGCTCAGTGAATGGCGGCGGCATCGCTCTCTGCTTCTGCTCAGACTGGTGATTTTACAAAAGATATTATTCATTATTTAACATCTCACCCCCGCGTGAAGCATTTTTTCCAAGTTTACCCAAATCTCAAAGCTTCTCAACTGGAGGGCAACAGTGTAATACCTCATTTGAAAGACAGACTAAAGTGATAGCAACCTTTTTATCACATTGTTGCTGCATTTTTGTCACATTTTCGAAGCGTTTGTCGTGTTTTCATCTTTTCTTTAATTGCTTTTTGTAGTTTTTTGCTTTTTTAAAATCACTTTTTTACCCCATGTTTTTGTCACTTTTTTCCATTGCTTTTTTGTTGTGTTTTTGTCACTTTTTTCCATTGCTTTTTTGTTGTGTTTTTGTCAGAGGGAAATACAATAGATCAAAATGATTATTTCCAGCTCATTTCCTAAACATAAACTAATGGAGATATTGAAATGTGAAATACTGGAGTTCATTTAGACACTGCAATATGTTGAATGTATTTTCCTCTACATTTTATATCGATTTTTAGCTCCTTTTAGTTCCTCACAATATAGACATTTTTACAGTCATTTTTATAAGCAAGCCTGGATATCTTTTTCAGTCACTTTTTCCTACTCCCAGCAGGCTCTGTTGTTGTTCCCTTACTATTAGTTCTTTGCACATCATTCTGTTCTTTGATTGCACATGTTCCTGACTAATAATAAAAAAGACTTCTCTTCTCTTAAATATATTGGTGCTAAAAGTGACAGTAATGTTGTGTGTCGTCACCTTGAGCTTGAGCCTGAGTGGGTACGGGTTGGGCACGCTGAGCTCCTCCATGTCGGAGCTGCTGGAGCCGGAGGAGCACACGCTGATCTGGTCTGAGTGCGTCCTTCGAGAACAGCCGTCACTGCCCGATCGCAACCTGCAGGAACAAAGAAGTCTTTTATCTGGATTACATTTTATATCACTGTAAAGAAAAGGAAGGAGACGCAGTAGCTACAAACTTCAAATCACACAATGTTGCAATAATTAGAAAAAGATATCTACAAATCAAACATCCGCAAGACTTACAGCGTTATTTTCTTCGTTCGCAGGCGGTGGCTCCATGAATTGGGAGAGTTTGGACATGGGTCAACAGGGGGCTCCAGCTCTCGGGACAGCTCGTAGCTTCAAAGGAAATGAAAACCATAAAATCAACTCATGAAGGTCATTTGCATGCACTTGGTGTTGCATCGCGCCGTACCTTTCTTGATCAGTGAGCATGGCATGACCCTGAAGCCAGTTGGTGATTTCAGCATTGCCTGTGAGACTGTAGTGGGAGCAGGACGCCTGGAGCTGCTGAATCTGAGTAAGAATCTCACACTCCTGAAACAGAAAATAAAATTTGCAAAATAATGTATTATTCAAGAGAGGATGAGCCATTACATGTCCTCTCAAACGTAATGCCGTAATATTTGAAAGTCACTATTGTCAAACTTTTTTTGGGAAATTCACATAGATTTTGCCAAAGTGAACAAAGACCTTGACCGTGTTCGTCTGCTCAGAGGGATCAGCTGACAGGAGCACATAAACCTCTTACTCCCCGCCTAAACCGAGCGCAATTTCTCCAGCTCAGCTTTACCCAATTCTAAAAGCTTCTTGACTGAAGAGCTTACAGCCTCTAGGTGAGTGTGACGCCTCAGTTGAAAGCTAAGGCCTACAAAACTGATGCTGTCGCTGCTTTTCTGTCATGGCTTTTTTGTTGCTCTTTTGCCACACCTTTGTTGTGTTTTTGTCCCTCTTTTTATTGCGTTATTGTTGCTTTTCCGGCATAATTTTGACACTCATTTCTTGCTTCTTTGTTGCGTTTTTGTCACTCTTTTGTGGCTCTTCTGTTGCTTTTCTGTCACTTTTCTGCCACTTTTGGTTGTGTTTTCATCTTTTTCGTCACAAACTTTTAGATTCGGGTAATGTCAAACTGTGCTCGGTTCAGGTGGGGGTTAAGAGATTAAAATTCACTTCAATCTGAGACCTTCTTACGTCAGTGAATTGTTGACTCTTGAAACTCTGGGCAGAACATTGCAGTCTTCTGCCCAAGGCCCAGACCAAAAAACGAGAGGAGACCTTTGCTCTTGCCGGGCCCCTAAACCTTAGAATTCCCTCCCTCTAAAAAAAGCCGCCTCCTCTGTGGAGAATTTCAAGTCACTGTTGAAAAGCAACTTTGAATTCAACCCGATTAAGCTGCAGGTTTTTCTTTCTTTTTTAACTTGCATTGTTTTGGAAATTTAATTCCTATTTTTTTGCTCCATTTAATATGTTTCTTATACTTTGTATTCAATATGGAAAGTAATCTGTTTTTATAAATGTGCTACTTGACCTTGACCTTGATAGGATTAATACGGTAAGTTTGTGGACCCAATCACCAACTGTCAACAAACTATTATAAGGTTCATCTATGTATCTTTTTTCTTTAGGCATTTCTCCTAAAACACACGAACCAACACATTATCTCTTCATTACATCAAATTCAAAATAACCAATCCTATGCATGCAATCCTCAAAACAACCAGGAGGTGGCGACACTTACCCTTCGACGTTTCTCAAAGTTGATCAGTCCTCCCTATGACATTAGATGCAGCATTAGTATTTAAGTTCAATAAACATTACATAGTGACGATAGATTTCGACGCTGCTCTCACCTCCACCGTGTCATTGAAGGCCGTGTCCAGCATGGTCAGGACGGTCAGGTAAGTGCCAAGGTACGGGACAACACCGCTGCTCGAGGCCTGAACACACGGAAATAAACACTGAAATAAAAACTGCACTGAGAGAAATATTACCCGGAATGCTTCAATTGCATTTAAAGTGTTGCGTAACGTTTTGTGAATCTAGTGTCTTTGAGTCTACGTGTGGCATCAAGAAACACCTGTTCATAAGTGCTCAAGCTTTACAACAGGGGTTATAAAAGATGCAATTCTGAGCTCATCACCGTAAGCAAACTAATAAATCATGTTATGCACACGTCACGGTTTTTATCTTTCCAGTGGCAACAGGAACTACCATAAGTCACAGACACATTTATTGCCCAGGACACAGACCTCAGAATTACCACTATTTCAAAAACAAATCTGAAAAGTCTCACCATCTTTCTCGGGCAGAGCTGTGGTGATTTGGAGCCTGGAGTGGCACTGTCATCCTGTAAAACAAAGTCTGTAAGTGAGGCCATTTACAACATGACAAACATATTTTTCTTCAGTCACCAAATACCACAATTCAAACACACAGTGAGGTTTGCGTTGACTAGAAGCAACAGCAGACGGCACAGAAACAGCAATGATAAGGGCTAGGGCAGGGCGATATGGCCTAAAATTGATATCACAATATGTAAAAGAAATATCATGATAAAAATATATTTGACGATATAATAGACAATGGACAAATTAATCCCAGCCTTACTACTATTGGGAAGATTAATTCAGTGATATTTTATTCTTTTTTTTTTTTAACCGCACACTAATTTCCTCATAAATATAATCTACTCAAGCAGTTTACGTCCTTCATTTCATTCAACTTTTTAAGCACCTGTCCCCGTGTTCTACAGTCATTGTTTATGCTGCTCCGATGGAGCTTAGCGTAACATAAATTACATTGTGTTCACAATGATATAAAAAAATTAAAAAAATTATATCGCAATAACAATATGCGATTACATACGGCCCACCCCAAGAAGAGCTGATGAAACATGTTTACCGTTTCTAAGCACCATCACATTGGAAGAAGCTAAATTTACATCTTAATCATCGTCAGATAACCACACCCCGGCAGCTTGTGCTGTATTTACGTAACTAAATAAAGGTGTAGTTTCATGGCCGTCACACATGACTAAAGAAGCCAAACTACGCTGCTGTACCACATAGCTGTACCACATAGCACATACCAGAGCTAAACACACAGGGACAACAAGAAGAATGCAGATCTAAATACACAGAAAGTACTACTAGTCATTCGTGAACTATCTTTGAAATAGGAAAATTACCTCCAGGAGGATCTCTCGACTCGTGAGCACACAGTTCTCATCTGGAAAGGTCTCACAGAGATGTTCGAATAAGACCACGCTTTCCCTAAAAAAACAAAAATTAACATCACACACTGAGATCTACATTATGCATGTTTAAATGTACTTGCACTCTCAGTTGCACATCTTGATCTAACTAAACTGGCTCACTGACCTGCTCACAGCTGCCCACGTCTTCTTGAGGCGGTACACGGCGTTGGACTGGAGCGCTGAGAGGATCGCTCTCAGGGAGGAGAAGTTCTTCAGCTCTCGGCATTCCTGTTATGGCAAAGAAAGAGAGTATTACTGTGTGTCTTTGCAACATAATACTAATTTATTTATTTTTTCAATTCACTGTTTTTGTACAGCTCGGTTGTGAAACTAACATGATAAAAAATACTGTTTTACAAGAGAAACTTTTACTTCAGTACAATTTAAAGCGAGCACCACATTTGAATTACTTTCATTTTAAAGTGGGGGACCCGATTTCGATAACCTTTACTACAGCCACATGGTTCAGACCAGAAGACAAACAGATACAAGCAAACAATAAAAACCATGTGCTCATTATCTTCTTATAGTAAAGTAAATTTCTTATGCCACTATAGATATAACGATTCCACTTGCATATAAATATAATTTGTATTCTCTAATTTTATTAAAGTCAGCGCAATATCTATGGTGATCCACTCTGCCTTGCTTTGTGCACACATCAATCAGGTGCATAGTAATTGCCGTGAATAATTGGAACGTGCAGAATGCATTGTGAAAGCTGAAAAACAGGATACGCCCAGCTTCAAGTGTAATGATACCCTATCTTTATTTGGGTGCAGGTGTTACCTGTGCGACGGAGATCCAGCTCTCGATGACACGTGCTCTGTGGGCGGGGTTAGTGTGTGAGCTGTGAGGGGATCGTGGGCTGGATGAAGGCGAAGAGAGGAAGACTGTGGAGGAGCGGGGCGACGACTCCGCGGAGGAAGAGGAGGAGGGCGTGGTCCCGGGACAGAGCAGGGAGGTGATGACACAGTTGGTGACGACGTTGAACTGGGAGATGGTGGCGCGGACTGTCGGGGCAAGGTTTCGGTTTTCCTTTTTGTCGCGCTGGGACCAGACGCAGCCGAGGCAGTCGAACGGCTTCACTTTGACAAACAGCTCCTGCAATGTGAGTTGATGACAGAAAAATACCATTAAAAATTACATTAATCCACACCAGTACTATGGCTGTTCATTTCTGGAAGAATATCTTGTTGCATTTTTTTCTGACTTTTACTGCAGATGCGATTTGTTTATAGTATGTGGTCAAATCAGAAGGACTAAGTAAACAATGTCCACACAGGAGCATTAACACTTGAGAAGAATGAAATACCTACAATGCATTTCACACCATGTTTGTGTAAACTGCTGAGTAAGCAGGATTTTATACACGGTGAGAAATTTGACCCATCCTTCGATGCCGCTGGGGCAACCCGTAAGGAAACATGTTTTTAGTGGTAGGGTAAACCAGAGTACCCGGAGGAAACCTACACATACACAGGGAGAACATGCAAACTCCACACAGAAAGGCCACGTCCAAGTGGGAAATGGAACCCGGGACCTTCTTGCCTGTGTGTTGAGTTATTAATTAATTAATTTTTACGGCAGCTTTTGATATTAGCTGTTTTGACAAATGTCACAATACAAATTGCAATATTGGTTTGATTGTTATTCACCTTGTACCCCTGAACACTAGTGCAACAAAACATTGTTACCCCTTGTCAAATATGTAGAGTCTCCACACATAATCAGTCCAGCATTAGTGCTATTGCAGATATGGTGATGCTCCGGAACATTTATCTTACTATTATAATAATTTCCTGCAAAAATGATCAGCACACGACGTTTACCTGCTGTCTCTAAACTCATTTTGTCAACTCAAAACATCATAAAGCAGTGTTACTCATTTTCAATCAAACATCAGTCCTGTGGTACATACAGCGTCCAGCCTGGTCAGCTGCTCTGCCACGGCTCTCACAGAAAAGTCCATGATGGTTTTGTCTGTCCCTGAACTGTCCAACACGTCCTCTTGGTATGGATGATTCAGCTGCAGTGACGATAACTCGGCAGAATCTGAAAAAAACACAACAGATTAGGTTCACAACTGATGCAGAAGACGGCTGATACTGGAAAGGTCATTGCCATCAAGATGAATTGTTGCGTTGCAGAAGAATGGCTTTAGCCTCATTAGTATTTACCATTTCATTTCTAATCAGACCGTGGCAAAGGTCATATGACACAGAATTGTTTTACCACTATATACTTCCGTGTATAAACAAAGGCTACGTAACCACCGCTCGTCCTCCGTTACCTTGCTCCTGGAGTCTCTTGAGCAGGTTTTCAGCCGTTTGGACCATGCGTCGTAAACAGACCCTGTGCTTGAGTTTGGTTGAAAGCAGCTTCAGGGACTGGTACTGAGGGGGTTCACTGAAGTCCTCGCCGAACTCCTCCAGCCACAGACGCAGCACCGGTGACAGGCCACTGATGAGAGGGGAAAGGAAAGGAAACTCAGGCTGATATTTTGACATAATGTATTGAATAAAGGCAATACATCTATTTCAACAACGCATTTGCATTTGAAGAGGCTGATTTCTGATGCTATTTAAATGATATCATGACTCTGCAAGCTTTCTAGGAATCACAAACTCAACTCAAGTAATCAAATAATTGTTGCCATGAGAGAAGAACAGGAATCACATCAAAATGGCACAGACAAGTGGATGAAAACCCTTTTAATTTTTTTTTTTTTTTTATCAGTAAGCACTTTAGCTTCAAGAAAAATCTGGTAAAAAATAAATAAATAACATTCTTCACACACCTTTCAGGGTCTAGTAATATTTTTTAGTGGCAAGATTTAATCTCTTAACCCCCACCTGAACCGAGCACATTTTCTCCAGTCAGGCGTTACCCAAACCTAAAAGTTGCTTGAAAAAGGGCGTCAAAATTGCAATGAAAAGGAGGATGAAAAAGCAAAGCGGAAAAATGACAATCACAAAATAAAAAAGCGACAAAAACGCAAAGCTGAAGGCGACAAAGGATGTGAAACTGTGAAAAATAAATAAGTTGTTGGTGTTGGTGATAGTGGTGGTGTATCTTAATTTAATCAGAACCCAAGAGTCAAATATTCCGGTGGTTTTGAGATGTCTGAGAATGAAGCTTTGAGAAAAATGAGTCTTGGAAAAGTGCTCAAGGCGGTGTCATTGAGTGCATCTAATTGTTTACGTCTATCGTTCCAGTACATTAAATATTGCCTTGTGCAGTGCTCAATAATGTGGATTTATCCGCTTGTTATCAGTAATTGCTCCAGACTGCGCTGAAGTGGCTGCACTCACCTCCGAGGGCAAACAGCCTTATCGGGGTTGACCATGCTTTCGTCCCTGTGGAAAAAGGAAAAACAAACACTTGTCATTTGTCAAGGTTACGTTCGAAAAACATCATAAATTAAAGGAGGGAACGAGAAGTGATGAATGGGAAATCCTGTGTACGAGAACACGCGGTCATCCTGTGGAAATGTCCCGGAACAACTAGTGAATGTCAGAGCTTCGTGCAGTGGGTGCGGAGCAGCGGAGTTCAAGGATGGGCAACAAAACCAAGCCCCACACCTTACGTAATGTTACACCTGAATATAGATATGAAATATGAAAATGCAAGACTGACCTTTAACCTCTTCAGCTCCGCTCTAACTAAAAGCTTCATGACTGGGCATCTGACAGCATGAAGACTAGTGTAATGCCTCATTTGAAAGCTAAGGCCTACAAAACTGATCTAAACTGTTCTTTTTTTACGTTTTTCTCCATCGCTTTTTATGCTACTTTTTAGTTGTTTTTTGGTCACTTTTTAGTTGCTCTTTTATGGCTTTTTGGTCACTTTTTTTATAGCACTTTCATCCTCGTTTTCGTTGCTGTTTTGACCCTTATTTCAAGAAGCTTTCAGATTTTGGTAAAGCTAAACTGGCGAAAATGTCCTTGGTTCAGGTGGGGGCTAAGAGGTTAAGTGTTTGATGCCTAGACAACCTTAAGGGTCCAGTTTGAGGCCCCAGAACCCCACTTTGGGAACCACTGGTCTACTTCAGAATCAAAACTCCCAAACCAAATTGTGTGTGGAGTACAACTTACAATTGTATTCACCTTTGTACTCATATACCCAATTTATTGACTCATATTGAAGCTATGTTTACATCGTTTCCACTAGGATAAATAACACCTAAAGTTGAGCATGAAGCACACATGAGCTGATATGTGTTGTATGTAATGTTGTACTTTGGGCTTTGAACAGAGGCAAATACCCTAAAACAGTTATTTGATAGTAATACAGAATTTGTATTTTGGTTGCATGGTGACACAACAAAAGGGATACGTTTCTTTTGTCATGCTGTAAAGTAATAGCTAAAGGTTTATTTGGTAGACTTGTTGTCAATAGCAACACAGATAAAGGCGAGACTGTTTGTCAAACAATAAATCCTTGCAGCTGCATGAACAGCACATAAGGTATTACTGTGCATTTGTAAGTGCCAAGAGAGGATCTGATCAAACTTCGACTAATTGTGGGTATATAAAAGGATAATCGTTGTTTTCAAATCAAGTTAAAAATAGCTGCCGCCCTTTGGCGAAGTGGAAGTGCTTGAGGAGGGCAGGAACAAAGGTGGAGGTTATTTGTTTGGAGCGTGACCAATCGATGTAAAGTATTCGCCACATCTGAGGCTTGAGCTTCGGTGACGTGAGAAGGGTGTGGAAAAACCTGCAGCCTAGATAACAATGGGACTATGCTGTTAAAGCACGATTATAAAAGAAAAACACTCGGCCACGTAGGTAAATGGCGAGAGAAGTAGGGCAGGCAAAGAAATGTCAATGTCAAAGAGTCAGGAGGCGACACAGAGAGTTTACCTTTGTCCTCTCCATCTCAACCATGCAGAAGATGTCCCACTTTTTCAATGTAGCCAAGAAAATGATATACAGTACTAAAGATAAATAAATAAAAATTTGAATATCTGCTGTCCTACCTTTCTGGGTTAGTAGTTTCTGTTGTAACCTTTTGCTATCCATGTATGTTTGCTCAAGTCTGTTCCATCATGTCCTTCACAACTTTTACTACTTAAGCCACAGAAAGAAAATCAAAACCCATAATTGACCTTAACCTACACGCATTTTGCTTCATTCTAGTGTAGGAACAGAGCTTTCTAAATGTTTACGTATAAATACAAGCTAATACGTTTCTGAGTAAACTCCAAACACTGTCCTGGTGCACCCACATGCGTTTTGTTGCCCATCGCTCCCTCACCTCTGAAACAGCAGCTCGATGAGGGCACTCGTGGAGGTGAAGGCCCTGTACGTGGAAAGGAAAACCCGAGCAAAGTCCGGCTCTTGGTTTTCGCGGTCCAAGAGGTGATTCACGAGCCGGTCCAGCGAGGCCGCCTTTATCCTGCGCAGCTTCACCGTGTGGTACTGGCTGAAACTGAAGACCGATGACTGGTCCGGAGATTCCGGACTTGGCACGACGGGGTCCCGACGAAGCGTGATCCCAAATATAGCGCCGTCTTTCTCCTCCTCACCCCACTCCTGCACTGGGTCCTGCCACAGAAAGTGATCAAATGTCACTCCATGCAGAACACAGCCATTTTTAATACAATACAGTTAATTTTAATAGTTTAGCTGTTTTAATATTCGTGTCTTGGATTTGTTCAAAATGAAGCAAAACATTGTGTACTTTCTTAGGATTTCAGACCCATTTTGGCGTTTTTTTTAAACAATTTTCCCGTGCATCCGAGCTGTCAAGACCAAGTGATTGTGTGAGTAGACCTGGTCATGATAACAAATTTGAAGCTTGATATATTGAAGCAGGAAAGTGTCGCGATAAACGATATTATTGACTCTAGCGATACTAGATACTGTCAACTCTCAGGCACAACAATTACAGTAAACCTTTGTTCTAAAAGTGCATCATCATATCCTGAAACACCAGACAAGCTGCAATAAACATGAAATATAATGAAACTCAATTTGCTTCTGTTAGAAATCTAAGTTTTACAAAAAAAAGAATAGAGGGGAAATGCTAATAAATGACGAGACGATAAATATCGAGCCCAAAAATATATAGTTTATCTGTGATTTATTGAACGATAAGTCAATATAGTAATTATCGTGACAGCCCTGTGTGTGAGCCTGTCCAAGGGGAAGCGAGTGACAACAATATGGCCTTATCGTCTGGTTAGAGATACAGAAGTTAAACACATTATGACTCATTTAACACAATGCACTGGTGTTGGTATCAGTGACCCAGGGCTGAACTATGACACAGTTAAAACAATAGGCTCACTGGTTGACGCACACTAAATAGGCAACATAGAATGAATCGTGCTTTATGTATATCTGTCATGGTCAGCAAGAGAGCGAGATAGATTTGAACACAAATCACAAAAATGGTCAAGTGTCCTGCCAAATCACACAAAAACAGCGTATGGTTCAAAACAGAAACCGTGCCAGCTTTGCTTTGAAAATGATATACAGTACTGTGTCTTTTTCTTTTCTTTTATTGTTTTAATTTTCTTTTATTGTTTTAACAAATTTTATTAAATTTCTTTTATTATTGCATCTTATTTATGTTTTAAACTATTTTATCGTTTTAGCTGAATGTATAGTTTGGTTATTATATTTATTTATTTTTTATTCCTATATTGCCGATTTTATGTGCAGCACTTTGGAAACACTTGTTTATAAAAATGTGCTATATAAATAAAGTGGACTGGATTGGATTGGAGAAACCTTGCCAGCTTTGCTTTGAGTCTCATCAAACAACTAGCACTGTGTGGTTTAATTTACCAGTCTTCAAATTATGAAGATACAGGTCTTAGCTCCTCTTAACATATCTATCATCTGGAAAGAAAATAATTTGGCAAGGAGTGTGCTTTTAAACTAGCAATTCATCTTTTAAATCAGAGATAGTAGGCAACTGTTCACCATTTGCAAAAGAGAGATTCTAGATAGGAAAATGAGTGAGCAGAATCCAGTAGAGCAGCACTTTGTGAGCATGTAAACACTAAGGCGAGCGTGTCATCTTGACCCTAAAGCAACGTCTCCATACAGGCTTTATGCAACCATGTTATCTGATTCACTTATCACAATGGGCAAAACCCACGCTTAAAAGTCCTCACATGACACGACCGAAACCAGTGCCATAGAGGCAATATTGCAAAAGAAAAAAACATCAGATAATCAAGTACCAAAGAAAGATCCAGTATCACTACGTTGGTCAGACTTAGCACCAAAAAGTGTCAACGAACAACAGGCTTATTGAAAAACAAAAAAAAAGTAGTGCTTCTGAAGTTAGCTTTTGTAGACAGCGAAATTTGAATGCTGCTTACCATTGAAAACTGCCATTTTCCCATAATATCTTGCTTATTGGAAGAAATCATTTTGTTATCAGCGACAAGGGGGGTGACTTAGGGATATGTCTCTGTGGAGAAGTATTTAGAATCCATCAAACGCGACGTATCCATTTTGAGAACTATTAAAAGTGGGAAATCCCGAGTTTAAAGGCCTTGGTCTGTCGGGATGTGGAGGCGACAGGGGATGTACGGAAACACTGGCTGGCGCGAGGAGGAGGACAGCCAGGAATGACAGGTGTTTGGAGGCGGGGCTTAAGTCAAGGTGTGGGAGGGACTAATGAGGAGCTGGCCAATGAGGAGCGTGGATTATGTGGGGCGACAGACGCACACTAAATGAAAAGATTGATGTTTTTTCTTTTTTTTTTAAATCATACCCTAAATTTAGCCTACAAGTAGGCTATCTTTGTTCTGTTAGTGCATGTACTTTCTGCTATTTTTGTATTATTATATATATTGTTTTTTATTTATTTTAACTTCTGGACCCCCACCATAACCAAGTGCAATTTTCTGCAGTTCAGCTTTACCCAAATCTACAAAACTCACCATAGCAGAAAATTTTCCTTCCATTGTTGCCACATTGTTGTTACCTTTTTGACTTCTTAATGTGTTTTCGTTACTTTTTATTTGCCACATTTTATTGCTTTTTGTCACTGTGTCTTTTTTGTGGCCTTTTTGTTGCTCTGTTGCTGCATTATCATACTCGTTTTCGTCTCATTTTTGTTGCTATTTTGACCTTTTTTTTTAAGAAGCTTTTAGAATCGGTTAAAGACAAACTGGAGAAAATGTGCTCACTTCAGGTGGGGGTTAAGGTTAATTGTATTATCTTGTGTTTGCTACTATATAGTACTATACTATACTATCTTTCCAATTTGCATTCCCTATTTATTTATTTTTATGTTGTTGTTATAATTGTTAATCTTTCAAAGGTTCTAGGTTGTGAACTATTTTCACTGAGAATAAAAAAAAAATATACATATTCTGTGGTGGAAAATGTAAGATGTCTTTCTGCTTTATCAGGAAATTCTCAGATTTATTTCCAGCAGAAGCAATATTTAGTGATAGATAGGCTAGATCTTAAGTGTTAGAACATGTGAGGTGTGCTGTAGGTCTGCATCAACACTGAGGTTGTCTCTCAAGAATCCAGACAGTGCGGTTTTCTCAGCCGTCACTTGCCACCAGTTTCTTCGCAGGATGTCGGGGCGTGGAGAGGACATACCACTTCAAACAGGTCTGTCAGCCTACAAATGCCAACTTTAATTTAAAATTAGCAGTTGCAAATATAGAGCCTCTAATCCTCTTCTACACAAACACTGCATCTAATCAACATCTAATTGTCCTTGAATTTTATTTTTCAAAGGAAAGCTCCAAATGCTGTAAAAGTGAGATTATGTTTTATGCTTTATCTTGAATTGAACACATCGACTTTTTACTGATAGCAATCTGAGTTCATCGCTGTATTTGGCCACAGCCTCGAGGTAGGGGATACCCAGAGTATAAATGAAAGGCAGAGGGATATGTGAACACAAAAAACCACAAGCCTAAAAGTTAAGCTCACACTGGTAAATCTCTCTCGACCGCAGCAACAGCAGCCACCTTACTGTCCCTTCCATATTGGACAAATCCATCTTCAATCTTCTGCATATTTGTGGGTAAAAATCATAAGACAATGAGAGAACGTGCAAAATACCCCAAAACACAGTCCCAGAAACAAACCTGCCTGATGTGAGACAAGCGCTGCACTTTATTCATGTCATTCAAAAGACCAACACTGCACTAAAGCACCAAGCAAAGCAGTGATAGTGTCTTTTACAGTAGCTAAAGATACGCCGCAAAGCATCATGGGGTGTAGAGCAAGCCAAGCTAGTGCTCATTTGGCATGGGTGGCTATGGTCTGAGTCACTTCGATTGTAAGTCTTCGAAAGTTTTCTGCAGCAAAGCAAACGCCAAGGAACTATCCAGACTGGTTGCTGGAGGGAACATATTTTATACCATTTCTAAAGCCTGGTGAGATCAGCGACACCATGACACAATTGGAAACAAGGCAAAGCAGTGGCAATATTTATGTGAACGGGTTCCTACGTCCGAGAATGACGAGCCGTTTCCACCAACGTTCTCAGATGTTGAGTTATCTATAGGAAGCAACAATGATGTAAACAAAACGCCCCAGCTGAACATCGACCAAACCTTTTCAGTTCATCTGCCACCCTCCTGACCTTGGAAGCTAAGCAGGGAAGGGCCTGGTCGGTACGTGGATGGGAGACCATTAAAGTGATAGTCTGCAAGTTTGCAAAGTGAGGAGAGAGAGATTGAAATTTGAAAGTAAATGATAATAATCCCTCCCTTCTTTAACCTGATTCTTAGTTTGCAAAAATGAGGAAGACAGAAGCAGAATATTCAAAAGTTAACCATCAAGCTCCTCCCCCTTCTCCTGATTGGACCTGACAGGCCAGTTCACAGGAAAAGCTCGTCTCATTGGTCAACGTGGGAGGATACTAGAGTCTGATTAGTTGCTGAGATCCGCGAAGGAGGGACTTTACAAAAAAATATGTATGTATATTATTACTAACTTTACATCAAAATGCAAGACCAGGTGGTGGATTTTGCACATTTTATAAAATTTGTAAAACATTTAGACTTCCAGACTGTCACTTTAAGCAACACCAGGAAGCCTAGCGAATGGCGTGTGTAAGTAAATAGTTGGTGGTGGTCAGAGGGACTGATGGTGCAGACTGGTAGCCTCGCTTCCGTCAGTCTACCCCAGGGCAGCTGTGACTACAAGAGTCGCTTACCATCACCAAGTATGGAGTAAATGAATAATGCAATGTAAAGCGTCTTTGAGTGTCCAGAAAAGTGCTATATAAAACCGATGCATTATTATTATTTTTATTATTATTTTCATTGCGATACAATTGCGTTTCAATAGCCACTCGTAGTGACAGTTTTTTTAAATACAGTTCTGGCAATTGATAACTAGCTGGGTCACGATTGAGAAAAGCCCCTGGTATAATTTTCTCCATCAAAACGACTTCATCTTCGTCCATTTTGTTTTTCCTTAATTGTGACATCAATTCCTATTTTCACATACTATTTCTATGTTTACAACGAGTGCTGAGTTAGTGTCTTTTAAATGGGTAAACCAGCTTGGAGACCACCATCATTTAGCGATCAGCGAACAAACAATTCACATGTTGTTTCACTAATGAGTTCCTTTCAGCAAAAAATGTGTCCCTCCAATTCACTTCGTACAATGGAGCGGAGACACAAGGAAGTCTATCTGTTTAGTCCCAATTAGACACATGAAAGGGTGATGAGGAAGCAGCAGAAGTGAAAGTATGCAAGAACAAAATGACCAATTGTATCATAATAACATGTTCTTTTAAAAATATAATTGTTCCTAGGCTGGGCTCTCGTGACTTGGTTTCACTGAGAATAATAATAAAAACATACAAGTACAGGAAGGAACAAGGAAGATGCCTTACAATAAACTCATATCAAAACCATGCAGAAGATTATTGAACTATAGTGCATTTTCAATACTTTAAAAAGAGGAAATTAAACCCTTCATCTGCTTTATCGCGTTAAGTCCTTTCTAGGTATCATTTCAACTTGCTTTTGTTAATCAATCAAATGTTCTATCTCCTTCTATATAATCATTTTGGATTTGAAAGCCACAAAATGAATTCCATATTAATTACAAATATGTTTTTAATTGTGAGAGGAGAGTCAAAGTATGTGGATGACATATATAGGTATGGAATGAATTGTATCTTATCAGTTTGTGATGCTGGTTAAGAGGAAGACTAACTGGAAAAACCTAGAGAAGTGTGATCGGAATTTCTCATGTGACGACTGTTCAGAGTGAGACTGTTCCTTGTCTTTTACATTATTGGTAGATTATAGCCATATACTGTATATACTGTACTCATTTCAAAATGTTGTTATTTGGAAACTGAATTCACCACCCCCTTCTCAGTCAATGGATATCTTTATTTTGTGGGTGGTGTTTTCCCAATCTGGGAACCTTCGTTTGTCTTTGTGCTGTGCATGAAAAAAAATTCCACCATATTTCCATGCTTTCACACAGGCATCTGATTTGCATCTGGCTGATAGCTTGTGTTACAAATAGAGGCTACATAATCACTATTTTTAAGTACTTGACTTGTATTGTATTGTATGTGAGCGTATATTTTTAACCAGGGAAGCACCAGTGAAATTCAGATTTGTTTTTTCAGAGAGGACCCTATACACTCCCTGTCCCTTACCCAGGGACAGGGAGAGCACGCAGAGGTACCACCCAGTCTGGGAATCAAACCCGGGACCCTCTTGCCGGTCCAGGGTAGATTGTTTTTGTTTGTGTTTATGAGACTCACTATAGCAGAGATTCTTTTTTACGAAAGTGGTAACTGCTTTAAAATGAGCCTGACAGTCATCATTGCTAGGTGCCATAAAACACTGAAAAACTGAACGAGAGTCTTTATGGTAGAACATGTAGTATAAGAACTTTTCCAAATCAGTGACACCAGAAGGGGAAACTGACTTGGCCCATACCTCATGTTGTCTGTCTATATCCAGCAGCCGAAACCTCCTGAGCCACACGCCAGGCTCGTTGTCTGTATGGACGTCTTTACTGGCGGCATTTCTCTTGTGCCAAAGCCGCTTTTTGACGATGCCCACTGTACTGCGGTGGTCCCGGGACTCTGCTGCCCCTGCTCCTACGCCCCCCAAACCAGGCAGGATGGTCCTCATGTCCCACTCAGTCAGGGCGCCACGGGACCTCGCACCTCCTCACAACTCCCCCACACCTGCTGCTTCATCTGAGAGGGAACAGGTCGAAAAATCAGCCTCAGAAGTAAAATATATTTTTACCGTTTCTACTATTACGACGGACAACGAAGGATTCCAACTTAACATTGATTGTAATCACATTATGCCTTATCTTAGATCTGGGTCAGCAGCATATCAATGTAATGGCTATTATTGCATTTAGGGGGGAACATAAGAGACAGTGTTGAAATAATTCAATTTAGCAAGACATTGACGTAAATGACAAAAAACATTGGGTTCCTGTTCACAATAAAATACACATGAAAACAAAGGACACACATCAGCAATATAGTATAAGTAGCTTATAAATAAATTGATTATATAAATGCCTTAATTGCTTCAAGTGAAAGAAAAAATGTATAATAACTGAGTCAAAACCCAATTTCAAAGATGAAACAAAAACACATCACAGCAAAGAAAAATACTCAAAATATACTCACTTAACTGTAAGTCTTTCCTTTAGGTCTTTAAGTAGTTCCTGGTTAGAGAGAAGCTTGTTCAGCACGAAGGCTCAGCCGGTTTGTGTGAATGTTGGATGACAGTCTCGCATTTATCAGAGGAATGGTTGTTCCTCGTGTTTGTGGGTGGATGATGCTGCAGCCTGCTCTGTCAGAAATGTGAGTAATGTGTGTGAGGACGTGCGGGTGGGCGCCTACTCTTGCCTGGGCATTGATGCGGAGGGACTTTTCTATAGTTTTCCCACTCACTGACAGGTCATTAGAATACATGCCATAGCATAGGCACATCTCCTGGTCCCAGGTCCAGATTTACAGGGGGGCAAAGGGTGCAATGTAATGCAACCTCATTTTTATCTGTACAGTATTTTAATGGCGAGGATCTCTATACGCACGCTTAGGAAACTCTGATGCCCCAACTCTCTGCCAGGTTGTTCTGGAACACTAACATAAAACAAAGCTTATGGATCTGACATATTTTAATGCAGAATGTAGCCTGATACAGAAACATGGAACTGCCACTGTGGGGTAAAGCGCTGTATGAACTGTTTGATGAACTCTTTTGAGCGTGGACGTAGTGACAATAAATGACGCAGTCACGCAGATTACCTATTGCCTGCAGGCAAATTCAAAAGAGTGTGATTATCACTGAAACCACGATTCACCATGCAAAGCCCAAAAGTATATATTTTTACTGGGAGTGTTTATTGAATATTCTGACATATAAAAAAAAAGGAAAAAATATTGGCTTAATAAAATATCAATTTGTTTATATACGTTTTTATTTGTATAATTTTTGCTAAATTGGGCATTTGTGTCGGCACAATGCATGGAAAACGCATTTACATACATATAAAACCCCCATATATTTAAAAAAAAAAGTGCCTAATTGTTCCACTTCTTTATTGAATGCATAAGTCTTAAAACGTTTTTCATTGACATACACAAGTTTCTTAAGAGTAAAATTATCTGCATGAGAACATATTGGGCACACAAAAATATGCAGAAAATATGCAGAAAGGGTCTCAAACAAACACTTTAGATATGATTGACTGTATTACATGTTCACTTCTTTTTCCAAGCCTTTTTCTTGAACTTGGCGTCAACAACCATCTGAGACTGTCTTTTCAGTGCTTCTCGTGAGATGATGCCTGCCTCGTCCTCATCACTGTCCTCTTCTGAAACAAAAGATATTAAAGATTTAGACAAAAAAAAACAATGAATCCACTGTATGCACAGTGTACATCTCTGTGTGTTTACAACTGACCATCTCCAAAAAGCTCCTGTCTTTGGTCCTCGGGCAGCTGGACACGCGTATTGAAGGTCGGCAACCGCCCCTCGATTTTGAGAAAGAACTGCACAAAGCAAAAACTATACTGTTACAAGACAAATCCAAGAGAGGAAACCTGTTGTGTCCTGTTTCTGCATTATCAAACAGAGCCCCATGACAGTTCATATTCAATCTAAGGCAAGAATTAGTACTTCTTGACCTGCAAATGAAAGAGTAAGAGACCTACCACATGCTGTATGTTATATAAAAAAACTAAAAACCAGTAGCTTCCTTAAATTAAAAACAGTTGGCATAGTTACAGTTAGTTTTTTTAATGTTATGTTTTGTAGGTAACGTATCTAGGTAGTTAAAACATCAACGTTGTCACATGCGTCAATGATATTATTTGAAAGTATTTAAATAATGTAACTGAGTGACATCAAGATCCAAACACACTGGCGTGTCCAACATTCCCCTTTAATGATCAACACAGTATTAAAGTCAAGCAGAAGAGAGTATGAAAATAGTCACTGTATGAATCATGCCACAAACATACACAGCGATTGTGAGGAGTTACCTTGTCGTCGTCCATCATCTTCATAACGGCAGAGAGGTCTTCTCCCTGGAGCTCAGAGTGAAGTGACTGTAGCTTGAGCTCGCACACGTGCAGCAGATCCACCAGTTTCGAGTCAGTGGATGCAGTAGTTAAAGTGTCCTCGTCGCTCTGAAAGGCAGTAAGAAATTCATGTTAGGAAACGGATAGTGATGTAAAAAATAAAAAAAATTAAAATAATAAGTTGATAAAAAAATGTTCTGTGCAAATAAAAGACAAATAATTTCTCCAAAATTTCCATCTCGTTACCAGGGTAATGTGCTGAAGTTTGACCGCGAGGTGCTCCACTCCTGCTTGATATGTGCCCAGAGTTTTGTCTAGTGCTGCCAGACTCTCTTTGGCCCCGTCACATCTCCTCTGAGCAGCCTGGAGCTCCTGCTCACAGTCCTCCAGGATGTGCTGGTCCCTACCAAATGTTTACACATAATAGTAGGTTACATGTGATATTAGGAACTTCCATAAAAACCTGCCTATTATATATTAGTGATATAAATAACAGTCAGGACACACGTTTTAAAATAATTTCTCACCAACAAAAAAGAAATAATTGATGCTTGTAATGCATTTTATTTATTGAGTAAAGTGTTACAGAGGATGACTTTAAGATTAAAAGATTATCACATTTGCATGCTCATCTACAAATAATAATCTGAGTGTGTGACAGGGCTCTCGATACCTGGATATATCTGCTTCTCCAGAATATTTCTTCTCCTCAAACTGTTGGTTCAGCTGCTCCTTCTGTTCTTTCAACTGCGCCAATGTATTTTTGTTTTCCTCTATCAACTTCTCCAGATGCTCGCGGATCCCCTTCTGCGTGACAAAGCGCTCTGCAACCTCCTGTGTAGGCAACAATAAAATAATTAACAGTTTATTTTAAATATGTCGCCCTTTTTGGGTAATAATTTAAAGCAGATAATCAAATGGTGTAATTTACGCACTGTTTCCACCGAAATTTGGAATGTAACTGATATCATTTATAACTAGTCAGTCTAATGGTGCGGGTTTGCATTATGTTTAATAATTTCACTTCAAAAATAAACTACAATGTCAAGGAGCAAGATTTCTGTCAGCAGATCTCATACCTGTATATCAGTAACTCCTGTGGCCTCCTTGATTTGTCTGAAGACGTCCTCAAATGTTGACATGGCTTGTTCCTCCTCTGCTGCCACCCTCGTGGTGCTGCGCTGAGGCTCACTGCTCAAGTCGTCCGGCTGCACGGCTGTCCTTTGAGCCTAAGTGTGGCCATCATTATAGTAGTAAAAGAGTGGTATTTTTTTTATCGACAATTGTAGATTTCATACTCCACTATTTTTCTTGCCTTTAAGGATATTCAAATGAAATTTCCAAACCAAACTTTTTTACTGCCCTTCACTTTAAGTTGTTAAAGCCACCGTTTTTCCATACTGAGATATGTTCTTACCTGAGCTTAGACAACACTGGTCTTTGTGCATGCAAGCTTGGTGGTCGCTTCCAAATTCACCCCATTTGGAGCTATAGGAATACATTGGGAGAGGCCAAATGCTAACAACATCTTTGGTCTTTCTGCATGACTGAGGGCACACAGTTCTTCCATACTGTGAGATTTTCTTACCTGAGTTTAGACGAGCTGATACGTACTTGTCTGGTCTGTGTGCCGCCTGTGTATAGACCGCGGTAGCTTCCAACTCCGCCCCGGTTTGGAGCTATAGGAATATGCTGGGAGAGGCCAGATGCAAACAACATCTTTGGTCGCTTTGCGTGACATAGGGCAAGCATAAAGACCAGACAGGTACGCATCACTCGTCTAAGCTCAGGTAAGAACATATCTCTGTATGGAAAAATGGTGGCCTGTTCCTTTAAGAGAAGCATGTGATGCAAAGCTGTGGTTCTCTACTTATTTTGCGTTCTTAGGCCTACTGTTTAGGAATGCAAATCATTGGAATCTGTGTTATGTTACTTAATTTTTCCCTAGCTGAGAATGATTCTGCAACCCGCTTTTGTGTCCCGTCCCTCCAGATGAGAACCACTGAAGAAGACATTTCACAGAGTGCACATTACCCGTCGTTCAACTTTTTCTGTTTGGATTTTGTGCTCTTCCACCTTCGTCTTGTAGCGTTCCCTCTCCTTACGATCTTTGTAGAGTAGTTCTTCTCTTTGCTGCAACTCAGCCTGGCCAGGAAAGGAAATATCACACACACAAAACACAAAAAGTACTTGTGCCCAGCTCATTTAAACAAAAAGGACATGTGCACAACAGTACATTCAGCGACTTAGCTTTGGTCACCTTTGAGGCTTTTGCTGAGAGTTGGGCTTCATGCTTCATGGCCTTAAGTGTTTGAAGCTCATCTTTGTACTTTAACACTTCTTCTTCCAGACTGTCCAACTGGCCCGGGTAATGCAGGCTCTCCTCCTGTAACAGAACACCTTTTCAGATTTAGATTTGAAACATGTTCTTTACCCAACATTCTCAACCTAGATTTGTTTAAAGATTACATCATTACTATTACCTGTAGATGACTTTTCAACGCCAAGTAGTTTCTAGTGATGTTTTCTGCCTCCTTACACTTCAGCAAGGTCTTCTCCAAGTTATTCTCCAGAGTTCGCAGTTTCTGAAAACAAATACAACACTCAACAAATAAAGCACTCAAATAAATATGACATATCTTGTGTTAACATGTTGGTATAATATAGTGAAAGCACCACAGCGTCGTCCTCTCCAGTTTTGACAGAATCGTCGCCCAGTGCTTTCAGTCTCTCATATTCTAGCTTCAGCTCATCGCGGCGCTGCTGCAGAGTCCGTGTGATGTGTTTTTGAGCATTAAGGCGCTTCTTCTTTGTTTGGACCTGTCTATCCAGAGTTGCCAGAGCTGTCTGCAAAATAGAAAAAGAAAATGATCAACAATGATTATGTGGGATGTGGTAAATAATAATAATAATAATAATAATAATGCATTGGTTTTATATAGCGCTTTTCTGGACACTCAAAGACGCTTTACATTGCACTATTCGTTCACTCCATACTTGGTGGTGGTAAGCTACTATTGTAGCCACAGCTGCCCTGGGGTAGACTGACAGAAGCGAGGCAACCAGTCTGCGCCATCGGCCCCTCCGACCACCACCAACCACTCACTCACTCACTACATTTGCTAGGCTTCCTGGTGTTACCAAACAGTCTCCCATCCAAGTACCGACCAGGCCCTTCCCTGCTTAGCTTCCAAGGTCTGACAGGATTGGGCATAGCAAAGGCGGTATGACCACAAATAAAAAATACCTTTGATGACATGTTGGAGAAGGCATCCTTGTCAGAGATGTCCATATTTTGAAAAGCCACTTTAACCACATGTTTATCCCCCTGCACATACAAAAGGCATTTGTTGTTAGTTTTCTGACAAAGACTTCAAACATCACATGTCTCTTGACTTACTTCATTAGCGGCTGCGAGCTTCTTGTAGAGGCTGGTGTTTTCTCCTCTCAGCTGCTGGATGGTCTCTTTATTATTTTTGATAGTGGCTTGTGAGCTTTCATAAAACGCAGTTCTCTCGCCCTCTGGTGGACACATGCGTTACTTACATGGGTGTAAAATGGGGGGGACAATAATGATTAAATAGTGCATATGTCTAATTTCTACAGAGATGAATAGAACAGCTCAAACATTTGATAATTAATGTTATGAGTTGTGTCTTGATGTCACACAATCGTCGACCCGTTGAGAGCATTAACGCCCGTTTGCTAACGAACTTGATAACGATCAGAAAAAGCATAATGATCAGAAATGCACGTACCTAAAACTTGAATTTTGCGCTGTAGCTCCGTTATCTGTTCACTGAGTGGAGGTTTGGACTTTCGGGTGAACGGCATGTTGTATTTACATCAGCCACAAGAACCTGTGTTTTTTAGCGGCCTCAACCAGACTGTTGCTAAGCAACGTGTAAACTGGTTTAGTTTGAGAGCGCTCCTTGTGGTGAAAGAGTGTCATATCAAGAGGTGAGAGGTGGAAATGAAATGAATGATTACAAACAAATAAATAAAAATAGACAATAATGAGAAATTTATTATTTAAACAGAAATATTTAACATTATTCTACCATACAACATTTGTTTTAGAAATGGACAGACATTAAATGTTGAAATGCAAAAATATTCAATATTAATCATTACAAAAAAACTGCAATGTGTTAATGTAAGGCACTTTATGCCATTTGGAATATCTTAAGGCCATTACAGGCATCATGCTTCTTTGTTTTTTACATGGTCGTAACTTTCAGCTTTGGTAAGTGATGTCAATATAGGTCAAACTGACACATTCCTTCAAAACTTAGGCTTAAGACTGCATGGCAGTATGCACAAATAACACCGAATGTAAACACAGTGTTTCCATTTCATGAAGACTGGTGATCCCACATCATCTGATTTTCTCGCCCATTGTCTACAATGAAGCTGAATAATACTATAATGGGACATCACCTTTGTGCTTCAGAAAAAACTAAGTAATATGAGTAATTCAACTCAGCAAAGGATTGCAGGGCCACCACAGTCTCTTCAGAAATTTGAGGGAAACACAGTTAACATATCAACAAAAAACATGCAGCAGTTAGTCAATCCCTCTCATTGCCTTTGGTGACTGCCCTGCACTTCAAATACTGTCACAATACAAAGTACAATACCAACAAGTGCCTGTACTTTCCCTGAACAAAATAGCATACTGCTTTAGTTATTGGCATTATTTGATAGCATACAAAACACACATTCATTCATTCATTCATTCATTCGTTCATATGTACACACTGACTGAGACACGTCTGACTTAATCCACATTCTTTGTCTCTGCATTGGTTTTGTTCAGGAGCTCCAGCAGGCCCTGGGACATGAAATACGGCCGCTCCGTTGAGCCATCGTTACGTTCGAGATCTTCCACTGTGACATAAAGAAGCAGGTGAGAGATAGCCTACTAAAACAAGAAGGCTGTGTTTAATAACGATAAATAATGAGTATCTCCAGTTTAATGGCTCTTACATCACTGTCCACTTACCTGTTCACTGCCACTCATCCACAAAAATATAGTTACGCCGTTTTAATTACAATCACTTTTATTAAAGATACATTGTCCAGTAAATATGGAATGTTGGAAAATCATTTTACACATTTCACAAGATGAACAAGAAGAATTACAAAAGCATCAAAAGACAATGTTATTATAGACAATGTTAGTAGCAAGCATTCAAAAGGCCAAGTTGACATCATGCAGCACTTATAGGACAGACAGCAGAGAGAGAGAGAGAGAAAGCTTGAGGGAGGGGGAGAGGAGAGACGGAGCAAGGCAGGTACAGGTCAGTAAACAGCTGGGTTTGTATTGAGGCTGCACAATATACCAAATGTAGGTTGTTGCTTGTCAATATTAGAAACCTGAACATTTTGATTACAGGAGAATAAATGTATTGCAATATAGTTATCGTGAGTGACTGGGATCTAAATTGGCACCGTATGCATGTACATGTATATAAAGGTCCAGGTTTGGTCATAGTTTGTGTTAATTTGTCCCTTTTATGATGCCAGGGACAGGGAAAACAGAAAACATTTTTTGCATATCACAATTGTCACATATTGTGCAGCCATAGTTTGTATCTGCAAAGTTAGAGAGGTCACAAAAGTTAGTTTACAATCACAGCACTCTTACACCAGTCTGAGACACCAAGGCAAGAAGGTGGCAATACAATACTCGGGACCCCATTACTGATTGTGACAAGACTGAAGCCACATATTGACATTAGTATACATACAGTAGTCCCATATGAAAACACAAGATCCAGTCTATCAAATACAGTATGTCTGTTTGATTTTGGTGTCAGCTGGTATTATTGTAAACGGTGAAGTCGAGGTTCACCACTTGGACAGGTTGTTTTGACTGTAAACATGGTCGTCCTGAATTGCATTAATTAAGACAACAAACTTCAACAGCAGGCACAAGTTCAGCACTCACACGATTGATTTTCTTTTTTCTTTTTTTTTTTCTTTTTTAACAGATCGTCACAATATATAAAAACCGACACTGACCGACCTTACCAAGAAATGCCATTTCCAAGCTACAGAGATGCACTGGGCTTTTAAAACCTGCTTTACTCATCACCGTAAGTCCATTTCATCAGCTGGGGACTGTACAACACTCACAAAGCAAAAAGGCGATCTTTTAAACTGTTTGCCGTACATTGAACAGGTCCATGTCACGAAAAGGTTGTAGGTAGAGTTTTTTTTTTTTTTTTGTGCTTTAAGAGGTTTTCATTCTTGTTGAGAAGAGGCAGTTTCTTGCTTGGGTTCTTCGTCCTTCTTGTCAACGATCACCTCTGTCTCAACCTCGTCTTTTGGAGCAGGTGCCTCCTCAGTTTTTTCTTCATTTTTCACCTCTTCCTTCTCCTCCTCCGGTTCCTTGATTTCAGGCTTTTGTTCGATCTCAGTGGCTTGGACATCGTTTTGCACTACTTTGCTCTCCTCCGTTGCATTCTCAGCATTGGCCTCTAGGGGCTGCTCTTCCTCATTGTTCTGCGTTAGCACTGGTTGCTGTTTAAGCTGAATCTCTCCATCCTGCTGCTGCTGTAGAGGAGTTTCTTCCTCGCATTTGACCTCGTCCAAGCTTTTGTCTGACTCTTGTGGCTCGACGCCATCGCACTCCTCCTCAACCCTCTTAGTTTTGGACAAAATCTCATGTAACTCGGGCGACATGAAGTAGGGTCTGTCTGAGGAGCCATCGTTTCTCTCTAAATCTTCACCTTTTGAGTGTTAAGTGCAACAATGTGGCGTGTGTATGAGTGGGGTTAATGGGGGAAAAAAGATGAAATGAAAGGCATAAATCATATCAAAAGTGTGAAAATGAGTGTGGAAAATTTAGTGGGAGAGAGAAATGAGGAGAAGCGTTAGAGGAGCAGTACAAAGAAACCTACAGTAGTTTAAGGTTTGGGTTTGTCACATCAAAGTACTCACAGAAGCAGAGGAAGAGCGTGTCGACACACATGGCGTACACACTGAAGAATCCATGGGCGATAAGGTACGATCCCACAACAACCGTCTGAATAAAATACAAACAGGAGCATTTGAGTTATAGCTTATAGTGTTTTAGCTTTATTTTTACCACAATACACAACTAAATACATATAAATCGCAGTTTAGCGGATCATTTTTTGGCTGCACAATAAAGTTAAGGGGTTCTTTGAGTAGAAATGAAAGTCTCAAGGGTTACGCAAGACCAAGAAAAGTTGAGAACCACAGAAATAGACAATCAGTCCACCCACAATTAAAGTTACACCCGATCCGTGTCCATTGCCTTACCAGTATTGGCACCCAGTAGTAGTTGAGAGATGGAGCAGCCTCCTCAACAGCTCTAATCCTCCCAGAGAAAAAGAAGAAAGAGAAGATTCCTGCAGAAAAGAGGAAATAAGATCCAATAAAGAACATTTTTACAGGCCACTCTTTGCTTAGATTTCAAGGGGAGACATGACTTTGTCCCACAAAGGTTTAAACGCACCAACAATTCCAACAATGAGAAGCTTTCCAAGGAACAGCAGGAAGTCTGTCACTTTGTCCAAAACAGCCACTCTGTAAAATAAGTGAGCACAAAGCGTCAAACATAACCATAAGTTGATTTCACGAATATGTTGACGTAAGGTTTCTTTTGTTAGGAATCCTGACCTGATAATGTTTCTCATAAGAAGGAAGAATGCGTCCTTAGCAGAAGGGCAGAAGCTTTTTCCATAGATGGCAATCTATGTGGAAAAACAGGCCACTTACATACACAGAAATGTCCAGGCTTTTAATGGGATCAGAAAAACTCACCATGATGTAGGCGTTCCTGTTTAGGAACTTGATGCATTTCTCAAGACACCAGAAGCAGCACTTCATGCAGCTCAGCATGAATTTAGCACATTTGTTCTGAGCCCCTGGAAATCATTAAACATGTTGTGTTATTCAGATTAATTGAATGGTATAATTTAGATGCTTGTACCTTTCAGTTTATGGTCCAGATACTCCAGAATGACCCTAATAACCTGGACTATAGACAGGATGAGGGAGCCGAAAGCCAGGGAGCCCGTGTGGTATCTGAACAGAAGGACGAGAGTCTGGCTGAGCATCAAACACGCTCGTAACACTATCGCCAATCCTCCTACAGACAATGCCATCTGTCTCACTCAGAGGCAGTTTCCCCAAAACTTCACACATTTTCTCTGCTCTGCCAACAGTTACCATCTCAAAGGACTAAACTATACAAGAATATTTTTAGACAGAACAACAGGCCATGCAGGGTTTCTTCATACTTTATAGCACTGATTTTCAACCTCCATTTTCAACCATGCATTATAGTTTAGATTGAGTTCCAGAAAAAACAACAGGTAATCCCAATAAAAAAGATAACTTCAAAAAGATAAAAAGATATTTAAAAAAGTAGCTCAGCAATATATATATACACTGTATATCCCCCCAAAAGAGCATCATATAAGCACAATTAGTTACAATTTGATTGAGCACACCCTTGTTGGCATATATTTAAGTGTAACATAATTGAAAACACTACTACTACACTACACACTACTACAATATATGATGAAATTCAAAAATGTGAATGAGCAAAATGTTATATCTCTCCAGAAACGATTAAAGTACCTTAGTGCCCGTCCCAGCGAGGAGAAGATGGGGTAGGCAGGGATGTCCTCCGGCTTCTTGAAGGCCCAGTAATACGAGGCAAAAGCCCCTGACAGAGTCACCTGTCCCAGGGCAGTCACAAAATTGGCACACCAGAAGAAGAGGAACACATTGTAGAACTGGAAAAGGATCAAGTATTTGTGATAGAGGGTCTCTCCGCCGTAAAACGCAAACAGGCATTCTGCGTCGGGACACTGCGTCGAGATGTTGGATGTGTTGAATGTCTGGGGACAAAAACAAACATTACTTTAAGCTAGATTAAACTTCACATGTTAATTTCTCCATCTTTTCCTACTTCTAAACATATATAGTTCGGTGAAGAGGTTCTAAAACTATGGTGTGGGTTCTACTTGTGCTATGTGTGCAGTTTAATCAGAGTAAATGTTTAGAAGCACTTTAAAGGTGCATTATGCAACTTTTTATGTGGAAAAAAAGTTGATATTTGTGAATGTTTGTGACATGTAGTGACTCAGCAGCTGTATGAGTGGTCAGCATGGCACCTTTACTTTCCATCACAATGGTCTCCAGGACGCTCCAGGATCAGTTGTTTGGAAGGGCTTTTTTCCCATTGCTGATGGACCCTCTCACCAGTAAACGTACAAGTGATCCTGGAGCATTGTCGAGACCACTGTGGCAAAAATAAAGGTGCCATCCAAACAGGGTACATACTGGGTAAATAAATAAATAACTTTTTTTTTCCTCACGTAAAAAGTTATAATAATGCATCTTGAATGATGATTTAATCTGGTTTAGATCTAGTACTGCATTGGCAGCCACACATACAGTATACTTAGGTGGTTCAGTACTTGGAGTGAAAGTTTAAGAACCACTGGAACTTGTGTTAGTAAAATCACAGTGTTACCTTGGGGTCACAGGTCTCTCGGGCATATTCACACTCCGTGTTATTGAAGACTTTGTACACCTGTTCATTGGAGGTGGACAAGAATCTGGTTACATGTGTTAAGGAAGTGGCCATTCCTAAAATGAAATACTGATAAGATGAAAGCGGGGTAATATACGTGCTAGAACCCACATACCTTACATTGCAAGTACTAGGAAGTGTAGCTTAGAAATTTGACTTATTATTAAAGGATACACAGCAGTAATGGCCCAGTAAGCGATCACCACAGCTAGAAGAGTGAAGGTCAGCAAAGGGTAGAACAAAGCTGACATCACATGCCCAATAGCTCTGCAAAAAAACAAAACAAAACACAAATTACAAAAAAATAATGTAAAGACAATTATCTAGTTCGTAGGAGAGGGAGGTATGGAAATTTGGAGAGCTTGTTGTATCATAATTCAAGTCTTTTTCCATTTTCAGTGGATATTTGATATTTCACTTTTTATAATCAAATTACAGATAGAAGCGCTTTGGCAGTAGAAGAAGAAATTAGACATTATAATTTGGCTAAAAGTTCTAATAATCCATTTAGCACGACGCACCTCCTTCATGTTCTGAGTGATTGACAGATATATTATTCATAGTAAAGTGTGAAGAAGATAACATATATTGCCAAATAACAGACCCTGAAATCATACTGCTACAAAATAAGTATGCAAAAACAAAGTGAGACTGACCGGCTGGCTTCTTTGATGAGGGCAATGGCAATAAGCAGTCTCTTCCTCAAGAATATTAGCAGCAGAATGATGATGAACTCAACAATACACAGGATTATCACTGTAAAAGGGTGTTTATTGCAAATTAATGAAGGAGTTTAAGAATAAAATGCAAGTGTAAAGGGAAAAATGCACATACTGAAAGCTAGCCATGTCTGCCTGATCTGCAGATAGACAGAGAAGTCAGTCTGCAGCCCCAGATCTCGAATGGTAACGTCTGCTCCTGGCTCCCCCTTCAGACTGGCAAACTCCATGTAGCAGTGGAAAATCCCTGGAAACAAATCAGGCATTTGCTTTAACAGCTCTGCGAATAAAACTAGGTTAATTCCCACTAAATGATCCCATGCCCTTACCATAGCCGATGACGAGAATGACCAAGATGATCATGACCCACACCATGATTCCAGCCAAGAATCGCAGCAGGACAATGAAGATTAAGCTGACCACCATAGCAATCACCAGCCCGCTGTATAGGTATGTAGGGAAAAGAAAATTAGACATTTCATTAGACTCTCCCACAACCAGTGTGTTACTGGCTGACAACAGAGGAACTTTGTCTGAGGAGCTACGAACAGCCTGTTTAAATTATTATATTGAGTGAAACAGACAGTATGGTAGTAGACTCACAGTAGTATCCAGTGCCAGGATTGTGTATAATCTTCAAAGATCCGCATTGCTACTTGACGAGCTTCAACCACCACATTTGACTTCCTGCATAAAAAAACATAAACAAGTCAGTTCATCAGCTGCTAGAGCTCGCAGTGAGAAAATATCACAGCTTGCAATCGGTTTGCTACTGATATTGACAGAATCTGGAAATGGTTAGTGAAGGCATGCAGTAAAAAACCCCATGCCACATCAATAAAATGCCAGCACTCTGAAATGCATTTAGCAACATTAGCTGTGGTGTCAACTGATGGAGAAAGTCAGACATACAAGTGAAACACTACCCTCCAGTACCAACAAAACTGGAGTAAAATCAACCTAATTCTGGCTAATGTAGATTTTAACCAAACAACAAGGTATTACTGATTCAAAACAGCCCATGACAAAACAGAGCTATTTAGGACAGTGCAACATTAGGAACAGCCGCATGAAAATAGAGCTGAAAATCAAAATGGAATAAGAGATATGTGCTAAGCGTGTTGCTGTCAGGTGATGCCACATGAGAAATTAGATTTAGTCCAGATAAATCTCTCCGTATGTCCTCAAAGAGCACAGTAAGTTCAAACTAATGTCTGGTTTATTTTAAAGTTATCCTAAGCCAATACAAACATTAATATCATGTTGAGTTTTTTTCATGGTAAAACTGGTACTGTGCGCGGGCTCGCTTCTCCTCAGACCTGGCTCGTAACTGGGGCAGGATATTCCAAGTTTGCCAACCATCGAGATGTTACTGATTTGCATTGACAACAGATGAAGTTTAAATAAAGTGCGTTAGATCCTCTTCTAAATGCTCTATTTTGCTAACCTAACCTTTCAGGACTAATTCTCAGCATTTTGAGACAGCATCATATAGTTTGGAATGTTCTGAGGAGTGGCTTTAATAATAACATTGGTCACATAAAAATAACTCACTTTGATGCTTCCAGTACATCAGTGGCGTTAACGCTGGTTCCTTCTCCAGTGTCAAAACTGGTCTCATTGCCCACAACAACAACGCCTCCTTTCATTGTCCCCAAAGCGGGAAGGCAGCGCCGTGTGACTAAAATAACAGAATCACTTCTTTATGAATACACAATGTTGAATATTAGGAAGAAAAATATTGTAAATCAATCACCACAAATGACTTACAGGGTTTACTTGGCATCAGCATGGCAGGACATAAGCCATCCTTCAAGATCTCAGGAGGACTCTAAATGATCGGATACAAAACAACATTTCACATCTGTAATTGGTATTAAAGCAGAACATTGCAATATTTACCTTAGTAAAGTCGACTCCTTCCTTACAGTATTGTTTGTAGTACTCATGCTCGCCCAATAGTTTGGCTTTTATCAACGTTAGATGTTTGTCTGGACATTTCTCCACACACAACTGAACCCCGAAAAAAACACAAATATTAAAAAACTGGTTAAAGCTTAAAATACCAAAGAGAACCACAAATAAAACATTTCTGACCTGTGTGGTTGGGCACTGGAACTCCAGCAGCACCAGTGGGCTGGCACATTTTAGGATGTTAAAATAGAAAAGGAATGGCTTGTTCCTGTTAAACAAAATCGAAAGGATAAATCATGGATATCAGATAACATCATAATATGTTTGTCCGAGGCTTTCAGCAGCACCCATCCTAAAAATATTGTGGGTGTGGCTGACTCACTCGAGAGACGTCCCGGCCTGTCCACAGAACTGCCCTCTGCTGTCTGTGGGGTAGATCACCTTCCTGGGATCGCCTTGGGACCAGGCTGCCATAGAATCACATGTTAAAATGACCAGTTAGTACAAGCCTGGCAATATGGTGTCAGTGTGGAGACAATGGCTGAAGCCGAAACCAGTAAATACACTAAACAGTATGTGTGTCAGCGTCCGCCATGATAAGAAGCCTCCGAATAGGGCTGTCAGTTAGGAATGAGGTAGGGAAAGGAGCCTCAATGCTAACTATCATACCTCCTTCAGCATAGGGAAATCTGGAGGTTCCTCACCGGCGATTAGGAGCTGTGTGCCATCCCATTGCCAGTTTATGTTTGAATCATTAAAGTCAGTGGCGAGGAGTAGTAGTGTTTTTTGTAGTCCAATACCATATGGGTGATGTATTTTTTTCTGACACAACTGTTGGTGATGTCACTTCCCCTTTGTTTTACGCCCTGGGTAAGGGAAATTGGGCAAATGCTGCTAAAGGTCATGTTCCTGACTGTATAGAGATCTAACAGTTGACCCCATCAAAGGTTAAGGAGCTAGGATCAGGATATAGAAGGTATTATTTGAGGAATTCAGACGAATGTATACATTTCCAAATTGTGTAATGAGATTATAATAATGAGAGGCATTGTTTTATTACCGTCTTATAAATATTAGATAAATATTTTTATAATTCCAGTTATATATATATATATTATATTTTTTACATGACATTTGTTTGGCCCATTGTTCCAGATTTGCCATGTCTGAAAAATCTCAAGTGAACCGCACTTGCATGTGGACATATAGCGGCTTCTGTAAGGCCAGCGAGCTCACCATACTCGTTTTCCTCTGCTATTGAGACGGACCATTATTCTTTTCAGGTTCATTCATTTAAAGATGTAAGTCCGAACATGATTAATTCATGATGAAAAAGGCCAGAGGTTTGTAGATGAGAAATGTGAATTCAAAATGACTTACCAAGAATACCCACTGCAAAGTAGCCGATCAAGGCAAGAATGAAGAGTATGCAGCAGAGGATGTCAGTGCAGCCCCTGAGGGATGAGCAGACAGACAGAAACATTATATAAAAGTGGGTTTAGAAATAGAAGTTCCCATTAAGAGCTCACCTGTTTTGGATTGGTCCTTTGAAGCTGGGATCAAACTTTCTGGACTCCCCTGGGAAACACAGACGAAAAGTTAAAATGTCGTAAACTTGCCAATGTTCAGGAATAAACCACAACCTTTCACGTTTGACTTTGAATATTTCCATTATTTGCTGCAATAGTGAGGGTATGAAGAAACAGATCATTGTTTATGATTCCCACTTTAGCAGGAAACACCTCAATTGCTATCGTACTGTGAGATTTAGATATAAGACGACCACTGTGCATTTTTCCGGCTCTATTTTTTTAGTTTTACAGAATGAGACCAGTGTCTAGCAGAGATGTCTACTCTCTGTGAGAAGAACGACCACTTCTGGTTTCACTTCTTCTTGCAGCTGTTTATCTTATTGTCTGTCCATTGATGTGATTCGTTGTTGATAGCTTTTGCGTTCTGTATCAAAACAGGTGCTATTACAAGAATAAATCTGTCAGGGGGAAACAGCTAAACAAAGGGATTCTTCAGCCTGAATGTTGTGCCCAGCATCAACCCACAAAATGGCTCCCCACAGACGGTTGCCTCCATGGAAACACCTCATCACAGCAGAGAAGAAACCTCACCTCATTTCACTCCGGCTGCACTCATACAACTGTGCTACTACTACTCTAACACTGCACCTCCATAACCATTTAAAACACACACTCTGGCGCAACTAGAGGCGGAAAGAGCCATTACTAATAATCAAAGTTTTGGAAGGTATGAGTCACTGTATATGCTTAACATTTCGTAGAAGAATTGACAACTTGCCTCGAATCAAGCCATATAATCTACAACTTGATTAAAGACGAATATCGCTATAAATACAACCACTACTCCCGTTACGCCGATTATCTCTCATTACAGGGCAGCCGCAGCTAGGCAAAGACGACGAATTGTGCCAAGACACCCTTTTGCATGAGCACAAGTGAGACTATCTTACAGCTGTCACATCCTGCTTCTGCTTACTGTACAAGCTCTAGTTGCACAAAAATAGTACCAATATTTCTCGCATTGTACTGACATTTAGTTGTGTACTGTATGTAGACTCATTAGTGATTCTACAAAATACAGGTCATTATTACTTGCTTATTATATGACTAGGTATGAGGAAAGGCATAGGGTTAGTCTCATACATATCGCAAAAAACCCAAGTATGAAAGTAACCGAATTAAACAAACTTTAGGTAGCCTACCTTTCTTATAATTTGTCATTTTGCTGTTGTCAGTGTCACATGAAGGCGCTCCCTCCTCTGCTTATGTACATTTCCTGCCTTGTTATGACTGAAATCTTAACTTCCCCCTTTCACACTAGATTTTGTATAACTCTTCTCTCTCTCTCTCTCTCTCTCTGGTCCCTCTTGTGGTTGACTCTCAGGGGAATAAACACAACAAGTGGACTAACAGGGGAATAGTAAAATGAGACACGCGGTGCCTCTGACTTTGACAAAGCTGTTTAAAGAAAGATCTATTGGATTTGCAATTTCTTATTCAAAGGTCAAGATGTTGTTCAGTGCACATATAAACATATTCGAGAGAAAACTGGACATTTAAATAGCTAAACAAGTACAAAACTATGCATTTACAACATATTTGTAGAGATCTAGTCTTCAGGGTTACAGGTAGACATAATAAGACCCCATGGAGACAGGGTATTTGGTTGTTTATAAAGAATACTGCACGAGCCGTAGTGGAGCTCTTTCTTGCAAACTTCTACCATGACTACAGAAGAGTTAAATCTTGCATCTGTGACGTCACTCATCTTCATATCTGCATGTTTGACACAGAGGTCGTTGTTCTGATTGTGGAACTGGAACAATAAGAAAGTGCCCGGTAATTTGGTGGCACAGGCGCTGCCCACCTCCAGCATGTGATAGGACTGCAGTACGCCATATCAAGAAATACAATGCCAACTATTGATCTAAATCACCAACTTGCAACAAAGAGGAGAAAGCGCAGAGAACAAACAACGCCTCAAGAACCAAATGATGGCGCTCATATAGGCTCCTTTATGTATGAATGCCTGCTTCAATGTCAGTGTGGTATGTTTACTTCTACTTCATAGGCTACATTCATGCGCTGCATTTCTCAAAGGCCTTGCTGAGACTGAAAGGACATGTGACAATTCTGCGGGGAGAATTTGCCGCTCAAGATTTAAAATGCAGATGTATGACCTAGTTTATGGTCAGTAACATTTTTGCAACCAATGTTTGTTAAATGTCTTTAAACCTATGAAGTGCACTCTTGTAGCATTATTTGTCCAACCAGTAAGTGCAACAAACATTCATTACATTTCAAGGCATCAATATCTTTGGCTGTTTTTGCACGCATCCAATTTGAGATTGTTTCTGACCACACCATGGAGTAGGTTTCATATAGGCTGGTTAAACAAGTGCGAGGAACGCAGGGCACAACGGTAGAAAAATCCCATGCACACAGCAATGCACATTTCAGGATGCTGAGAGGAATTGTCTGCAAGGATATTCCCTCTTGTTTCCTCTGAATTTATACAGTGTGCATTTTCAGTCAGTGTCGAGAAACAAAGATGCTGTTTGTATTCGAGGCTTCAGTAAATCTAAGGGGTCTTAGTCGATCAGCTGTCTCTTTGCCTGATTTGTGCCATAAAACAATGCCGAATTGTGTTCAAAAAAGCCCCGCAGCACATTCGCTCACCAGCAACTGCTAAACATCTTGTAAATGGCCTTATGTTTGCGCAATTAGCCAAGTTGATGCGGTTAGTAGCTAATTACATGGAGCTTCTGTTTATGCACGCTATGTGACTAATTTATCAATCAAGTGCATGAACCAGTCAATATTTCACATTTAATGAGCACGATTTGACTCCCATATAGGACCCGGAAACGAATTAGCTTGCATGTCAACTTTATCAAAGTATTGGGTGAATCATTAAATTCAAGAGTCCAGAGCATTTGGCAAAAAAACCCCAACAACCCCAAAATAAAGCAGCGCCTAATGCAAATTACGGCACGCTGGAAGATCACTTTAGAGAGGAAACTGAAGAGCAACGGAGAAAGATTTGAATGGAGGTTATTAATGAAGCAGATTTCACTCATCTCTGTCATATGGAACAAAAAAAGATGACATCATGCCAATATTATTAATTGTCCTAGGTTATGCATGGCCCATCCCGACAGTTTTAAAGGACCTGCTGCAATTGCCTTGAGCGTGTGCATATCAGTGGATGTAAAGTACCTCTTTAAACTCTTCATTACATACTGTACATTTATTTGCTAGTGGAGACGAATAGACATAAATAATACATGGTTTCAACTGTTGTTAAAACAAGTCTCTGACAGTCACTAAAGAGTTCATTGGCCTGAGAGAGATCTTAAAGCATCATCTGAAGCGTAAATGTTTTAAAATGTGACAAACGCTTCTTTTTATCCCCCTCTCTCGTTGTTGAAACATTGCAACAGTCTTCTTAACAGGAATCACAGTAAAACATTGAGCAGTAGTAAAAGTGGGAGAGGTAAAAGATCTTGTCACTTTCTGTTGGCTTGGATCAGAGTGCGTCTGCTGAGTGGGCAGAGCAGACAAGGCTGAACAGAACTGGATCATCGGAGCACGCCGAGGCCTGCCTACGTGAACAGTGAAAATGTCAAAATCATTAGGTTAACAGGGCTGTTCCTCGCTGGTCAGACTTGGCTCTCGGGGTGAATGCTGAGCTCGAAGGTGAAATTGCAAAGCTTTATCTTTATCACTTTGAGTGGGTTTGCGACCTTATAGCCAACAGGGGGAGGGGTGGTAAGTGTGAAAAGGGGTGTTTGCACTGGGAACAGGGAAGTAGCAAGGAAACACTGGGAGTTGCTGAGAGAGAGAGAGAGGGGAGAGGATGTGCACTCAATATTGTGGGTGTCGGCTGTTTTAGCATCTTACATTGTGAAAGAATGGATAACACTGGGCGGCAGGCAGCATTAGTGGCAATTGTCTTCCCACTGTAACATGAGCCTAAACTGTGGTGTACTCTTGAGTGGTCTCCTCTCTTTTAACAGCGCTGACATGAGGGTTTAAGGCTGCAATAACACCAGTATAAAGAATTCATGACTCGGCAATGAACTGCCCTGCCCATGTATAAGACCACAGCTTGTGGGCAATGGCCTGAGACTGTGGCAGCGGAGAATATATACATGCATGACACACATAATAATCAGCAGTGAGTCATGTCTGGAGTTGGCAACGGGGGTTGTTTTTCCTTGACTCAAAACTGATACAACACAATAATCTAATCTGAGAGAAGTGTTTGTGATCTGGCTTTGTATTTGTGGGGACAGGCCATATGTTATCTGAACTACAGATGTTTTTTTCTCTGAACAAGTGGGAAGAACAACAACCCAAGAGCACACATCCATCTTGCTCTATTTATTCACACTCAATAAGGCTATTCTACAAAGCTAAATGGGACAGGCTTTTAATAGATATCAGCCTACTTTTCTTCAGTCAATGATGAGAGGCCACAGATTGTGAGTAAAAGTCATCTGTGCAACAGGGAGTGCACAAGCATCAATTGACATCATGTCGCCGGTAGCTGGCTTCTACGCGGTATGGTTGTTTATCAGACGAGGACGAGGTGTCATGAAAATAAAGAGATTTGTGGCGTAGAGTAGGATACGAAGTAAACAAGTCGCCTTTACTGTGGAGGATGAGGATGACCCGCACACATCTGCATATAGACCCACTGGGGTCCACACCCATCCATCCATTGCAGTCATTGTTTCCACTTCTTCACCCATTTCCAGAGGAAAATAAAGACTAACGAGCGGGAGTAAAAATAAGCAGCCCTTACCATATTTAGGGTCCGGGTTTTTCTCCTCCATTTCCATTCTTGCACACGGCACTCTTCAGGTTATCAAAGCAGACAGGACAGTTACCATGGAAATGTAGAGAAAAAAAACACCAATAACAGCGGTGGCTCCTAACGCTACACAGAGGAGCGAAGACCATCCCAAAGCCAGGCTGCAGTCAGGGGCAGTCCTGAGTCAGAGGAACCAATGAGCGAGCTACATCCTTTTTGAGTGACAGCTGTGCCAGCCAATCAGAGTGATTTCTCTGTGACCGAAAGCTTCGGTGCGCTGTTACTTTGGAGGAATGTGCTGCTCGCGCTGCTCACTGTGTAATATGATAATTGGCTGAGATGAATGGCTTTGATTTAAAGTTTTGTTGGAAGACAGACTGCTCCGGCTACTGTGGGCCAATAGCTACACTATTTGTTGCAAAAACGGCACCCGAATAGCAAAAACGACTATAGTTTGTCAAACAGTAGAGGGAGATAGCATTCAAAATGAGTGTCTGCATCGTTATTCGATTAGAATGTTTAGAACGCAAGTGCATATTGGACTGAATATTTAATACATTGTGTGAAATTAGGTTTTGTATTTATCCGCATAGCAGCAGCAGCAGCAGCAGCAGCAGCAGCAGCAGCAGCAGTTAAACACAGAGTGTTGCCTGCCAGAGATGACCCCTCTGTCTCCGTCGATGTGAGGCCTGTGAGTGTGAGACACGGCTGCAGACACGCGCTCGAATTCTGTACATGGTCCCTTTTTTTTAACCAGCCAATCAGCAGGAGGCTCGAGACGCACACCCTACCCCATGATGGTCACGTGGCACTGTACTTTATTTATTTATTTATTTATTTATTATTATAATTATTATCTAATCTTTTATTCAACATTAGTCAGAATAGAATTTACTGTTAATAGTAAAACGGTTGTGTATCATAGCTTGAAACCGATCAAAGTTAGTTGTATAACCGAAAGTTGCACAACTCCAAGTGGCTCGTGCTGCGTCCCCCTGTGCAGCACAGCCTATAGGCGCAGCACCAGAAGAACCTCCGTAATCATTACGTACCCGCGTGACGTTTACACCGGGCAGCTGTTACTTAAGCAACTTTCACAAGGCTGTTTCCAGTCGTTTGGAACAGGACATTCAGTAAACACCGGGAAAAGATCATCAGGTAGGCTTAGGCCACTGCACTTCTGTTTCATCTCGCGGTCATAAGGACAGAGAATACGCCATTTTTACCATTTTTGCGTAGTTTTTGGTAAGAGCAGGGTAACATCCTGTAGTTTGGTAAATATTCAGTATAACTATGCACACAAGGCATTAGACAGAATCAGGATGTTAGGCTATGGACCTCATTGTGGCTAATATCAAATTCAGCATATTACACTGTCTTTTTATTTGTACTTTTACAGCCAGATGGCCCTGAGACGTTCTGCATTTAGGCTTCTTGCCAATACTCAAAAATGTGCTTCAGTTTTATCCTCAAGAGCTCAGAGCACAGCCACAGCAGTGCAGAAAGGTATGCATTTTTTTGTTTACTTTACAGTAATGTGTGTTAGATTGCAGTAGCTATTTAAAGTAGCCTAGTCTACTTTAAATAGTTGTCATAACAGAATAAACTAATCCAAAAAATAAATCTTCTAGATGCTGAAGAAGTCCCAAAACCATCTAAGCCATGTAAGTAAACCAGTATCTGTTTATCTGTGGTCTCCTGTATTATGCATATGACATAACAGTGAGGGCGCCTTCTTGTATTTCGACACAGCCAAGGTGCCTTTCGAGTGGCGAGATGCTTTGAATTTGGAGGGTCAGTTGTCAGAGGAGGAAGTTATGATCAGGGATTCCTTCCGGGACTATTGTCAAGAAAAACTGATGCCCCGCATCCTGATGGCCAACAGACATGAACGTGAGCCAGGCACATTAATAAAAGATGTTCCTCTGAAGAAAATAAATAAATATTTTATTATTTTGGCTTTCAGATTTCCACCGTGAGATTGTTTCTGAAATGGGAGAGCTTGGAGTTTTAGGACCAACGATTAAAGGTTTATTTTGATATGATATTATTATTATTATTATCATCATCAATGCTTCATACACTTTTCTGTTTCTTTTAGGTTATGGCTGTGCAGGCACTAGTTATGTAGCATATGGTCTGATTGCTCGAGAGGTTGAGCGAGTGGACAGTGGATATCGGTCCGTCATGAGTGTTCAGTCTTCACTGGTCATGCATCCAATCAACGCATATGGCACAGAGGCGCAGAAGGAAAAATACCTGCCCAGACTGGGTATGGTAGATTTATTATTAGAGTATATAGCGTTAAATTGTATTACATTTGTTGTAAAAGTGAACCATTTGTCCTTAATCTGTGTGTGTTGTATGTGCAGCTCGTGGGGAAATACTGGGCTGTTTTGGTTTGACTGAACCAAACCATGGGAGTGACCCCAGCAGTATGGACACCAAAGCTAAATACAACCCTTCCAGCGGTACTTTCTCCATCAGTGGAGCAAAAACATGGTTGGCTATATTTAGTATTTCGATCACCTTTTAAAGAAAATAATAAATCCATTTGAATTACATTATTTAATTTGGAAATACCAATGAAGTAATAATTTGCAATATTATGTTTTCTAGGATCACAAATTCCCCAGTTGCAGACATTGCCATTGTCTGGGCTAAATGTGAAGACGACAGAGTGAGGGGTTTCATTCTGGAGCGTGGGATGAAAGGATTCAACACACCTAAAATTGAAGGAAAATTTTCGCTGAGAGCCTCTGCGACCGGTATGATCCTAATGGATGAGGTGGAGGTCCCACAGGAGAACCTGCTGCCCAATGTGTCTGGACTGGCTGTACGTGCTCCTCTCTGCTGTCTGCTCTATTCAAAAGAAAGGCATTGGTCTTAATTATGTCTTTGTCCAAAACAGGGCCCCTTCGGCTGCCTCAACAATGCTCGCTATGGCATTGCATGGGGAGCACTGGGAGCTGCAGAGTTTTGCTTCCACGCTGCCCGACAGTACACCCTGGACAGGTGCAAGTTGTTGATTTATTATGAATATTATATGTGTAACATTTGGATCAGTGCCATATCTTTGTTTCAAACAGAATCCAGTTTGGTGTCCCTTTAGCCAGAAACCAGCTCATGCAGAAGAAAATGGCCGATATGTTGACAGAAATTACAATTGGGCTGCAGTCATGCCTGGCTCTGGGGCGGCTGATCGATGAAAAAAAGTAAGTTTGCAGCTGTAAAAATGAACGTGTGCACAATTAAATTGTTTAACACCCATTGTTTCTTTGTGACAACTGCAGAGCAGCGCCTGAAATGATCTCAATGCTGAAGAGAAATAGCTGTGGCAAATCTCTGGACATCGCTCGACAGGCCCGGGACATGTTGGGAGGAAATGGAATTGCGGATGAGTACCACATCATTCGTCACGTTATGAATCTGGAGGCTGTAAACACATATGAGGGTAAATTCAAATTGATTTGTGTCAGGACTTAACTCTAGCACTAGGGAGCAGCATTGCAATTGCTTGTGAAAAGTCAGCAAACAAACATTTTCATCCATTCAATATAATTTGCTTGACAAGTAACAAAATGTTCTGTTGTTTTCTTGTAGGAACCCACGACATACATGCACTGATCCTAGGCAGAGCCATCACTGGACTCCAGTCATTTACTGTTGGAAAGTGAAGCATTTTCACACTATGATTTTCCTTCTTCAGTAGACTGTTTGGTAGGTCGAATATAAGACACTTTTTGAGGGGAGTATGATAAATGTAACAGCTTTGTGCTTTGGGGGGTAACACTGTTCCTCATAGGAACCATTTTTGGATTATTAAGATATCTGTAAAGGGATTGAGTATTTTACTGTGAACATGAATTTAACAATTTTGTTTATTATCTTCAGTTGTGTTAAAATGATTACTAATTAACAAAATAAATGTGTACACACAAAGACATGTATTGCTTGTTTATTTTTTGTTGAATCTTAACAACTTGAATTTACATAACATTTAAAAGTCATAGATTTTTCCACTGCATTAAATTTACAGATACAACCTGAAATTGTTTGTTGACATCAACAATCTCTACTATGTGTGTCACTAAATCATTTGAATTCATTTAAAAAGTGTTTCGGAGGCGTGACAGGGCCTCATTGGCGTCCAGCAGCTCCTGGTTCAGGTGCTCACAGTTGGTCAGAGTCGCAGTGAGCTCAGCCAGCTTCACCTCAAGCATTTTATTGTTCTCCTCATACACTGTGACCAGGAGATCATTCAACTGCTGGAACCTCTCTGACAACTGGGCAGTGCAAATGTATGTAATGACAAACTGGTATTATATGAAAAATGTGCAACTAAAAATAGGATATACCTTCGCAGATAATTTATCTTGATAGTTGGCCATCAATTGCTGATCACGTTCTCGGCTTACGTTAATCGTTTCCACTAGCTCTTCTGCCTTATGGTTGATATGCTCAACAGCTGACCTATGTATTTAGGAGACAGCCAATAAGGTACACAATTAAACCTTAAAAGAGCAACATTTCGGTCTGCCAGTTTTAGTGTGTGTTACCTGGAAGGCTGATCTGAAGACTGATTCATGTCTGAGGAGTGACGGACATCCCCTATCGACAAATCCTCTGTCTGCAGTGTCCACAAATGGAAACAAAGCATTAAAAGACAGATACAATTAACAGTGTCAATAACTTAATCATAATACAAACGAGTATGGCATGATAACTTTTTTTTTACTTTACTGTAAGCTAACAACACCAATAAAATAAATATTTTGAAATGGTAGGCTATCATAAATCAGATGTGTAGGCAATCCAGTGAACTCACCTCCTGTGCTCCTCCTTCAATGCCAGGGATAAAATCAGAAAAAGCCTTTGAAGAAGACGGTAACTCGTCATTAAAGAAATAATCCATGGTGATTTATTTCTGAAAATAACAAACAGTTAAACAGCGACAAGGCCTCGCGTTTGATTGGTTAACGTTTAACGTTAGGCTAATGTAGCGTTAGCAAACCTGAACTTCAGCGTTAGCTTAATGTTGCCTAATCAAAGCCAAGGCAACTCATTTATGTTCTGTAATCAAGCACTTACAAACAGCTGGTCATGAAACACACTTTTTAGCCTGACGTGGACAAACCACGGCAGAGGCGGGAGCTGTAGGCTATCTGTTCATAAGTTAATTATTTCATTTATTAAAGTTAAAATAATATAAGATAGTATTTTCACCAAATACAGATTTACTTCACTCAATTCTTTTATTACATTCATTGTGTCTTCTTGAGTAATACACTTTTTTTGGTTTCTTTTTAAAAGACACTAGGTTGGAACGCCTTCCGCGTGGCCACACTGACAGGTTTATTGCTTATGTCAGTGTGGCCACGCCTGGGAACTACAACTTTCCCAATAAGGGAATTTGGAGATTGGAGAGAGGGGGGCCGCTTGACGACAGCGATGCTCCCCTGTCTTTAAATTGAGAATTCGCAATAAGACAACAAAATGAGACTGTGACCTGATAATACTGAAAATTTAAGTGACGAAATCTCTTTGGAACATTTTTTTGGTCCAAAGTTTCACTTGAGGTGAGGAAAACTGACTTTTAATTGAGACGCGGGAAAAAGTCAAGAAGCTAGCTTTAGGTTTTTCCCGGCTCGCTTTAACCTCAACCAAGACGGCAAAATGGAACGAAACTGTGAAGTACAGAAGTCAGCGGTGGAGATATCCACAGAAGAAATGGAAACCAGTGAGAATACAGCTCAGGGGGTTGTAAATGTCAACGAGAATACACCTGTTAACGCAGCTGTGAAACCTGTCCACAAAAGGAAAAAGTGCGATAGCAACGGGAATGGCACTAATAACGAGGTAATTAGCCTTGCTGATGTGATAGCGTCACTGAAGGAGCTGTCCAGAAAACAAGATGAAACTTTTCAGAAGGTTTCAGCCATTGAAGCAACAACGGAAAATACATCCAAACAAATGGCAAATCTGACAGCTACGGTGGCCCGGGTTGTGGTGGATGTTGACCGTCACGGAAAGAATATAAAAGATGCTCACTCTGAGATTGAGAAGCTGAAGGAGGAGAACCGGCTTCTTAAAACAGCGGTGGCAGAGTGCAAGCGGTACAGTTGGAGATGGTCGCTAAAACTACATGGGCTCAAAGAAAATGAGCATGAAGATGTGAGGAAAGAAGTTATCAGCGTCCTAGGAAAAGTTGCTCCAGGGTTGCAAGTTTACCTGGAGGATGGCGTGGATATCGCTCATCGTCTTGGCCCAAAGAGATCGGATGGATCCAACAGACCAGTCATCATCCTGTTTGCTCTTCGCCGTATCCTTGATGCTGTTTGGAAGTGTGCCAAAGGCTGCAAGTTTCTCCGCGACAACAGGCTTCGTCTCACTCAAGCGCTGTCTCCCGAAGACAGACTTGCAAGAGAGAAACTCTGGCCCCTGGTGGACAAAGCCAGGAAAGAAGGGAAGAAAGCCACCCTCGTCGGCCCTTTCGCGCTGATCGATGGGAAGAAGATTAACCACTGGGATGTGAAGTAATGTCTTTGGTGTACAAAACGCAGCCTTATTCCACTCTCCAGCATCCTAATGCCTTTGGCAACTCTGAAATAATATTATAGGTGCATGTTCTTTTGCCTCAACTTATTATTTCATATAATATTTCAGTACTCTGCCTATTAACATACAAGCAAATATCCTGATATAATTTTAATGCAATTGTTATTGTATTGTATTATTTGAAAGTTCATGCTTGGTCACAAAATGATACAATTTTTCTATGGTTGTCTTGCTGCATTCTCGTTCTTCGAACTAAAGCAAGCCCAAGTTCTAACTACTGTTTCAAAGAGAGCTCTTTTTTGTGTGTGTGTTCTTTTATGGTTCAACTATCATCTTTAAATGTAACTTCATTGAATGTCAGGGGTATTCGTGATGCAACTAAAAGGAAAGCATTGTTTTTATTTCTTAAAAGAAGTGATGCTGAGTTTATACTGCTTCAAGAAACTCATTCAAATGAAGCTGATGAGAAGTTCTGGAAGAGTCAGTGGGGTAATAATATTTACTTCAGTCATGGCTCAAATCATTCTGCGGGAGTAGCCATTTTGATACATAAATTTAAAGGAGATGTCATTGAAGTATTTACAGCAGATACAGGTAGATGGATTATTATTACAATCAAACAGGATAACTTAATTTTTATTATTTGTAACATATATGGTCATAATATACATTCTCATAACAGCACACTCTTCTCCGAAATTACATCCAAACTAAATGAGTTGTTACAAAAATATGCAAACTCTCAGATCATTTTATGTGGTGATTTTAATGAATGTCCAGATGAAACAAAAGATAGATTTCCCCCAAAAACTGTTCAAGTACTTCAGAGGAATAACATAGCAAAACTATGTTTTGATTTATCACTCACTGATGCCTGGCGCTTCTTATACCCTGATAAAAATGATTTTACTTGGTCTAATAGAAGTTTATCTTTAAGATCAAGAATTGACTTGTTTTTGATTTCATCAGCTAGCCTTTATCTTCTCAAAGAGGTTTCTCATTCTTCTGCTCCTTTATCAGATCATATGCAAATTACACTTGAACTATGTGGTGAATTGCACCAGCCCAAACTAAGAGGCTATTGGAAATTCAATAATACCCTTCTGCAGGATGAGGAGTTCAATGATAAGGTTAAAAGGCTAATAAGTGAAATATTTTTAGACATTGAAAGTGGTAATCACAAGCAAAAGTGGGAATATTTTAAATATAAGCTGAGAACAGTTGCAATACAAAGAAGTAAAAATCTTAAAAGACTAAAAAAACAAAAAGAGATGGAATTAATTGAGAGAATAAATGATCTCCTTTCCAGGAACTCTATATCTGAACTGGAACAGGTTGAATTAAAAGAAATACAAACAAATCTGGATCAGTTTTATTTAGATTTAGCAAAAGGTGCATATATTCGGTCCAGAGCTAGATGGATCGAGGAAGGGGAGACCAACTCCTCTTACTTTTTTGCCCTTGAAAAAAGAAATGGAAAACATAAATCTTTGATTGCTCTTAAGGTTAATGATACATTAACCACAGATGCAAAAGTGATCTCTAATCACGTGGCCTCATTTTATAGTAAATTGTACACTTCTGAATTTGATTCAAAAGTTTGCGTAGAGTTTATTAGTAAAATAAGACAATATTGTCCAGTAATAGGTGATAGTTTTAAAGAATTGTGTGATTCAGATTTGACACTAAATGACATTAAAGAAGCTCTGTTTTCAATGAAAAAGAGAAAAACTCCAGGAATTGATGGTCTGCCAGTTGAATTCTTTTTGCACTTTTGGGATACTCTTAAAGAACCTCTATTTTATATGTACAAACAGTGCATAGATGAAGGAGAAATGACTCCAACAATGAAACAGGGTGTTATTTCACTCATCCCAAAAGCGGATAAAGATACTTTATTGATAGAAAATTGGAGGCCCATCACTCTCTTAACAACAGACTACAAAATATTATCCCTTGTGTATGCCAATAGACTGAAAAAATATCTAAACAAAATTATAGCAGAAACCCAGTGTGGTTTTATCAAAGGTCGCCACATTAGTAATAATATTCGCTTAGTATTGGATTTATTGGATTATTCTGACCATGTGCATTCAGACGCATTTATCTTGTTTGTGGATTTCTACAAAGCTTTTGATACCATTGAACACAGATTTATTCGAGAATGTCTTCAGTTATTTCAATTTGGAAACTCTTTTACACATATGGTCGATATGTTATACAATGGTATCAATAGCTCTGTTATTGTTAATTACAACACTACTAAAAGGTTTGATATAACACGTGGTGTAAGACAAGGATGTCCGATAAGTCCTTTCATTTTTGTTTTGGTTGTTGAATTGTTATCTATAAATATTGTCAGTAGTCCGGAATTGAAGGGTATTTCGATTTTCAATAGAGAAATACGAATTTCACAACTTGCTGATGACACAGCTCTTTTTCTGAAAGATAAAAATCAGTTGCAGAATGCTATTTCATTAATTGAAGAATTCACTAAGGCCTCAGGCTTGAAACTCAATGTATCCAAATGTGAGCTGATGCCAATTCATAGTTGTGAAGATCTATTTCTAGAAAATATTCCAGTCAAACAGTCTGTTAAATATTTGGGTATTCAAATTACAAGAAACAAGGCAACTAGACAACAATTAAATTTTCATCATAGAATTGTTAAAACCAAAAGTATATTTAACCTCTGGCTTCAGAGAGATTTAACTTTGTATGGCAGAGTTCTTCTGTCCAAGGCAGAGGGTCTGTCTCGCTTTGTTTATCCTTTATTGTCATTATATGTAGATGAACGCATATCCAAGGAAATTAACACTCTTTTTTTAAACTTCATTTGGAAAAATAAACCGCATAAGCTCAAAAAGGCTGTACTCTCGAATGCAAAAGTGGAAGGAGGGCTAGAAGTTTTAGAGTTTTCCGATACTGTAAATACATTCCGAATTAACTGGTTAAAAAGATGCCTTGCAAATTCAGATTCTATCTGGTACTTTATCCCCAATTATATTTTTGAGTCAATTGGTGGACTTTCCTTTCTTTTAACATGTAATTACGCGCCCACAAAACTTCCTGTTGCATTGGCTAATTTTCACCAGCAATGTCTGCTTGCTTGGAAATTGTGCTTTAATCATAATTTCTCTCCACATAAATATTCCTTGTGGAACAATGAACACATTACAATAAGAAATCGGTCTTTGTTTTTTCCCAAATGGTTCCAAAAAAATATTAATAAGATTGTATCACTATTGGATGAACATGGTTCTTTTTTACCTTATGAATACTTTATGGTGAAGTATGAATTCCCTATTCCATTTAGAGAATACAACTCTGTGATCAAAGCCATCCCTCCAGAGTTACTCCATCTTATAAAATGCCATTTATCCTTTTACAACATCAACAACATTGGTGATAGCTCTATTGTGCTCACCTTAAATGGCATTAATTTACTTGATAGAAAATGCAATAATCACCATATCCGTAAAATTTTTCAAAATTCAAATAAAATCACCCCTAGAGGTAAATTTTTTTGGAACCCCTTGATAGAGGAAATAGATTGGAAGAGGACCTGGCTATTGCCTTATAAATACTGTATAACAAACAAAATGAAGGAAGTTCATTTTAAGATCATTCACAAAATCTATCCTGTCAACTTAGTGGTCTCAAGGTATGCAGATGTTGATAAATTCTGTACTTTCTGTCAAACACAGGAAGAGACGCTTGAGCACTTGTTTTTCTTTTGTAAAATTGTTCAAACATTTTGGGCTGAATTGAGTAACTATATTTTCAAGAATTGTCAAAAGAGTCATTGTTTTACATTAAAAGATATTATTTGCTATTTTGAAGACAACACAAACACGAAATCATTTCAATATGTAGTTAATTTTTTCATTCTGTTTGGTAAATTTTTTATTCACAAACAAAAGTTTTTGAAGTCACGATTGTATCTCTCCCTGTTTTTAAGTGATGTAAAAAAATTTATGAACTCAATGTTGTATGTAATGAATAAGAAAAGCTCACGACTCCAAGACTGTTACAAAGACTTCTTCAATGAAATCCCCTGAAGTGAACTAAATGAACTTTCTGTTTTTCATTTATTTTCTTATTATATTGTAATTATTTGTGTTGTGTTGTTTTGACATGAGCTCTCTTTTTCAATTTTCAGATGTCTCGTCTTTGACGATTGTTGTAAATTGACTTTAATAATAATAAAAAAAAAAAAAACAGTGAAAAAAAAAAAAAAAAAAAAAAAATTAAAAAAAAAAACTTTCCCAATAAGAGACGCATCATGTATGGAGGACCGTGGCTGCCAAAACTATAAATATATACATAAATAAATAAATAAATAAATAAATTTTAAAAAGATAAAATTTGCAAAGAAATGCGTGCAATTATGAGAATAAGTGCATTTATTTCTGTATTTATTTATTTATATATTTATTTATTTCTGTATTTCTGTATTTATATATTTATTTATTTATTTTTATATTTATTTATACATTTATTTCTGTATTTCTCTATTTATTTCTCTATTTCTGTATTTATTTTTGTATTTATTTATTTATTTATATATTTATTTATTTCGCTATTTATTTATTTATTTATATATTTATTTATTTATTTGTGTATGTATTTATTTATTTCTGTATTTATTTATTTATTTCTCTATTTATTTATTTATTTATGCATTTATTTATTTATTTCTCTATTTATTTATTTATTTCTCTATTTATTTATTTATTTCTGTATTTATTTATTTATTTCTGTATTTATTTATTTATTTCTGTATTTATTTATTTATTTCTGTATTTCTCTTAATGAGATGCAAATCATGGGGTGGGTCGGGATGCCTCTGCTGTCAGCTCATTGGTCAATCTTTTTCCTTGCTCCAGAGCTTGTCCAGCATAGACGGCCATGTTGAGATCACTGTGTTCTCGCTATAGCCATGTCAGAACGAAAAGAAAAAAAAAGCATTCTTCGATATGCAGCAATTGCATTGTGTGTGTGTTTTTTAAACAAATAAGTAAATTATCCTTTGCTCTGGGTCGCTGAACAGCCTCCATTTTGGAGTGGTGAACGGTTGCATGTTGGACCTCAAGCATATCTAGTTGGGGACTGCTGTGCTATGTTACTACCCCTTACAACAACTAGTAGCTAGCCAAACAAGTCGGAGACTCGAGATAGAAATGGATTCGCTTTGGAGTGAAATTTCTAATGAGCTGAGAAGCCTGGCGGACAGGCATACGAGAAACTGTAGCGTTGACTATATTATTTTCCGTTTGGATCAGTTACGTAAAGTCCCGTCGCCAGACGTCAGTCTTCAGGGGGGCATATGAAATCCACGCAGGGGCACATTTAGTATTACTATAAAGTACATATTTTTCGGTATTCGCGTAGCCCTGGCGCACACTGATCATTACATTAAACATAATCAACAGCAAATATGACCAGACCAACTACAGCTGTAACATCAGTCCTCGTGGCGGAAACGTCAGTAGGCCTACATGCGTTTCTCCGAGCTGAGCCTCCTCATCAACACATCCTTCTACTCAGACTTGAACTTATGAGTGAGGTCCTTTTCAAAAGCAGCTGAATGAGCTGGGTCTTGCGTCTGTGCAGAATACTGCGCCGATGCAACGAAAACACGTTTCCGAGCGTGGAAAACGACCGGACTCTGGGGCTGTAGAACGAGCGCCTGCACCCCCACACTCCCCCCACACACACCCCCACACTCGCGCCACCGTTTGTACCATGAATATGGCTCGGTCAGTGCTGTGGCCGCGTCCACTTTTCAGTCTCTCTCAGCCTTCACTGAAAGCTCCAGTGTCTGAGTGTAAAACGCACACTTCGAACGCGGGGACTTTTCGGCGGACTTCAGCGCTTTGTAGTAAAATACACACGAGCACCTGTCACTGCCTTTGCCTCTCACGAGCATCGTGGACTCTCAGGGCGGAGGATGATCGTTGATGCCCCTCTATCATATCAGCTATATTTTATTTTGTGCCCAGACAACACGGGAGCCGTGCGCAATTGCGCACGAGCGCAGCTTGGAAGGAACCGTGCCAGAGAAAGAGAGAGAGGGATGAAATGCCGCCTCCGTGCTAGAGGAGGAAATAGTTAGGCTACTTGTTGTGGAGTTTGGGCTGGTCTCTAATCGGGCAGAAAGCGCGAAAGTAACACTGTGCAATTGAGTGATCTTTGCCCAATTTGTAGTGGTTTGTAGTGGGCACACGCATCTTGACAGCATGGCGCTTCTCAGCGCACGCCTGTAATGTACATGTACGCACTTTGCGCGAGAGCTCGTCGCGTGCGGTGTATTAAACCGATTGAAAGCGCAAAGTAACACTTCGCACATGAGTGATACGTATCTTGGCCCGGTTTGTCGTGGTTATCCGGCCATCCTGCATGTTTTCTAGTGGTTATACCCGTCGCTATGGGCTGGCCATACGGGGCCATGCCCGCCCCCCCTGACACAGATGTGGTGTAGTAGACTACGTGATACGCAGACATACGCCGTATAACCACGAGAAGGCCTGCAGAACTGCTGTATAACCACTACAAATTGGGCAAAGATCACTCATTTGCACAGTGTTACTTTCGCGCTTTCTGCCCGATTAGACCAGCCCAAACTCCACAACAAGTAACCTAACTATTTCCTCCTCACGGAGAGAGAGGAGCGGCGGCATTTAATCCCTCTCTCTCTTTCTCTGGCACGGTTCCCTCCACGGGAATTGCGCACGGCTCCCGTGTTGTCTGGGCTCAAAATAAAATATAGGTGATATGATAGAGGGGCATCAACGATCATCCTCCGCCCTGAGAGTCCACGATGCTCGTGAGAGACTTTTGGCAAAGGCAGTGACAGGTGCTCCTGTGTATTTTACTACAAAGCGCTGAAGTCCGCCTCACTCATAAGTTCAAGTCTGAGTAGGATGTGTTGATGAGGAGGCTCAGCTCGGAGAAACGCATGTAGGCCTACTGACGTTTCCGCCACGAGGACTGATGTTACAGCTGTAGTTGGTCTGGTCATATTTGCTGTTGATTATGTTTAATGTAATGATCAGTGTGCGCCAGGGCTACGCGAATACCGAAAAATATGTACTTTATAGTAGTACTAATGCCACCTTAAGACTGACGTCTGGCGACGGGACTTTACGTAACTGATCCAAACGGAAAATAATATAGTCAACACTACAGATTCTCCTGTCCGCCAGTCTTCTCAGCTCATTAGAACATAGCACAGCAGTCCCCAACTAGATATGCTTGAGGTCCAACATGCAACCGTTCACCACTCCAAAATGGAGGCTGTTCAGCGACCCAGAGCAAAGGATAATTTACTTATTTGTTTAAAAAACACACACACAATGCAATTGCTGCATATGGAAGAATGCTTTTTTTTTCTTTTCGTTCTGACATGGCTATAGCGAGAACACAGTGATCTCAACATGGCCGTCTATGCTGGACAAGCTCTGGAGCAAGGAAAAAGATTGACCAATGAGCTGACAGCAGAGGCATCCCGACCCACCCCATGATTTGCATCTCATTAAGAGAAATACAGAAATAAATACAGAAATAAATACAGAAATAAATAAATAAATACAGAAATAAATAAATAAATACAGAAATAAATAAATAAATACAGAAATAAATAAATAAATACAGAAATAAATAAATAAATGCATAAATAAAAAAATAAATAGAGAAATAAATAAATAAATAGAGAAATAAATAAATACATACAAAAATAAATAAATACATACAAAAATAAATAAATAAATATATAAATAAATAAATAAATAGAGAAATAAATAAATATATAAATAAATAAATAAATACAAAAATAAATAGAGAAATAGAGAAATAAATAGAGAAATACAGAAATAAATGTATAAATAAATACAAAAATAAATAAATATGTAAATAAATAAATAAATACAGAAATAAATAAATATATAAATAAATAAATACAGAAATAAATGCACTTATTCTCATAATTGCACGCATTTCTTTGCAAATTTTATCTTTTTTAAATTTATTTATTTATTTATTTATTTATGTATATATTTATAGTTTTGGCAGCCACGGTCCTCCATAATCATGCACGTCGGGAGACGCCTCTGACGAAGACGGAAGTGGTTCCTTGTCCGTCGAAACCATGGATCTATTATAAACGTCGAAACGCGTAAGGTAATTTGAACAGCTTTTGTTTGTTCCAACCTAGTGTCTTTTAAAAAGAAACCAAAAAAAGTGTATTACTTCACTCAAGTTTTAAAGTGAAGTTATTTAAAAGTAGCCTATAAAACTTTTACTCATTTGAGTATCCTACATATTTTTTGCTTCTCTACCCGCCTACAGTTGGCATCGGCCTACATGTATGAGGGGTCGAAGTAACAAAAATGTATTAAACTGAATGAAAATAAAGCAGTAACTGGACTTGATAAAATCGATGATGTGGAAAAACTGAACATGAATGTAGGGGAGAGTGGGGTAAGTTGTACAACCCTTATTTTTAAAATAAAACATTTTTATATTTATTTATATTTGATTATAAATTTGATCTTTACATGCATGATTTGAACTCGTTATTTATGGGGAGAGGGGGGGTACTGTGGGGTGTGCTGTGAGTATAGGTACAAAAGTATTTCATCCTAATTTTATTTGTTTAGGCTTAATTATACACAGTTTTCCACCTGGTCCAATATCGGGATTTACCTGGTCCAAAGTAGGTCACAGTGTCCCCAAATTGGACCAATTAAAAAAAAAAAAACTTACTGCAATAATATAATATTTGACAAACTTCTATCTTGAATGCATAGAGCACTTATTGTAACTCATGCACTGACACACAAATGCGTGTGTATCATTATACACATTTTGACTTTAAGGGTCCAATATAGGTACATCACGCTCTGAGACGGGGACAAGCCCAGGAGGCGGTGCACCGTTTCAGATGATCAGAGGAGACAGAGGGCAGCTACAGTTTCTCCATCCTCCAAGGTCATGCGGGTGGAGTGGCTGAAGGACAACGAGATCATCGACCCGGCCGAGGACAGGAACTTCTACATCACCGTTGACACAACCTGATCATCAAGCAGGCGCGTCTGTCCCACACGGCCAACTACACCTGTGTGGCCAAGAACATCGTGGCCAAGCGCAAGAGCTCCACCGCCGTGGTCATCGTCTACGAATTTCCCATCAACCAGTGCTCCTCCTGTGACCAAAACAGTGAAGATGGCGGCCGCGACACAACCATCTTTCACCAAAGAAAAAAAGAGTGGTGCGCACTGAATGGGTGCTGCTGCCGGATGCTCTCTCATCGAATGCAATTTCTCCATCTGTGAGATCAATAAAGTACCATCTTATCTTATCTTATCCCCTACATATAAAAAAGGAAGGACTTTTTAACACCGTTATAATGATATATTGCGATTAATGAGGCTTTCTTTCTCTAGTATAGTCCTGGAGACACCCAGTTTTCTCAACACATTTTAATGTACATTATATTGCAGGAAACACAGAATTACAACGCCCAAAGCTGTGTATTTTATTGTTATTTTTATTATTATTTATTGGTTTATTTACACACCACACCGGATTGTAGCCATGGGCTAATTTGCATGGTTATAATGTGAAAACATTGCACCATTATAACAAACCCATTGTTAAAACGACAACAACCATAAAATATTCTTATTCAGTTGTAAACAAACTGCATTCCCATGAAAGATACACCTTTTTCTTGAACATTTAAGGTGTTTTAATAATAATATGGACCACCATGTTTATTATAAAAATTTCCCCTGTACCGGCTCTGCCGTGTTCATTTTCTCACAGATCCATTGCTCCTTGTTGGAACAGTTGGAGTCGTTCAGGCCGATAAAGTTCAGCATGTTGCGGATGTCCCCACAGTCCTCTTCCCCGTTGATGAGGGCGTTGTCGGGCTGCCCAGGAGCCCACTGCAGCCTGTGCGGAGAACCGACCACCAGGGGTTAGTTAAAGCTGTTGTTCAAATACGGATAATATCAAGTAACACTTTCTCAGTAGTAGCCAAAGTACTTGATTTCATAATTTGAGTAAAAGTACTATAATAATAATAATAAATCTGAATTTATAGAGCACGTTTAAAAACAATGTTTACAGAGTGCTGAACAGTTGCAAGTCAGCGCAAATGCATAGCCTAATGAGATCACATAAATCAAAACAAAAATAAAAAAAATATCCTATATCCAAACAGCTTTTCACTTGATAAAAGTATGAAAATTGTTTACCAAAGATAAAAAAAAATAAGAAAAAAAACTTAATTCAGGTATAGCCTAATATATTGTGAAGTAATGGTGTTAAGTTAATGTTTAGGTGATGCGTCCTCGCCGTCCATAGCTCTTACTCTGTTTTATCAACGAGTGTCCCGTCCAGCCAAACCCAGGTCCCCTCCTTGTTCCTGTCCGTCATCCCAATCCACACTGCACCGGTGAGAAATCCAGTGAGAAACGTCTGAAGAAGTACAATGGATACAAACACATTTCATATGAGAACATCAAGTAACAAAATCAAACTGATTAAAATACAGGGGGAAAAAAATGAAAAAAATTACACAGAATTTTTCTCTTAATATGGTTGGTGAAATACAGATTCAGCTACATAAATTAAAATTGAAGTATAAATTAAAATTAAAATTAAATATGTATGAAAAACACTGATAATAATAATACAAATTAATCTCTAATGAATAATTTGTGCCTTCCCATTTTTTATGAACTTACGAAGTAAAAAAGTTGAGCAATGTTATTTTCATAGAAATTGAATTAAAATTAAAATTAAAGCCTTTAATGATATTTAATGACTTTTAATGCTTTTTAACCTCTTAACCCCCGCCTGAACAGAGCACATTTTCTACAGTTTGGCCTTACCCAAGATTCTTGAAAAAAGTGCCAAAATAGGAACAAAAACAAGAATGAAAACAAAACAGAAAAACTAAAAAAAATAAAAAATAAAGCAAAAAAGCATCAAAAGAGCGACAAAAAACTGATGAATGAGTGAAGAAAATGTGACAAAAAATGCAACGAAAAAGTGATAAAAATGTAGCAAAAATGGCAAAAATGCAACAAAAGAGCAATAAAAAAGCAATGGAAAAAAAGTGACGGCAACAACGCAAGGAAAAAGATCAATTTATATCAGGTTGGCAAGTCTTAGCTTTCAAATGTTATACTGGCCTATAAGCTCTTCTATCAAGAAACCTTTAGATTTGGGTAAAGCCGCACTGGAGAAAATGTGCTCTGTTAAGGCAGGGGTTAAGACGCTGATGCCCTGTGCATGTTTTCCGAGCTGGAATTAGCCATAGCATCTGGCAAGTGTGTGACTCATCATGTTCTCTCATCGGATAATCACCTCAAGAATCAAAACAAAAAAATTGAAAACATAAACAACTTTTACATCATGCAAAATGTTCTTTTTTTGTGAATAATTCAACATTTTTATCAGTGAAACCAACATTTGATCTGATTTTGCTTACTGATCTGGAGACATAGATAAACAAACATGCTCTACCTTTAATAAAGCGTATTTTTCTCTTACCTGCTCCCGGCTGGTCTCGATTTTGACGAGCTGAGCCTGTCTCCGCTCACAGTCTCTGCGGCTCGAGTCAAAGTCTGCTCTCTGCGAAGAAACGAAGTAGCAGCTGGACTCAAAGCGGAGCCAGTTTGCGGGACACTGCCTGTCCCTCGCCACTGCAAAAACAAGACAAAAACACACGTCGTAATGCACTCAACAGGGACAAGAGGAATCCCAGTGTGAACTTCCACGCACCTGCGGTGGTGTTGAGGAGCGCAGGTGTTTGTGTAGTAAAAGATTCAGACGCTGACACTTCCTGTGCTGTGAAATGTAAAGCAGTTTTATTATGTGACAACTGGGATGTGCGTTAGGAAAGAATGAGTTTAGACAGGTTTAATTTTAAAGACATATTTCAAGTTTTTCATTGCCAAAAAGGGTCACCAAAAACGGTCGAGGCAATTGTTCAGTGGAACAGTTCTTTTAGACTGATTTAGAAATGGATTTAGTCAACTTTAAATTTATAATATTGCATATAATCATAATTAATCTTATTCAGCGCTACTTGGAGCATCTCCCGCATGAACAAGGAAACAGACTTTAATATGCGGCTCTTTCAAATGATGGATTTGGATGTTGGATGGGTAGAGCTTGGTACCATGAAATATTTTTTTGATACCAGTACTTTGACGATACTTAGTTTTCATACTGATACTGAACGATACTTTTTCCGATACCGATATTAAAATGTTTGTCATATAGAACAGTGTTTCTCAACTGGTGGGTCGGGAGCCAAAAGTGGTTTGCAAGCCTTTCTCAGTAAACATTTCTTTCAAAAAAATATCTGCTGAAAATGACTGTTATTTCATTATTTTTGATTATCCAATCCAATCCAATCCAATCCACTTTATTTGTATAGCACATTTAACCAACAAAATGTTTCCAAAGTGCTGCACATGAGATCTTAAAAACAGATACAATACTTATTAGCTCTACCACAAAATAAATAAATAAAAATAACTAAAACCTGCATAAAACAAAACAATAAAATAGATAAAACAATAAAATAATTAAAAACATTGAATAAAAAAATAAAATCAACAAGATAAAATAAATAAAAGACACGGGGACCATACAACTCACGCGGTGTTGAAAGCCTGAGAATAAAAATGGGTCTTAAGACGAGATTTAAAACACTCCACTGTGGGGGCCGTTCGAACGTGGAGGGGCAGAGCGTTCCACAGCTTAGGGCCGACAACGGAGAACGCTCACATTATGATTTTTTTTTTATCATGATTCCAGCTATTTAGGCTTATTAACTCATGCCCCTAGAGGCCATAAGTGCCACTGCAGGTGTCGTAGCCCCATCATGTTGCGTGTTTTTTACACATTAATTAAATAATCCATGAGAGTAAATACAAGGCTGACAGAAAAGAAAGGGAGAGAGGGATATTGTACATCCAATTACACAATGGAGATCATTTTTTTCACTCAAACTTGGCTGTAAATACTGTTTAAGTGGCGCTAGCTTTGCCCATTAGCCTGCTAGCTTCTTCTTCGTGATTCCATTAGTGTGTATTGGTGACTCCGACCCGGAGGCGGCGAAGTTGCAATTGTGGTTTTCTGGCCAGAGACACAAGGGGGAGATGAAAGACCCCCCAATCATCCCATCAACACTTGTATAACCCCCAGAGGGACTAAGAAGAGGATTTATTAACGGGAACAAGTTACTTAGTATTGCTTTAAATTCTGTTTTAAGTCGTGATTTTATGGATCCTGACAACATACTAGTTGAGAAACACTGATATATTTTAATTTGTTGAGCCGCTCATAAACACGCAACGCTCCGGTTTGATATTAGTAAGCACAGTGGATTTCAGGCCATATTAAATAGTAATAAGTCATATTTGAACTCACGGAGCGTCAGCCTGAGAGTGATATTGAGGACGGCCTGGACCACACAGAGGACGCCAAAGCTCAGCCCGACCAGGTGGAGCTGTTTGAACCCTGAAAACAACAAAAAACAGACAATCTCCATCATAAATGACCTGCACCACATGGTTGAGGACAGTTGAGTGCAGTTTTCTCGTGGGAAAAGGCTCAAGAATGTCCATACTTAATGTCTTGCTTGTTTTTGAAGATGTCCTGGGCTCAGATGGAGTAAACTCTTCATATTCTCCCACTTCGACGCTGATTTCAGACGTGCTGGAGTGGAAATACACGGCCATCTCTCATTTACACGTCCGAAACACTGAAGAAAAAACAGATGTGTCTTCAGCATGTCTGTGGGTCAACACTTGTACGTTTGCGTAACTTCCCATTTTGTTGCAGGTTTGGATGCAACAAAAGGTAAAGTTCAAGATTTGTTTTGCTCCTTGAAAAAGCTCTTACTATTCTCCCAGAATTTAGATGCTGTTAATTATATGAACTATGGAGCATGTCGTTGTTTAGAAAGTAACAATGTTCAGAAAGGTTAAAAATCACATATGTTTCTTTATAATCGTGATATATCGTTATGTTATTATTTTGGGAATATCTCGATTATCGCAGTATCGGCAGAATCATCAGAATCGTGAGGTTATTGTTATCGTGAGCCATGTATCGGGGAAAGTATCGAATCGTGAGGTACCAAGAGGTTTCCACCTCAAGTAAAAATAGTCAAGCAATGCCATTAATTTCCAAGATTTGATTTAATTCTAGTTTGAATCCAATTTACTTTTCAGTGACATTTAAGGCCTTAATTTTGGTTAAATTAATTTAATGACGCAGAAATCCTGCTATTGTTCCTTTCATCTCAATTTTAGGAAGAATTCTTTGTGATAAGAATAAATGTTCATGTTATTGCACATTATGTCCCATTACTTTCACACTTGTTACGCTCAAACAGTTACTTGTGTTTACGAAATTAACTGTCTCTAACTTCTACTTCAATAAAATTATTTGAGCGTTAGTATAGAATATCTTGGCCACTGGACCCACGTCTAAATCACAACAGAACAGGACACCGCAGACAATAATGGTGAAATGTTTTGGCAACAGGAAGAAACATTTGCAACAACTGAGGAACGCAAAACACTGTTTGTACTGAATTATATTATGGAAAAAAACTTAATGGAAATTGTGAATATTGTTGAAAGACGGAACAATGTAAAGTAGCAAGGGGTACTATAATAACATTGATCTTCTTTTCGGCTCCCTTTTATTCTAGTTGCAATGACTTGGTAGTTTTGTTGTGAACGTGTTGGTGTCACTTTTTGAATGAAAATGAATAATATTAAAATCTGTTTAAGAAAAGTAACAAACATTTGGCATCCAAGCCTCTGTCAGTTTCTTCAATAATAATAAAAATAACCATAAATAATACTAAGAAATAACTGGTCTGTAGCCACATACTATTGTTTTTGATTCTACGTCTCACTTCCTTGAAAGTTGTCCTGCAAGTCTCATCAGATTTCTATCCTGCAAAATGTACATGCTTTTTCATTATCAATGCTGTTAATCTCATTGATAATGCTGAAAAACTGTACTGAGAGAATGAAATAAGAACTTGTCATCCACTAATTACTTGAACTCAAAGGCACATGCACGCTACTGCTATCCATGCGCCTGGTAAGAGTGTTTTGTGCCTGGATAACTCAGGTATTAATGATTTTTTCTTTATTTCATGAACACGAGATGCTGCTGTAACACTATTATCATCACCCCTATTGGGGACTGCAGCTGGATAGTAAACTCATCTTGAATTCGGGGTAGGCACCTATAAGCTTTCTTGCTTCGGCCTACTCCCTTTGAGTTTTTCTGTTCTGTGACTATGTAATGTAATTAATGTAAACTATAACTATAATAACTCAAATCAATCAAATCAATCAATCAAAAAATGAATAAATCAAGGTCTGGACCGAGGGTAAAGTCATAAAAGATTTCATTTTGGCACATTAAGGTAAAAAGTACTTACGTATCACTAAGGAAGGCCTACATGTACAAAAAAAAAACACATTTCCTTTATTTTGTTGCATTTTAAATGTTTTTGGTCATGTTTTGATGCAAAAAAGGTTGGGAGCAGTAAAGCACTTTGAGAGGGCTTTGTAAATCAATATACATTGTAATCATTATTGTTAAAAATGTGAACTGTTTTTTCTTTTTGACTGACGGTGAACAATTGTACTTGCACTTTGACTCATGTGGAAATGTTCTCTTGAGAAACACTTGCGCATATTTCCGAAAGTCTCAAAAACATTTCACTATTTTAAGTGGTGCAACATTTTAAAACATTTATTTTGTGCTGTACAAGTTATATATTTTTAATTAGTAAAAAAGAAGAAAAAAAAGGCGTAACATTGACAGATTTAACAACATTTTGACAAAAAAAAACAAAACAAAGATAGTAGCGCCCTGAGCAAATATTGGCATCTTTGAATGAATTTGGCCAGAAAAACATCTGGATTTGGAGCTAAAACAAAAATGAATGGAGTCAACTTTACATTTGTATAATTGAATTCAAATATATTAAATCATATTTTGCAGTTTCATGGATCTTTTCCCACATGGACAAAGCACAGATCTCTTGCTTTGGCAATGAATTTAAATGATTTGAGGCTCATTCACTGTAAGTTTTTAGTCCCTGCTCTTCATTTGGACTATGGTTAAATTATCCAAATATTTTCTTGTTTCTTGTTTTAGTCAGTGGAAATATCAAGTCGACTACAAACTATGATGAAACACTTTAATTGACTATATCACTATCTGAAAACACATGCACCCGAGCTTTGAAGTCTGATGTTTTCCCACAGATGCCAATACTAGCGGAGGGCTACACATTTTACACAACAGTGTGCCTACAATGCACATAAAGTTATTCAGCCCCGTGAAGAGGCAGCTCGTGAATGTGGTGTGAAATGTACCGAGGTGATAGTAACCGCGCGTAAGGTGCCAACAATTACAAAATCTCATCATTTGGAACGTTAAAGACCATGTTGAAACTTAAGTAAAAGATAATTAAAAAATGTAGAGAAACCAAATAAAAAACCTTTGGGCATAGTGATGCGGGGGTCGGGTCTTGTACACACATATCATTGTATTCAGCTGCGTCTAATTGTGACATCTTTACAGTGGGGATTTTCATAAAACAAGCAGTGTTTTGCAGCTTGTGTCCATGTCTCCTGTCATCACGATATGTCCCATTTTTGTGTTACCTCTGTTCTTTGCCCCGTCTGCCCAGGAGAGACTGTGCGAGGAGACAAGACACGGCAGTCCCGTTCATTGAATAAATTTAAAAAACTACTCCTTATTACACCTCATTGTCAGCCTGGGAACACCCATGCTGCCGAAATTTTTGCATGGATTTGGGAACCAATCACAGAACGAGGAGGGACGGCAAAACAATGACGCACTGTTCTATATACGGAAGCTTTTAGTTTGTTTACGGATGTTTTCTTTTTTTAAAGCTTATTTTCAGATCCAACATGACAGCAGCAACTCCATCTTTTGATCAAGCTTTAGACCGTGTTCTACATAGTTTAGCTTGAAAGTTTACAGCGGGTACGTCATACGTCATCTGATACGATTGGCTACGGCTACGTGCAGACACATATGATGGACATTTGTAGCGCCCAATAAACGGCTATGGACAATCGTAGACCACATCTCTCCTGTGAGAAAATGAATAGGTGGTTCCCAGACTAAATATTTGCATCTTGTTGTGCATTTTAGGCAACTTTCAAGCAACTTTTTATTTGGGATGGAATTGACTCTTCAAATCATAACAATACCACCCAAGAAGTGACTTCCTGTTTCGATCCAGCACGCCAAAATAAAAGCACACAGCTCGTCTCATTGATTAGCTCAGCAGGCACTTGCAACATTACAAGAAGATAATTAAATACACACATTTTAAGTGTTTTGTCTGTTAGTATTTAAGTGGAACTAATGAATTGTTGAGCTAATGAATAAGATGGTGCTTTTATTTTGGCATGCCGGATCGAAACAGGAAGTCACTTCTTGGGCGGTGTTGTCATGAATTGAAGTTATGCAAAAGTGAATAAAAGCCGCAATCCTTTCAGACCTATAATGCATAATTTAATGGTTATGGGGTGGAGCGGGTTGTAAAAATAGAAACAAGGTTGTGGGGCGGGTTAGAAACTGGACAAAATTTGAAAAAAGCCTAACCCGCGCATCACTATTCGGGGCATTAACTCTGGTAAATTTTTTGCTATTTTGGTGTTTTTAAAAAAAATGTGCCATGTCTTTGAAACATTGTGTGCTTTACATGGGGAAGAGAACTAAACCGAACTGACCGTGACACCGTTTTTAATCACAAAGACTAGAATTGTTAAACTAGGAAGTGTTACAAAATCACTGGGGCGGTGGGGGTGGAGGGGGCGGAGGCGGCAGATCCAGGTAGGACATCGCGTTCGGGGGCCAGAAAGGAGGCGCGAAGGCCGGGTTGAAGAAGGCAGGAGGAGGGGGGTACATGTGGAAGTTTGGGGGCATGTTTGGAGGCATGTTTGGGGGAGGTGGGTAGGGGCAGGGCGGGGGCATGTACGTGGGCGGCCAGTGGTTTTGTCCCGGGGCAGGAGGACGATCGGGGCGATGAGGAGGGTGGCGAGGGGGCTGTTGGGGTCTGGAGGGCCGGAAGGCGGGGTTCCTCTGGTTGTGTTGCCTGAATGGAGGCGCTCCTCGCTGCCTCGGGGGGAAACTGCCCATGTCACGCGGTTGATGCTCGGACACATTCTGGGGAGCCTGACCATCTGGAAAAAGACACACAACATCGCACATTACCGCTATCGCAATATTTACAACATAGTGCCTCATTGATGAAGTATAAACTGCAAAACCTTTCTCTTAAAGCTACAAAAATCACTGTTTTAAAATGGCTCAAACCTGTATTGTTATGGTTTCTCTTCCTTCTTCCTTTCCTCTTGGCTTCATGCTCCTTTTCATCATCGCTGTATTCTAAGAGCTGAAGACAAAACCATATTTAGACAAGGTACAATTACAGTACAAGCCAGAATCCAAGCAACGACGATCAATGGCCAGGGTCATCAGAGGTTTAATTCGGGCAGGTGCATGTTTTCCCCTGAAGCTCTTCGGGTGGTGCAGCCGTTTCCTCCTGCATCAGTGACGTGCCTACACTTCTATACACAGACCGTGCCTTTTTGTTCATCGTAATATCTAATAAATGTTCTTAACGCAAGCCAAAATTTACGAAATCAACAAAATATAAATAATGGATTGAGCCAGTTTTATTTTGTTTATACAATAGCTAAGGCTTTTCAGATCGTGTTTAGTTTAGAAATATGCTAGTAATAAGAGAAAAAACGAAGTAAATCAGGCTAGGAATTAGATATTAAATAGTCACTGAAAGGATGGACTGGAAAGATGGGAGGCTGTAGGAGCGACTAAAGCAGTGTTTCAGACCACTTTAACTTCCAATTTTTTTCTGAGGACCACCTAACAGAATCCCACTCCAACACGCCCCCCAAAAAACAACAAAATAGGAAGGATAAGCTAAATTGATGTTAAATATGTAACTGTTTCAAGTCAAAAACAAATTATTCAAAAACAAATGCAATGATATGATCAGAAATTCTTATATGAATTTCTTTTAATTTGAAAAAGTAAATGTGAAATGAGCTGCAGCTTAATATGAAAAACAAAACGTGTGCAAAAAAGCTGCTGTAACAGCCTATAGGACCCACTTAATGTCATTCTAAAGAGCCAATAGTTTCAAACTGAGGTAGTGGCTATAAGAAGTCTGAAAATAATGCTGGGAAAAAATGTTCCCCTTAATGTCCAACATCACTGAAACTACTGGGATTTTACACATTAAACAAAAATAATTTCAGTCTCAAACCAACCAGTGTGGAAAACTGAACTTCACAGATGTACAGTATTGGGAAGGGCATGAGCACTTTGAGGGCAGACTCTGCAAGCTTTGGATGTTTGGTAACGCAAACTTGTGCACAGACGCACAGGCCGTGGAAAATAGGAGACATTTTGCTCCACAAAAGCGTTCTCTGGATCATAGGCAACAAAACGCTGCTTATTTAATGAAAATCCGTTGCATATTAACGTGAAACTCCTGCTGTAAAGATGATGGAATGAGTCATGGCTGCATACAGTGAACGTACGGCCGCGGTGAGCGGCGGCGCTCGGCAGCTGGCCGTTCGACCCACCCCAACCCGCCCCACGATCCAAGGACAATTTTATGACCCGATCTGAAGGCATGGCTGCAGAGACCGCAGGGAAACCCGCAACCCGCGCATCAGGTACGCTACTGGCGTTATGCCCCCAGCCATGTGAGAAATCCTGCACGTTTAATAATAGCTACATATTGACAAACAGGATGAGGAAAGATTACGCATTTGGTTCTGCCAGCCATGGACATCCATGTGCATCCATAACACTTCCAGCTCTGTCGATCAAAAAGGAAAGACTTCGCCCTGGTCAAACTGCGCTGGTTACTCTTCAAGTTTGATCAAATGGTAAGAGTTGGCAAAAACAGCCCAACTCCCTGTGCAACGTGCGCTGTGTAGGTAGCCTGATAAACCACACCCACCTTCTTTCTGCACGAAAGAAGGTGGGTCTGGCCACGCACGGTAGACAAGTTGTTGATTGGCGGCTAAGGCCGAGCCGAACCAATCACGACTGTCACAGAGAAATGAGAAGGTTACGTCATTCGCTGCACCTCTGTGTTTTTAGTTCAATTAACGTTAACATCAGCCAAAACTAACCATTGGATGAAGTAGTCAAGGATTTTGCCTCGCGTTCTTCGCGTGAGTTTATATTCACTTCATATTTTTTAAATTGGACACAGTTGTCGTCACGTCCGCTAATCGCTAATTGGTTTATTTCACTTACAATCTGTGCGCGTTAGGCCCGCCCCTTCAAACTGCTCCAATTGCTCCGTGACCAGACTAACTCCCTGCATGGAATGAACAGGGAAGAGTATGGCAGAGCCAGGCAACTGTGTAGGGGTCGGGAAAAAGGGGTTTGCAGACCACTAGGGGGCGATGGCGGACCACACTTTGAGAATTACTGGACTAAAGTGAAGATGCAAGATTGCACTCTGTAGTTGCTCTATAGTCTCCCAGAAAGGAAATGACCATATTTAGACTACAGTGCCATCTCGGTCGCCTTTCATACAGGACAGAGGGTTACAAAACATGTCATTATTTGTGAATGAATATGTGTGGGAAAGACAAGCATTTACCTCCTTCGGTGGCTCATCATCGTTTCTCCAGGAAGCATCAGATCCCTTATCACTTTAATCAGAAAAAGCAACAATTACACAATGGTTTCATAAATATTATTCGTTCTTTTTTCTTATCATTATATTACAATAGAGTGCGATGCTTCTAAAAAAGTAGAGTGGCCTCATAGAGTCTTATATTTCCCCCCACAGTCTTTCAACAAACAAGGTGAATGAAAATGTTGTGCACTCACAGTCGTAGCTGCTGTGTGAGGATGTAGTCTGTGTACTCCTTAATGTTGGGAGCGTAGTACAGAGTCAGGCCCAGAGAGATGCCTCTGTCACTGATCTGCTGCTCCGAGTTAAAGCGCAGGAGGTAGAAGGGACTGCAGACCGGCCCGAACACTTCAAACACCTGGAACACACACACACACACACAGAGGAGGCAGATAAGATGAACTCATGGGCCAGAAACAAAAGGTAATAAATCTAAAACTCTATGGATATTACTTTTCTTTTAAATTCTGTTCACTTTAAAGGACATCATGAACGCCTGAGTTAGCCAGTGGAAAGTTCATTAATACATTATTATTACAACATATGAATAAATGATAAATAATAAATAATTATTCTTTAAGATATTCTACAGAGATCTCTAAACTAAACTAGTGCCAAAAGTCCATGTTTGAGTGTGTGGTGACCAGCTGCTGTGTGTCTTTACATTATATGATTTACACTGTACAACATTGATTTCAGAGAAACACAAAAAAAGGTCAGTATCACTGAATGCAACACTCGCACTGACCTTTCCCACTGAGACTCTGTCAGGTGTGAAGAGAAGGCTCTCTTCTTTCAGAGGCGGCGCATCCTTAGGTGAGTGAATCACAACTGTGGAGCAAGAGAAAATTGTTTCGTCAAAAACTCTGCACATGTAGTTTCCCCTTTTCCCCACAAGAGGGTGACACCTGGAAGCAGGAGGCTGCGCCCAGTTCATCTGTAGTAAAGCTTGAACTAAGCTCCTGCTGTTAAAGAGATTTCTGTTTCTGTTTTCCATTCTAAAATCATAAACCAACACAGACTTTATATGAGTTAAGATTCATTTAAAAGCAATGCTCTAAGAGTCTCAAGTGCCTCTTGTGCAAGTCGGAGTAAAATGTGGTAAAAAACAAATGTTGTGAAGTTGAAGCTGTAGATCACTTCTTTAATGCAAAAGATATTTAAAAGAAGTTTGAAACCGTGTCTTTTCCTTTTTTTTCCCTGGATGTTGCCACATGTAAAATGGGACCAGGTTAAAAATCTAGGACTGACTTAAACCCGTTAGTATGAAAGGGTCGAGCCGTGAGGACACAGGGCGGCAGCTTGAGCGATACATGTGCTTCACTCACAAAGCACAGTCGTTTATGGTTAATAAAAGCCTTTAGCTCTATTGTTTCTGCTCTCAGGGTCATGGAAACGAACTTGGCGTGAAGATAAACAACAGGAACTATATTGACTGTCTCGGGTTGTGGCTCTAATATGAACATTTATATTTGACCGGTTCCTCAAACAAAGTTTGTGTTCAATAATTACCAAGACCCTGTAAAATGCTGGCGACGGTTCCCGCTGGCAGCAGCTCTGCATCGTCCGGTAAAGTCACACTCACCATCTCCACCTCCGGCAGCTCCTGTTCAGACACACATACTTTCAGGACTCACTCTTTGAACTGGCCTCGAAGTGTCCTTAAAGTTTCAAAAGCAATAAGAGGGAATTGTTCAGTTGTTTTTAGTCGTCTTTTGTTGCAACACTTTTCGTCTGGGGGCACCGCAACCACGCCAGACTTAGATATGGCAGATTATTACGCTGGATGCCCCTGCACCAAATCCACTGAATAACGACTTCAGGGCAGCACAACTGACAGATTTTCGTTACATCAGTTAACGTGATGTACACATGCAGAAAATATGTTTTGCTTTGTCTTAATTTTGGAAACAATTAAATTAAAAAACAACGGAGAGTGTTGAAATGGTTTAGAAAAATATTGCAGTAATATTGTTATTGCAATGTGTTCAAGACAGCATCGCCTTTTCCATCACACTGTGCCGCCGACGTGACTCATTACATTTTGTTTTATGAATTTCTCCAGATCTAATGGAAGGAGGATGGGGAGTGCATTTTTGTCACATTTTTCTACTATATTTATACTATATTTTACCCAAAGTAGACTGTATTTCATTATATTTATTAGTTTATAATGGGATATTTCAAGTTTAAGTAATATAATATTTTCATGGTTCAATATATATCAAACTTCAAATTCTGTTATGGTGCCCGCCCTGACCTCCAGCAGGACCTCTCCCTGTATCCGGACGGGGGCAGGTTGACTGAAGCCTTCATCGTCGTCTTCCCCCAGGATTCGCAGAGAGGGAGACGAGGAAGAGGAAGAGGAGGAGGATGATGAGGAGGAGGAAGACGAGCTGTCACTGTGAACCAGAGGAGAACAAACAAAACTCTTATTAACATAAAGATTTATAGCTATTCCATTAAACTGAGGACTGGGGGAGAGCCAGTTCTGGGGTGTGATCCGCTGGATTGTGGAGGGAGATCGAACTTCATTTGTCGAGTGAGCTTTTCTCCTGTGTTTTGGAGTTGCTGGACTCGCCAAATTGGGCTTCCTCGTGCTAATTTTGCTACCCTTGTCATACTTGAGGCACACTTGATAAATGTAATGTTACAAACTTCTATGTGACAGAAAAAGAAGTAAAAAGGCAATGGGACTAGGTCTGGATACCTTGATGCTTTATAATGCGGATAAACCCTGTATATCTTCACCTGTCTGAGTCTTCCTCCGAGTCGTCCGAGCTGCATTCCTGTGGTAAAATGGCGTCCGTTGCGTCCGTTGCTGTGGCCTGTGTCTCTTCAGTCACTTCTTCACATTTGACCTGAGTGACTTGCGAAGCAGCGTCCGAATGATCGAGCGTCACATTAAGATTTTCCATCTGCGCCGTGACTTCCACGTCCATCTCCGTCTCCTCTTCTTTAGGGACAAGTAACGTCTGGGATCCTTCCTCCGTCGTCGCATTTTGCACCACAGGGAGATTTGGAGGATGTGAAGTTACTTTGGGGAAGAGTGAAGCATCGTCTGATGTCTGATCTGTCTGAAAGTTACGACATAAAAAGGACAAGAAAGTTTTAGAAATGTAAATGGTCGTGGTCTAAACTACAGGGTAAACCGGGGTCTCCAACCTTTAATACCTGGGGACATACTTTTGCATAAAACCATCAGAGAGCCACTTATGCTACAGATTATTCTGAAGAGATTTCATATTATTTTAGCTCCATATTAAAGCATTAAGTGGGCAATTTTACAAAACACATATAATTACCAGTATCACGCTTTTTTCTGTTGTCTGTGACTTTTGTGAGACTTCTTCCTCTGTGCCGTTTGGGAGATTTGGAAGCGAACTGTCTGCTTTAGGGGAGAGTAGGGTGTGTAAGGTGTCGTCTGATGCTTTTTCATCCATCTACAAATCATGACAAAGTTTGTTCATTAGACTACATGCTCAAAAATGATATGTTACAAGAGGAACTGAACTGTATAAAGTATATGGTGATGTAGACAATGCCATTTGTGCAGCAGGGGTGTGTTACGTATTATGAGCCATTTTTCAGTAAGTACCTCCATCTCCCTTGCTTTTAGAGTCTGTGATGCCTGTGAGACTTGTTCCTCTGTGCCACTTGGTTCGATTGGGGGATTTACTGGTGGTAAAGTGTCTGCTTTCGGAGAGGATGGGGTCTGGGAAGTGTCGTCTGGCGTTTGTTCATTCATCTGAAAATGACACAAAAAGTAGCCATCGAATGAGAATTGCAATTCATTATCCATACTGTTTCAATGAAAAGAACAAGAAGCATGCACATATTATATAACCTGTTTCATTATTTAGAATCGATAAAAGAATCGCTAAAGAACCGGATCAATGGCATTGATTTTGATTTTAAAAAAAACAACATCAACTCACATGCCTAATCATTTAGTTTCATATGTACCGACTTATTATACTGGCATTGGAATTCAAGCTTTATTTTAACTCTGGTAAAGCAGCAACATCTTAGAGACGAGTTGATGTCCCGCTCCCAGCAAAGTCTCGAGTCGCGTCTGAGGAGTGACGATCCCTCTCACAGCAAAGACGCGAGTTTTATAATAGTATTTTCTACATACACTGAAAATAATGCTTGTATTTTCCCCTGCTTGCTTGATGAAATACAACAACGCAGAGAGTGGCTTTAACGGTGCCATTTACCCAAAGACAAGACAAACTTCGCCACCATATTTGCATCCAGCATCACAAATGAATTCACAAATAAACACTTATATTAATTACTGCATGAAAACGATCAAACAACATAGAAAAGTTAGTCACACTGAAAATGCACAGCACACACATGCTAGACACATTAGCATCTGTTTGTTTTTAGCCACGTACAAAGCTAAAACTACAAACTAACACGTTTAAATGTAAATGACAACAGCCATATTATATCGGCATGCTCATAACAATACATTAGCTCAGAAATTTCATCGGTTTATTAAATAAACGCACTCACTTTTCAAAAAACCAGGCACAACGAGGCTACTGGGAATGCATGTGAAGAGCTAGCAAATGTTAGCATCAAGCTGTCAAAGCATTTCCGGTACAGACATTCAAAATAAAACAAAAGGGATGTTAACATTTATTAAAATGCGAGCGTTTCGCCTATAATTGGGGTATAATTGGTTTTAATATGGTGAATTGTAGTCTTAATAAGTAAAGCCCAAAAATATGATTGGAATAAAGTGAACTACTTGAAATGAAAGAAAAACTGTTTAATGTTTTTTCCTTCATATTTTCATATGTTAATTATAGATATAAAATAACTTACTATGACTATTACTTGAGTGTTTCTTGAGCTAATGTAAAAAGTGAATTTCTCCATTGTTAGATCAATAAAGTCATATCTTAACTCATCTTTTCTTAAATACCTTTACTTTGAAGACACATTTCCGGTGTCATTGTGGGTAGTTTGGAAATCTTGACCAACACGGCTCGGCCTCGTTTCTGCAACATGCATGGGTTAAACATGTGGGCTGTGTTTTTCCTCGTTTGCGCAGTCACGATGCGCATCCAATGCTGTGGCTGCTCGAGGGTGCGTTTAGTTTCCAAAGATTGCAAATATAGAGATCTCGTCGTTGAAATACATTGATGTTACAACTGAAACTGAGTCTTTCAGTTTAGTCTTCTTGCCACCTGTCGCCACCAATTCATCAAGTTACACCTACTCTTGTAAGCATATTAAAAAGTCTTCCACTAACTATCTATGTGACTTTTAGTCAGAGGTGGGTAGTAGGCTACATACATTTACTCAAATACATGTACTTGACTAACCTTTTGAAGAAGTTGTACTTCTTAGAGCAGTTTTTTTATGGAGAACTTTTTACTTCCTGAGTTAAATTATAGTGTCTGTACTCTGTCTGAGTAAAAGTAATTGTCCTTTTCCACTGTGAGGGAACATTTAAGCGGCAAATGGTTCATTTTGATCAAACAAATAGATGTTTATTGTCTTGTGATCCTTGTTTTTTAGAAAAAAAAAATCAGTATTTTTTGCCATTTTCCTGGAATGTTCATGATTACCACATGATTTTATGTTTTGTAGGCCTATCACACAGTTTATGGGGCCATTGAAAATAAATCAGCCCTTTTCACTCAAGCAGTTACTCAATCAACTACTCACAGTACTCAAGCAACATTTCTCCAAGTACTTTTTTGCTTTTGCTAATTATTTCAAAGTAACGTTACTCTTACTCGAGTAAATATTTTGGTTACTCTATCCACCCCTGCTTCTAGTTTACAAAATGAAGAACACTGTGCCCCTTGACATTTTATTTGTTATAATGTGTGTCTTGCCCCTTGGCTGCTGCCTTCAAGACCATAAACCAGACAAGTGACAGGCTGTTACCAAGAGCAACCAGCAGAGGGCAGCATCCCATACAACTCTTTCTTCAAACTCTGCATTAGGCATCGCTAAAATCTAAAGTTCGATATATTTATATTTAGGCAGGAAACTATTGTGAAAACAATATAATTGAAAGCCTTAGAACGCCACAGAAACTTAAAGTTAAAGGAACAGGCCACCGTTTTTACAGACTGAGATATGTTCTTACCTGAGCTTAGACGAGTTGATACCTAACTGTCTGGACTTTACGCTACACTCAGTCACACAAAAAGACCAAAGATGTTGTTAGCATTTGGCCTCTTCCAAGATATTCCTATAGCTCCAAACAGGGGTGAAGTTGAAAGCTACCACACTCTTCCATGGGCACGCACACAAAGACAAGATAGGTGCGTTTCAACTCGTCTAAGCTCAGGTAAGAACATATCCCAGTATGGAAGAACTGTGTGCCCTCAGTTACGCAAAACGACCAATGATGTTGTTAGCGTTTGGCCTCTCCCAGTATATTCCTATAGCTCCAAACAGGGTAAAGTTAGAAGCGACCAAGCTCTTCCACGGGCACGCACACAGACCAGACAGGTGCGTATCAACTCGTCTAAGCTCAGGTAAGAACATATCTCAGTATGGAAAACGGTGGCCTGTTCCTTTAAGCTCTGTTCGAAAAGCACTTAATATTAAAATATCCCACAATAAACATGAAATACAATGAGACACAATTTATTTTGGGTAAAAGAAAAAAAAAGTACTATAACATAAGAAAAATGGGGAAAATACAAATAGATTTACAGATAATAAATATTGAGCCCAAAATGTATTGTTTATCTGTCATTTATTGAACCATAAGTCGATATAGTAATTATCGCGACAGGCCTAATAGATGGCAACACATCATCTTTGCAGAGAGGTTTTTAACTGGTGTCCTGCCTCTGGTGTCCCTTGCTGCTAAAAACATGTACAATAGGCCAGAATAAATGAGAGTGTGAGTGAGTGGTGTGTGGTGATCAGAGATTGGCAGCCTCGCTTCCCTCTGTCTACCTTAATGGTTACAGTAGCAGCTTACCACCCCTGAGTATGTTGTGAATGAATAATGATTACAGTGTAGCGCTTTGAGGAACTTGGTAACACAGGCTCATGAAGTGCAATACAAGTGTAAGCCATTATTAACATTATTTAGATTTCTGATTCTGACTATACTGTAAATAGATGCAATCAGTCTGATCAAAATTTATATATGAATGGTCACAAAGGTCACAAAGGTTTTAATTACTTTTACAATTTCGGCTTTTGCAGTTCATATTTCTGACCTTCTCCTAAATTTTAAATTTTAAACACCACTATAGGCCCTATACTTGTCAGAAAAATTACAGCTAGTTTTTCCATCCCTAAAACTTGAAGCCCATGTAACAAGAAAACCTATTTGAGAGATGGTCACATTCCATTCTTATCTCTTATCATTAATGAACCTATTTGTGTCTTCTTGTTTTTTCACAGAAATCTCCACAATGAAGCAAGGACATGATCTTTGAAGCGTCCAAGAGCTTTTCAAAATCCCAAACATGGTCTCTGAAGGTCACGCTGCATTGTTCGTCTTCATTTGTAAGAGTGTTTTGGAGAGTTCCCACATTTCACACATTACATTTGCTTTACGTTATTCGTTTTCAGGGTTTTCCTGTCTTTCTGTGCCATTTCTCTCGACGCCTCCAGGGTGACGTAGGCTTGTTGTCGGAGCAGCAGGTGTCTCCTCATGAACAGGTGTTGTTTGTCAGGGAGCGTTCCTCTTTTACGCCTGTAGTGTTGGAGACAATGTGACAAAACAAGACAAGAATGCTGTTTTTGGGGAGAGTTTCCCCCCCAAAACAGCATTCCCTAACTTAAAGGCATCACCGTTTCATGTTCGTTTTCCAGTGACAGCACTCTCAGTCATACGTTCAATTGTCAGAGGATTCCTGGGATTGCTGGAGTTTTTCCTGTTGTTGCTGTGTCACTTCCATGTTTCCAGCTGGAGATGTTTTTCACTTTAAATGTGTCAGAAATGGATGACACAATCGCATAAGACCATAAAAGGATAAAAGTAGCACAAGCTTAAATGGATTAGTCAGTGCACTTTTATTATTGATACTGACTGGTTTGATACGAAGAGTGCAAAGATACTTCATTATAAAACAAGCTTCATTATCTGTGAGTGTGCCATTCCTCATTTGAAAGCGGAGAACCTCCAGAATCCAGTCTCTGAGCTTTAAGTACTAGCACTGGCATTAATTAGGAGTTGATTGGGGACAGATCTGTTGGAGAGAGTTCCTTTTATGTCCATTTCCAAACTCATTTTAGCCGTAGTATCTGGCAACCCAAAGTGTAGGGCTCATTCTGTTTCTGATCGGATAATCGTCAAGAGAATAAATGCCATTGTTTTCAGTAAAAACAGATATTTCATTTGAACATGTTTATCTCAGATGTGGAGACACAGACAGAGCATGTTTTTGAAATATTTACAGAACAATTCTGTATTACACAATATTGCATTCCAGTTGTTTATTCCCACTGGAGTTGGAGGTTACTGGAGCCTATCTTCCAGTCTTTCAGCCTTCAACTTGAAGGATATCATTTTTAAATTTTTAAATTAAGTTTACTTGTAAAGCACTTTTCACTGATAATAATCACAAGGTGCTGTACAGGACCAAGGTGAATTAAAAACAACAGAAATAACACAACATAAAATAGATAACTGAAGTTAATAAAATCAATTAACCTTTTAACCCCCACCTGAACAGAGCACATTTCTCCAGTTTGGCTTTACCCAAATCTAAAAACTTCTTGAACAAACCGCCAAAATAGCGAGGTTGAAAATGCAACAAAAATGTGACAAAAGAGCGACAAAAACATGCAGGAAAAGCAACAATAAAAAAGAGACAAAAAAACAACAAAAATGCTTCAAAACTGTGACAAAACTGTGGCAACAACGTGACAAAAAAGTTACGGACAGATTTCTTTCAACCGAGACTTTACACTTTTGCTCTCCAGTCCTGAAGCTTTTAGATTTGGGTAAAGCTGAACTAGAGAAAATGCGCTAAGTTAAGGCACGGGGTAAGAGGTTAACAAAAAAGCAGCGGAGATCGTCAGAAAGTCTCTGGCTTCTGCGCTGCTAAATTGGCCGCACATTGGGGGGCATGGAGCAGCGGACTCGATTTGACGATTTAGCCATTTTCAAAATCGTCTGTTATTAAAAGCATGGATTAATTGAAATAATTCCATTTATCGCCCAGGCAGAAGAAGCGCCCCCCCCCCAAACGCTGTGTCCCGTTGTGGTAAACCTTGCAAACAAACAACTAACATGAGTTCAAAGTTGTCTGAACCACTCCTGCTTATGCGATTAGCCACGACAAATTTGCTCCTAAACATTTCAACATATCGGGTTACGCGTTTGCATGTTACGAAACACAACACTCGTTAGCGTCAAACTTTGCCAGAGCAGAGCAATTATTTTCATATCAGCTCAAATTCCTCAGACGTCTGTGAGCTAACGCGCGGCCAGAGAGCGTAGCCGTCCAATTTAGCGGACGCACACAAACACGGGCTGCGAGGGAAGGTCAAACTCTCCACGTTCAGAGACATTAGGAGAGAGAAAAGGGGGGGTGAGAGGGGACAACCTTGACCCGTGCCTGTGGGGGGTCCTGCCTGTTACTGTTTGGATGGGCTCCTGTAGTGGCTCTGTGCTCGATTAATTGCTGAAGAGAGAGGTCAATGTTGAGGCCAGCTCTTGTTGACGTAACCCGGGCAGGAGACGGGTTTGAGAGAGCAGCACGACAAGGAAAACAAATTATAATATTAGACTTTCTAGAACTATTACAGCTGCTGCCTCTGCTTTGTGTCCACTTAAAGCCAACAGTGATGTGATGTTTGTGAGCTCTTTGTTGCAGGCTCTTTTGTGAAGAGTGAAAGGTTCAAACCAGATCTAATTTTTGAAACGAGATGGAGCATTCACCGGCTGTTTTATACAATTTTACACAAAACTAACTGAGCAAATGCTAGAAACATCACACGAGCAGAAACCACGAGGGAATCGTTTTGAATGAAACATTATTTGTTTTCAGTAATGGCATTAAGTAGTATTTTATACATTCTTAATATTTTGTTGAACGCCTTAAGATTGTATTACAGAACGCTTTCGCTGTGGCATTGTTTCATTGTCAAAAGATCAAGTGTTGCATTAATTTTTCTTGTATTGATGATGGGAGAGTGTGACCACTGCTTCCAAAGATCCAGCTCTCTATGAAGGGCCATAAATCCGATTACTAAACTGGATGACAAATCGGTAAGAATCCGAGATTCTTTGTTGAGATGGGCTCCACTTTCCTCACAACCTGACTGTTAGAGGATAACATTAAATCGCTATTAACCATACTGGGTCAAGCTGTACAGTTGTACTATCTCTGTCGTAGCCTTGACTGTGGTGGCAGGCACCACTCTCAGCCACTGAATGTTTGCTTGCGTATTAGTATGACGCTCTGTCTGTGGAAGCATAGACAGACATCGACGGTATCTCTAGCGCAATGTCTCGAGTTCATGTCTCCGGGTCCCGCACGGATGGTCAATAAACATCTCCTGACATCCAGACTGCTGCCCATTCTTCATTTATCCTCTCGAACACCATGTTATTTCTCTAACACTGATCAGTAACTGTATTGGGTGCAGGACATCACCTGCGCGCCTCTTTGGAAATGTGGCTGCTTTGCTTTGACCACACCAGTGTTTGTCAAATGTCTCACACCAACTCCCTCCATGTGAAGCATTGTTGAGTGTTGTAGGTGACGTTAAGCATTTGCACTGGATTTGCTGGTTGTAGTATGAAAACAGATCCCTTTTTAGGTTCGTTTTATCAGACACTTAGTGTCTGACAAAACAAACCTAAAAAGTGATACTAGAACACAAGTAGACTCAATGAACGTTACGAAGTTTATAAGTGAAAACAGATCCAATCGTTTCAAATTAGTTCACCCCTCACACCTGAAAACGAAGTTCCAGACCCTCTGTACGAAATGAGTACGAGGGTATGGTAAGGCCAGGCTAGTGTAAACCATATATAAACCAGAAAACGTCTAGCTTAATAGACAATGTTTGCTAGTACCCTCAAAAATATCGATACTAACGATAAACATATGAGCTTCTGTTATTAAATAAATCCCATATAACTTTAATTTTACAGCCCTAGTATGTTTTTCCACTTATTCTTGCACCCAAACACACAAAAGGACATTAGGACATTACAAGTTATAACTTTATAGTAGTTTAACTTAGTCTTACCTCCTGCTTCCTCATGTTACATTTATACAGAACAAAATCATAAGCGTTTTTCCCTCCCCAAAGGGCTTAGGGCACTGTTATCATTGCCTTTCTTCTTCAAACATAGATGAATTGATTGGCAAAATCCTGCCAACATGAACAGTAGGGGACTGTAGAGGGAGGGAAGGAGAGAGTTCAGCATTGGTGGTTGAAGCTGTCCTTTGTGTGTCATAGTATCATTAGCAACGCTGACCTTGTATTTCCCGTTACGGATCAATAAAGTCTGGTTCAAGCCTAAGCACCGCATCGGTGCTCTGATGAATGAGTAACGTAGCCAAACACGCGGTGGTCGAGGGAAGCATGTTCGCCCTGAGATAAGCTCTCTTTGTTAACTCTCCTGACACTGAGGACTCCATTAATTAAGCTGGGACCACTGGAGCAGACCGGTGCCCCACATCTGCCTTTCTGTGTCGGCTTTAGCTCCGTGTGAGAAAGAGAGACGTGCACACCAGCTGAAACATACAGGCCTTCAACTATAAATGCAGAGTGCAATTTCAGAATCGTAGTGGGACTTTCTTAGTTAAACAAAACAAGAACAAACAATGAAAGTTAGTTGCGGTCCAAACTCATTCCTAACTTTCCTAATACATTTTTCAGGGAGCAACAATGTCACAGTGAAGTAAAACAATGAGCTGCTCATTCACAATCAATATAAAGGCTCTATAGTTAAATGCAGTGCACAAGTGTCAGCTTTTACAATAAACTAAAGCTGCGGTTCTCAAACTTTTCACATTAAGTATTTGACCTTTGAAGTATCAGGCCTAGCAATAAAAAAAATCAGGACTAAACCGGGTCGAGCAGAGCCTATAAATAATGTCTAAACTGGCTGTAAACCATGTTAACAGTAACAAAAACAAACAGCATACATGCAATTGCAATCACCACAGTTTGTGAATCCATGTAAAGGACAAAAATTATTTTATTCTACGACAAAAAAATCAAGCACGGGGCCTTTATGATCTAGCATTAAAACTAAAACTCTGAGCTTTAAAAGAGTAGAATGAAAACCAAAAAGTAATCTAGAATTAAGTAAAAAAAAAAAAAACGTTTCTTGATTAGTGTAACTCATTTTAAGAAATGTGTTCTTGAATAAAAAAAAACGTGAATTCAGATTTTTGTACCTAGTTTTAAGTGAGATGAAATAATTTTCTTTTTACGTTTTAAAAAACTACCCATGGACATATTCTTGACTTAATTCAAGAACATTTGACTTATTTCTTGATTACTTTTTGCAGTGTGGAAACTAAACGAAAAGAGAGGGAAGACGACGGAAGCAGTGGACGATTCCTCTGGCCAAAAACGTCGCTGAACATCTGCATTTATGACTGAAGAAGATTGGATCTGTTTCTTGAATAATCCCGTAAGTTAAAAGAAACACAGACATGTCTTTCTTGTTGCCGTTGTGATCTTTATCTTTTTTTTTTAAATGAATATACAAAAGATTAATCAGCTAACACATTCACTGTTGCTGAAATGGGAAGTATGTAAGTGAAAAAGAAACACAGACACGTCTTTCTTATTGGCTGATTCAGTCTTTTAAAAAAATTTATTGTTTAGGCCAAGTATCCCGTCATACTGCATCCAAACAGGCCAAGGTTAGTGAGGGGGGATACTCTGGCAAACAACAGCCCGGAGTCTACCTTAAGGAAAAGCTTTTGTAGTTCCTCTCACCGGGATACTTTGAGTTATAAAAAGGTAACAGTATAAGTAGTGAATATATGTATACCATCATAGCTACTAACCTGTGTGTGTGGGTGTCATGTAAGAAGGGCCAGGTGGTGTCTTTCTGTGTGTCTCTCCAGGTGCTCTGGTTTCCCTGACACTAAAAACATGTATATTAGGGTTCTCCCCAGGGCCTGGATAAATGAAAGTGCTGAGTCTCTAGTGCATTCATTAAAGCAGCACTAAGTAACTCATGCCCCTAGAGGACATAAGCACCACTGCAGGTGTCGTAGCATGTTACGTTTTTTTTACTCATTAATTGTCCGTGAGAGTAAATACTGCGCAGACAGAAAAGACAAAGGAGAGGGATATTGTACATCCAATTATACAATGGAGATCATTTTTTCCACTCAAACTTGGCTGTAAGCATTGAATAGACTTGCCTTGAGTGGTGAGGTGCGTGTGGCAAAAATATCCGTGTGGCGTGTCCCTCCAAATAAAGGACATTTATCCTTATCACCACTTAAGTCTATTTCTCTGCTCATTTTGTTTGTCATCCCGAAAGAGCACCTGATTTTTAGCACTTAATACATTTTTAAATAACTTTTTTTCGGACCCAGTGCAGCACTCCCGACCACGTTCCTTGGCTGTAAATACTGTTTAAGTGGCGCTAGCCCACAGTTAGCTTTGCCTGTTAGCTTCTTCTTCGTGATTCTATTAGTGTGTTTTGAGGCCTCCGACCCGGTGCAGGAAAGTTGCAATTGTGGTTTTCTGGCCATAGACACCGGGGGAGATGAAAGACCCCCAATCATCTCATCAACACTTGTATTATCCCCAGAGGGACTACGAAAATGATTTATTAAGGTAAACAAGTTATTTAGTACTGCTTTAAGATGCACTGTCACGACCAAGTAAATGATGAGCAAATTACCAAATTAGGTAAACATTGTAAGTCAAATCCCAACTATTGGTATTCTTTGATTGTGCCATTGGGCGAGACTCTTCATTGCCTCTACTATGGATATTTAGGAGTACGGTTACTTGATATAAAACCTTTTGTGTGCCTAAAACTATTCCCAATTGTCTCTGTCTCCTTAAGACTTTCACAACAAGGTTCACTTTTTTACAACAAAGTGCGCTTGTAGTTTTTTCGGTACCTGCTTTTGATACTTTTATCTTTTCCAGAGGTGGGTAGTCGTCAGTTACATTTACTCAAGTACACATACTTAAGTAACCTTTTGAAGTGATTTTCATACTGTACTTTTTGCTTCTACTTGAGTAATATTATTCTAAATTACTCACCATTTTATCAAGATTGCATTGACATTTTGGAAGCAATGCTTAAAGTAACAATAAAATAGAGCAGATTGCAGCCAAAGTTAATAGCCTCCATTGTTTCTTATGACAAATACATCGATCTACTTTGGAAAATGAATTTTCCCAGAGCATTTTGCCGCTTCCTGACACATAGTTGTTCCTCGATAAAGACCTGGAGATGGAAAGTCGACCCCCGCAAAGCCCTGTGTTTCTGCTCCCTGCACTGCGGTTGTCGTGGTTACGCAAATGTGTGCCATAAATTTAGCCATTTTGAGATTAGATTTGCATCCCAGATTTTGAACTATTTTGCTGCTGTTGTGGATAAATGTAGCTCGTCCAGACGTTTGTCCAAATGGTTGGTTTGTTGGCAGCTGGAGACAATGCTCCAAGTTTGGCTCCTTTATAGAGCAAAAACACAACATCCTGCAGACAACCTGAGGCCCTGGACTCAGCGGTAATTCGATCAGCGTATGCAAAACATAACAGTCTTTTTTTGGTATTTGTATGTTCTCATAGAAATAAAACACTGAGATACGAACATACAGGTGACTAAAGTATGTAAGAGCCACTTTCACCCAATAACACAAGAGGACATAAAAAATGAAGACCTTACTTTTAAAATGATGCAGTGAATGAGGTGAAGCTGGCAAAAGCAAAGGCAGACTGCAACCGGATAATGTATAGGCACCTTACCTGATTTTTAGCCTTTTTAGTGAAAATGTGACATAAAGTTTTTTTTTACCATCATGCCCGGACTTCAGAGTCAATATATGACAAAAAAGGTCATTATACAGCCTCAGGCATTAGGATTTCCCCCCCACAAACTACTACATTTACACCATACTTTCATGGGGTAAAAAGAATGATACCCCACAAGAAGAGACCAAAAGTGAAATATAGGGCTTTTAAGAACAAAAAATATGATTTTGATATGTATTGAAGACAGAAATGTGAAGAAAAGAAAAAAAATACTATTTTATTTATTTATTTATTTTAACTATTTTCCGACAAAATATGCACCCACACAGCTCTGGAGCAAAGTCAAGTTTCATCAAACCAAGCCATGTAAAATGGTTCTCAAGTAAAGAAAAACATTTGGCAGAAGTGTTAATTTTGAATTTATTGTTGAATTTGTTTGAATTTAGTTTTTTGAAGAAAATGTAATGTAGTTAGAAATCTCTTCAATCTGTGTCTTGTTTTAGTTTCATAATCCTATTTATTAAAAGTCCTCTGCTTCAGGTTTTTTCTCCCATGAACAAAGCAAAAATAATGAACGCTGTTTGCCAGGAGAGAGATGTCTATGCAAGTAAAAGTAATGTTACTTTTTAATTACTTTTTAATGAATTAAGTAACAAATATTGACCAAAATAATTACACAAGTACAGGGAAGTACGGGGCGTAAAAAATGTACTTATGTTCCAACATAATCCAACAGACAAAACAAATGTAGAAATTCAGATTTTTCCAATTAATGTATTACAAATTGGGAAATATAAAAATATGTAGAGTGAAGAGCAGTAAGAGTATTGATGTACATCAAAATAATACTCAAGAAGAAGTCTACTATTTGAAAAAACAAAAACGTGAGTCATTGTGAGACTGTCCTCCAAAGGACTTGTTGGTAATTGTACTACAGGCTGTTGGGAAACTTCAGCTCATCGTCTGCACAGTTGTGGATACTAACGACAGGGGTCAGCACAAAATCCCTTTTACGCACGGACTTTGCCAAACACAGCATCGTTGTTTTTTTTTTCAACCTGCGAACACAGTCGCGGATCGTTTTGAAGGCAGCCCATTGATTCTCCTGTTAGTTTGAACCACAGACACATTCACGCGCACAGCTTGCGTCCTCCAGATCCCTCGTGTTTCCACATGAGCGCTTCATCATTTCATATCACATTACGCACTGACACGAGCAGAGCGCATTTGGAAAGACAAGACTCCGGTGGACTCCACAGTAGCGCTAGCCAGACTCGTTTTCAGTGAGACTTTACGCACGCAGCGCGGGGGGCAGATGAAATGAGCGAAGCGTCTGGAGAGCGGCACACGGCGAGGGGAGCGCGCACGCCGGGGAGTCTTTTGTGAAAATCTCCCCCTTCCTCTACTTCTTTTTTCCCTGCTTCTTTATCGTGGATTGTAAACTCTTTGATGACTTTATAAACATGCACCTATTGGGAATATCTCTTTTACTGGCTTACCTGCTTTACGCAAACCTCGCCACGGACTCGACCCATTCAGACTATGATTACTACGAGCAGGAGCCGAGTGACGACCCGGTGAGTTTATATCCTAAATCAGAGATAAATTAACTCCATTTAAGTTCGCTTTAAGTGAACAGTTTCTGTGTGAGTGATTTGACCTCGTTGGATTAGTGTTAGTCAAGAATGCGCGGGGCTACTGAACGGGTTACGATTATACCACTGGGATTAACCGTGTTTGCATGTGATCTGACAGATTTTGGTTTGGAGATTAACTGCTGTGAACTACAATGTGGTTTGTAATTTTCTTTTGGAAGAACACAGTATTTGGTGCCTGGGTTGTGCGTAAGTTGCAGAGAAGTAGAGGCTTTATGAGGTCCAAATGTTGACAGGTTTTGAGAGATGTAGTCACTGCCAAAGGGTTTTCCTTAGTGCAGTGATTCACAAACTGTGGTACGGGGACTTGGGCTTCTTCAGATGGTGCTTGGGGTCATCTTTTCTCTTCAATGCGGGTTTTGATCTTGATCTTGGCCTGGTGGTACTTGGAAGATCATTAAGCATTTTGTGATAACCTCTTTTCCAATTTATTGCTTTAAACATGTCCAAACCAGAGTTGGACTGAAGAGTTGCTTGGAGAGTTTAAGGAGAGTCACAAAATGTTTGGCCTGGGTATTGTTCAATTCTTTTTCAATACACATACTTTAGTGATACTTAGTTTAGGATATCAATACTTGAACAATACTTTTCGATACCTATGCTAAAGAGAATCATGTTAATTTACTCAATAAAAGACTATTTCTTCAGGTTTTAATTTTACACTGGTATTGTTAAGAGTCTGTTTCAAAGTGTTGAATGAATGACAAAAATAAATGAATAATACAACAGGTGAAGTGTGAAGTAACGGGCCAGATATTATAAGACTTGATCTTCTCTTCTCCGTTTCATCATTCATATTATATTTGCTTGGTGGTTTTGTGGTGATGATTAGATAAATAAAAGGAAATGAATGAATGAAATGCAAAATCCTACATAAGTTCATTTATAATCTCCATTGTCAATATTTAGGATAGGGTTTTTTGTAATTCATGTAATAATCTAATCAATCTGTCAATTTAGTACAACATTCTAGGTTAATTTGGTCAAACACTAGGATTAGAGGTCTGTCTGTCTGTCTGTCTGTCTGTCTGTCTGTCTGTCTGTGAACCTTGTCAAAACCAGAAACAGCCCCACAGTGCATTGAGAAAGAAGATGACCCTGAGTACTACCTATGTGCAATACGCTGTACGCAGAACCCTTGGCCTGTGACATACAAAAATATTTAGTTTGAGTTGTGACGTTGGATGTTATAAATGGTGTTTTCCGTGGCCCCTGCTCGGCGACCACAACATAACACAAAGCTGGGATCATTGCTCACGCTGCTTCTCCAAAAAGAGGTGCACAATGCAAGGGAATTTGCCTGGAGTGCCCTCTGCAGGCAGCAATGGGAGTGACATGGTTAAAACTGCAAAAACAAGCTTTCACTTTCAGATAGCAAATCGACGGCGCCGGGATGAACACTCAGCTGAGGAAGGGTCTGGTGATGGATGGATTATGGGCTATGAAAAAGTATAAAAGACTGTTTTATGTTTCCAACGAAGCAACTGAATCCAGGAAGTACAGACTAGAGCGCTCCAGTAGTTGATGAAGAAACCAAAGTGAACAGGATTACTCAAAACGGCGTGAATCCTCCAAGTATGTTATATCCAAAAGTGGTCAGGAATGAAGCTAATTTTCTTAACTTCTAAGCTTCTACACAGAGTTTTTAACAATCCGTTTGTACTTGAGAAGTAGTGTCTTTTCTATTTTTATTTGAAAGGGAAATAAAATACTACATTTCTATAAAGGCTCTAAAATTTAATCTGGTCATGTGTTTTGTTAATTCTAAAAATACTACTCTGGACCAATAGGTGGTGCTGTGCAGATGTACTGTCAATGCGACTTACAAGGAAAAGTTTGTCCCTGTTGTGTTGCCGTATGCCTCAAAGTTATTTTTCATGCATATTTTCTTCAGTAATTTCACTTAAATTATAACCTGACTCTTATTGGAATATGTTACCTGCAGTTTCAGTACTTTCACTAAAGTGACAAAATTAAGTACTTTGACCAGCATAACATGATAAAAGCTCAAAAAGTCTTGTTTCAGTGAATTATTATGGTGTCCAAACATTATTGGAGTTTTTTTAATTATTATTTCAATATTAATTTATATTAACATTTACATGTTCATACAAACTACTTAGAAAACCAACCTTATGACCTAACTGGGGTCCTTGAGCACAGCGTTTGCTCCCTGTGTGAACAAATCCCTTGTGATGTCAGAGCTCATAATGGTGGGATTGATAACACCATTGAAATCACGCCTCCCTTTAAAGTGCTGCCAGCTTCTCGGGCTTGAACTCGGCTGAAATGAAGTTCGTCTAAGAAGAGATGGGAAAGGTAAGAGAGAGATGGAGAGGAGAGGGGGAGGATTAGGGCCAAGTGTTTTCAAATTAGCTCTACAAAGGGTCCAATGAAGGCGGGGTCAAGTGTGTGTGTGGCTTCCTGAAGGAGTTGGTTTTTGAATGGGAGACTCTTTAAAGGGAATATCCACATGTTTAGATGAGCTGACGTCTGAATAGGAGAAGTTAAACTAGTGACTAAGCTATTCTTTTCTATTTCTTATTTATGTGATTTTGCACAAACACTTGATGTTCGCACGTGTTCGCAGGACAAACTACAAACTATTTCTTCCACTGTGAGTTAAACACTGTCCAACTCCCGAATATATCAATGGGTCCCATTCTAGCGCAAGTATTAAAGAGGGCTCTGCATGCCGTAGAAAGGTGACCAAAACACCAGCGTGCGAGTCCCCCACCCCCCACAGTATAGCAGAAAATATTCCAGTCTGCTATGGTATAGGAGGTAAGACTTGGGAAAGGATCACTGCTGTATACAACATAGTCATGGAAGTCTGTCCAGCCCCTGTCTAGCCCCTGTCCAGCCACTTACTGCGCCAGGTTGAAGATTTCACAGTGCAGACGCCTGTCAGCGCAAATGTCTAGTCTACTGCCTAGAAACGCAAGATCGAAAATAAATAAATGAGCCAGTCTTTGAACAGGTCTTTTACAGGAATGGATCCTAACAATTCGGCTCTCATTGAAAAAAACTATAAATCCCATCATCAATGTAAACTCGCTAATTTTGTGAGAAGCTTTTGATACATAAAAGACAAGACACAATATACTAATATGGCAGGAGGTGCATAGGAGTCACATTTAGTAAGCAGTCTAATAGCCTCAGGATAGAAGCTTCTCCTCATCGTTAGTTTTAGTCTTGAAAAAAGCTGATGTTCAGGATCCTCTCTGCCGAGTTGACTACTCTCCCGAGAGCCAGAAGATCCTTCTTAGTGCAGCCGCCCCATCCACACTGTGATGCTGCTGGTCAGGATACTCTCTGGTGCCGCTGTAAAAGTTTTGTAGCACCTGTGGTGAGAGTCTAAAGTCTCTCAGTCGTCTGAGATGGTACAGGAGTTGGCGAGCCTTTTTAACTAAAAATGAGTGTGTGTCGTCCAGCTGAGGTCCTGGGATGTGTGAACCCCCAGCTATTTATTGATTTATTGATTTATTTATTCATGAACATTTTATTAGAGGATCAGCCCCAAGAGATGAATCATCTCGTTTTCATGGGGGTCCTATTTAAAACCGTCCACTCTCTCCACTGGTGTTCCCTCGACATTGATGTTAGTGCTCTGGCTTGCTCTTGCGAAAGTCCACTATGAGCCCCTTTGTTTTGTTGATGTTGTGTTGGCACCAGTTGAAGCACCCTCTGCTGGCTCCAGAACTAAATTAGCTTAAAACAATAAATGAACCTGCATTTTCAGCCAACGGCATACTGACAAATGCATTACGCTGCAATTAAAGCAGTTTGAGTGCACAACAGCACTAATATAAAATATGAAACTTGCACCCAATTCACCCTCTGTACAGGAACAAAACAGGGACAAATCGTCTTCCTTGTTGTGTGTCAGTGGCATTGACAGTGCATCTGCACAGCGCCACATACCTTTCATAAAGTGTGTATTATCAGGCTCTTGAAATAAATGAACTTTTTACTGTAGAGCTTTTAAATGCGGTAAAAGTAATACGTTCTCAAACAAAACACTACTCAAGTAAAGTATAAATCCTCAAAAACTCTACAGCACTTATTTACTGTGTTACTGACGACCTCTATGTTAAGACTTTACAAAAACTGCAGTTATTTTCCTTAATATTGAAATATAACTTGGTGAACTCCACAACCGCAGAGTTACACAATTGTCTTCGATGCACAAGTAGCTCTCTGCCATTTTTGTTGCGTAAAAGTAACTCACAGGGGAAAAAACGACTAAAGTCCCTTGCTCTAACTAACTACTCGTCTTTCTGAATCATGACTCTCTAAAGCAGAGGACAGAGGAGGAGGAGACGTTTTTGATCATTGTGACTGAAGATAATCTTTGTTTCGGGGAATTATCAGAGGAATCGTTGTTAGTGTCAAAAGGATGCAGTGTTCGGTGTCTGTGGATTAAAGGAGCAGCTGAGGACACTTTTGGTTCAGCATTTTATTCCTCAAAGCAAGGAAAGACTTTTCCATAATTGATATATAACCACTGTAATAATTCACATTTCATTCATATCTTAGAATAACAAAACAATCAGGTGTTAAACAGGACTGTAGTCTATAAATCTGCAACATAAAATGTAAACTATTGTTTCAGCAAAAATATTCAAACTAAAAAAATGCAAAGGGCTGCTGAGAAATCTGACGTTAAATCATTTACAAGTTTAGTCGATTTGAAGTTGATTCAAGTTGATTCATTAAACTCACAGTGTGAACTTTAATTCATTTAGCCTCCTTCAGACAGTTCAGTCCATTTAGAGTTGTCTGAAGTGAAAAGTATCGCTTATATCAACTGTGTGCAGCAATTGCGATATCAATTTGAACCTCTGACCAGTAGGGTCACAAGACGACCCGCTCTCTGCGCCACTTTACTCATTAATACAGCTACTTTAAGTTGTTTTTAAATGGTTTAATTCTCAGTTGTTTAAATCAATGAGGCATATCTTTCCAAAATTCAAATGGACCAGACTTTACCATTGTAGAATTATTACTCAAAACAGGCCCGGATTTTTATAGCGTCCACACTTTGCTGTGGAGAAATGTGGCTTTTATTCATCACTGTGTTCTGTTTTTTTCTTCATGGATCTTAAATAAGCCCAAATGTCACCAAAGATTTTTTACTCGATATTGGCCAGATGCCATCCTTGGGCCGTACGATTTTCCCGGTCTAAATATACTTAATTACAATGGTTCTTGACTGGTGGGCTGTTAGGACCCACCGTAATCCAAGGATGACAAGCTGTGAAGTCCAAATAAGAACAGAGTTTGTGTGAAAAGTATTTCACACAAATCATTGCATTATGAGCCCATAAAACTGAACTTATGATTCGTTCACCAAAGAAAAAAAAAAAAGAAAAAAAAGAGTGGTGCGCACTGAATGGGTGCTGCTGCCGGATGCTCTCTCATCGAATGCAATTTCTCCATCTATGAGATCAATAAAGTACCATCTTATCTTATCTTATCTTATCTTATCTTATCTTATCTTATCTTATCTTATCTTATCTTATCTTATCTTATCTTATCTTATCTTATCTTATCTTATCTTATCTTATCTTATCTTATCTTATCTTATCTTATCTTATCTTATCTTATCTTATCTTATCTTATCTTATCTTATCTTATCTTATCTTATCTTATCTTATCTTATCTTATCTTTTAATATACTTATTTAGTAGATAAATATTGTTAGAAATGTTCCCTGGGAAACCCTCTGTAAATGGTTTCACGACCCACTTTTGGGTCTCAAACCACTATTTGAGAACCATTGGTCCAAAATACTATGTCAATATACACTAGGTCCAAACCATCAAACTTGCTTGCATTACTCAAGCCAATAATAAATAATAATAATAATAAAACCAACAAAATGGAAGATAGTGATCAAGATTTGTTTGAAATGATTTAGAAATACCTGTAAAAAGCAGACCGGCCCACTTTAAAAGCCTGAATAAAGCATAATAAGACCTTTAACAAAACATTGCACTGTTGCCTTAACTGCACTTGGCTTGCTTTCTGAAATTCTTATCTTTCAGGTGAAAATACTCACTGTTTCCTGTGTACCTGACGTTCTTGTGCAACAAAAGCGCTCCAAAAGCCCCTCGTGTGTTTTTCTAGTTTCAGACCATTAACGCTGTGCGCCATACACTTTATTATAACTTTTTTGAGAGGAAAATATTTAAAGATCGTGCAGTTGTTTTTTGGTCGTCCCTGTGGCGGGTCGACATACACTAGGCCTAGGATTTAGCGACGTGCAATTTCCTGCTTCGAGGCCAAAAAACTCTGAAAAATATGATGCGCGTGGTTTAAAACGGGGCTGTGGATCAATCTCCTTAATGGTAACAGTGTGTATTTTCTTTGTTTGTGCTCGTTGTGCAGTGGAAGCAAAGGGTTTGGTTAATAGAAAACGAAATATAAGGCTGCAAGTTCAATTCTCTGATATCGAGGGAGCATCAGGGCAGGCAACACAATGATTTTTGTCATGGCATCTAAATCTAGACAGTCCAGACCAAGTAAAGACTCATGAATCCTATCACTACCAAATACCTCAAGTAGATGTAGCTTTGGCTTGACTGGTCAGGGCCGTCTGGAACTTTGGCAACAGCCAATCAAATCTCTAAATGTTTTAAATTGATCCCGAATCAACCACTTGTCAAAATAGTTTCTTCAATGTCCTTGCCCTTGATAAATCTTCTTGAAAGGAGGTTCTTCTTGCTCCTGAAGGTGCCCACTATTGTTGTGTCCTTGGGCAAGACACTTTACCCACCTTGCCTCCAGTGTCTGCGTACAGTGGTGTATGAATGAGAGAGTGAATGGGTGAGACTTTGGGCCTGATAAAGGTAGAAAAGCGCTATATGAGTTGAAACCATTCACCATTTCCGTACATTGAAAGCTTTTTCGTCCCGTTCCAAAGGTGCATTGTTTGAAACAGCCGAGCATGTGTTGATTTATCCTATGTTAAAAATCAAACCACGTTGCTAGTGACCCCTTATATCCATACGTTTTTTGTGGCAACAGCAAACAACAAAGATGGTCACATTTGTCTCCGCTCTTCTGGCCGATGCATCGTAAACCCACTAGCTTCCTTGCTCACAAAATACACCTTATGTGTCCAGCTTTTCTCTGATTGGTTAATGCACTTGTCAATTACGCTCATCGGGAATTTGAAGAAATCACCCCTGAACCCACGTCGTAAAGATTAGGAAAAGCGTGTATTCTGGCTGGCCAGGGAAAGTTTCGCCTTATTAGAGAACAGATCATTTTATTGTTTTCATTTCGGTCTGGCTGGTTTATATGGTTTTTCATGGTCCAACACATGTAGCTACAGTGCGATGTGAAAGTTTAGGCACCCCGGATCTAAATTTCTATTGATGTGAATAATGGACTAAGCCGGGAAAGATTTGGCCGGAGTGAGCATTGGCCTGTGGAGAAGAAAGGCACAGAATTTCATGAAAAGGAACGGTCCAACTGTTAAACCTAGGGGTGGATTGACCTTCCTTTAGAGTTGTTTTAGCGCCACAGGGGACATTTCTTGGATAGAACGAAGAATGCACTTGATTAATTTCCAACAAATTCTAGACGAAAACGTAGCACTATGAGAAAGCTGAAGATAAAGGAAGTTGAAATAACATCATTGAAGATTTGTGGATGGGCCTCCAAAGACCAGTGGGTGCAAGACCTGAAATCTATCAGCTCTGGAAGATTGTTGTAAGGAACAAAGGGCAAAACCTAGAATTGAAAGCCGAGAAAAGTGTTTAAAGCTGTGATACTTACCATATTGGGAGGGGCTATAAGGTCTTTAAAGGAGCTCGATGCAAGTCGGCCATTTTCTACTCATTACTGCCACCTCAGGTCATACGTGTAACTGCACCTTCAATATTAGATCGTGCATGACGGTACTTTGGACCGGAATAACACCTTATTGAGTGACAGTGCAGGATTTTAGAGGCAGTTGTGGTGAACAGGTCTGGGCTCCTTCTACACATTAGGACATTACTGGAACATGTAGGGGGACGAAAATACATCATTTTAACATTTTTGTATAGTAGGGATGAGTCCAAGTCATGTCGCAGGTGCCCATCTCTGCTTTGCTGTGGCGTCCCCTCCGTCACGGGAATGTCTCATCTGTAACTTTATGATTTTTGGAGATAATTTTACCTTCTCTTCGCTTCGTTGTCCACATGAATAGAAATTGAATGCGCCTAAACTTTCGCACTCTACTGTTGAATATCTAAAAAAAAAAAACATTAAGAATGAGGATAAACCCCCACCATGAGAATCTCAAGATGGACAAACACAGGTCATTAACTTTGTAACATTACGCAAATCCCTTAAATCCATCCAGATTCAACAAACACGTCTAATTTGAGCCGCCGCTATAGATTACAACACTCGCTTATCTGCACAGGCTGAGATGGAGAAACACTGGAAACACGGCCAACTTATCTCACTTACTCATCTGCACTGTTTTATTTTAGACACATGTTGCTTCACCACATTTAAACTAATAATAGAGCAATATCTGTGTTATATTTCTGGCGAAAGTCTACCCATTTGTCTGCTCTCTCCTTCCTGTCCATCTCGTCTCGTGCGTCGTCCGAACATTTCTCAACCCCCCAGAGTTGGCAGAAGAATGCATTGTGTAATTAAAAGTCTTTTCGGGGGTTTTCTTTGTGCGATGTCTCGGTGGAACGCGCAGTCTGACCCCTGTGTTATGTCTGAGAGGAGAGCCAGCCTGTGCATGCTTCTTTTAAATAGAACTGCAAATGATACAGAGGGTGAAATGGTGAAACGGGAGATGGATAAAAGTCTCCACCATAGAAGATCGCTGCAGTTGGTCAGGCAGGTTCAGCAACATTATGTGGCCAAAGTACGGAAGTCACCAGACTACGTGAAAATACTGAATCCCCATCAAAGGATTGTTTCTTCCCTGATGGTGTGGGCATATTTCAAGATGCCAGTATTCATCATTGCCACACATGGATTGGAAGTGCAGACTAGATTAGGGATGAAAACTATTCTAACTAACTAAACTACTTATCGATTTTAAAGGGGCATTATGGAACTTTTTATGCACAAATGTCAAGGTTTTTTTGTCCACATAAAAAGTTGCATAATGCACTTTTAGGGACAAAACATAGCTACATAAAACACACACATACACAAACAAAAATACCCTAAAACCTTCACTCAATTACCACAAAGTTAGTTTCTACAAATCAAAGTCTTTCTCAAGTTCAGTTTTCCTTTGCCAGCACCAAGTTAGGTACATTAGATTAAATTGCAAAATCAACTTTTTATGTTACAAGACACACTAGCGCAGGGGTTTCAATGAGGCCGTATAAGGCCAGAGAGATGATTTAATCCGGCCCCTGCCCAGTCTTTAGCCCATTCCTGTGCGGAGTTATGAACTTTTAAAGAATAACCAGAATGGTCATTAATGGTCATAAATGTGTCCAGCAGAGGGCACTGACATAATAAGAGCTCAGGAAATGAACAACACATTATATAGCCACGTGGTAAATGGACAGTCTGCCCCAGGGCGGCTGTGGCTTCAATAACAGCTTACCACCACCGAGTGTGGAGTGAATGAATAATGACTACTATGTAGTACTTTGAGGAACTTGTGACACAGGCTTGTAAAGTGCAATACAAGTATAAGCCGTTGTTATTAATGAAGCTACAGTCAAGTTGGGTCTTTGACCAAATCACACCGTGTGTGTTCTGTTATATGCGGCCCACGACCCGCCGTGGGAGCTGAATTTCGGCCCGCGACCCAAAATGAGTTTGACACCCCTGCACTAGCGCATCTTTGATTAACCATTGAATCTTCTAAGTTCTTCTAAGTTTAATAATTTCATTGCAAAGTAAAGCTGTGGTAAAGCTGTGGTTGAAGCACAGCTTCAACCACAGCCCCACAAGCCCCATGCTCCGTGCAGCATGTTATTGAAACAGCTGCATGGCGAAGGGGAGCAAGAGGAGGGGCTTATGGAGGACAGTGAAAATCAGGAAGTGAAACCACTGGATGTTTTGTTTTAGCTGCTTTATATCAATATTGCAATTTCTAACCAACAATGTGTAAGCCAGTTATGAAATGCTTAAGATGATTACCAAACCTGCAAAAAGCAAAACACCCACTTATAAGAGGCCAGCCAGAAAAAATATATAATTACATGTGATGTCGCAGAAGCTCATCAAAACATGGCAGTGTATCCCATAATCAAGGATGAAGGCGGTCCATACGAGGGCGTTTGTTCAGGTGTTTAATCTCTATAAAAACACAATAGATACTTTAAAATACTCATTATAATGTGCCAGGTTTATTGACTCGGTAATTAGGAACTTCTCCAAAACGTGATTATATTGCACTTGTTGGCAGCAGACCATGAAGAAAAGAACACAATGTAATTCTTTGTGAATCCACAGCTGTTGAGCTCATTATCTAGGTCATTATCTAGTTATAAATGCTATAATTTGGTCTGATGTGTTTCCGGAGACTTTTCCCTTTTATCTGATACATGAGCCAATGACAATTAAGCACAGACTTATTCATCTCAATGAATATACATGAAACAAGAGCAAAGATTGAGTGTAAATGTATGTCTCACATGTTGTTGAGGCACACCGTGTTGATGACTAAGGGCTCCCGAGGGCAACTAATTTGGCGGCACACGCGAATAAAGATTTCTGTCACAAATCATATTCAACTTGAATTTTCTCAGACAAAGTGTTTCTTTGTCAAGGCCGTGGGAACCCAGGGTGCTGAGGGGGCTGCAGCACCCCCTGGTGGATAGTTTAGGAACTGCAGACAATATTAATACATTGGAAATATGCACAAAAAAGCATATTTGGGGTAAATTTTGTCCCTCAGCACCCCCTAACGAAAACATCTTCCCACGGCTCTGTTCTTTGTTGAGCACATTTCGTACGAAACAGCAGCTCAATGTGCTGAACAAAAAGAGGGGGAAAAAAAAGTTCAGCTTTACCCAAATCTAAAAGTTTACAGCCTATCGAGCGCCAGTGTAGCACCTCATTTGAAAGCTAAGACCTATAAAACTGATTTAAACTGATCTGTTTCCTCGCATTGTTGTCATGTTGTCGCAACCTTTTTTGACACTTCTTTTCATTGCTGTTTTGTTGCTCATTGTGGATTTTTTGTTGTTTCTTTGTAGCTTTTTCATTGCACATTTTTGTCACTTTTCTCTTTTTCTTTGGTTGCTTTTCTGTTGTGTTTCTGTCACTTTGTCGTCACGCTTTTGTCTCTGTTTTGTTGCATTTTAATCCTCGTTCTCAGCTCTTTTTTGTTGCTATTTTGACACTTTTTTCAAGAGGCTTCTAGATTTGGGTAAAGCCACACTGGAGACAATGTGCTTGGTTATCTGGGGTTGCTGCAGTTGCCTAAAGAACTAAATCATCTGACGACCTGAACACACTGAATTTTCCATCAATGGATTTCTTCTTCCCTTATGGCACTGACATATTACAAAATGACAGTGCCAGCATTCATTGGCTCATGTTGTGAAACAGTGGTTCAGGGAGTACAGGATGGATCGGCCGCCACAGAGTCTAGATCTTAAACTCATTGAGAATCTTTAGGATGTGCTGGAGAAGGCTTTGCGTAGTGGTCATGCTCTCCCTCTTGGTGAAAAAACACTGGGTATTTTGACATTGCAGAAGCTTGTAAAAACACTGAAATCACATAACTAGTAGAACTTCAAGGACACCGGTTTCGGATATGATTAGGAATTAGTGAGAGTCTTAAGAGGAACTATTAAAATCCCTTTAGCAACCCATACAAGGCTGGGCCATATCCATCCATTCTTCCATCTAATGTCCTGAAAATGAATGGGGCTCTCTTCAAATCGGCTGTTCTTCTGCCACTGTGATCTCCAAACACCGCGAGGAACTGGTGGTGGCCAGATTTGACGTGCTAAGGTTAACCAGTTGACACGCTGTTGTTTTGGGAGCTGACAGGATGAAGGGAGGAGGGGCAGCGGGCGGGCGGGGGTCAGCGGGAATAAAGAGCGAGAGGAGAGAGAGTTTCAAAGAGAGGCCAAAAGGCGCCCTCTCCTCCGGGACGCCTGGGATTCGGAGAGTGTCGTGGAGAGCGGAGGTATCGATAACGGCGCGGGACAGGCTTGTGTTTGAGGTTGGCTAGTTGTGGTAGTTCAGTAAACGGGACAGACTTTAGTGAGCTTTTGTGAGAACCTTGTTCATGGTTTGCACATGATTCGCAGAACTCTACTCCGTTTGTCACAGGGGGATATTTCTGCTCCTTTGAAGACATGTCATTCGCAGGACATACTGTATTATGCAAAAACCTTTTTAAGACGTTTATTCGCAGCTTCAAGAAAATATGCACTGATTGAAAAGTTTAACCCAAAAAGTTCAGTGCGTTGTGGTTGTGTTTTTTCCCCAAGAATCCAGAGCTTATCAACAGAACGTCCTACAAGAGCCACACTTCCTTCCTAAACCCTTGAGTTGAAGTGACCATTTCTTCCATTTTCATACATTACTCCATTAAGTCCCTGTTGTTTAGGCCCTATACCTGATTTTCTTTTTGAATTACAAACAATAAATAGGAAACCACTATATTAAAATGTCAGTTGTTTCCAAACCCATTACTAAGTTTCCTAATGCATCATCCAAATTCTTCCCAGGGACGAGTTTATTGGCACATTTCACTTTTCAGGGTCACTGCCACAGAAATGCTAAAAAACTAGCCTGAAAGTTCATGAAATTGTTACGAATGCTTTATATTTATATCCACGGCGTTTTTGTTCCACCTCTAGAAAAAATATCAGGAATAATACCCTTCACCCAATGCTTATAAACTAAGTAATATGATCATAAATAGAGACGCAAAAATTTTCCCCTGTGACAACCAACCCCAACTGACCAGCTGACAGTTTGAGCTAGTCCTCAAGCTTGAGAGCTCAATAATCATTCAAAGCTATGATAATCTATAGCTTTTGTCCTCATTTCAATGTCTTTTTTGTTTTTGTTTTGAAAACATATTACAACTGAATAATAAGGATGTTAAACTAGCAATCAGAGACACAGTGATTCCTCCCTTAGGAAGCAGGATCGTGGACAGCCAGAACACGCAGGATTGACTAATTTTCTCAAACATTCAACAAATGAACACAGAAGGCTAAATTCAACTGGACATTTTTATACTGCTGATGTTTTGGGTGGTGTTACCAGGGAAGTCCCCAAGCAAAACTTGCCACCAATGTTATCTGGTGACGTTTCAATCTACAACACCTGTGGCACTTATATGTCACCACTCAATCTAACAGCTTTTGAAGAAGAGAATTGGATGATTCTTGAAATGTCGGGAACTACTGTATGTATAAAAATGTCCGGTTGAATTTAGCCTTCTGTGTTGTATCTACCTGAATGATTGAGATAATTTTTTTGTCGTAATTCACAAATAGAATACAATCATATGATTTTTCTTTTAAAAGGAACAGGCCATCGTTTTTCCATACTGAGATATGTTCTTTCCTGAGCTTAGACGACTTGATTCGTACCTGTCTGGTCTTTGTGCGTGCGCTCAGTCCCACAAAACGATGTTGTTTGCATTTGGCCTCCCCCAGTATATTCCAATGGCCCCAAATGGGGTGAAGCTAGAAGTGACCACGCTCTTCCACGGAAGCGCACAAAGAGCAGACAGGTGCGTATCAACTTGTCTAAGCTCAGGCAAGAACATATCTCAGCATGGAAAAACTGTGGTCTGTTCCTTTAATGTAAACAAAATCAAAAATGAATGAGACCAACTGATGACATTGTTTCTAATAGGCCATAGTTCTGTCATCTGGCTCTAATTGAATGGTCAGATATCCAGTCCTGGCTTCAGTCCAGACTTTGAGTGACAGACTGGAGGTAGTCCAAGCCAATCGCGCACTCCCTCTGATTAATGCATGTAACTGCAGTACCTGCCACAGCTCATGTCAGCGAATCCTTATGAGACCACTCTGATAAATCATAAAATCAGCACTTCTCACTCATTTTAGATGCTTTCGTTGTGCGTGAGTGGCATTAAATCCACTCTCCTGTAGCAAAAGATGGCAGCAGTGCAGTTGCCCATTGGAGCTAAATGATCTTTTTTGTAGTTGTTTTGCTTAATTTTTGCATGTTTGTGGAGTCTTGACATATCTAACAGCTTAAAGCTTTAATAAAGACCAGGCGTTTTATGTGATCAGAAAAATAGGGACTGTTTTGGCAACTGCAAGCATAAGGGCTCCTAAAACATGAAGGTAATTCTGCAGCAAGGTACTCCTTATCCTGGCTCAGCTGCTCTTAAAGGAACAGGCCACCGTTTTTGTATACTGAGATGTATGTTCTTTCCTGAGCTTAGACGAGTCTGGTCTTTGTGCGTGCACTCAGTCACGCAAAAAGACCAGAGATGTTGTTAGCATTTATCCTCTCCTGATCTCCTCTATGGGGCCAGACGAGGTTGAAGATCAGTCAGGTATGCATCAACTCGTATAAGCTTAGGAACAAGAACATATCTCACTATGGAAAAACAGTGGCCTGTTCCTTTAAGAATGGGTCAAATGTAGGACCAAGACAGAATGTTTTTAGGTGACTCACTCTGAATCTTTCAGTGCTTCTATTGCATTAAGGTTATAATTTTAGTTTAGCACTTTGAGATTTGGTGTCAAATGTAAAGTGCATTATAAATAAAATTTATTATTATTATTATTATTATAATGTATTTCATTATGAGGCTTTTATTAGTTAACATTGTGTTGACAATAGCCACACTGCGAGGGATGACTTGACTTGACTTGTTAAAAAATGAAGAAACCTTTAGTACTTTGTAACCGGGAGATTTCTGTATTGTTTTTATTTCTTTTATTTTACCACTATTAGCACTGTAGCAGGGAGGAAATATTGAACCAAACCAATGTATTCACTTGTATTCTGATGCTTTTTAAAGGTCCCTGACCATATTTCAATGTCACTTTGCCAGAAAAGACATCAAATGCTCAGACAATGTGGACAAAGCCTTAAAAAAACTGACAAGCCTTTTATTTTTCATGTATTTTTGTGGCTACAAGAGAGATATTTGTCCCATGTCCGCGAGGATGTCCATCCTATTGTATTGCCTCTTCTACGTCTTAGTTGACACTTACAGTAAAATGGACTCAACTTGTATAGTGCTTTTCTACCTTTATCAGGTCCAAGGCACTTTACAGTAAGGAACCAGTCACCCATGCACTCTCTCATTCGTACACCAATGTACGCAGACACTGGAGGCAAGTAGGATGAAGTGTCTCGCCCAAGGACACAAAGACAGTGTGCATTTGCGGGAGCTGGGATTCGAACCCACGACCTTCCTATCCCGAGACGACCCGCTCTGCCACTTTTGCCACCGCCTCCCCTTAATGTATGTTTCACCTTTTTTTCAAACTCTATACCTTCTATATCACTCCACTGCAGCTGTTTGCAAACTAACAATGACCTATAGAGCTGGAACTAGCTTCGGGTAAAACAGCGTAAAAAGTGAAATAACTCCTGCCCTCAACTTAAAAAAAAAAAGGCACAAATGAACAGTTTCAGTTTGTGGGACCATGGTATATGCAGATTAAACAACAGGCATGATTTAAAGCACTTTGTGAAAGAACACTTGTCTCCATGTCGTGCGTTAAAACTGTATAATGCGCTGCTCCTTGTTTAATCCTTACTTGTTCCTGTTCTCTGTTGTGAGGGCGCAATGGACAGGAGCAAGCGGATCGTAAGATGCAACAGAAATCTTGCCAATAGACAGAAATGTCCTCTGGCCATGCACAAACCTGGTGACTGGTGAATTTGAAACTTTGAACATGATAGGTTAGATTAGAAATGTCTTACGGTTGTTCTTTGGGGAAAATAAGAATGACTGGTCACACTAGACGCCACCAATCCTTTTGTCATCCATCCAATCCATTCAAAAGGAATTACAAAGATTTCTTAAAAATGTATTTAAGTTACAAAACATGACAAATCATCGCAATCAAAATGTGCATCACAAAAGCCAGTATAAAGCATCACATGTCTCCTGAAAGTGAATTACTTGGGTGGGCTTTTACACTCAGGAATGAAATAACGCACAAATGTTTAGCTTTAAAGCTGTCAGCGCTAATAAATGTAGCATAATGATTTTCTCTGTTATTCCGTTGGGGACTTATTATTAGGTTAGCATCTCTCATTCATCCACATTAATAGTTGTACTGGCAGCGAGCCTCTCCCTCTCCCGGGCGACATTAACCTGGAAACGCTCGTATAGAAACCGCGCACAGGCTGACCGCTGCGGAGTTCAGCAGTGGGGCAGTAATGAAGCGTGGAGGTATAGGCTGCATGTCAGGAGGTTATTGTCGGAAATATAAGACTTTTTCTTTGTCCCATGCGGTGATTTGGATGGGAGTATAAGGGACTCCAGGCCAGAGGAGAGCTGGAGCAGGGCCATTTCTACGCTTAGATGGAGATGGGGAACAATGGAAGTCCAGGTGAAAGTAAAACGAGATGACAGAAAGCGATGCAGCTGGGGGAAATTTGTTTGATCAGTTTGTACAAAAGTAGAAAAGTTAAAGGAGATGCCAAAAAACGTACCTGGATTTGTGTTTAGCGTCATAATCCTGTGTGTGTTCATCGTGGTGCAATCGGTTTGCTAGAGCAGGCTGTTCAGCTGAAAGTGAAAGCTTGTTTTGCACAGTTTTATAATATGTTATTTCACCCGCCTTTTTAAAATTTCAACTTTTAAAACACGTCCATCAAATGCCACTTAGCTACAGGTTCATTAGTTGTGTGTTTTTTGCTTAAAAGTCCATGGTTAAAGACTTGTGTGTTGACTTCAGTTTTACAAGGATCAAATATGACAATATTTGGCCAAAGTGGCTGGTGCACGGGATGAAAAAGTATCTATATCTAAAATAGAAACCTACACCAGCTGTGGGCTAGTGTAGACTTAGCAGATTAGCAGAGACTTGTGGATGTATTACAAATCACCTTAAGACTTGTAGCTTTGACATCATTAGTGTCTGAGTACTTTATTATTCGGGGGAATAAAGAAACAACTCAATAAACAAATGTATTTTTTGGGGAGGAAATACAAAAAACCTCCTCAAGACTAATCGCTTTGTGAAAAAAATCCAAGGACATTAGTGACCTTTTAAGATAATTCTTATTGATGGATCATGAATTACATTAGTTGAAACATATCAACTGTACGCTATACGTCTAAATATACTTTCCTATGTGTAGCTTTTATGACTTCATAAACCTTTGACATACAGAGACCATTAGGACAGGCAGTGGTGCATTCAGGGAACAGTAACACGAGAGGAAAACGCAAATCTTTACCCGCTGAGTTTTGGCAGCCGGACCCCATCACTCCACAGTAACTCAAAATATATAGTGTACATTATTACTATGAGAGACATAAAAGGAGAATGGTCGACTGTATTGTCTGATTTGTCCTCTGCATTTGAGTCATCCTTCAATAACACTGGGGTTAAAGTGAAATGAAAGTATATAGAATACTAATAATCATTGCAAAATTAGATTAAAAGTGAAGACAGAAGTGCAGCTAAAATGCTTTCAGTGTCTTAATCACAGCTAAATAGAACTGTTTTCAGCCTGTCTCATATTTTCTGGAAGACTGGTCTAGATTTTAGCTGCGTAAAAACACCGTGTTTAGTCCTTACTCTAGGATCAGCAGGAGACCATTTTCCTGAAGTTCTCAAAGACCGAGATGGTTCGTATGGACATAGACTTGTGCTCAAGCAGAGCTGTTTTAAAGCCAGTGCAGAGACCAGAGCACTGGACTAATAGGGTCGTATTTCCTGTATCTAGTCAGGACTCGAGCAGCAGCGTTCTGGCTGTACTGCAACAGTGAGCAGCCGTTACAGTAACCTGCATGTAGACAAATGCATGGATAAATCTCTCCGCTTTAGACACTCCTTTGTTCCTGAAATGTTTTTTGTAGAGGATAAAAAGGTGCTGATGGTGTTAACTAGAGGTCGATTTAAAAATGTCTCATCTCTGTAAAATATGTCAGTATTGGAACTGTGACAGCAGGGGGTGTATGATTTATTCAGGACATTCATGTTTAGTACGTACAACAGAGATGATCCGATCATGTCTACATACTTTTTCACCATGATATAAAAATTCAACATTTGCCAACTCTAGCGTCGCCCGCGCTGGAGGCGCGTTAAAAGCTTACCATTTGCGAAAAGCTTCAAAACGCGCCGCACAGGAGGCGTGTGACTCGCTGCGGGATATTTTGACGCTCCTTTGAGGTGCATCCTCTATGTATTTTCAATGTAAACCTGCCGCGTTTGGTGTGAATGCACCTTTAGGCTCTGACTGAGCTTTATCCACTGCAAAAAACGGCAAGTCTCTATCGACATTTTGGAACCTTCTTCACCGCGTTGTTGGCTCTCTGTCTAGTTCAACGATAATAAAAGTGATTAATGTTTTGTTTTGGTGTTTTGGTACAGTCTTGTTGAGTCTCGCCTCTCCACACATGCCACACTTGCTCTGTCTGGGTTTTGCGGACATGTTCTATGGCTCTCTTTCCGGGACGAGACATCGGTCATTGGGGGCTCTCCTGCGGCAGTTACACATTGGCCCAAGCCCCATTGTTTGTGTGCGGACGATCAAACAGTGCACTGCTAAACAAACAGGCGGCCATGATGAATTTTTAACTCCAAAACACACAGAGGAGGGAACACAAACTACAGGCTTTGATGCAGACCACCTACGAAGGGCTTGGTTACTCCACACACACACATTTGAAGCAGCGATTTATTCTTAAAAGATTTGGTGGTACTTGGCAAGGCATCATTATTGGATTGCCAAGTGTAAAATCCACTGCAGCTCATAATAATAATCATGGGATACAATGTCCAAGCTGCGTATTGTTACGTTGTAGCACAATCATTGATTGAAAAAAAAAAAAAGTTTTGTTCATGTCCTGTTTATTGATTCATCCAAAGCAGCAGCTATCGAAACCTGTTGTATCTTTACTTTGTGCTTGTACATTTTACTGTCCCAAGATAAATTTGTCCTGCGTCTTGAATTGAGTTTGCATAATGTGTTTGTGTGATAAGATCTTTTTTCTTCATTTAAGTGTAGTACCACTAACATGTACATTAGTGTTCCCCCTGGGGCCAGGACTGCCCTGAAAAATCCCATAGAGAGATACTATAAGCCCCATCAAAACGAAGACAAGTTCAGGCCTAAACACAAAAATATTTTATGAAACACTAAAACACAAAAATGTACAATATCGGGTCTATTTCCAATGTCAAAAAATGTGGGGGGAAAAAAGAGAGAGACATGCATATAATTGGAAAACATGTGGAAAAAGTGTGAAGAAAAAGTTTAAAAAATAAATTCAATAAAAGTGGATGAAAAAAGCGGGAAATAATGGGGACATAATTGAAAAAAAAAGTGTGATTTTTTTTATGGTGGGAAAATGCTGTAAAAAAAAATGGGAGAAAATGTGGAAAGTGTGTTTCTTCTTTACCCTTTTAGCATGTTCAAGACAGATCTTTTTTAGCGGCAAAGCAATGTAAATGTAGGTGTTTGCAGCACATCTTTTGCATATTTCCCATGGTTTGCAAAAATATCGTTTTTGAGAAAGTCCCCAAAATATTGAGATATTAATTTTACTCAGTATTCATTGTGCTTTCTACTGTTTTAGCAGATCTATCTAGTTGGAGGATTAGCCTATTGTGCATGTTTTGAGTTGGCGGGGACCCCAAGGAAACCCACCCAGAAACAAGCAGACCATGAAATTTATATTATGATGTAAAAAAGGATACTGTTTCTTGTATGTTCTCGTCCCAAAGGAGCTGTTACAGCACAGTGCAGAAACACATGTCTGCCGTCTGTATATAGCCCGATTACATTACATTGCCTTGCTTTATGTGATATCCTCAAATCCATGTTGGTTTTCTTTGCTTTGAAGCGTGCAGCGTTTGGGGATCGACCAGACCATTTCCAAGTCTAAGTGCTTTAACACATGCCTCCAGCGCTTGTGCAGTTACGTTCAATTGGCCCTGGCTCTTGCCGCGTGGAAACTCTTGTTAGCCTGCTGTACTGACAAAAAACGATTTGTTGTCATATGTAAAATCGCAGACGCAGCGATACGGGCAACAAACTCATTAATGGGCACAGGCTGCTTAATGTATTTTTCCAATACCCGTTGGCTTTTAGCCATCAAACATCGCAAATCATGAAAGATTCAGTGTTTTATTGTTAAAGGAATAGGCCACCGTTTCTACATACTGTGATATGTTCTTACCTTAGCTTAGACGAGTTGTTTTGTACCTGTCTGGTCTTCACCCGTGCCTTCTGTCACGTAAACACAGCACAGACGGCGTTAGCATTTAGCCTCTCCTCCTCTCCACTATAGCTCCAAACGAGGTGAAGATAGAAGCTACCAAGCTCTTCCACGTTTTCCCTATTTAAATGTTTTAAATGATTATCTCGCATGTGAACTAAACTACAGCTCAAGTCGATACAACACTAGGTCACATGACTGTTTAGTTCTGAAAAATGGACTCGTAAAGAGTGACACAGGAAAAAGATGCTTTTCTTTTTATGCTGCCCACAAATGGAACAAGCTACAAAGACTTTTACAATTCAACTCTTTAGTGCCTCTTTCACATCTAAAATGCTTAGTACTAGATTTGTATGAAGAAAATTGTACCTGCTTTAATTGATATTTATAACATTTTCTAAATATTGTGAATATTGTATTGTTGTTCTTTGCAATGAAACAGGGCGCTCATGAAAAAGAGAGTCTTGTACTCTCATTGGGCCTTCCCTGTATAAATAAAGACAAAATAAAAATAAAAATGTGGTTATGTGAACTGTTACACTACAAAAGTATAAATACACAAAATTAAGCAATGTAGATTTTCTAAGCGGATAAAAGGGGGAACTATATTGTAAGACGTAATAATACCAGGAGTAGTTCGGCGTCCACACAGTAAAGTGAAGCTATTACTGCGCAAATTTCGAACTACTCCTGGTATTATTACGCCTTACAAGATAGTTCCTCGTTTATCCGCTTAGAAAGTCCACATTGTTTAATTTTGTGTAGTTTTTACAGATTACTCAAAAATACGTGAATGTGCCAAGGCAAAACTTCAGGCATGTTTTTAATGAGGGAATGACATAATAACATGATGTGAAGCTTGAAAAAGTCGATTTTGCATAATACCCCCCTTTAATACAGAAGCTGCAGTTACGCACCTGAGGTGGCAGTAGTGAGTATAAAATCACAAACTTGCATCTAGCCCCTTTAAGATAAGAAGTAGCGTATAAAAGTGTCCTCTGAACTAAAAACTAAATTTCATGCTTTTTGTGGGATTAGATACACGTCCTATGGCCACTAAACATCATCTAATAATATGTTTATGATGGAGAAACCATAGAAATTATAGATATAGTATGACTAATATTTTAAAATTTGTATAGGAATAGAGCGCTCATGTTAATCAGGTCCGTGACAACAAATGCACGCATTTGTATTGGCACAGGCTCAGACCGCTAAAGGCATATCTAGGATTTATCTGGGTGGAACTTTAACTTCCATACAAGAAAAATATTGATTAGATTGGATTTGTTCTGTGTCTGTTAGGGCTTCGTTGATATGAAAGTGAGTGAAACACAAGAGTGAAGCTGTTTACAAAAGGCAACACTGCAAACTTTGGTGTCCAGCGCCGCCTGCTTTTGACCATTAAATACGCCTCATGTGCAGAAGGTTCAGTGCTAGTCTCGGGCCTCCACTGTGTAGAAGTGTAGGTATTTGGTTGGAGCGAAGCCGCAGGATCTTGGTCAAGAATACCGAGCTGGAGGCTAGTCTACTAAGGTTAAGGAGTACTTATAGGTCATGTCATAATCTCTGGTGGAGGACCAATATAACTCTATGGTAGAAAGTCAGGTTTTGTAAGAAAATTCACAAGCCCAGTGTATTATTTTTTTTATAGCAGAAAGTCCTCTCTACTCGCCAACATCACGCACATGTTTTTAAATATTGTCTCCACTTTTGGATGCCTTTCATAGAAAATAATAGGACCTTAGTTTATGTGCAATGACAGAAAAGACAATGAACTATGAGATAGGTTTTGTTTCATGTAGATTCTCCCAGTAACGGCAAAGAAATAACCCAAAAAGTAAGAGCAGTTCAACAGTTACTATAGTTTACCACCATGGAATTTGCAGTTGCCCAGGGACTGCAGCGTAGCGCCTGGCGTGGCATCCTGACTCTGGAAGAACATGCAAACTGCACACAGAAAGCCCAGAAGGTCCGGGGATTGAACAAGGGCTGCACAGTATATCGTAAAAAATGCTGTGAGGCACCGTGCTGCCTGTATAAGTTGTAGTTTTGTGGAGGAAAGTATGATACCTTGACAAGAGTTTGAAAAATCCACACCTAATGATCCCCTATCGGCTCGTACGGATTCGAACTGGACAGTTTCTTGTTGTGAGGCCACGAGGCTGTGCAACCATCACAAGATAAAGATTATAATGTCCTTGAAGGCCTTTGATTGACTTCATTTGTCCGAATCTCTCCTGACAGACGATCACAAGCTGAAATCACATCTGTAATCCATGCGGTGTTAAAGTAATCCCGGGTTAAGCCTCACATTGATCCCTCACTGGGAGAGAGGAGGGGGTCGGCTGTAGACTCCATTTCTAAACCCGTACTCACGGGTTTAACTTTGTAGTCTCGGAGGAGCTCATAATCGTGGGGTTGCACCTGCACTGTCTGACCGCGCAGCAACTGTCGGGCAGCTGTTGGTCCCCTTCAGAGGAGAAGATTAAACTGAAGCAAAACGGTCGAGTAGAACAAATGACTCCTTAGATCAGTGGTCGTCAAGTTGTGGTACGTGTCACAGTGATGGCACATGGCAGCTCCACGCTCTTGAGGAGGGAATTTCTTTTAGCCACTATAGACTATAATGTAAACGCAGTAAATTGAGCAATCTTTTGCTGTCAGTCAAAGCAGTATCTGTCAAGCACACTCGTATAATTCATTTATTTGACATAATCTGGATGTGTGTGAAGGATTGTGAGAACTAGATATGAGAAGTGTGGTCCTTGTTCTAGTAGAGCATGCATATATTCTACTCTGTCATGGCTCAATCCAAGAATTCACGCCACAATGGGCACCTTAATATATGAAAGGCCTGTTTTTATATTTCATCAAATTGTTAATTTAAATTCTGTGCATAATCGTGATATAAAAATTGCATCCAATGGTCATACTGTATATGTATTCGTAGTAGTAGAAAATGATTGTCCTCATTAGGAAATTAATTTGCCGTGAGTAATAACATTCACAAATCCAAACATAGACAACAATTCATGGCGGTGGCCATGCGAACTTCCGGAAGAAGGTGAATTGGACCTATAGGATGTGCCTTTATAAAAGCACAATATCTTTGCAGTTTCTGAGTGTAGTGTGAAATCTCTGGTTGTATTTACGGAGGGAAATGGGGCAGCGTGTGAATGACCTTTCTCAGTGAGAACCAGCTGTAAAAGCAAAACAATGGATAGAGACGCTAAAAATATAATCTATAGTCTATAAGCAGCAGCTGCTGATGACATCATCACTGTGAGACCAAGGCGAAGTTCGTCACTCGCCGATGTTTGCTGGGTTTCAGATGACATCACAACCTGTAGTTTTTACAACAACAAATAGGAGCAGTAACAGTTCCAACTTTAATATGTTGATCTGGCAGCACTATGGCATTACATATATACAGTGGGTTTGTATTTGGCCGAAATCCAAAAGAAAGTCTAGGAAGCTGACCAAATTACCTTTTTTCCCCACTGTCCAAATCTCAATCAGAAAAAGTAATTTACAAGCCAGTTGTAATATAAAGCATTATGAGGTTGTTGACTCACGTTACGAACTTGATATTGACAGGTAAACACTGTCGTCAGACCAAGTCATCCGCCAAAGTGCCCGCCAGGAAGCAGCTTTTCTCAAGTGGGGTGACCTCACGGTTAAACCTGGACCTTTCCATTTCCTCTATTTTTTGTTTCAGCCTCTTTAAAGGAAACATGCTTTATTTGGTCTTTTGTATATGGAAGGAATTTCTGCCCTTGAGAAGGCGACATCTCTGAGTGGAGGATCACTAAAACATCCATTACAGAAAAAATCTCCAGGATTGTTTTGAATGGTAAAAAGCAAAAATGTCTGCTTTAGGAGACATATCCTGTAAAATCTGCTATTTAGAGCTGCAAACTATGTCATAATATCCTTTCCTCGTCAAAAACATTTACACGGAGTAATATTCGAATCAACTCTGGGAGTTCATTCCGGGAGTTGTATCATTAAGACCGGCCCACTTGTTCCCAAAGTTTATGTCTTTTAAATGTATAAACTATGAGGTTCTCGGATTGCATCGCTCCCAGTAAATGGCACTTCCTCTTTTCGCATGGGCCACCACATGTATGTCTCCACAATCAGAAGACGGAGTTATGCAGATTAAATATATATTATTTATCCACTTTTTACACATGGGTCGCTTGCCTATCTTTTTCAGCGTCACCTGCCTTTTTTTGTCCTCTTATTTGCTCTTGCGTAAACACCTCTTCAGCAAGAGGATTGGACTGTGCTGCTAATATTATGTTCTTATAGCCAGACCTAATTCATACCTGACAGTTTTGGCTACAACTGTGGCCTTCCTCAGAGGCGGCACGTGGTGTTTCTGATTTCAACAGTTTTTGGCTCTGTCTTCCTGCTCATAGTAGCAGGCTGACAGCGCCGTCTGCTCCGACCTCTTCAGAAATGTTTCCAAGGTGTGGGAAAGTTGGTACGCCCCTTGTCCCGGTTCACAGTCTGGGGAGCTCGCTGCCGAACCTCGATGGCTTCTCTGATCCAGCTGTGGTATTTGTTTGTCGTCTGGTGGCTCGTGTGCAAGATGGGGAACCACCTCATGGATTGGGACAATGCTCATGTCATCGGCACTGTATCATTCCCACTGCTGCCTGCAGAGGACGCTCAAGACAAATTCGAAATCCCGACCTGCCCAGTTCGTCACTCTTTACTTCATTGCCAGGGTACCCAAAAGTAATTTTTCAAGCCTCAATAATCTATATATTCCCTTAATAAAGTATGTTTTTACAGCCTTTTGCAGAATATATGCTTAAGTGACAGCTTGCCCAAACATGGCAAACACATGAGAGAAAACTGTACATGAAATTGCACAGGAACAAACATGCATAAACACCATGAAGCACAGAGGAAACAGACTGGACACTTTTATGCAGAAAAACCTCCCTTTTCTCACAGAAATGTACCATATAAAGACGCGTGTATTGTTTCTCATGGGAAATAATGTTATTCCCGCTGTAAACAGTCACAGGCTCCGTTCAGTACAATAGGCTGCTTCACTGTCTGCCTCTTAATACAAACTCTATGAGACGACCTTCGATTGAGCTCAAATATGCGCCATTGTATTGTTGATGAGACGGTTTTAACGCCAGACTATTATTGTGAAGGACAGGAAGTCAGATAACATTGAAATAGTACGTGATGTCATAGTGTTTCTTCAGAGGAGTCATTGAATCCAGACTAATACGTCCCATGCTTTAGTCTTTATCTGGTGACATTTCTCTTTTAGACACGATTTAGTCTTAACTTATACTGCTTTGGGCCCCACTTGTACTAAACGTAAAGGGGGTAATTTACTAAGCATTTGAACACATACAAACACGGTAGTGTGTACTAAAGTGTAGCAAAAAGCAAGCAATATGAGGATGAGAAAATGCAAAAAACAAATATGACGGCAGGTATACATTTTTGTGCAGGACAATATATTGCAGTTTGCGCACCAGTGGGCGTCCAAAATGTTTGTATCTGGCTCATTTACAAAGATAAAATAATAATTGAGTGGTTTTCATGGTGTACGAGGTTACACAGAAAATAGGGAGTTCAGCTTCCCGATGGTCCTTTGTATGAAGCTGTTTCTCAGTCGACTGGAACTGACCCATAGATTCCGCAGTTCATGTATCGTCAATGTGAATGGAGCGCACATGTGTGGTTAATTACTGTGCGTGACGTCAGGGCGGTGTGGACAGTGCAGCGGGTGAACGCGGTGTAAGGAGGAAGGTGTCGCATACATTCGGGAAAAGGACACAGGAGATTATCTGTCTGAATTTGGAGCAATATTTTGCTGTAGGATGTCCTCCCACGCCTGTAACGTAACTTCAAGTGCAAAATAAGGGATTCAATCTCTGACCTGAGCGAAGGGTGGGCTAAAATCATAAAAACTCTAGAGCAATTCACTACTGACCCAGCTCTGCCACCCTCAAGAGCGGCTCCAAACACCGGTAGGCCAGAGCTGTCTACGGAGAAAGGCTGAGGAAAGCGCCTCTTAACCCGGCCACACTCCCTTGAAGAGCCACTGCGAGACAGCACGTTGGTCTGACTCAACACTTCAGGGTTTAAAGAATAATCTAATCGAATGTATTAGCTTTTGCGTTCTTAACAGACATTTATAAAAGTAAATGTACCTACAGGCTGCTGATCTTTTGAGAAAGGTGACAAAGCACGAAGAGAAAAACCTTTAATTTCTAGCATGATAATGGCGCTCCAGAGTGCATGCTGAACCTGGAAGGAAAGCCAAGGGAAATTTTAAAAGACCAAGGGCCTGACACGATAGTGCGTAGTGAAGCGGTGTAGCAAGTACAGTTGAGATCTGCGTGACCAAATAAATATGCAAAACAGGCTGATTTTGCCACAATGTACAACATTTGAGGCGGAGACAATACAAATGATATTGTTAAGTGGGTACTGTCATATTTATCATGACTGCAAGGAGTAAAACTGCATGAAGAATTAACACGTTTGAGAAAGAGGACATTATAATGCAGTTTAATGCGTACCAATATTGGAATAAAACCGCGTTCAAATGTTTGCATCTGGTTCATTTATAAAGATAAAATTCAAAATATTGTTTTGGGGGTTATTAAGAAAGTACACGCTACCTGCAAGTCTTTTGCTTTGGCTCTCGTCTGTATTCCACTGGAGCAGTTCACAGCAGCTGCTCATCAAACGGCTTCCAGAGTCTGTCCCACGTCCTTTTGGAGTCCTTATGAAAGGCTCAAGGTCTGTGTTCTCTGAATTGGATGATTCTCAAGGATACACAACACGCTGGTCCTTTCAACCCTTTGCATCTCTAATCTCACAATTTTGCACCTGGCTTAGTAAATCAGGCCCAAAGTGTAAGATGGTGATAAAAAAATATTACCAAATACCTATAAAAAGCATTGCAGTATACCCCCAATTTAACTCTTTTTTTATGCACAACTTTTATAGGCTACATACAAATTGTAACCTTTGAAAACTTGATTTTGATTCATCTGCGATTAACTCTCAGTGCTCGGCCTGTACATCAGATCTGCACATGTGCTCGGCTGTATCACCTTTCTCTCTCGTTTCCACACTTCAGAGCGCCTCCCCTGGGTGCTGCGTGTTTATGTGATGTTGATGCGTGGGGAGTGCACGAACAGGCAGGTGTCACATTTGTCCGATTGCTTCCTACAGCGGAGCCAAACCTGAGCCATTCGTCCTGTCAACACCAGCGCTCAGCCAAAACTTTCCTTCTCAACCACATTAGGACCTCAGGCAAAATGTATATACAGCACTGCACTTGAGCTATGCTGAAGTTTTTGCAGCCTACGTCAGGCCGCAGATGGAGTTACCGTGTGATTCATTGGGTTTTAGAAGTTGCTTAGTTGCTCGAAGACCGTGTGGGGTCTTTCTGTTTGGACTTTGTTTGTTCTTGACATGTTTGGATGGTTTTATTCTGGTATTCCCCATCAACCTGTGCCGGCCCAGAGGGGAGTGAAACAGCTCAAACAAGTGTTGCCTGGTAGCCGGGTTCTTTTTGTTTTGTTTATTTGGCTGCGACAGTGCCTTCCACTTCCATCCTTTCAAACACACGCTGCTCTCCACCTTTTTGACCTTGAGGGCCACATTTTTCAGTTAAATGCAATCCCAGAAGCAGCGATATGACCGATTGCTCTCGGTGGGTTACGGCACCAATTTCTGTAAGTCGCGAGCCATTGGGGAACATTTCTTTCAGTTATTTATAGTAATTTATCCATTTTATATTACTGTGTATTCAGAGCTTTTATCGTCACAAAAAAACGAGAATAGACTTTCTAATCATCAGTTCGTCTTTTAACATGATTAGCTAACACAATGTACCATTAGAACACTGGAGTGATGGCTGCTGGAAACGAGCCTCAGTGCACTTATTACTCCATTAAAAATCACCAGCTTGAATAGTCATTTACCACATTAACAATGTCTTTAGAGACTAGACATTGTTTCAGTCAGAAATACAGTCTAGACTCTATACTGTATTTCTGACGTGTAAAGTTATCTATTCTTTCAAAACAAGGACATTTTAAGTGACCCACAACTTTTTAACGGCAGTGTATGTCACACAGAGTAAGTAATTTTAATCAAACTGCTAGCATATTGTGTAACTACATTCTGTAACATCATCATCATCACTCTACAACATTTTGACCCAACATGGCCATTTGGTTTGTTTTCTGCACAGAAAAGCTCTCGATCTCTGACCAGCTGCTCATCTGTGTCCCCTGTGTCTTCCTCAGGACAGCCCGCCACAGCCCAACATGGAGGAGCGGTTGCGTTCGGCTTCCACGGTGGATGAGCTCATGAGCCTCATCTACCCCTCCTTCTGGGCGGCTCTCAAGTGCAGGTCCAAGCTGACCGCCGCCGGGTCGAGCTCCAGACTCAAGGCCCAGGTTCAGGCACGGAGATCCAGGCCTCACGCCGAGACAGACGAGCCCACGTACGCCGCGGCCTACCTCAACCTAGACCTGCTCAAAAGTACGGCGCTTTTCATGTTCTTTATTTCTGTCCAATGCTATGCGGAACTGTTGAGATGAAGAAGCGTTAGTAATATAGCTCAAGTAAGAAAACAAGTAGAGTGTAAAAGTAGGAAGTACAAATCATCTAGGAAAGTGTTGTGAACAATAACTTTTCAGCTACAGCTTGTACAAAAGTGTATGAATTGAGCTCTACAAAGCTAGGAGGCAGTCAATATGTAAAACTGTATACTTAAAGAGTTCTCTTCCACAGAAGTGACGATAAACTGACTTCTTCTTTCGCGTGTGCGCAGGTATAGAGTCTGAGTGGAGGAAGACGCAGTGCGCGCCGCGGGAGGTGTGCGTGGATGTGGCCAGAGAGTTCGCAGCCCCCACGAACCGCTTCTACAAACCGCCCTGTGTGTCTGTGTTCCGGTGTGGGGGCTGCTGCCACTCAGAGGACAAACAATGCCGAAACATCTCCACAGGATACGTCAGCAAAACCGTGAGTACGACTATGAGCACAGTTGTAGATTTCATTGTTGGCTTGAATAAGTTTAGAACATTTTCCATCCATCCATCCATCCATCCATCCATCCATCCATCTTGTGGGGACAGCCTCACGATGCTTGGGCTACGTAACAGGATCTGTTGGTCTGTCATAAGGAGCTTCTAAACCGCTCTTCGTCTGGAGCATGAAGTCCCCGGCAACATACATTTGCTCCTATTCGGGAGCTCAAACTTCTGCACCACGTTAAGGTGCATTCGAGGAGTGGAACATGCACTAACCTCATCCTTATCTCCATCCAAGTTGTGACATAAGCCACATACCCCCAATTTCTCATTGTACGACACTCCTTCTGGGGCTTTTTAAGTTCTATTCTAAAACATTTTAGTTTTTTATACTCGTAGGGTTAAAGTTAAAAGTGCATCATGTAACTTTTTATGCAGAGTTAGTGCGTGTCTGTGACACAGTGGTGGTATGGGTGTCCATATGGCACCTTTATTTTCCGCCCCAGGGTACTCTATGACGCTCCAGGATCAATTCTTTTTAAGGTTTATGGCAGGTTTTCACTGCTGATGGAACTGTCTCCATGGTTACATGTACGTTCCATCCAGAAAACCTACCAGAAACCTGAAAGAAAGTTGATCCTGGACTGTCCTATAGGCCCCCGGGATGGAAAGTGAAGGAACCATGGTAACCACCCACACAGCCGCATAAAAAGTTACAAAATGCCCCTTTAATGTTTGTGTCCTGCGGTCATCAGCTCTGCCGTGTGACTGTGTGGTCAGGTGGAGTTGCGGCCTGTTCTCTCGCTCTGCTGGGGTCCTCTTGCGGCTGCCCGGCTCGCTGCCTGCTCATAAATCACTGAGACGGATTGACCGGACTGGGAACTGGTGTGGCCCAAAGCGCAGATTTAGAAGTCATTTTATGTGCTAATATTTTGTCGCTGAATCATGTGAAAAGGCATTGAGTTACAGCTCAGCAGCGGTAAAGCAATTACTCAACTGTAAGACAAAATGATTACTGTACAGTCACTGTGGGGCAGCTGCAGTAGCTCTGTTGATAAAGACATTTAACAGCTAATCCAGAGATTTGACAGCTCGGTCCTCGTGTTGTAGTTATGTCCTTGGACAATACACCCACATTGACTGGTTGGTGAGGTCGTAGAATTCAGCATAGGCTCATGCGTTATCCTGGGTCAAGATTATCCTCCTGCAACGTTTTAAAGCGAGACAAGGTGAAATATCTAACATGCAGTGGTCAATTTTGAGATTTGTTTCCCTTAACACATTAGTCAAAGTAAAATATAGACCAAACTCATCCATTACAATATTTATTTTTTGACGTTTTGCCGACTTGCGCTTCGGATTTTCCCATGACATCACTACAACATGGCCGTGCTTTTGCTGTGTTTCCCACACGTATCCTTTCGCAAATACTGACATGTTTGGTTTTCACGTAACGCACGGAATCCCCCCTGACAAGACAAACGTCTGGGGGCATACAGTACCCGTCAAAAGTTTGGAAACACTTTTTATGTATTGGTATTTCCACATGTTCAACACTATTTACATCGTGTGATTCTTATTGAAGACATTAAACTATGAATGAACACGTGGAATTATGTAGGAAACACTGAGAAAATGTCAAAGTTTCAATTAGATATCTCTGAATATAGTGATTTCTCCTGCAGTGTCTTGCCCTAGGTCGCCTGAAAATAAAACAATTTGCAGATGATGTTTTACACCTTGTTATGAACAGAATGTACAGAAATGGACTTTTCCCCGATGTGTCCTCGTGTTACTGTTTTTAAATGTTTGACCTAAACCTCAGCACGTTTAGAACCAAAGGGAAGTGGAGTATTTTGCTCAGCTTGTGTCCTAATCTTTTACAAACTCTGGCAAAGTGAGCTCAGCAGATTAAACTCGTTGTTGTTGGACAGAGTGCAGGCTCATTAAGCTCGGGTCCACCGCAGTAGCTGAGTGACTTACAGCAAAAGCAGTTACAGTCACTGTCAAGAAGCAGAGGTGCAGCCAAAGACAGTGAAGAGAGCAGGGACCAAATCAAGGGGAAAACTCTGACTAATCAGCAGTGGACAACATGCAGTAGTGTGACTCTGTAAGTGATCTCTTATTTTGGAAATGAAGGGAAAAAATGTGTGGAAAGTTTGATAAAAGCACAATATTGGATTTATTGTCACATCAATCCAATATATCACCAAAACCGATTGTTTTGGTGATATATTTTCACCAAAACAATCGGTGAAAATATATCAAATAAACCTTCAGTGTGATCTTTAGGATAGAAAACAATATTCTGCACTTATATAATATATATATATATATGTATATATATGTATATATCATTTATTTTAAAGGGACTATACGAAGTTAAAAAAAATTAAAATTATGTATTTTCCTCCCCCTACATGTTCCAACAATGTCCTAATGTGTAGAATGAGCCCAGACCTATTCACCACAACTGCCTCTAAAATCTGCACTGGTACTCCAAAATGTGTTACTTCTGGTCCGAATTGCTGTCATGCATGAGCTTAATATGGAAGGTGCAGTTACACGTATGACCTGAGGTGGCAGTAGTACTTGCATCTAGCCCCTTTAAAGTCAAATCACTCTTGTTAATTTTTTTTTTTTCTTCAATTTAAAGCTGTGAATGTCACTTGTGTGAGCTTTGCTAATACTCAATTTTATGTTCTCTTATTTAAGCGTTTTCACCTTTTGCTGTGGATTACGTTTGGCTTCTTCTAAAATACAGAAAAGCCATTGAGTGGAATGCTGTTTCCATTATTTAGTGAGGTCCAAGTTCCTTACCAAACAAGCAAGTGCTAGACAATTCTTTGGGGATTTTTTTGTCCTCTGACTTTAACTAATGCTTCCATGCCCTGGGTCAACCTTTCAGGAGCAGTATAGTGCAGCGCCCGGGCCCTTTGAGGAGGGGTTTAACTCAGTGGTGGAGCACAGACAAAGGTTTTAATCCGTCATCTTTATTGGGTTGTTTGTGAGGGCCTTCCGCCTCAAGAGGCTTCGTCAGAACTGGCTGGTAGTTGTTGTTCTAGTACAGAGGGTTTACCTTGTTTCCACTGACTTCGATTATAAAACTCTGCTAAGTATCAGCCTTAACACCTCTGTTTACTCTGACCTGGTATTTGCTCATTAGCTTTCTATTAAAGACATGGGCAGCAGCAGTGTTGTTTTTGAAGATGAAGGTTAAAGCAGTACTAAGTAACTTATTTACCTTAATAAATCCTTTTCGTAGTCCCTGTGCGGGTAATACAAGTGTTTATGGGATGATTGGAGGGTCTTTCATCTCCCCCTGGTGTCTCTGGCCAGAAAACCATGTTTGCAACTTGACTGCCCCCGGTGCGGAGCCACCAATACACACTAATGTAATCACGAAGAAGAAGCTAACATGCTAACGGGCAAAGCTAACTGCGGGCAAACGTCACTTTAAACAGTATTTACAGCCAAGTTTGAGTGAAAAAAAATATTTCCGTTGTATAATTGGATGCACAGTCACCCTCTCTCCCTTCGCCTTTCCTGTCAGCGTAGTATTTACTCTCCAAGACAATTAATAAATTAAAAAATCGTAACTTGCTACTACACCTGCAGTTGCGCTTATGGCCTCTAGGGGGAAGAGTTACTTAGTACTACTTTAACAGGCTGTACTAAGCTTTGTCAGCATGAACATGATTTTTCCCAAAATCGGCTGCTCTCCTTATCCTCTGATCATCGCTTTGAGATTTGTATTAACAACTCAGTCTGCACATTTGCTCATCGACATGCTTTCACCGTTCATACGCAATTTTACTGGGGAAAATTGAGTGAAAGTCTCTTTCTTCACTAAAATGACCTCCTTCACACATCTTCAAAACCATCTCTCCTCCTTGGCTACAGCATCCTCGAAACTAAAAGCAACCCAGAACAGACAGAGACAGATTAGGAGCCTTTATCCACGATGGAAAACTCCTGTATGACCAAGAGCTTATGCAAACATCCACGATGGTACATTTGCCCAATGATGCAAAGATTAGCTTTTCAGTCTCCACTTCCGCCAGCGTACACATCACTTATGTACTTTGGGCAATACTTGTCAGTGTTGAATATTGAGAGATACTTCAGCAGCCTAAAACATGCAGTGGGCTAATCTTCCATATCAAAGATCCTTATTCAGCATCAGAATGCGCTGCTGTACCATTACCTCACATAAAGCTCTTTCAATGCTATAATGAATTTCCTTGTATATTCTTGCAGTGTTTCCCTTTATCTCAGTCGACATTTGTGCAGGTGTTTAGTCCATTACTCAGTATGGACTCGTAGTTAATGAACTGCCTCCATCAGTTTGACAGTGCATTGTTTTAGCGCAGCTGCTTTGTCCATTTCCGAAAAGCGTTCCCCCGAAATGAGCTGTTCCTGATAGACAGGCCCGATAACTTCACTACATCCACTCAATCAGCGCAGGAAACACACTCTGGCACCAGCAATGAGCACATTGCAAAAACAAAATAAGAAGTGACTTTGGTGATCTTTGTTACAGTTGTTTAGAGTTTAGATTTGCCAAGTCGTTAACTTCACCTTCAAGCTGCATTCTCGTGGTATTTGTGTGTCTGAACCAGCAGTGGTTTGAGCCAATCGTGTGGCAGTATTGCCATAAGTGGGCAGGTTTAGTTTAGTCTTTATTGAAGGGACAGTGCACATAGGGCCTCATTTCCTAGTTATCCAGAGTGTTGCTAATTTCTGGAGGTATTTCTTTTGTAATTCATGCAGTTCTAATATTTGAAGAGTTACGTGGCGCTAGGCTAGTGCAAGGCTAGCGCATTTCTACGATGTCAGCTAGCCTGCATTAAAAACAGTCTGACCCGCTCCACAGTGCACCTGAGGCAAATCACTTATAACACCAGACTAACGATTTAAACGTCTGTGTCGATAGAATATTTTTTAACCATTTTGCATTTAAAATAATTTATAATTGAGCAGCATCAGCTTCGTGGTTGTATAAGCTACGTAGCGGCGGAGTGATCTGCTAGAAAATAGTCCCTCAAAATGCGATCATTCATGTGATGCAAGGTCAGTTATATTCCAAAAATTATTCTAAATATCCCTTTAAGCTCAAAGACAGATTTGTACTGCAGATTATAGCTAAATGGCTAGTTTTCAGTAGTCCCTGGTTACGTGAATTATATACAGCAACATGTAATCAAAGGGAAACAGGTAAAAACAAAAAATATATACAATAGCATGCGATGAAATAAGCAATCAGAATATGCCCTCTCGCTGACACTGACCCTCAGCATCGGTGCAACATTTGTCGACAAAAGGAACTTTTATTGCAACAAAGTGCTGCTACCGACTTACAAACACAAGACATTTTTCAAAACCAAATACGCCTGACCAAAAAAAAAAGGTCCCACGCTTTAATATTTGATTATAGCACCTTTAGCTTTGATTACAGGACACATTCACTGTGCCATTGTTTCAGTAAGCTTCACCAAACTCAAAAGATCCAGTGTTGCATTTACTCACAAGGACCACAACCTCAAATAGATGGAAATAGACTTAATTAACCATTGCAGTTTTGGGGTTTCAAAGGTGACAACGAGCTCTCGGTCTTTCATCCTCACTGACATACATATACAAGTAATCAAAAGTAGTTAAATATTGGTGGGAGTATAATTTGTAATTCTGCACTGTGCTGCATATTAAATCCATGTGTACAAAGATAAATATATACATGACCAAACACCACTTTGTTTGGAGCATGGACCTTTGTAGTGTAGTTGATTATGGCTTGAAACTTACTGCCAGGACAAAAACATCCTGCTACTTGTGATCTGCACAAGTAGCTTGGTGAAATGTATTGCCAAAGTACATGCGACAATATCCATGAGAGGACTGAAGGACTTTATGCAAGAACATTAGCACGGCTATTCAGGTTATGTGTAGGTGAGATACAGGTGTTAGTCAAAACATATGCTGAGATTAATTTGCGATGAATCCCTGACTAATGCACTAATTATGTTTGGATTAATCGTGCATTAAAACGTTCACTTTGATAGCACTTTTAAAAGCACAAAACTAACAAAAAGCAATCAGCTCATCACCTGTTATTGTGACCGTGCTCTTGAAACTATCCGACATTGCGATTCGCTCAATAGTACTTGACTGCTTTTGGCTCTCGTTGAGAGGAAACCTCGTGAAGCACATTACCTTCAGTTTGTGGCATAAAATGGTCCAAGGTCGAGTCTTAAGTGCCGCTCGCCTGGCAGCAGCAGCAGTAACAACGCTTTGAACGCTCACCACGATCTTTCTCGTGGTTTCACAACGCATTCTTTCACTCTACAAATTTTCCCTAAATGATATCCTTGGCAGCGCACCTAGACTACCGACCGCGGCTTTAGAGATTTACATAGGCTTTCGCGGTACGTCATTGGGGTAACGGCAATAGCAGATGGATGCATGTTTTACAATTTCACCCTACTTCTTAAATGCGCGATAGCGTTGATCTGAAAAGCATATGGAAGGGTTTTCGTGGATGGCCGAGGCTGTGCTGATGGTGTTTCCGCGGTTATTGCCGCGTCACCCTCGCCGTTGCTTCGTGTTGATGGGCCTTGGCAGAGTCTGGAGGTGCCTTGGCAAGGCTTTAAAGGTATTTCCAGCACTGGGTAAGAAGCAGGAGCAGGAGACGTGGGGCTAAAATGCATCATTTGCTATTGGACTGACGTTAAGTGCCTCTAACTGTTTGTGGCTGTCTGCTGGTTGTTTGCACAAAGGCCCGGCCACCTGGTTCGAGAGATGCACAGAGATTTTGTTAAGCTATTTTTAACAACACTATACGGGGAGGTATTATGCAAAATGTACTTTTAAGAGCTTTTCACCATGTTACGATGTCGTTCTAGCATCAAAAACAGAACTGTGTTTTAACTTGCGCATATTTGAGTAGTCTATGAAACTCCTCCAGTGACTATTTTTAGCATTGCGGCGACGGCTCCCAAAAAGCTCCTACTGGGTCCTATGTACCGTACAGCAGCGTCAAGTTCAGCCCTCCAACATACACCGCGTTCCAAATTATTATGCAAATGACATTTTTCTCTGATTTTCTAAACTGTCAACTTAGATGAGAGTCAGCATAATTTTCAAGTCTTTAACTGGTAGAGGATGTGAAAGCAGTATTTTTTTCAAAAATAAATATAGTAAAAACCTCAAAATCTACTGTTTCTGTTCATCAGCATTCAATTAACAGTTTAGGGAAGGGGAGATCAAGTTTTATTTCTAAAGTGCTTTACTTTACAAAGTGCTGTACACAATAAATAATACAAAATATTATCGTGCCTTAAAACAGCAGCTACTCATAATATTTGAAATAATTTAATCATTAATCATTAATAATTTTGAGCTGATCAGTATGACACTAACTAACTAAAGCAAAGGTCACTGAACGGTGGACCTCTGTTCGGATCCGGACACAGGCGCGGACCCGGACCTTATATCCAAACTTTGGATCCGACTGTAAATCCCCTCAGTGGAGTTGCCTGCGTGAACAGAAAGAGACAGACACTTTTGTATGTTTTCGAAAATGGGCAAGGACTGAAATATGGCTTGTTTTAAAACTGAGAAAACCCTAAATGATCGTATTTAATATGCGCAATAGTCACACACAATTAATGCCGCTGTTTACCGATCGTTTTCTAAAAAGATGAGAAGATCTGCAGAACTACAGTAATCTAGGGCTCAGTGTCAAGTACAGCGTAAAAAGCGAGAAACAGCACTGCACTGTCAACATTGTGTCATTTTATATAGGAATTCTGCTATTTAGGAGTCAACATTTATTTATATTGGATTAAATGATAATAATATTAAAGCAGAACTAAGTAACTCATGCCCCTACAGGCCATAAGCATCACTGCATGTACTATGCTGACAGAAAAGACAAAGGGAGAGAGGGATATTGTACATCCAATTACACAATAGAGATATTTTTTTCCGCTCATATTTGGCTGTAAATACTGTTAAAGAGGCGCTAGCCCACAGCTAGCTTTGCCCGTTAGCCTGTTAGCTTCTTCTTCATGATTCTATTAGTGTGTAGGCCTATTGGTGTTTCTGACCCAGAGGAGGGGGCGTTGCATGGGTGGTTTTCTGGCCAGAGACACCAGTGGGAGATGAAAGACCCTGCAATCATCCCATTAACACTTGTATTACCCCCAGAGGGACTACGGAAATGATTTTTTAAGGTAAACACGTGACTTAGTACTGCTTTAACAGTTTTCAAAGTACAGTCATTATTATTTGATTTAATGAAGGCTAAAAAAATGACTACATTTATTGTCCCTATATAACTGCAAATAAACCCTGTTCTGGACCTTTGTTAGACTTTTTTTTTTTGAAATTGGACCTTGATGAATTTTATTTCAGGACCCCTGAACTAAAGTAAAAAAGACATGGGTATTATTCACAGTAATATAGGTCCACAGAGTAATTAGAGCTCCCAACGTTTGTTTTATTGCTTAACCACACCATGTTTCACACACACACGCTCTTCTTTAGACATACATTTTCTCCAACTGATTTCAAAAACCCTTTCCAAAGTTATAAATTGTGGGAAACATATTAGATTGTTCAAATGCAAATGGGAAAGAGATTGCTTTGAAAATCTGAGTCAAACTGTTGAGAAATTGTCAGAACTGGCGTGGCTTTTCGGTCCAGCACGATTTCACTCACACAGTCATTCAGACGTACAAGCTTCTCGCCCAAGGACATAAAAAGTTTCCAAAAGAGGGATTTGAACCGTCAGTCGCACTCATACAAATACAACAATTCATTTTGCAGCATCTTCTCAGTTATTTACTAGTGTTTGTGTAACGTCAGGGTTTTGTTGCACTTGGTTTGCTTCTAAAATTCCAACAAAGGGTGATGACGTTGAGAAAGTTGTTTTTTCCAAACGGCAGATCCCCGTGATCTCAGGCCAGACCGTTTACTGCGGTTCCACAGAATTCTGTCATTCTCATGGCACTGTGTTCACGTTTAGCACTTTCTCAATGCCAGAACCGTAGTAGATTTAGATCCAAACCCGTCTGCTTAAAATATCACCTCATAGTTTGGCGGCACAATTAGTGAAATGTTGGCAAATGAAGCACCAACGTAGTAAAGGAAACTCAAAGGTATTTATTGAAACGGCATTAAATCCAATTGCAGAGTCGCGAGGTTCGCTTAAGTTCAAAAGTCATTCTTTAAACTTGGGAAAGCATTTTTTGTTTGTATGCTCCAGGTGCCAGTTTGCCTAAAAAGGCTTTCATTATTATTGTGCTTACAACCCTGTGTCACACAAGAATCTCAAAGCGCTACACTCTCGTCAACCTCTTGATTATTACAATACACTCGAAATGTTGTAACGTTATCTCAGTAAATGATCACTTTGGACATAGTGCTTTTGAAGTAATAATAATGACAATGATAATAATAATGATGATAATAATAATGATAATAATAATAATAATAATGCATAGTTTTTTTAAACAGCGCTTTTCTGGACACGAGACGATTTTTCATTGCATTATTCATTCACTCCATACTTGGTGGTGATAATCTACTATTGTAGCCACAGCTGCCCTGGGGTAGACTGACGGAAGTGAGGCAAACCAGCCACCACCACCCACTCACTCACTACATTCGCTAGGCTTCCAGGTGTTTCCCAAACGGTCTCCCATTCAAGTACTGCCAGGCCATTCCCTGCGTAGCTTCCAAGGTCTGACGGGATCAGGCAGAGCAAAAGCGGCATGACCTCATTCTGGAGTGTGCGATGCTGCTTTTTGTGTTTTGAAGATTTTCAACAAGGACTAGACATTTTTCGTCCCTGTCTGCAGAGGGACTCCCATCTGCCCTGGGTCAATCTGCCTGTCCGTCCATGGGAGTGGATCTCTGGTTCTCCCTGAGGTTTCTCTTTTCTCGCACTGGGTTCTTGAGTTTTTTCAGGAGAGTCTAAGGATGGGGGATATCCTCCTTTGGGACATTATGTTTGCCTGGACGCTACATTTGCTTGGACATTGCATTGTTTTGTGTATCTTTGTTTTGTTTTATTGTTTAACGTTTCTTGCAGCCCTATGATGGCGTGGGAATACCCATGCTGCTGTGTGCGCTCGAATCATTTCAAACTGCACACCAGCCTGGGGACCATGCCCACATTTTTCACATGGATTTGAGAAACAATCAGTGTACAAACTAATAAGTATCAGCATCTTGAACAATATTTGATCCAGCTTTTCATCATGTGGGTGCTCAGTTTGGTATTTTATCTAAGGAGGTTTCAGTGCCAGGTCACACACTCTGAGGTCAGCTTTAATCTCCTCCTCATTAGGACCACAGCAAACAGGCTTCATGACGTCACATTCACACTTTCTCTTAAACTTGTAATGTGGGCGCGTGTCTGTCTTTAAGCTACAGTAGATATTATCAAACAAATACTCTCCTTTCATGTCTTTTCCTTTCGGATACATTTGGTAGTTCTATAATTATTTCACTGTAACTGACCACCTGTCCCTCTCCTGTTTTCTCCGCAGCTGTTTGAGATCACGGTGCCCATCACTCAGGGCACAAAGCCGGTCACCATCAGCGTGGCCAACCACACCCAGTGCAACTGCCTCTCCAAACTGGACGTCTTCAAACAAGTGCACAGCATCATCCGCAGAGCGCTGCCCGAGTGAGTAACATAAATCTCATTATGTGCTGCTAATACATAATGTCAACTTCCTGGTCAGAATTGTCTGTTTTTGAAGTATTTATGGGCTGTTGATCCACTTTGCTCCTCTCCATGTCTCTGTATCTTTATTTAGTGGGAAAACTATATTTATAATTCAGCATTTGTTAAAGTAATGGTGGAGAAATGGGAGCAAGTTCAGTTTTTTCTCTTCTTTGTTCTTCCTCTCTGACAGCTTCGAACTTGACCATATATGGGCAATTCCTAAGATGTTGTCTGTGTCTATACAGCTGCCTGACAGGTGGAAAACTGAAGCTAGACGTCGCAATATCTGGTCAAAATCAGAAATTAATTTAGTGTGAAGCGGAAAATATGGGTCCTGCGGTGAAGCCATGTGTGCACTAATAGTTATTCTGCAAATCTGTGTTTTTATGTCATGTTGGTGGTATTGGTTTCATCTTCCTTATGCAGCTGATCGGTATCAACCATTCAGCCCCATTCATGAAATGAACATGGCTGCTCAATCTCCTCCTACGAAGCCTGTTCTTTTAAAGGGCAAAAAGGCAGGAACCCCCGGCCTCGCAGGACGAGTGGACTGGCTACAAGCCTCCACAGTGCTCCAGAATTTAAAAGATTTAAAGATTTAGGCTTCCACTTTTTATTTCTAACATACAAAACCCAGCGTGGTTAAGGAAAAAAAAAAAATAAATAAATAAATGATTTTATATATATATAAAATCACTGCTACAATTTATTGGATAGCTTTTATCTTGGGTTTGCGGACATAATTGTTCCTTTTCAAACTAATTTACACACACCCCTTGAATGCCTCATAAGCCTCTGGGTGGTGCCTTGCGTTTTAGCAGCTGGAGTCTGTAAACAGAGGCACGAATCAATGACCTGGCAGTTCCCTGTAGATATTGGACTAATAAACAAGCAGACAAGAACATTTCATGAGGATTTCGATTGCAGTAAAAGTGATCAGATGGTTTTCCAGTACATCGTCTTTTGGGAACTTCTTTTTATCATGGCTGTTAGGTATCTGTTCTCTGCTTCTGGCAGTTGCTATTTTGGCTGCATGTCATATGACACCTGTCAATCGTTTGGTTGATTGGTTTGCAGCATGGAGAGAAGGAAATCATTGCGCTCCACGACTGAAATCCAGGCAAACTAGCGTCCTCTGCTAATTTGCTCAAATTGTCCTCCATGGCATCTTTTCCACCTAGGAAACTTATAAAAATGTAGGTTTCTGTGTAATTTTTGGTCCGAACTGCAAAAGCAACTTTTCATGCAACAACTGTTCACCATCTTCTTACTGCAAACTCTTTTGTTTAGCAGCAGCTAATGTAAATAATCACTCAGCGTCCTACTAAGAAGAACATTGACGTCTACCCACATCACAATTTTTTGGATCGATTGTGCCATGCATCCTGACAACGTTGAAGCATACGCTATTTTTAACACATGCTCATTTGTCGTAAAATATAAATATACAATATAAAAAACTATGAATAACCCAAACCTTAAGGTTAACCATATTCCTGGCCTTTGTGTCATGAAATCTGAGGCTTTCACAGCAGACAGCTGGAGGGCTCCTAAGCAGACTATCTACCACTAATCATGTCGAAAACAGGAAGATTTAATCACATGATTCGAATTGACAAATTAGGAGCAAGTTAGGGCACAATAGCAAAAATAAACTAAAGACCGGTCCCCGCTAACTCACAGTGGTCTCTCACAGAGGCAAAACTTATTTCACTCGACTATGAGTGTAAATAATAGGCATAGCCACATTAAGCTATGCTGCACACAGTTATATACACCCCATAGGATCGCTCCACTTAGCCAGGTAGCAAAGTCAATCACTATTGCTATTCATATCCAGACTCTGGAGATCAAATTTCCTAATAATGCCCTCACCGTACACTCTCTCTCCCCGCTGTCTGCCTATCGTATGTGTGGTCATGTCCTCGTTACGCCACACAGGATCAGGTTTCTCTCCGCGTTGTCACGGCAGGTTGGGGTTAGGTTAATGTTAGGATCGGGGTCGGGGCATGTCTGCAGGAAACGGCGGAGGCTCGTGTTGAAGCCGCGTGCGCGCAGAAAGAACACGCAGTGATTTATGAACTCCCTGTGAACATTTGTTTCTCATTTGTACGTTTTATTTTTATATGTCCAGCTCCTGACATTTATTTCCATGTGCCTCTTTTGTTTTCAATTCATAATCCGTGTCTACCCATTCTTTGCTTTCCCCGACAGCCAAAGCAAGCAAAATTAATTGAGTACATGTAGGGGAGCAGGGAGTATTAAATGGAATGGATGGTTATTTACATTTTAACGTTTTCTGGCCATTTGTCAAGAAAGCAAAGTTTATACACAGACATTTTTTGCCTATATCTTGGTAGCCAAACAACAGAATTCACTTTAATTCTCCCTTGAGATTAGAAATAGTTTGGGACAATAAACTAAATGGTTTGTTGCAAAAGGAAGAGAAACATGTCATGCAGAATAAACTTTTTCTTTTAGCTTTTATCATTGTACAAACAAACATGGAGTATTATCTCGCTTCATATACTACTGATGGTCCATCTCCTTTTCTTATTCAATCCAAAGAAATACGTCCCGCATCTTCATGTCGCCGACGTTTATCTCCATTTTGACAGAACTATAGCCAAGTTGAAGGCTTGTAATAGCAGTAGCAGCATTGAACTGTGTTGTTGTGACAGTGATCACATGACACTGTTGACACTGTTGACCAATCGGGAGATGCACATGTTTCCCACGTTCACAAACAGAGGCCTATATTTTCTAATCTGGTGTCAGTTTTTGAAGCCGAAGGAGAAATGAAGCCGTAGAGAGGACACAGCCACACTGTTATAAAACATCAGCTGTTTCACGGAGTCATGTAGTGTGTTTGCTCTTACAATTCTCAGTCGTTATGTGTGAACCCCCAGATGTTCTATTATTGCACAAAACCAGTCGTGTGAACCCCCATTCTTTATAAAATCATTTAAGACTGGAAAAATTGTTTAGTGTGTGCTGACCTTTAGCTTCCGAGATCTGACGGAATTGGGCATGGCAAAGGCGGTATTGCATCATAAGGCTTATTTTTACTGTACTGAAATGTAGTGGAGTAAAAGTAGCAAGTTCACAGTAAAAACACTACTCAAGAAATGTACAGAGCCACAAAAACTTAAAGTTATAGCACTTTAAATGTACCTCTGATGGAGAAGATATTAAAGGTCCTGGGATGCAGACCACAAACGCTCTTCATCTGCGCATCTATTGCTATTTATGCAAATAAATGTGACTGGGATTTCATTTTTCGACAGTTGGCAACATTTTAGAAGTGCGGCGCTGTTTTTTTTTTTGCACATGAATTGTATGTGTGTCTTCAGCACGGTTTGAAAAATGGATGTAAAAAGAGGCCATGCATTAAAGTGACAAACCCGTTTAGGCAGCAGCGGTAGCAGGAATGTCTCTGGGCTGTGTAACTTACGAGCTCGACACGCAGTTTATTTAACTCTCCAGGTGGTGACACTGCAGACGTGCTTCCTCCTCCCGTCAACCTTACAGGGCTTTTACGGACTGGGGAAACAACTGAACTGCTCAAATAAGGGAGGATTTTTTGTGGGTATTAAGACTAACGATGCTCGATATGGAATGTGCTATCGTGTGTGCCACAGAGCTTTGGGGGAGACAGTGCTTAGTGTTTTTTAAAACGATTCGGCAAAGTTGTGGGTGAAGAGAGAGAAAAGAAAATACCCAAGTTAAACTACTTTATCGACCAAAATTACTCTGGTTTAACTGGTAAATGTTATTCTTTGTAACACAGGGGGGAAATAATGGGTTTCACATGCATTTTATTATTCTTAGAAGTAAGCTACAGCTGGGAAAGAATGGACTGTTGCTTTTGAGTGCAGATCGTGGAAGCAAAAATGGGCATTCTGTACATATTATTCGTTTACATCGGAAAAGTCTTTTATTGGTGCATTCCCGGCAACTGGTAATTGGTATTTTACCCACTTGAGAATTACGACTTGTGACTTGTGATAGCTCGTTCCATCTGAATAAACTTGTATGTTAACAAAACGGCTAATGCTACAACAGCTTATAAGATGCTAACGTTACATGAATGTTTCTCCACAAACATACAATCCAAAACATGCTAAATTATATGGCCATGGCCAATAGTAACGTTCACTTCACTGGTGCAGTGAAGTTTTAACATTAGTGGTGCTCCTCCACTGGGGGGCGCCATTACTGTCTTCATCTCGCATCCGAACTCCGAGCTCTCTGGACATCTCCAACTTTACAAGTCGTATGAGTTCAAACGGCGTTCAAAGGCATTTTTCTAGGTGGCAGGTCGGAAATCTACCAGTTACCATCTGCCTGGAACGCACCACATCCTAAGCCACATAGCTGCATTCATGTGGACTGTATTTTTGACTTTATTGACTCATTTAAAGGGGGGGTATTATGCAAAATCGACTTTTTCAAGCTTTACATCATGTTATTAAGTCATTCCCTCATTAAAAACATGCCTGAAGTGTTGCCTTAGCACATTCACGTATTTTCGAGTAATCTGTAAAAACTCCGATGGCGGCCATTTTAGGGATAAAACGCCTGATTCCTTCAGGAAACGCCTCCGACCTCCAGGATACGCCTCCGACCTTTCGTCACCAGCCGAGTAACCAACCACTGCTCCTCAGCAGAACCCCCTCCCCGCAGTGTCTAGCCCTAAGATGTAAACAGAGTCATCATGGAGGATTAGCTTCATGTGTTGTGAACGGAGCCACAGCAGACTTTTACAAAGACACACATCAGTGTTTCTGTTACCGAAACACCCAGGATTAAAACCGGTGACAAGAACACTTATTTCAGTGTCTGGTTCTGCGCTGGGCCTTGATGATGCACAGAGCCTCCGGAGAAAGCTAATGCTAAGCTAAACCTCGAGTCATCACGTGAAAACGAGAAATATGCACACATAAAGTCAATAAAACCACCACACACATAAAGAACCGTTTAACAATGATCACACACGGAGCCTGGCTTGTTGATTTCGTAGTTTATTGCTCACATGTCATCTACAGTGAGTCGTAGCCGAGTGGTTTCTCCCGGAGCTAAGGCACTATTAGCCGCCACAAGCTAACAACCTTCACCTTCACAATATTCATTGAAAACAGGCAGCATATTATGCACAAATAACGTCAATAAAGCAGGCAACTACTTGAAGCAGCCTTTACGATGATCACACAATGAGCCTGGCTTTACACATTTGTGGTTTATTACAGACTTTTCATCAACAATGAGCTGTAGTCGATTATAACAAGCTAACGGGGTAACCTCGAAAAACCACTGTCCACCTGCACAGATAATGTCCGTCTTTGAATCGTATGGGCTCCTGCAGATCCTGGTGTCGTCCATGGGGGTATAGTTAGAGATCCATAGGGCATGGCAGATGCAAAGAGATAGCCTCCAAACAGCAGTTATTTTTCAGGCAAGAGCCCCTTCCAAGCGTCCGGTGTGGAAGGTTCGTCTCCAAATAATATCCTGTGTGGCCATTGTTCACAAAGTGATAAACAGTAGCTCCTTTCCAACAATAAAAATTAAAATGCACCGATCGTAGTTTCAATACAGCTGAGACAACGAGCGCAGTGTTGTGATGCCACAGACAGCGTGTGGAGGGGGCGTGTCGGAAAGGGTCAGAGAGCGTCTTAAAGAGACAGAGGCCTATTTCAAGTCATTCGCTACCGCCATTTTGAAAGAGCAATTTTATACAAGGCAGTTATTCTAATTTACTGCATTTACAGACCAACAGAAGGTTTCGTCATCATTGTAGTGTGCTATAGACTGGTGCTATGTGGCTGAAAAAAGCATAATAGCCCCTCTTTAATACAATAATAAATGTGATATTTCATATTTTATATAACAATTTCAATTCTTCTTCGGGTCATGGCAACGTGGTGCCTCTGGCCAGAAAACCACTATTGCAACTTTACCTGCTCCTACCCAGAGGCGCAATACACAATAATGGAATCACGAAGAAGTTGTGGCACAATGTACAATTTCCCCTCTCCCTTTGTCTTCTCTGTCAGCGTAGTATTTACTCTCACGGACAATTAATGAGTAAACATTTTCACACTTTGAAATCATCGACCCCTCAGTTACACATAATCTCCCGCATGTTCCACGTTACGAACCCCTCTCTCCTTGAATCCCCCGACAAGCGCGAATGTGCCACTTCGGCTCTAATTGAAAACACACCATGGCGTCTTTTGTTGCCAAAAAATGTCCCAACTTTAGACACTTTGTCCGTGCGCTCCTCTGGCTGTGAGTCCAAACAGTTTCCCCATCGCTGATCGACCGTTTAATTGGCCGTGCGTTTGTTTGTGCGATCGGGGAAGTGTATTTTTCTTGGCCTTTTCTTCGTTGTTGTAGTGCATCCAAACAAGAGCTCTGTTTCCTTCTGCCGTAACTCAACACTGTCCAAATTGTTCTTGGAAATCTAGATAATTGTGTGAATTGGAAACTGTTTGAAAATGAGAACGTTGTCTATTTGGCTCAACCCATAACAATGCATTCCGCGCACATTTGAAGATTTATGTTGAAAAACAGCGCATCGCCGGAATTTTGGCTCCAAAAGGACGAGTTACTGTTATTAACATTCTTATTTTCAGAACTGTGTGTGTATGATGTAATGAATGAGCACTGCGATGTATTCTTTTATTTTTATAATAAAACTTTCGGGAAGAATTATTCTAAATACTCTCATAAGAAGGAATAAGTGTACGGTGATACAGTTACTCAAAACATGCTAATCCTCTTGTCCCGACTGAACACATAAGATGATGGGTCTTTATATCAAGTGCATTTTTACTTTATCAGAAAGTTTTGTGGAAAAGCGCCATCTGACTGAATTGTGCTGATATGAGCGCAGAGATAATAACACTTCCGTCTTCTGAAGCTGGAGTCAGGAATCTCTCTTTGATCACTGTTTGTTTAGACCCAGACTGTTCTCAGACTCAGATCTGAAGGAATTACTTTCTCAAACCAATTAGGATTTAGGCCGCTCCAACAGAGACGGGGCATTTGATAAACACAGTTATCATCAAAAAGCTTCCTGAACCTGGCTTATTTTCTGCACATTATTTTTGCTAATTTAAAGACATGAAAAACTCGTCCTCTTTCATTGCCTATGTTTGGAGCTCCTCTTTGCTTTGTATTTTTTAGAACAGGAACTGTGAAAGTCACGCTGAATCCTCAGTCTTTCTGATATTTCCAAGGGAACAAAACATGCATGACAAATTATGCTCAAAAAACGCTGCGCACACGTCACTCTCCAGTCGCTCCAAGGCAAAGTCCAAGAAATAATCTCTAGGAAAATATAGTCCGCATGAAGCAAGGTAAAAACCACGTCTGATGCTCAGGATCTTCTCCTGCGCCTCACAGCTGAATGCACACTTTCACCAATTATACTTTATGTTTAACAATAAATGGCTGCTGCTGTCCGGTACAGCGTCAGCAAACAAACATCACCCATAAATATTTGTCTCTACAAAAAATGTAATATTTACTGTTGGAATTTTCTACCTCTTTCTACAAAAGATAAAACTTCCATTCCCACCGTAACACACAAAACCTTAACATATTGTATTTCTTGACTGAACATTGAACCCCCTTCTCTCTCTCTTGTGCAGATGTCCCATAGCCAACAGGACGTGTCCCCCTGGTCAGGCCTGGAGCTCCAGAGTGTGCCGCTGCGTGGGTTTGGCTTCAAACGCCTTTTACAGCCCTCCCCCCTCTCCTCTGCACCTGCCGCCTCCAAGACCAGCGACACAACACAGCGGTGAGTTTGGAAACAACTTACCTTTTCTGTTTGCACTTTTCAAACAAGGGGAGATTAACAAACATATATCTGAGACCATGTTCCCTCTCCTCTCTCATCCACTGGGATCAGTAAAGTAGACATATTTATTGTAGGAAGCCGTTCCTTAGATTTCACGCTTGAGGTTTTATTGGACCAACTCCCCGATAAACCGTGGCTGATTATTTTGACTCGTAAATTGTCACCAAAGGGACGTGTTACGGTTTATGTGCACGGGCCGACGGCTGCAGGATGTAATAGAACATAAGTCCATGTGTGTTTGCGTTTGGAAGTGAAAGGCACTGTGTAAACTGTGGAGCGGCTCAGGGCTGTGAAATCCATTGAAACAAAGGGATATCTTTATGCTTATGTGCAAAAAAGACACTTAATATTTTACTGTATTACTTACTACATAATCAAAGCCTTTGCGATTTTCTTATTGCCGTACAAAAGTTTCATGAGCAATTGTGTTGCCCCCCGACTCTCAACCACTTTTTATTATTTGCTATAGGGCTGCACAATTTTGACAAAAACCTAATGCCGATTTTTTTTTGATTTTTCAGATTGTGACTCGCTTTCCAAGTTTAATATTATAGCATTTTATAGAGTTGTCAGAAAACACATCTTCTCTTATATCTTCATCTATCTTCTCTAATAAAAGTAGCTCTCACACTCTTTGTGCCTCTCTATTCAGCTACATAAAAGTGCTTGAAAAACCGCTTCAATCCGCCAAATTATGTCAAAAGTGCAGGCTAATACAATGGTACATATGGCAATGAGTGAAAGTAATGGGCTTTTTTTGACCAACATAACCCGCTTCATGATGAAAGGAAAATTCTGTGACCTAATCCGACTCGCAGGCCGCGGGACACTCCTTTGTTCCTCGCGGTGAGAATAGAGACACTGTTTTTTGCGACGGCAGAGCAGACAATTCTTCTGGAGCCTCTTCCTCCTTATGAAACGAGGCTCAATCATTCTGATTGGTGTTCATGTCTATCACTCAAACAGCAGGGGCACAAGGTAAGAAAAAAAACACTTTGCTCCTAGAGCTTACGTTACCACAGCAGCTCATTCGATAGTGGTTAATCGTGCAGCCCTAATTTGCTACTTATCTTTTTAAAGCCGACTATTTATTGTGCTTAGAACTTAGAAATTACAACTCATGGGCCACAAACTTAGTGATTTGTAATGAATCTCATGTTCGGTCTTCAACTCCTCACCTCACTTCGATGTTATGACTTGAAGCTTTTAAATGTGGATTATGACATGTTCGCTTTGAAATGCAATGTGGAAACATCATGGAAACATGATTAGCTGAACAAAAATAAATAAATCCCCCCTCACGTTCCGACAGTCTCCATCTGTTTCAGAAGTTCCTGCTCTTTCAGTCCGATGGTGCTTTGTCCATTTCTTTATTGGAAAAAAGTTTGTTAGTCGTCTAAGTGCCGCATCTGCCTTCCTTCTGTCTGCACTGTCTGCATTTGTTAACATTTGCGGTTATGAGAAAGAAATCCACGAGTATGAGATGTCTGCACTCCACTCTGTTCAATATAATGTGCATAACCCTCACTCCCCCATCAGGAACAAAAGTCTCTTACAGAAAGCATAAAGGACCGTACAGGATAATCAGACGTGTGAGACAGAGCAGTTACAAGCACACTTCCTCTTCAAGTGACACTTCAATGGACTTAAATAAGCACGCATAAACTTCAAGAGTCTATAGGCCTATAACCTATAACACAGATTTTTTATTTTTTTTTACATATCAGAGAAAATGGAAGCATTGTCTTTCTGATTGCTAAGTTTTCAAAAATGTATAGTTTTGATACTTTCCACAAAATCAGGTGAAATTACATAGTGAACCGGACTATTTGTGGTCTTACCTCAGGCTGTGGACATTGGGGCATCATGGCAGAGCTGACGGGGCAATGGTCAATGGTAAATGAACTCTAATGGACTTATATAGCGTTTTTCTACCATAATCAGGCCCAAAGCGCTTTAATGCAAGGAACCAGTCACCCATTTACACTCTCATTCATACACCAGTGTACGCAGACACTGGAGGCAAGGTGGGTGTCTTGCCCAAGGACACAACGACATGTGCATTTGTGGGAGCTGGGATTCGAACCCCCGACAATCCGATCACGAGATGACCCGCTCTACATAAAACCTGGGATCAGACGCCCTCCAGTTCTGAGTTTGAGAAGCCTGTGAGGTGGAGTTTTTGTAGCCCACAGCCACCTCGCAGGCTTGTCTCTGTGCTGGAACATCCAGTTCTAACAAAGAATCAGGGTAAAGCGCTCAGATGACGACCCTGAAGGATTGGTCAAATGCAGAAAACAAATGGGGGGAAGAAAACCTTAACTTTTTCAGTAATTATTGGAATATTGAGGGATTTTCAGATCGAGAAAGGGGCCATGATGTCCCGGACTTGCAAATGCTTTACATCCACAGAATACATGTTTTTGCAGCTCTTCTCTGCTCCCTCCCCGTGTCCAACAAGTTCTTTCTCATCAACAAAAGGAGTACCTAAAAGTTTTTTTGCGGAGAACAGCAAAAGTTAGTCTCTCTCTAAAATCACCCAGAAGCTCATCTGCTGAAGTGGGAATCCCAACTGGCCAAAACGCATAAAGCCGACCCTAGAAACAGACACCTTGCGGTGAAACGAGACCCGAGCGTCACCCCACAAGTGTTCTAACATCAGCGGACTTTGGCAAGCCCCCCTGACAGACTGTGGCCCAAATCCAGTCGGAGAGAACAGAATATGAGGAAATATTACCCCCGTAATGCGGCGTGGCAGAGGTCCTGGGACGTGTTGAAGTGTGAGCAAATGAAATTACCTTGACCCTCCGTCGTGAGGCTGAGAGAGGAGAGGCGGCAAGTGAGAGGGAGGAAGACGGATGGGGGTCGGCAGGTTATGAAACGGTGAGAAGAGCCTGGAGATGTTAGCAATAGTTTGATTTGAGAGAACAGGAATGTGGCGGCCAAAATCATCATTATTGTGCAACGTGTGTTATCGGACAGTGTGGATATTCGAGCATGTTGTGCTTGTGAGTAACCCAAGGCTCTTTCGGAATTTTTGTATGGCTTTTACATCCAGAATAAAGGTCGGGAACCACTGCTCTTAAATGTATGACACACTGCTCTATTGAGAATGTGCATACGTTGTTTTATCATCATTTTGCAATAACACGAACCATCAAAATCAAATCAAAATTTAAGCTGTTTGGTTGTGTCAAACAAGCGGCCGGACAGTGGGAGCTGTTCCATTCAAGCAAAACAGAAAATATACATTTACTGTTGCGATCAGTGCAACGTTTCCCTGTTCCATTATTTTGACGTTTGAATGATTTCTGACCGTGATGGATGTATACTTTTTCTATTTAGAAGCTTAGTTTTAGTTTGTCTTCTGGGCAAAATCACATGTAGTCATTTGTATATGTGACAGTTTCAGTCCAGTTTTAGTTGACAAATCTCAAAACGTTTTATTCAGTTACGGTATTTTTGTTTGGATGAAGGTTGACAGGCTGTATCAAGCTTTTGACAGACCATTACACCACAATATGCAGAGATAATATTGTGAAAAAGGCTTTTCTCTACAGCGGCCGCTCTCCTCATCCTTTGATCATGCTTTCTTTGTTCATACTGCATTTAATTGGGGAGAAAAAGGCCCTGTGACATCACTGTAGTACAATCGAATTCTCGATGGGCGTTAATTAACAAGCATATTCACCTTATTCAGCCCTGCCCACATTTGCCTCTTTTTGCTTTCGGCACTTCCTTTGTATTGACACTTCAAGTAGAGCGCTAAGTCCGTTCAATAAGCGGAGAACGAGGGAGAATGTTCGCCCCTGAAATCTGATGTTTAGTAGATTGATTTGTGTAAAATGTCCAATTTTCATTTGCACCAACATGTCAACACTGCACCGTTTCTCTTCACGGCCGAAAAAATGGCTTTGTACTCCTGTAGAAACTGATTTTATCTTGACTTCTCCAGTCTCATGTAATCTAATAGGAGAGAAGGGGCGGGCATATGGTGCATTCATGTGGACTGGGGTGCTCGTTTTCCCGAGATGTGACATCATTGTCCCCAGTTGGTTTGTGTTCATGTGGTTTTTTATGTGGGAAAGTGGGGATTTTGATGTCATCAATAAAATTCTTTAATCATTGATTAGCGCTTAGCTCATCAAATCATTTAAATATGTTGTTAGCGTCTCAAAAGCTAAACGTCTAAAAAACACTTTTTGCTGGCATTGATGTCAGGCATTTCACTCGCAATTTTGTTACTACAAGGATGACGACAGCTCACACTAAACTCAAAAAAAGTAGCAGTGTTTAACTAAAAAGCTCACATTACCTCGGCTCTCACGAGTCAAATGTAGTTCCTCTAAACTGTGGAGTTCCTCAAGGTTCAGTTCTGGGCCCTGCCCTCTTCTCCTTGTATCTGCTGCCACTTGGAGAAATATTTGAAAGATACAACATCGCTTTTTATTGTTTTGCTGATGATGTTCAGATATACATTCCAGCAAAACCAAACACAATTGAATCCCTCTTAAAGTGTCTGCAAGAAGTAAAAACGTGGTTGGCACAGAACTTCCTAAGTCTTAATGAGAAAAAGACAGAAGTTATTGTTATATTATTGTTATTTTAACAACAGCAAATCTGCAAATGACCCGCATGACGCTCTTGGTTCTCTGGCTTCTCATCTTCGAGCCTCTGCCAGAAACCTTGGGGTTTGACAAACAAATTAATTCTGTGATAAAAGCCAGCTTCTTCCAGCTTAGAATTATATATGTTTATATCGTCGCGTCTCGACTATTGTAACTGTATGTGAAGCACTTTGGGCACCTAGTGTTGCTGTAAACGTGCTATACAAATAAAGTTGACATTGACATTGACATTAAACAATAAAAGAACAAATCAGCTATTTTTCACAGTCAGGTGTGGAAGTCGGGAAGCTCGTCTTGACCCGAGTTCCCCAGTCGTTTTCCCCAGTTGAGCGAGCGTTCACGTGCATTCCCCAACGGGAGAAGTCGTTCGGCCGAGTTCCCGAGGACCACATGAACGCACCAATAATTGATGGCGGCGAATAAGGTGAATTAACCAATCGGAGAAAAGCGCATTTGGCGTGTTTTGTAAACAAAGAAGTTAGTGGTTTTACGATGCATCCGCCGGAAGAGCGGAGACAAATGTGAACACTCTATTGATTTTGCTCTATTGATTTTGCTGCAAAAAATGATTTCGATAGATGGCAACAGGAAGAAAATACTGTGGGAGAATATTAATCATCAACATCTACACAGGTACATTCTTGTTAAGTACAGTAAGAAAATATTTTACTAGTGGTTAACTGGGTTCCTGTCTGTGATTGGATCAATATAAAACTTTATGAAATTTGATTGGCTGTTATCAAAGTTCCAGAGACGCTTTTGAACAGATATAAAAAGCAGGAGTGGACGGCTGACCAGGCTAACTGATCGCAAACGTCTGACAAACATTTCCCCCACATTTTCGTTTCCTTCAACGAAAACTCATAACAAACATATGTTCTTGTTTTAGTCACCAAAAAGCCATTTTTAGGCCGTCAGCGTTTCATTGAAATAATTTTCTCCCTTGTTGACATAAACAACACTGCAGACTGTTAATACAAGCCTATTTAGTTTTTTACTTTCACTGCAGATGTGTTAGAAGCGGCTAAACGCTCACATCGAAGTGCGGATGTGACCAAGACCTGAAGTCACTTGGTTTTCAGTTACAGACGCTGTCATTGCCATAAAATTGAATGAAGTCCTGTATTTTTCCTGGTGCACAACCGAGAGCTCTCATTGTCCATAGTGTCTATCAGTCTCACAGTAAATCAAACTAGAGTAGTTCTTGTCATGAACTCCAGCAGTGTGATCATGGAATACTGTCCCTTTGAGCCAAAACCCTTCAGCTTCCACCATTTTCCCCCTGACACACTTTCCCTTGACTTCTATTACAGGGCACAGCTGCGGCCACTAACTCTTCACGGCTATATTTAGAGAAACGCTTTCAGTTTTCCTTCTCGAGTTTTTCCCCGTTCGCAACAAAAGGAACAAAGCCCTCCAAAAACAATAAAGACGATTCACTCACAACAGCCCTCACTGTGACTGTGGCCAGAAGATACGAATCCAGCCGCTTGTCGTGGTGGATCTAAAGGCCTGACCCGCGCCATAACTGTCACACTCAGTCAGAATCAGCGCTTTGAGTCATCGCCGCAGTGTATCAGTACAAAGCCATCTGCATAATGTTGTAACTGACACGGCCGATCTGTCAAAACAGGCAAAATATCACATGAAAATGAGCCCTGGGAAAAACGCTTACGTGAGAGAAAAAACATATTCTGTTTGAAAATAGACTTGAAAATTGCCCCATGATGAATCAAACGAAACAGCAAAGCAGAAGAGAATTACATATACTTCATCACACATCACAAAAGTGGGATGCAGGTTTAGTTTTGGGGGGTTGTGGGCCTTTGCCAAGTAGTTTTAGTGTATTTCTTTATAGTCAGCCTTTAGATCGATGCTTAAATCAACAGACCGAAGAGGAGATTGCTTTGTGACTGTGGAGATTTGTAACACTTGTGCACTGTCCTTACTGTTGGATCTTGCGGGACACAGTCACAGAACTATAGCTTGTGAAGAAGCTGCATGTTCTTCAGCAAAACGTTAGAAAATCCAGTTTGTTTTGATAATCATGCCGTTGCTATACTGTGAATTCACTTGCATTCACTTCATTTTGAACCTAATTTCTCCAACATAATGAATCTTGGACAAAGGCAAATCAAGGCACTTTTCCTACATCAAAATGCTCTGACCAATATTATTTTGTCCCTAAACACCAACGAGCACCTTGTCACAGAATAATTATTTGACAGAAACTTCCAGAGAACTTTGAGTTTTTGATATATTCACTGTTGTTTATATTTATGTGTTTGCCATATCAAAGGCCAGTGCACACCAGACAGTGCCCCAGACACGAGTTTACACACTCGTACTGACGCATGAGCCCTGACGATGGTTTCTCTGTCTGCACTGCTCCCCTCATCCCTCCAAACAAAGTTAATTCAGCAGTTGTGAATCGTGGAGCAAGGTTGAGCTTAGCTGCAACCTCGGTGTGCATTCTGTCATAGAAAATAATGGACGTGGTATTTTTGCCATACGTCACAGCGTTGTGCGTTTGCCTTTTCTGAAAACCAGTGGACATTATTTTTTATGTATTTTTAATAGTTTTGAATACTATTTTGCTCCTTCAATAACCCACTTTCTCTTTGAAGATTTGTCATCTGAAATAAGGATTTTCATGAAGAATTAGGCTACATTATATTAACATATTTGACCCAGGCAATAGCTCTGCCAAAGCCCTTTTTCCCCCAACCATGGAAATACTCAAAATCCTGGTTGTTTGCCAAAGGATTTAGACCAACCAATAGGAGCCCATTTATTCCGTCTTGACGCCATTAGTGATTAATTAGCACAGATAGTTTAAACTGTTTTTCCTAGAGTCACTTAATGGGTCATTTGGAGTCATGGTTTAGATTTAGAGCCAGGATTACGCTGAAGGATGCTGTGGTATTTGTTAGAGTAAATTCCTACGCGGCACAACATGCACGGGCTTAAAAAGATCAGCCAGATTCAGAAAAGAAACCATCTGTGTTTTCTCAAAGGAAACTAAACGCATTAAGAGCCTATTTGAAGAATGTCTCAGTGTCATAGTTTATCACTGACGCCACTTTGGGAATTTATTGCCGGAAAATCACCGTGCTTGTACTGGACAAAAGTTTAAACGGCGGTCCGGGGGTTATCGTGGACCACATAATGAGTCTGCTGCTGTTGTGTGCACACAGAGCCAGTGCCATTTGGACTTGAATATATTAGTAGGGCAGTAGCGAGGGGGGGGAGATGTTCTAAACAATGTGTGTGTATAGAAAACTTGAAAACTTCCTTTCCTCTCTACAGACCTGTTCTCCTCTGACGTGTGTGGCCCCGACAAACAGCTCGACTCAGAGACGTGCCAGTGTGTGTGTCGCCACGGAGACGCCCAAAGCTGTGGCCCGAACCACCGCTGGGACCGAAGCTCGTGCCGTTGCGTCTGCAGCGGGAACCCCGGCCACTCCTGCCCCGCGCACTTCACCTTCGACAGACAGACCTGCCAATGCACCTGCGCCAAGTCCTGCCCCAGGCACCAGCCGCTCAACAAGTCCAAGTGTTTGTGCGAATGTAACGAGTCGCCAAACAAGTGCTTCCTCAGGGGGAGACGCTTCCACCAGGCCTCGTGCAGGTGAGAGGGCTGGGCACTGAGTTTATAAAAAGCAAATAAAAAGAAATGTTTTCGGTCACTTTCAAAGGTTGAGCGCCGATCCAAATGTGATAAAATGATTGAAATCAGCAAAATGGTCTAAAAGATTGAAATTTCAGACCACCAAACATATTATGGTAATTGGTGCATTGGTTTTCAAGCTTTCAACCCTAAATCCCACTTCATAAAATATTTTACCTTCCAAGTACCACCAGATCAAATCAGGACTACATCAGGACGAAATATAGGAACATAGCGTTCACCACGGTGAACGCTATGGGTAAAGCCACCCTCACTCGCTGTTTTACTGTCTGTGGTTGAGGACCACTGTTTTAGAGGTAATATTTCAGAGAAGCTAATTTTTTGCACTTTTTTTTTCTTGATCAAACCTCAAAAGAGCCGCACCAGAGGCTCAAAAGCATGTGGCTCTTAAGATAGTGGTTGCCTCTAGCTGGACTTGGTCTTGCCCATCCCCTCAGTGGGACAGCCCTGAAAGTATCACCTGATGGAGACATCCAGGCAGCATCTGCAACACATGTCCCACTGACTCCTCTCAACATGAAGGAGCAGCGGCTCTACTCTGTGCTTCACCAAAGTGACATAGAGAAAATATCTTGACTGCTTGTGTATGGGCTCCTGACCCTTCAGTCATGGGTGAGATTTAGATTAGACTTTATTTATTCGTACACTATACTGATTATACTATATAGTAAGTTTGATGCAAAGCTAATAGGCTAACAAGTGACTACAAAAAAATAAAAATAAATAAGAGTTCATCTTCCAAAACAGATAAGCGCCAATGAAAGAAATCAGTGCCTGCTTGTAATTCTCTCTGAAATCATGAAAATTATTTTTTGCTGAATAAAAACATTGAATGATAATTTGTGAGCTCTGTATTTTAGCTCAGCCCTCTTTTTGTTCGATGCTGATCAATCTGTCTGTGAATCTCACACCCTATCGTCACTCAGGAACGTAACAATGAGATACTTTGAGCTCTGTAAGTCTTCTGAAGTTTCATAGTGCTAATGATTTTACTTCTAATATCGTGACATTGTTTTGAAAAATTGCCACGCTGAACCTCATAGTAGCTTGGGGTCAACGTCAAACGCCCCAAACATTTACGTCACAGAGTAAGTAGCTGTAATGACCGCCGTTCTTCACATTCACTTCTGCTCAGTCAAACACGACGTCCCTAAACCAGACCCCAAAGCCTGGATTCCTCCGGTGCTGTCGGCTTCATAAATCACAGCGGTGCGGGGTCGCGAGGGGTCAGCGAGGGACAGGCTCGATGGATGTGAGAGAGAGCGAGAGTTTCCTTCGTGAGAGGAGAGGAAATGGTTAAGTGACAGCTCACAGAAGTCATTAGCGGCTTGAGCAGTTTGTATTACTCTCGGTTCACACTGACAACTATACGGCAGACCAGGAAGTATGGGGTTTGTCAGAGGGATGATGCAAGGATTTGGGAGTTCAACAAAACAAACCGTGATCTCCAGTCAAATTTGGCGAAGGCTGTTGTTACAATTTCTTAGATTTCACTTCAAACGTTTATGATTGATTAATAGTGTCTAAATTACAGGTGTGGGCAAACCTTTGTGGTTCTATTGATATTCATTATGTTGTCCTTGAGTCATAGTCCTGGGACGTGTTGAAGATGTATAACAGATAATTGGAAATGAACTGGTTGATACTGAGAATATCAAAGTACATTTCTGTGGAGGACAGAGTGGCAGATAATACGCAGAGAACTGTCGTGGAGCTGGTAACCCTGTCCTAAGTGTAACCTCCTGCTCAGCGGAGGCTCTGTTGCTTCAGCTGTAAATCAGTGTTGTCCTGATGGAGACTGGAGTTTTCACTGAAATCCAAACCGTGGCTCTGACCTCTGACCCCGAACACACAGAGGCCTCGCCGTTTGTCTTCATGAGGCTTCGGAGGTGCAGACCGTTTCCACACCAGAGCGCTGTCAATCCTCAGTTTTAAGGAACAAGTGATGAAAACGTTTCATTTAAAAAGACCATTTGAACAATTTCTCAAGCCATTTATTGAAAAACCTCAAGCCTCAATTCTTTGTCCCATTTCCACGAGTGATGGGTTGGTCGTGAATGAGTCCATGCAAAGAACCAGATCTTTTAAGTGAACAAAGTTAGAAGTGATGTCCAGTCTGGTCCGTTTTCTTTGTACTGTCTCTTATGTAAATATTGTACATTTTTTAGATATTTAATTTATTGTCACGTGATTCTGGTCACATGGGCATAAAAGTGGCACACGCCTGTGTTTCCTCACTAATCCCGATGAAGACCCTGTGAGTCGAAACGCGTTGTTAATAACATTCACGAAAATTCAGAGTGCCTCAGCTTTTCTATACAGCTTTGTTTAAGTAAAGTTCAATGCCATTTAACACAGAATTTTAGCCACTTTTTATTTAACAACAATCAGCCTTTTCGTTTTTGTGGTTAAATTATGCTGGGTATGTATGTAGTGAAAATTAAACAATACGATCATCTGCACAGCCCATTATAAAAGCAACAAAAGCAGAGGTACAAGGGTCCAGGCAAAAGTTTTGACTTTTGTGATCTGTGTCCATTCCACTCTCAGTGCGAGGCTGTAGCTCACAGGTGGGACAGGAGGAGGAACAGGGGCGCAGCTGACACAGGCAGCAGGGGGACTGGGGCCCCACACCAGAGGTGCTCGGGTGCCCCACTTAAAAACTCACACAGGATTTTTACTAAATTTGAAAATTGAGATAAATACTAGATATAATAATAAGTAATACCAGATTTAATAGTGTGCGTGTTGCTAAAAACAATGGTTGCAGCACCTCCTCAAGTCAGCTTTGGAAGACAACAAAGAACAGTGTTAGCACAGTTACCTTGAAAAAGTAATCTTATTATTGAATTCTGATTACTCTTTTATAAAGTAAATTAATTACTTTGATTATTATTACGAGTTTATTATTATTTAGTTTATTACTAGTTACATTCAGCAGCAATACCTCCAACGCCTCATCATACAAATGACAATACGCTACGTCACTCCCCAAGACACAAGAAGAAAGCAAATAAATCCTTTTACTCAGTAAAATGACAAATATGCTAGCTCTTATTGACTTAGATCTGATCTAAATCTGATAACTGATTTGGTAATAGTACTGCGTAAGGTTACTTGTTATTTTAGAGAACAACAGAGATTATATTGAATGAAAGAGGAAACTCTTTTGTTCTTTTTCATTTCATGCTTCACTATAGTTGTGTTATGTGCGGGGAGTAGCACAATGGTTCAATCAACAAGTCATGAATCTAAATCTGAAATTTAAATGAAAAGCCATTTTGAGCCGATCCAATTGATCCGGCTCATCAAAAAGTGCTGAAAAGTTGTACTTTCCACAGCAACATGTTAGACATTTCATAGTTTCATCCATGCATTTGTTTAGCCGTATTTGAAATGAGGAAATAAGTGCATTATTTGCTGCTAAACCCTGTTCTTATTTTCTGTTTTGCAGTTGTGTCCGGCCTCCGTGTGAAGTGCGGAGGCGGCGCTGTGAACCGGGATTCTCCTTCAGTGAAGAAGTTTGCCGCTGTATACCGTCGCACTGGAGGCGGCTGGACTAAACAAACACCAACCAAAAATAACCCACGTATAATAAACTATTCTCACAAAACCATCCGCCCAAACCAGCCTGCTGTGGTGGCAGCTCAGGACCCTTTACCGAACGGGAGACTTTCATTCATGGAGAAACGGACTCTGGTCAAATGAAGGTGGAAATGCACTGACTTAAACGGACTTACCGCGGGAGATCGGAGCCGGAAGGGAAAGAAAGACTTTTGATTTGTTTGAAATATTGCCTAAATAATTTTAAATGTGTCCTTATTAATTTGTCACAGTATTCTTATGTCAGATTTGGGTTATATAATTTATTAAATGTTATTGTCCGCCTGTTTATGGAGATTTTTCATGGAAATACACTGTGATTATTATTATTTTTGTATCATGTAAAGTATATGATGGAAAATAAAACATACTGGATGTTGAAATTAGACTTTGTCAGTCGTCCACAACCTGATAACTGTGCAGTGATCAATGTTGGGATTATTTAAAGGAAAATTAGCGCTTGGTTAAAAGCTGAAGAGAAGAACAATTTCGCCAAATATGCGCAGGTTTAAATGTCTTACCAGTGTCTCGAACGTGCAGAAACACAAATCCAAAGGAGGTCTGAGTGTTAAACGCAGTCCAGATGTTGTCAGCCTGACGCTTCACCTCCGAGGTTAAGCTGCTGATGTGTCCGACCGACTGAAGACAGAAGAACGGGATTGAGACATGTAACCACGGCAACAGGTTACGCCAGATCAGTGCCGTTTTTGAAGATACGAAAATCGGGAACTAAGAATAATGTCACTTTAAATTAAAAGCATGAAATTATAGTCCAAATAATTTCTCAAGTAGAATATGAAGTAGCCAAAAAGTATTATCTTATTACACTCAATGAAAACATTGTCTATTTGAATCATTTGACTTGACTGAACTTGAGCAAGCACTGACATTTATTTTACAATATTTGTCGTCTCTAATCTTGTATCTATTTGATTTCTTTAAGGAGAGAAGGGGCGGGAAATTTTTTCACATTCCAAACAACGGACACTAAAATATTTGATAAAGTAGCCTTTTATTGAGCTGTATAGTAGAAGTATTAGACGCTTAATAAGGAATTACTTCAAATAGGTTGCTGTGTCCTGGGACCCAGATCTCAACGCAGGGTTTTGGTCAGGTGAGGAGCTCGGTGTAGAGCCACTGCTCCTTTGTCATCGAGAGAAGCCAACTGAAATGACTCAGACATCTATTTTGCCTCCTGGTCACCTCCTTGACCAGGGTTTCTGAGTACGCACCACCGTGAAGCCCCAGGGAAGACCTATAGGACTACATCTCTCGGCCAACCTATACAGTTCAAAAGCAGGACTGTCTGGAACTTTGCTAACAACCCATCATATCTAGAAAGGTTTTTATCAATGCAATCACAGACCGTATTTTTGTCCCATTCTAAAGGTGTAAATACATTGAGACAGCCGTTTCACAATTGTTCTGACCTGTTGGAACTCTTCAGTAATGACAAACCCAAGTCCGCTATTCTTTTAAAAGGAGGTTTGTCACCCTGACTTCTATTATAAATCTGAACCGAGTTGCTAAGGACCATCCATCCATCCATCCATCCATCCATCCATCCATCCATCAATCCATCCATTTTCTTCCGCTTTATCCGGGGCCGGGTCGCGGGGGCAGCAGTCTCAGCAGAGATGCCCAGACTTCCCGATCCACGCACACCTCCTCCAGCTGTTCTGGTGGGACCCCGATGCGACACCAGGCCAGCTCGGAGACATAGTCCCACCAGCGTGTCCTGGGTCTTCCACGAGGCCTTGTCCCAATAATGACCCTTTATATCCTTAAGTTGCGTGGCAAAACTACATTGTTCACATTTGTCTCTGCTCTATTACCTTTGTACCTTTGTAAAACCACTAACTTTCTTGTTTACAAAATGTCATATCCAGATAACATGCTTGTTAACCACAGCCATCGGGAACTCGAAGAAATCAAGCCCAGTCCCAGGCTAGTGTGGTCAGGCTGGCCTTGGAACGCTTTGGGAAGAACTGGAGGAAGTCTGGGCATCTCTGCTCAGACTGCTGCCTTCATGACCCGGGAAAAACCACCCTGCTGTCATGCCATGCTTTTATTTCATCCAGCATGAGTGTGATTAGAGGATGAATGATTAGAGTAAAGTATGAATATCCGTAAGACCTCCATGAGACTTCTGTCAGGTACATTGACTAATGTGATGTTGCAAACACTAACCCCCCAAAGGCCCAGCGCGTGTTCCTCTTACTCATGCTATTTTGATTTCACTGACCACACAACTTCCATCACTCAAGAGTTTTCTGCAGAAAATGAGTCACTGTTATCATCAAAAGTGATCAGATTATCCCTCCTTAAATTCTTGAGCGATGACTTGCTCTTCCTGTGTTCACACAAATATGAAAACATTCACGAGGGAAAAGTGGAGGAAGATGTCAGACTTACAATACCTGTTTTCTGAGCAGATTAAAGGCCCCGTATCTGACTGGTTGTCTTGATGAGGAGCCTGTGTCTGGACTTTTGGCTATGTAAGTAAAAGTGATGTGAATTGTGGTTTGAACACATTGATTTTTGCAGCGACCTCGTTGTTGACGCGCAGTCGGTGAAACTAAAGCTGTTCTGATCAGAAACAGCTCATTTACAGCAATATTCGTATATTCCTATTCCTATTTTAATTTTGTTGCGCTTCAGATATTTCCAGCAAATACCTACAACAGCGTGGCTGAGTTAAGGTGAAGTAATACTGTATTCATCCCTGTAGGGAATTCGTTCTCTGCATTTCACTCGTCCTCAATGCCGCTGGGGCGACCCGTAGGAGGAGTGACCCATCTCCTGATGTGGAGCCATGGATGATGGTCAGAAACACATGGCTGGAAGATGAACCTATTGTACATGTTTTTAGTGGTGGGGAGAACGGAGTACCCGGAGGAAATATACAAACACGGGTCGAACATTCAAACTCCACACAGAAAGGCCCCGCCCGGGGATCGACATTGCCCTGATGAAGACTGATTAAGTCGAAAAGCGTTGCCGTTTCTTCTAAGAGCAGACATGCCTCGGACCTTCTACTTTTATAATTATTGACATGTTTAGTTTATCCACAATCCCCATGTGCTGTGAAAGGCTGAGAGGACGCAGTATCCAAATATGGTCCATACATTTCCTTTTGGGAGACAGCCACAGCTAAAAACGGGAGAAATATACAGGGGCATACAGACCTGACCTGTTTTCTCTTTACACTGTGGCAAACAAATCTTCACTTTAGTTGCTCCCAAACTTGCCAGTCTTGTATTTAATAATATTTTGAGGGATTTATTAATATTTCATTCTTGGCCTGATTCACTGAGCTTTGAACCGTAATAAACAGGCAAAATTCTAAATTAATTTTAAACCTGACTCAATCCATTATTTAGATTTTGCTGCTGAAAGGCATTTTACTTTTGTTATCTATTTTATGTGGTTTCTTCTGTTGTTTTAATTCACCCATGTTTTGTAAAGAACTTTGTAATTTGATCTGTGAAAAGCGCGTTAGAAATAAACTTTACTTACTGTTTTTTTTTGGGGGGGGGTAAAATTTTAATACAAAAACACAACATGACAAAAAACTTGCAATACACTTTTTCCTCATATTCATGTCAGACAGCAAAATTGATATCTCTAAATAAAGTGTTTTTTTTCCCATCATGCATCTGTACTTTTGGTTAAGTAAACCATTTGAGTTCTTCTTCCACCACTGCACTTATACATTATTTTAAGTTCAGCGTCAAGAATATTTTATAAACCAGAATAAACAATCATACATCCATCCATCCCTTAAAGCTGTCCAGCCCTAAACTCAAAACTTACAGCACAATCCTTGAAAACCGATGATAACATGACATATTATGGGAAAACATTGCAATGTGCCATAGCAGGAAACAGTTAACCTTTGCTTGGACGGACATTAAATACCATCCCAGACGCGAGCTCTCACAGCCAGACGCAGCGGCTGCATGTTGAGTGGCGATATGTGAATTCACAGCAGGACTTTGACCCACAGACGAGGGTCAGGCTGGGAACAAATGGATCATATAAGAGTGATTTTTCTTCCTCATTCATCCTGTCTCCGCGCATCAATGTCCAGCTTGGATCGGGCTTGTTATTTGGTTGAAACCTTTTATATTTGACCCATCCAAAAACGCTATGAACACTGCACAGCCGCTGCCGCCCGAGTCACTGTCCGCAAATGAAAATGCTCGAAAAGGCAATGGTGCGAAATATTGGTGAGGACTGTCCCAGGACATGTCCACCTGTCCTTTTTTTACCTTAATGAATCCTTTTCATAGTCACTCTGGGGGCAATACAAGTGTTAATGGGATGATTGGGGGGGGGTCTTTCATCTCCCCCTGATGTCTCTTGCCAGAAAACCACACTTTCAACTTTCTCTGCCTCCGACCCGGCACCCCCAATACTCACAAACGGAAAATATCCCTCCCTCGCTTTTCTCAGTTATTTACAAAATCACTTTTAGCTCGCATTTCTGAGGTTTATGACATGGCAGACAAGTGAGTCCTGACTGTCTATAGCTTTCAGTTTGCCGATGAACATTTTGCAAAACGTTACTTGGATTATCACGATCAGAAGAGACTAACAGGTTAACAGACAAAGCTAACTGTAGCAGTATTTACAGCCAAGTTTGAGTGGGAAAAAAATATCTCCATTGCATAATCTAGTCAGTAATCCAATCAGGGGACAATTAATGAGTAAAAAACACAATATGACATAGCTGTAGTGGCGCTTGTGGCCTCTAGGGGCAAAAGTTGCTCAGTTCTGCTTCTGAAGTTACATCCATGCTAAAATTTGATTAACATTGAGTTATAAGTAGTTAACGAGACTAAAGCTAGTACTACAATCTCCATATAGTCTTTGTTGAAGCATAGGGAAGCAAAAAAAATGAAAAGAAAGGATTAAAAACATCTAAACTTCCAGTGATGGTTTGAAAGAGTCTCAAATTCACTGCTAGAGGAACAAGTCGAGCTTTGTCCCTCCATGAAACAATGCCTTATCATCAGATATGTTTGAATACAAGACACATTTAAAGTTTACCACATTCATTTCGGACTGAGTCGACTTAATCTACATGAAATATTTGTCAACTAAAACTGTAGAGATGTTTTCCACTGTAGTCTAAAGTAAATAAACGCAGTCCATTCAAATTGTGATTTGATCGCAATGAATGAAACCCTCCGTCCTGCACTTGCGGTCCGCACCTTCGACTCCCTGCATCGCTGTGGAAGGAAGTGACCGGAGCTGCCCCCGTCTGCCGATCGCCAGATAAGATTTTGCCGATTTCCAGCGCGTCGAAAGCTCGAACGAGAAAAACCAACGCAGCCAAAAAACAAAACGCGACGGAGAGCAGTTCACACCATATATTACCCTCAAGTACAATATTGCGCCCCCCACTCCCTTCCTGCCATTCAGGGCCCGTCTGACTTATGACCCGCGTCTGTGTGGGTCTGCGAGTTCGACGGAGAATTCAGGGTGTGCCAAACTGTTTAGACACAATGCAACGCTGCCTGTGTATTTGTGCGATTGTGAATGCCGCTACGCCGAGTTGCCCCAGAGACGGAAATGGCCTCCAGGAAGCGTAGACGGGCATTCTTTAAATATTCTAGTTATAAAAGGAAAAGAAAAAATGTTGTAAAGTTATTTTAAAGCAGACACATCGTGCATAATCGTGACTTTGTATCAAGTTGTTTGGTTTCTGCAGACAGGAGTAAGAAATGTCAGTAATAAATGTCACAAATCACATTTTCAAACGGATGGCATTATACAGAGTCGAGGACGCTGTGATAAATGTGGTCTGAGTGCAGGGTCTGTTTAAAAAAAAAAGGTAATTATCATGTGTCCTTTTGTACTGTTTATGCATTTGTTGTTTAACTTTGTATCACTTTATGACGTTTGATGGGTAGAAATAGACTTATTAGAGCTTTTCACCAAGTTACAATGGTGGTCTCTCATCAAAAACAGACCTGGAGATGTGTTCCGACCGATTCACGTATCTTTGATTCATCTTTGAGTCTTCTCCAGAGGCCGTTCTTATCAGCACGGCAAAAGCTCAGAGACATGTCCTCCTGAGGTCCCAGGAAATACTTTCCTCACCTCTCGTTCTGTTGCTCAGCTTAATCCTTTCATCACAAAGTAAAAACACTGGCCATAGCTTCACTACAGCAGCACGAGCCACACAGGCTTTTTAAAGCTCTTTATTGTTTTACTTTTTTTTTTAGAATTATAATACAGTGTTAAAGGAAACAGGCCACCATTTTTCCATACTGAGATATGTTCTTACCTGAGCTTAGACGAATTGATGCGTACTTGTGTGGTCTTTGTGCGTGCCCTCAGTCACGCAAAATGACCAAAGATGTTGTTTGCACTTAGCCTCTCCCAATGTATTCCTATAGCTCCAAACGGGGTGAAGATGGAAGCTGCCAAGCTCTTCCACGGGGACGCACCAAGACCAGACTGGTACGTATCAACTTGTCTAACCTCCGGTAAGAACATATCTCAGTATGGAAAAATGGTGTTCCTTTAAGAGATTGAGATAAAGGCAAGGCAAGGCAAGGCAAGGCAAGTTTATTTGTAGAGCACAATTCATACACAAGGCAATTCAAAGTGCTTCACAGTTACAAGAAAACAAATAGAATCAATAAAAACATCAACATCAAATTAATCAATTACAGTAAAAGGCGAGAGTGCAGATAAAATACTTTCAGTCATATGCATTGGTAAAAAGAACTGTTTTCAGCCTGGATTTGAACATTGTCAGAGTTGAGGCTTGTCTCGCATCCTCGTGAAGACTGTTCCAGATTTTAGCTGCATGAAACTGAAACGCAGCCTCACCGTGTTTATTATTGACTCTGGGAACCACCAGGAGGCCCCTCCCTGAAGTTCTCAGGGCCCGAGATGGTTCATACGGCTCTAACATGTCAGAGATGTACTTTGGAGCTAAACCATGAAAAGACTTGTACACAAGCAGAGCTGTTTTAAAGTCTATTCTCTGAGTGACAGGAAGCCAGTGCAGAGACCGGAGCACTGGACTAATATGGTCGTATTTCCTGGTTCTTGTCAGGACTCGAGCAGCAGCGTTCTGGATGTACTGTAGCTGTCTGATAGCTCGTTTAGAGAGGCCAGTGAGTAGGCCGTTACAGTAGTCTAACCTGCTGGAGACAAATGCATGGATAAGTCTCTCTAAGTCTGGTTTTGACACTATTCCTCTGATCTTAGCAATGTTTTTCAGATGGTAAAAAGCTGCTGATGTTGTTGCTTTGATGTGGCTGTTTAAGTTCAGGTCTGAGTCCATGATTACTCCTATATTTCTAACCTGATTTTGGGGTTTTAGAGAGAGAGACTCAAGGTGACTGATAACACTTTGTCTTTGTGCCTGTGGGCCAAAAACAATGATCTCAGTTTTGTCTGAGTTTAGTTGGAGAAAGTTGTTTTGCATCCACAAACTGATCTGTTGGATGCAGTGACAGAGAGTATTTACAGGCCCATAAAGATGGGTTTGACATTATCAAAGAGAACTAGAAAGTAGACCTTGCTGTAGTGAAGATGTGGCGAGCGTTTTTACTTACTGATGAAAGGATTAAGCTTAGCAAGAGATGGCGATGTGAGGAAAGCACTTCCTGGATACGTAGGGCCTCAGGAGGAGCTTTTTGGTGCTGCTGAAAATAGCCACTGGGTGAAGATCCAAATATTTGTCAAACATTCGCAAGTGGCTTAACGTGATAAAAAGCTCTAAAATGTTAATTTTAATGCTGCACCTTTAAAGACTTTAACATGTGTTAGATTAGTGTTTCCCCGCTGATCACCAATAAAATGTGGCATGGTTGAGTCAGCATATGAGCAGAAAAGGCAGGAGGGGCTGCAGGGTTGGCAGGTCCATCACAGGCGACTTTTTAAGCTTTTCTCCAGGTGAAAAAAGCTGCATGCAGAGTTTAGTGGTGCTGTTATGCAGATTTGTTTATATTTAGCTTATTTCTTGATAAAACATTACCATTTCGAATGACAAAACCACAAATCCAAGGCCCTTCAGCTTTTTCAGCAAGAGAAGGAGAAAGGAGCGGTCCCGTATCATCAGAGAAGGATTTTGGACACTTTTTGAGATATTTCTGGCTGCTGATAATAACTGGAAACCCTGTGCAACTGTCCCCCAACTGTTTACTCAAATGAAAAGAGCAAAGGTTTGTGAATTGACGTCAAATGATGAAAAGTTTGGAAACCCCTGATCTAGTCGAAGAAGATCACTTTCATAGCAATAGGACACCACCTACAACTTTGCGATTCAAATCTACTCGAATACAAATTGCAAATATTGAAACAAGATGGCCCAGAGCGATCGGGGTGAAGGGTTGAAAGGCTGATCATTACGTGACAATCGCGCACAGGAGGGATTCATTTTGACGCACGACTTTGTAACTATAACAGGTCGACACCGATGTGCCCTCATGTTATCAATTACACTATCAAAGCCGTCGCAATGGAAAACACCTGCTGCCCTTCCACGAACCTGTGGTCAGTGTGAATTGATTACACTCGTGCTTTGATGGAGGCGACGGACAGTGATCTACGGCGCATGTAAGCGGTTAAAGCTGTTCGTAACAATGTGTAGCAGCTCGGCCAATGAACGTGTCAGTGACGGGAGCGGAGACGAGGTCAGGAGGGGAAATGTGTCTTTGTTGGATCGAGTGATTGAAATATTTCGGGACAAGCATAACCAGGTACCTAAATGGCATTGAAATGTCATGGTATACAGTGAAGGGTTTCCAGGCTACACACAGGTTGAAATATGAGGACTGTTTGAATTCTGAATCAAATATTCTGTCTTTGAATGGTCAAATGTAAGGTTTTTTGATCCCGGTAGAGAAAATTCCCCAAAAAATCAGGATATGGCACCTAGATTTGATCATCTGGATGTGGAAATGACTGGACATGGACGGCATAAACTATGAAAGGAAAATTGTTTTAAACTGTATGTTGGACCCCTGGAAGAATTGCGATCCTGTTAATAAAACTTAATGATGTTAAACTAAACCTATTGTGCATGTTTTTAGTGGTAGGGGAAATGCAGTAAAGCAAATGTGTCTAAGTCTAAGTCTCTAGCCCATTCCTGTGCGGAGTTAGGGTTAGGGTTAATGAAATAACCAGTTTGCTCAGGATATAAACAGCATATTACAGCCACGTGGTAAATGGTCAGTCTATGAGGCCACAGTCATTTACAATAAATGCTGCCCACGACCTGCCGTTGGGTCTGAATTTCGACCCTCGACGCAAACGAGTTCGACACTCTTGAAAGGCTCACATTTTCCCCAAATCAATTAAAAACACACACAAACCATAAGGAAAATCCCGCATGTTGCCTACTGATCCTGGCAGGATGTTCCAGTAACTCTATCTCGAATATGGATATCGTCAGTGGTTTTCAAAGTACTTTATACTGTATTTAAGTACTTTTGGGCTGCACGGTATAATATAACATGCTTCACAGAAAGAAGGTCCCAAGTTCGATTACCACCAGGACAGGGCCTTTCTGTGCTGAGCTTGCATGTTCTCCCTGTGGCTGCGTAGGTTTCCTCCGGGTTCCCTGACCACTGAAAACATGTACAATAGGCCAGGACGAATGATGTGTGAATAAATGATGGTGGGCAGAGGGATCGTTGGCGCAGATGTGTGCAGTCGCGACAGCATCTCAAGTATGGAGTGGACGTAAAAGTGCTTTGTGACCATGTCTGTGTGGAGCTATATAAATAAAGCTCTTGTTCTACTTGATTTCATTACTTTAGTGACAGTACAGATACTACTGGTCAAATATTACTCCAATAAAAGTAACGGCTGTTGAGTCAAATAGCATTTTCTGTAGAACAATAGACATTTTTTTAAATATCAGTAACAACCAGTAACATCTGCAGCTCATACTGACACGTTTACAGAAATGTTCGTTTACGTGCTCTGTGCCTTAACTAAACTAATAAATAAACAAAATACTTTTTCTCTGAGTCTTTATAGTAATATAGAAAGCACTCCACAAAGTCCCACTCCATTTGAAGTACATTTGAGAAATTACTTGAGAACTTGAGAACACCTATGCATATTGTCCAAGAGGTTTGTGTATTTGCCTTATTACTCTACATAACAAATCTTGGTCCTTTTAATGGCAAGATCTAACCACAAACCTACATTTAATTTGAAAAAAAAAAAAAGACTTGTAGATTTGTTGCTATGTTGGCTTTTTATGCTTTCCATCTTGTCTCGCGATATGGGATGAAATAACTCGGTAAGACATGTTGTTTGGGGGTTTGAGTGGCTATATCTGCTTTCCGTCTTATTCTTTCCAATAATGAAAATAATGTCACCACTAATACAATATAATAACTACAACATCTGCCCCACCGCTCACCTCCTGCAGCCTGTCAAACTGCAACTCATCACGGCCATGTCATTTGGTGCAACATCTTTGAAGCGATTCCTGCTCTTGTGTGTGTGCCTCGCCGCGCTCCTCTCCTCTGGTAAAGAAAACACAGCCTCTGCCAGACGCTGGGGCTCGCTAATATTAAAACTCAGGTTGGACATCACACATTTTCTATATAAGGCTCGCTCCCATGTCCAAACAGTGAGGAATGGGGCAGTCCATCACTCCAGATGTGAAGTATTTAATGAAAGCTGTGGTTTGTGAAGCACATGTGCATTTTAAGTTGCTTAAACTCTTCAAAATCTTTGCTTTTAGCCATTATATAGCACTTTAAGTGTGATTGTAAGTCTGTCTTTTTCGCAAGTGTGGATAACATCTTGTTACAGGCATTGATGTCATAAGGTGCATCCAGCTCTCCGGGAAGTGCCTTTAAAGGTCCGATATCCGTTTTATTTTTTATTAGATAACTACTGTATATTACCATTACTACTTTATAAGGGAGAGAGGGATATTGTACATCCAATTACACAATGGAGATAATTTATTTCACTGAAACTTGGCTGTAAATATGTTTAAGTGGCGCTAGCTCCTTCTTCGTGATTCTATTAGTGTGTATTGGTGACTCCGACCCGGTGCAGGAAAGTTGCAAGCATGGTTTTCTGGCCAGAGACACCAGGGGGAGATGAAAGACCCCCCAATCTTCCCTTTACACTTGTATTACCCCAGAGGGAATACGGAAAGGATTTATTAAGGTTAACAAGCGACTTAGTACTGCTTTAAACTTATGTAAATAATTATTTTAGTAATATACTGGCCAGCCAGAATACAGGCTTTTCCTATTCTTTACAAACCCGTGTATCTGGAATCAGAGATGATTCCTTCAAATTCCCGATGGCCGTGATCGACAAGCACTAATCAGAGAAAATGTGAAGGAAATAGTGTTTTTTCCGGTACATCAGCCAGAAGAACAGAGATGTATGATGTTTTTGCCACAAAAACATCATACGGTTCCATCTGACCGAAATTGAAGTTTTCACACTGTATCGTCTTGGTCCTGGACCCATGGTGCAATTTTTAAGTTTTTATGTGCTAAAACCTATTATATTCAACGAGTGGTCAAAACTTTTGACATACATATCTCAGAACAACTCAAATAACCTTGTAATTCTAAGTGGATGAAATGTGTCTTGATTTGACCCCAAAGTCACGTTTACATTTGGTTTTATTAAATGGATCTTTTACCAGACTGGGCAGAGTCACTTCCATCCTGCAGTTTAGTGCTTCTGGCAATTGACAAAAGCCTCAGTGTCGTCTTTCGCCAAATGCTATGAAAAGTAAAACAGTTCAGTGTGACCTTTGAGACTGACTGATTACACCCATGATCTGAGGTTTGGCACCGGGAGGATCAACTCTTGTCAGTGACTTTGGCTTTAGCTCAGAATATCAAAGACAAAATCCATAAAAGATCTAAAATTAACCTAAATTTGATGTAGACTCAAAACCTAATAAACACCTAACTTAAAGCAGTACTAAGTAACTTGTTTACCTTAATGAATCCTTTTCGTAGTCCCTCTGGGGTTAATACAAGTGTTAATGGCATGATCGGGGAATCTTTCATCTCCCCTGATGTCCCTGGCCAGAAAACAACCCGGTCGGAGGCCCAAATACACACTAATAGAATCACCAAGAAGAAGCTAACAGGCTAACGGACAAAGCTAACTGCGAGCCAGCACCACTTTAGCAGTGTTTACAGCCAAGTTTGAGTGGAAAAAAAATATCTTCATTGTGTAATTGGATGTACAATATCCCTCTCTCACTTTGTCTTTTATGTCAGCGTAGTATTTACTCTCACAGACAATTAATGAGTAAAAAAACGCAACATGCTATGACACCTGCAGTGGTGCTTATGGCCTCTAGGGGCATGAATTGCTTAGTACTGCTTTAAGCTCTTTACCAAAACACATTTTAAACCGAAATAAATAAAAATACTGATGCAAATGAGAGTGAGTACCACCTGAAGAAGTCCAAATAAGCGCAGGCAGGGACTATATCACACCTGTTCTTGAATCTTTACATCGGCTCCTTGTACATTTTCGAATCCACTGTAGATCAGCTGTGGATTAAGTTGCCTTAAACTTTTGATCTTTGACCCTGGAAGACTATACAGGATAACATCCGAACCAAAACTGCACATACAGTACACCGGTCAGTATGCTTGAAGGAGTGAATCAAAAAGAAATCGTCTGAATAATAACAACTGAGGCTGACATTAAACCTCTTAACTCAAGTGCAGTTTCTCCAGTTTGGCTTTACCCAAATCTAAAAGCTTCTGGAAAAAGGTGTCAAAACAGCAACGGAAACGAGGATGAAAACACAACAAAAAAAAGTAAAAAAAAAAAAAAAAAAGAGTGGCAAAAACACGACTGAAGAGTGATGAAAAAGCAACAAAGAGGGACAAAAAACATGACAAAAACGCAACAAAAAGCCACAAGAATGCGATGAAAAACTGACGAAAATGCAACAAGACCGCCAAAAAAGGAATGAAAAAAACAACAACGACAAAGCAACAAATACACAATAAAAACACAACAAGAAAACAACGAAAACACAACAAATAAAGAGATTTTTAAAAAAGAGACGAAAACACAACGAAACTGCTACAAAAATTGGATAAAAAAGCGGCAAAAAAGGTCTCAGGTCTTAGCTTTCAAATGAGCTGTTGCACTGGCCAAGACGCTTTTTGACTCCTGGAAAGAGTTTTGAAACATGTACAAACTAAAAAGGAAGTTCCCAGGACTCTGTATATTGTTGCAAGTACTTTGTTGTGTTTTGGCTGTTTTAAATGTCCTTTATGAGTACATTTGAACCAGCCACCAATGATCACAAACATTCACTCACAGAACCCCATTCACACAGATATGTTGAAGTGTCTTGCCCAAGGACTCACGTGCCACTCAACCGCCCTACTATCTGAGCCACATCCCGTTTTATATAATAGACCCATTGAAATTCCCCCCCAGACCTGCTGTGTGTGCATTAACAACATGTGGTCCACGCAGACGTCCCTCAGACCAGGCGACTGTCCCACTTAAACCCTCTCTAAATCTGTGAGTGAAGATGAAATAATGAGACAGCGGTGACGCATGCTCTCAGGCTGAAGACGGCGCTTTGGTATAAATAGACTTTTTATAGCTGGGAACTTGTCACTGTTCCTGTCCCCATGATCCGATATTATACAGAATAATACATTTGCAAAGCAGCCATTTTTACGTGTCAATCAAAACAAAACATAGAGAGAGGTGCAGGCTTTTCTTTTTTTTTGCTAGATTTCTTATGAGCTGTATTTATATGACACAGAAGGTTTATCAGGCGTCTTTGAACAGCGCTTTGCATGTCAGAAATAGATCTAAAGCGTTGCAATGCTGACCCCAAGTGGACAAATACTGAATCTACAACTAGAGAGAGAAGTGAGTTTACTTATGCAATCGTTTCACACTCTATTTTTTTGTAATTTTTTTAAGGTTATATTTTGACACACTCTCACACACGTAAATATCTCTATATATATTCAATATTTCAAATAACATTGAGACATATATAGACCTATGAGTGTATGCACTTTTTCCCCTTCCAAAACGGTGTGAGGAGACCTGATGTCGCTGGATGCTTGATGTTTGCATGTGAATCTTTGAATAATACAAAATGTACACTTACATAATAAACATCACCAAATATGCAGCCAGGTGGTTTGTGACTGTGGCTCTGACTTTCCCTGGTGAGAAACAAATATGCGGATTAATGATGATAAGGGTGTCGTTTTAAGGTGCAACTAAACGCCGAACCAATGAGTTTCTGCAGATAAACTGTTAATATGATGTATTAAGAGTATTGTCTGGGTAGTTTACTTGAGAGTAACTTTTTGAGAAAGTGAGCGCAATTGAGTATATAACCCGGTACTTTTGATTTAACATTGTAATAAAGCATCTTTACTCTAAAAGAAATGTTTGTGCCACTGTGAGTCAATTTTTAAGTACCAAAAGTTTCATGTCGAAAATATATGTAGCTTGTGTTTCTTGCCCCCTTTTCTTCAGATGTACTGTATACTGTTATGTAACAAGTTTTGTTTCTCGTAATTTATGTCAAAACTGACACATAAATCAGACTTTTACACTCAAACAGTTACTCAGTACTCGCAGTGCTCAAGTGACATTTTCTCCAAGCACTTTTTTTTTTTTACTCTTACGTGAGTACTTATTTCGGTCACAACATTTTACTTGTACTTGAGTGGAGACTTTTGGAGGCCAAGATCTGATTCAGATTTGACCACAGCTGCATTGAAGCATCGGGTCAAATGCAGAGGTGGTCAGTAACAAAGTAAATTTACTGAACAGATTGATTGTCCGTCCATCCATCCATCCATCCATCCATCCATCCATCCATCCATCCATCCATCCATCGAGGCGACACCAGGCCAGCTCGGAGACATAGTCCCACCAGCGTGTCCTGGGCCTTCCACGAGGCCTCCTCCCAATAGGCCATGCCTGGAACACCTCTCTGGAACGACTCTACTCCAAGCTCCTCCCGGGTGACTGAACTCCTCACCCAATCTCGAAGGGTGCATCCAGTTTGATTGTTTAATCCGAGTTCAATGTACACTATACACACATCTATTTTTTTTACATTAACATGTGCAGCTTTACGACATTTTAACATGCATTCATGACATGTTCACACGCTTCCATTGATACATAATGCTGTACATAAACTCGAAATGGAGTGGGAGGAAGTATAACTTATAAGTTCCCACCCCTGTAAGTATCATCATGTCATTAATGTGGTTGGCCAGTAGCAGAGCAATGCAAAACAACCTGATGGCAACAGTCAGCACAACCATCCCAGCCAATCCCAGCTGCAGCAGGACGACAACGCAACAACACACCAGCAACGCACCAAAGCCGCCGAGCCAGTGACGCACAAACCTCCCTCCAACAAGTGACAGACACAGCGCCCCCCGCACAACAACCTCACTACATCACCGGCCCACCACCACTTCCTTTAGTTTCCCCCTGTACTTGAATGGGATAGTATTTTAGTTGAGAACTTTTGACTTTTACGCCACTACGTTTCAAAGACAAAGTCAATTTGTCCATGTGTTTTGTTCATTTTAAAAGCCTGTCAGTGCACACTCAAAGAGCAGTAGGCGGCGCTGTGCAGATGTACTGGTGTAAATACCATTGTATCGCAACAAGGAAGAAGGTTTGTCCCCGTCGTGTTGCCGTACAGAGGGGGATTCGGGCACAATTTGTATGTTTTTGAAGCCGCAAATTCATTTATTTTGATTATTAAGTATTTTCTACTGCAAATGCTACAGCAATTTCAAGTAATAAATTGACAGAGCAGATTTTAACATACAGGAGTAATATTTGACCAGGAGTATCTGCATCTATCTGAAATTAAGTACACTTCAAGAACCGCAGGATAAATTCCCCCCAATAACAGGCTACCCTTTCATTTTTTTTTACTGTTTCAAGAAGTGGAAGATAAACAGAGAAGTTCAAACCATTAAAAGCTATATCGAAATCTTCAAAGTGCTTTTAAGGGATCCCAAAAAACACGGTTCAAGTCTGTTTTCCACTCAGACACAGGCACAAAGGCCGGGTCGCTCTGCAGCTAAAGACTGTTTTGTCGAAGAGTTTGGTGCTGATGGAGCCATTATCAGAGGTGATGGTCGGGTCAGGGGCGGTCATCCCCTTCAGAGCAACAGCAACAAAGAACAAGAGAAAAAGAAAATCAAGAAACCCAAAAGTTGAATGTGTTTTTCAGGTGTTTCGGGGTCAGGCAGTAAACAGGGGCTGAATGACGAGTATCTCCGCAGTGGTATAGAGAGCTTGAGCTTGCGTCAACACATTCAATAGAGGAAAAGTAAATACAAATATTACCTTTCCCCCTTCATTATACACATACCTACAAGGATAGTTTGTACTTCAGAAGTTTCTTCTTGTGCAGCAGATAGGGCTCTAATTTGGATTTAATCCATTGATGGAATGGACATGGTCATTCTGGCCATCAGCAGATCTCATTCTCTGGGCACATTGTGTTGCTGAACATAGACCTGACCAAAAACCCAGGAGCATTAAAAAGCATTGAAAGTAATTGAATGAATTATGCGAAAATTAAGGCCTTAAAGTGCATTATGACACATTAGACACACATAGTTAACACGATTTAAGATTTTGCTAAAGATTGTGCCCAGCTTTTTTTAGTTTGACCATTTTTGTGATGTTTGTAGTTTCACTTCCTTATTGGACACTGACAGGAAGTGACATAGAGGAAGGCAAACAATTTTAAACTGTTGCCGTGCCGACCATGTTAAGTCAAAGGGAAATGAGTCAAACAGCTATGGAATGTTACCTTCTTCTATGTCGCTTCCTGTCAGCAGCTTAAACATTCTAATGAAAATAACTGTCCTGCATTTCCTCATTAAAATTGCTGCTTCACTGAAGTAAAATTATAAAATTATAATTGATGTTGTTCTTCTAAAAAAGTCATATTTTCAAAAGCATTAAAACCTGTCATATGCACTTTAAAAAGCATTGAATTGGATTCAAACTGGCATTTAATCAAATTTTTGAGGAAAATAATGTCATTGCTCGTCTAAATTTGCTGCACAAGTTCATCAGAAATACAGACATTATGGTCCAAAACAAATTCAGCAAATGTTTTGGCTGAAATTGTACACAATTATTTACTTAAAAAATTCTGTTGTTTCCCTTTGGATTTTGAATATTGAGATTTCTCCTCATTCATTTATGCACCCGATTTTTTTTGCGTTTAAGATATAGTAGTTGGGCATCAAAAAGCATTAAACTTGCCTTGCTGCTTCCTGTATAAACCCTGTCAGATCATAACAGTTTAATCCAGGCAGAGACTTCTTCTTTCTTGGTCAGGCAGTGTATCTTTTCCACACAAAGACATCATTGAAGTTGCATGATACAGTATTTCATCTTTAAAAAAGGCTGTTACTCCCTCAGAGTTAATCAAGGCTCAAGTCATCCTTTGGTTTCCACAGACATTTATTTGGCTATCATGTCTTCACATGCCTTAATCATGCCAGTATTGCCGTCACAATGCCAGTACAATGCCGTCAGAACTAAAAAGTAAAGACAATAAACTTAAAATAATGTCACAGATAATCACAAAATATCACAAAACTTAAATAAAGTACCTTATTGGCCGCTTAAACTCCAAGGAAATAAAGATAAAATCTTAATTGGCTTCTCTCTCGGACTCTGCTTCATGTGGGTGCCGGTGGCCTCATGTTGCTCTGTGCCACGCCTATGCTGTCCCCGTAGCAACTCAAATTAAAGCTGAACCAAAAATACATTCTTCCCTATTTTACATAGTTTTAAGAAATTAAAAAACAATGAAATATAAATATGAATTATGAACTGTATTGTCTAATATGAATTATTTGTCCTTTTTAATTAACAATAAAATTATGAAATAAAATATTTAAATCTGCCTTGACTGCAGCTACAAAGGCAGTGCCTTGTGTGTGTGGTTTCAACCCTCATAAAGCGCTGGCACAATGCGACATTTTGACTCCTTCAAATCAAAAACTTTGATAGTATTTGTGTCTGAGGTCATCCTGGCTCTGTCCTGACACTGATCTCTCGTGACTGTGGAGAAGGTGGGTGCAAATGGAGATCCAGAGTCATTACCATCGTCCCCTCGAGCGGCAATCAGGAGATTTCACACTTGGAGCGCGGCGTGTAATAGCCCCTGTTCCCAATCAGCGCGAGCTAATCCCGGGCTAACGACCGCAGAGGGCAGGACCTGTGGCACTCGGCAACTTCCACCCGACGCTGACAGGGGAGTTATCGGGAGGAAGAGCGGGGGCCGGAGCACACTTATGTATCACCTGAGCATGGGCAACTTTATGAAATGGACATTTTCAAGTTCAGTTTTGGAGAACAAAGTGAATTAAAGTGTTTCACAGATCAATAAGGGAGTGTAGTCAAATTACACTCTGAAGGCAAATAAAACCAATGAAACAAATAATCAACATAGAATTGAAACAGAAGTGAATAGTGGTAAAGAAATGCTTTAATTCTCTCTTTTTGGACCTTATGTTTTGGAACAGTCAGTTACCTGAGCTTAGACGAGTTGATGCGTACATGTCTGGTCTTTGTGCGTGTGCTCAGTCACACAAAACAACAAGATGTTGTTAGCATTTGGCCTGTTCCAGTATATTCCTATAGCCCCAAACGGGGTGAAATTAGAAGCGACCAAGCTCTTCCACGGGCAAAAAGACCAGACAGGTGTATAAACTCGTCTGAGCTCAGGTAAGAACATATCTCAGTATGGAAAAGCATTGAATTTTGAATAAGGTAATGTTGAGAAATATTTACCTTATTCCAGAAGTTCGCGTGGGCGCTGCCATGAATTGTGCCCGCCACTTTTCTCCTATCAGTTAACATGGGACTGGAGAAGCCCAGATAAAATCAGTCACTACACGAAAATAAAGCCGTTTTTAGGCCGCGCAGAGTGACGTTGCAGTGTTGACATGTTGGTGCAAATGAACATTAGACATTTACACAAATCAATCTACTAAACATTAGATTTTAGTGGTGAACATTTTCCCTTGTTCTCCATTTCAATGAAAGGTCAATACAAAGGAAGTGCCGAGACAAAGCAAAAAGAGCCAGAAGTGGGCGGGGCAGAGTAATGTGAATACAGGCTAAAATGGGCTTTTTACATTATAATAAAAAAAAAGTGTTATGATCGCAGCATTTCATCACAAAGCAACCAAAGTAAGATATATAATTGTTTCAGCTTTATTTGCTTCTAAAGGCCAGGTTTGCTACATTATGTCTGTAAAAGACATAAGCAACGTGGCTAATTATTTTGCATTAAGTGCGCACCTAGGAGAGCTTTCATCAAGAAACAAGAAACCTTTCTCCGCCATTATTATGTTTTTAGCATTATCCGTAAATGTTCAAGCTACGCAGCTGCAGCAAATTCAGGACTGAAAATTTAGGACCGCAGATTCATGGCAGTCTTTTGGTGGATCGCAACACATTTAATACGATACTTTCAAGAAACCTGGCTACCGAATACGACATCCCTTTTGAAGACAAGGAACAATCATTTTAAGAAGAAAGCGAATATAAATCAAATTAAAATATCTAAAACTATCTTGCATGAAGAACATGCTCTATTGATCTAAAACAGCTGTAACAATATATCCAGGAGTTTCACTGATTCCCACCCATTGTCCTTTTACTGTCTGTTTCAATAGAAAAAAAGGGTTTTTACTTTGCGATGAATGGACTGAGATTAAAAGATCAAGAGGTTTATATTTTCTGGATACGTAGGACCTCAGAGGGAGATTTTTTGGAGATGTCACTGCGCTGCTTAGACCAGCCGGAAGAATGAAAGATCACTCAAAGATGCGCTAGTAGGTGGAAACACAGCCTAATGTATATGTTTGTAGTGGTAGGTGAAACCAGACAATGGGAGAACATGCAGAATCCACACAGAAAGGCCTCACGCTGCCCGGGAATGAAACCTGGGACCTTCTTGTCACAGCGGAGCGCCACATCATGACCTCAGCAGGTGAGGAGAAGCGTTTTTAGCTCTTGAGGAGACTAAATGGACGCACAACATATAAAGAGTATGGCATAATTCGAGATCTCGTCGACTTTACCAAACCAAAAAAAATCCCACCTCCTTAAAACTGTGTGTAAAAAGTGCCAAAAAAAATCTGAATCCTCTTTGAGATGCAACAGCGCGGGCCGACAGTCCTGGCTCGATCTCCGCTGCGTCTGTCCGCGCGAGTGTAAACCCAGGGAAGCGCGTCATGTTTTCCTGCTTCCTCAACATTCCCGTCCCGGAAGTGTTTGATTGATCCGCGGCGCTGTCAGATCCGCGGCGAGCAGAGGAGACTGAGCGCGGGAGAGAAGAGGCGGCTTCGTCACGGCCTTTCACCCCCAAACGCACGCACTGAGCAGCTTACACACTCCATAGAGCCGCCTTTCCCAACGGGGCGATAACCACAGGAATATTTAGTTCCCCGACATTAGCGGCCGCGCATACTCTCACATACATGCATGCGTCTGCAGAGGAAGAGCCGGGTCCGCACTGCGCTCCCCCCACTGCGAATGGAAGAAAAGAACCTAACAAAAGGTGTTTTTTGCAATGCACTTCTCAAGGCAAGGCAGGCTTTTATTGATTTCTCTCAGCTCTGATTAACAGCGTTTAGTTTGTTTTGATACAATGTGGAGCATACCAGAAGTCAAGGACAGTAAACAGAGTAAGGTTAACAGGATTACAATTGCAAAATAGGTCATTTCATAATAAATATTGATGATGCTTTTTGTAATATTTTGACAGCTGAATAAAATCCTCCTCCATAAAATCTCAGAAATTTAGAAAAACCTCAGAAAAGTACAAAGTCAGGCTGTAAATACAGACATGACTTCTTCTTGTCTAAAGCAGCCTGGCTTGATCTTTTTTCAAGACAGTAACTAATAATCAGTCATTTAATAACTTTTGAAATAAAGTCATTAAAGAAGTATCAAGATTACTTTTAGATGGAGTTGTCATGTTTTTTATGGAGTAATTCTAACAACAGTGGTAAAGAACATTCAACAAAATGGTCTACACCAGCGGTGCCTGAGACAGAGCTGGGATCAAGGTTCCAGACCAAACTGAAGGTGTGGTTACATGATTTAAACCTCTGCATTTGGTTTACACAAGTGGTTATTTTAGACATTGCAAACATGCTTTGATGAGTTATTGCCAGTGTACACAAACTAAAATCCATGTGATTTGGGGATAAGAACATATTTGGCAGAGACAGTCGATGACTGGTCCTGGCTGACTCCCTTTCGTTTCCTCCTCTCCAGTGACTTTTTGACAGAAACCACAGTTCTTTAAATTATTTTCTTTTTTGTGTTTCGTCATGGCCCCCATGATCACTCTTTGAGAACACGAGGCCAGCTGATGTAACGACAGCTGCAGCTCAACAAACCGCTGTGAAACTGATCAGACCATTTCTCTTTAAAAGTGTCAACATTGTCCAGTAATAAGGAGGACGAGAGCAGCTCCTGTAAAGCTTTGTGTTTTACTCAAGACAAAAGTGTGTATTTTGACTTAATTGTTCCCGTAAAAAATATGCTGGCTAAATTTGACCCATAAACCAGTGCCTCAGGACGTCCTGTCAGGAGCAGAGCAGACGACTGCAGTGCATGTTTTATGCATGTTTTAGGTTGATGAGGGGATCCAGAGCACCCACAGGACACCCACCAGATATGGGGAGAATATGTGGACTCCACACAGAAAGGTATAAACTTGGTTGCTGCAAATCAATGGATGTTACATACTGCTGTCTACACACATGGCAGATATTGCCCATAGCATTAGTTCAATCCCGATATCTAGTGTCATATGGATTTAAATAAAACCAGATTCCACCTAGAGACCAGTTTAACCTTGACTTTCATGTAAGCGGAAGTTTTCCTTCACTCAGCAACCCCCCCAGTTCACCCTGAGCAGCAGCAGTCCGTGCTGATTTCTGACAACTCCAAACGTATTTTCAACATGTCTGCCGCATGTTTGTGAAAGCTCTGATGGTTGTGACCGCACACGGACTGTGAGCAAGCCTCCTCCTATTTCCAAACACTTTTATTGACCGCTTTCTTCTGTAGATTGCACACCTGTCGCATGCACAAACACACACATCTATTTTACCAAGGCCATATTCTGGTGGATCGTTAAAAAGCCGTTACTGTACTTACTTTCCTGTAAACTGACTTATTTCAGCTTTAATCCATGCTATATTAGTGTTCCCTTATGAAAAATCTTACCCAGAGTAGAATATGCTTCATTCAAATGTATTTTTGCTTGTGAAATCATGGAATATTTAAGCTGCCTTTCTAAAGAGCTGATGATGTCAAGGGGAAGTTTGTCTTTTCCCTGTTTTATAAGGAGACTTAGCATTTAAAAAATACTTTTAACCATGTTATAACGTTTTTCGGTCGACACAAACGTATATGGAGTGGAACATCTTTTCATTCAGGTTTGAGTAATCCTGTTCAACTTGGTCGTTTCCTCTTCTACAAGTGAACTACTCGAATCACTATTTTCTGAATCCTGCATCCTGCATCGCCGATCGAACACGAAACTGTTCACCACATTTTCAAAGCCCATAATCCATCACTGAACCCGTTCTGATGAGTTCTGTGCTCAAGGTGTGTTCTTCACAGCGCCACCGATTTGCTAGCATGCCGTTAGTTGAAAGTGAAGCTTGTATTCACTGTTCTGCACCATGACATTCATGCTGCTGCCTGCAGAGGGCTCACCAGGCCAGTTTGAAATCCTGACTGGCCCAAATTTGAAAATGTATGAGACCTGAGTCCTGAAAGAATGTTTTTATGCATAATAGATCCACTTTATCTTCATATATATCATTTCAATTCTCTTTACTACACAGCACCCTTAGTATTATCTTAGTATTATCTTAGTATATAATTTCATTTCATTTTTTTCATTTTATTTATTTATTTCATTCAAAAGTGATGTTATGCAATCACAATAAAACCGCCAAGCCAACACAGTATGAATGAAACGGAGCAGAGGAGAAGAACAAGTCTTATAATATCTGCCCCTTTTGTTATTTCACACTTTACACTTCACACTCCATCCATCCATCCATTTTCTTCCGCTTTATCCGGGGCCGGGTCGTGGGGGCAGCAGTCTCAGCAGAGATGCCCAAACTTCCCGGTCCACACACACTTCCTCCAGCTGTTCTGGGGGGACCCCTAGGCGACACCAGGCCAGCTCGGAGACATAGTCCCACCACCGTGTCCTGGGCCTTCCACGAGGCCTTGTCCCACTAGGACATGCCTGGAACACCTCCCGCGGGAGGCGACCAGGAGGCATCCGGAACAGATGCCCGAGCCACCTCAGCTGGCTCCTTTCAACGTGAAGGAGCAGCGACTCTTCACACACTTCACACTGTTGTCCTTATATCAGTGGCATTTTGTGAGCAGGAATATTAGCTTATACTTAACATGAGTATTTGTAAAACTCTTCATGATAAGGGTTACCAAAGATTAATATTTAAATAGCAATTATTGTTATATAAAGTTTGGAAGCACTTTATATGTATCAGCTTTTCTTTATTTTCAACATTATATCCATTGTGCGATTCTCATTGAAGACATTTAACTATGAATGAACACAAAATAGAGTGAAATAACTCAAAAATATGTTTCATATTTAAAAGTCTTCATGAATGTCATCCTTTATTTTTGGCATTTTCTTAACAAGCTTCATAAGGTCGTCCCTGAAATGGTTTTCATTTGTGAAGGTCATGAGAAAATATCAAAAGTGCAAAGTAATCAAAGTAAGGGGCGGATATGTGGAAGAATTCATTTCACCTTTTTTTTTTTGTTTAAAACATAATTCCACATGTTGTTATTCATAAATGAATGCTTTCAGTGAGAATCTACAATGTCTTGAAATGAAAGAAAACTTTTGACCGGAACTGCACTAACATTGCTCATCTTTCTGCTCCTTATTCAAGAACCAGGAGTTTTGCTGTATATATTTCAATGTCACTTTTGATTGAAATAAGTAAATAAAATGAAGATAATTAAAGTTTGTTTGAGGTCAAATTTGCGCAGATGGGTAAGGTTTAAGAAATGTATCTAAAAATCCACTCCTTGAAGATTAGCTGCAGCCAGACACCAATCCAGTCTTATTTATAGCTTCAGTACCGCTTTTAATTGGTTGGCCGCTTGCTGCGTGGATCCTATAGAAAAACACACTTGCGAAGGATATGAGCACACAGAGGAGCCTCTAGAGAGAATCCTGGGAACCCTTTTATGTCGCCCCCGTCACAGACACTATAAGATATGTGCTTTACCGTATGTACACATAAGGAAATGTTTGAAAGTGGGATGAAATTACAGCTTTTACTTGTCCTACAAAAAGACAATTTGCTGGAGGATTCAGCCGATTGTACATGTTTTGGGTAAATGGGGGAAAAACACCGACCCACACTCGAGCAAAACCCTCCCAAAAACTCACTTAGGGAAAGCTCCATGATGTCCGATAAACAAGGACAGGTGTGTAAAATTTTCAGCAAAAAATGTAAGATTTTTCATGCCATATTGGAATCAAATGTAATGCTTTCTAATGACATTTAAGGCCTTCATTTTGCACAGCTTGTTTATTGACTTGTATTGCTTTTGAAATCCTCGCAGAAATCCTGTTTTAATATTTGTGGTGTTTGAGAGACGGGTTGGAGAGGCCGCTGGCACTGACTGACGAAAGTGAGGCGTCAATGAATAGTTAAAAAAAAAATAGCAATGAAAATAAAAACAAGAACAAGGTTTATGAACTTCCATGGAAGATAATGTGCCTGATGAGTGTTTGTTGTTGATTTGGGATCTGTTTGAAGCTGCCGAGCGCCGTTTACATACAGTACACACGAATCTTTCTGCCAAGTTCCTTTTGCCAACTTGTCCACCACGTGCCATCGCAGCTTCCTTCTGTTCTGTTCTCGAAGTCCTCCTTTAGGGCAAATCACTGCATCCGTTTCCACTCCTAATCTTTCTTTTTTTGTTTTTTGGAACCTGCTTTAACACAAGGCTCTGATTGTTAGTGAGCCGTCAACGTGCTAGATCAGAGGAAATTGTGTGTGTGCGGCTAAAATCAATACATGAATAAAGTGTTCAGTATTGCCTAAGTCCCAGGACTCATCGGGCTCACATTGTAAAAGAGTGGATCAGGGAGCATTAGACGTCATTTTCACACATGGATTGTCCACAACAGAGTCCAGACCAATGGCTGCTGGTTCCTCTGCTTTATGACACCGACACTAAGGGCCACCATTGCTGTAGTACCTCCCTATATGGGTGGCAAAACAAGCTAGTTTTCCATTAAAAAGCATTGCACTTTGCACATGTTTTAGGGCGTGGGCGTGGCTACAACTTAACAACACGTCACGTGAGGGCCGAGTCTAAGTGAAGATCCTGCCCATTTGACCATTTTAGGAACATGCTCCGTCAGAGCAGGGTCTGTAAATCCGCCATGGATTCCCTTTCGAACGTGGTCATTATGGTAAACGGGGAGGAGCGAGGAGACTACTCTTTATTGCGTCTCTGGTCCAGACCTTAACCCCATTGAGACTCTTAGGGATGTGCTGGACAAGGCTTTGCGCGGTGGTCACACTTTCTCATCATCAATACAAGATGTTGGTGACACTGGATCTTTTGTCATTGCAACTATGCCACGGCGAATACTGCTGTAAGGAAAGGCAGTGAATGTTTTTCATGTCAGTAAAAAGAAGTAACTAAATAAAATTAAAATGACAAGACGATTGTGTTTATGGAGATTGGTTCACATTTGCAGCAATTTTATATAATTAATAATTCATCAAATTAATGTGAGCCTTTAGCTTCTTGACAAACTCGCTGATCCGACTGCAGCTGCGTCTGCTGAGCTGGCAGAGGTTTGTTTTGATGGGGAGCGGAAGGTAAGGTAAGAGGAAGGTCTTACAAGGATCAGAACCAGTTTGCAGCAGCACATGTCAGACAGGAAAACCAAGACCGGGCAACTTTGAATTTGCTGTTTTAGATCATTATGGTAATTTCTAGCCAAGGAACTGAAAGACAGTGATCAAGATGTGATTGGAATTTTTACTAAGTGCTTGTAAGAAATGATAATACCACATCTTTAACTGCTTGTGAGTGCTGACTTTATGGGAATCCTAAATAACTTATCGAAATCCGCCCGGTTTGGTTTTCACTGCTGTAAATGGATACAAAGGTAAACACTGCATTACAAAAACACGCGCTCTCCCTCCAAAACTCCCCTCTGCACTCGTGTGTTGTGAATGATGCGTGCGGTGGTGCAGACAGCCCTGCAGTGGTCGCGATACGGGCCACATTTGAAGTTTGTGGGGGATTAACGTCAGCGCGAGCTTCTTTCCTTTCTGTGGTCCAGCGGGCAGCTCATCCACGCTGCCAGACACAGACAGGCAGAGACAGGCAGCCGAACGCGCCGCCAAGATCCCGAACGTCCGCCGAGCCAGCGGAAAACGCGCCCAATCGCACCAAATGACATGAGTATGAGAGCCGTGGAAATCTGAGAAAGTGGTGACATTAACTGGGGACAACAAAACACCAAAAAAACAAAAAAAACAACACATCACATATTGATTGAAGAAATAATTACATCTGTTATTTTATATTGCTTGAAGTAGTTCCTTTTGTAACAGACTGACACATTTTTGAAAAGAGGACCTCTGCATTCCTCTCCAGAGTCCCGAACAGGAGTATGTTGCAGGAGGATCAGCTCACTTTGAAGGTAAAGAACAACTCTCCTGCTGAGTGTTGCTGCCTGGACTGTAATAGACAACATCGAAAGGCTGAGATTGGCAAAGAAGTGAGACCCAGTATTCCATGGTCGCTTGCATCACTTGATATACTGCTTCCCGTAACAACCAGAGTTTGTCAATGGTTGATATGGGAAACAGGAGTATCAAGAGGCACCCCATCAAGATACGGGAAACATCAAACTAGGGAAGGCTTCATATACTCCACAACTCTTTGAACAGATGCAACAGATGCAGAGGCGCAGTGCCCAACGGGACATTGGAGAGATGAATGGATTGACCGATACTAAGCTATAGGCGCACGCACAGAGGCTTCGTTTCAGTTAGCTGTCACAGTAAAATAAATAAGCACAAAATGCACCACGTAACTAACCTGGCTAACGCCAGACTGCTGTGTGCGCTCGAATCATTTCGAACTGCACAGCAGCCTGGGGACCATGGCCGAAATTTTCGCATGGATTTGGGAACCAATCACCAACCAATCACAGAACGAGGAGGGACGGCAAGATGATGACGCGCTATTCGATATACGGAAGCTTGTAGTTTATTTACGGATAAAAAATAAAACGTTTATTTACGGATCAAACATGGCAGCAGCAGGGGGTATTTTTCGATCAAGCTTTAGACCTTGTTCTAAACAGTTTAGCTCAAAGGTTTACAGCGGGTACGTCGTACGTCATCTGATACGATGATACGATTGGCTGTGGCTACGTGCAGACGCATGATAGACATTCGTAAACCACACCTCTCCAACGAGAAAATGAATTGGTGGTCCCCAGAATAAATATCACTTGTGATTTTAGTCTGGTGTTAGCCAGGCTACCATGTCACCACAACTTATTTGTAGAGAAAAGAAAATGTTGTTTCTATTCAGTTTTAATATGTGTTCATATTCATAACCATTTCTCATATTCTAAGCATCTTCTATGTAGAACTGGACATGCAAGTTGCAGGTACAAGGCAGTCATGGCTTTCTGCGCTGGGAGCAGGGCTCAAATAAGGCAGATTCGAATGAATTACAAACGTTTTGTTTGCAGCCTGCCTGCCCACTGACCTAACAAGGAGATGACACAGGCAATGTACCTCATCCCTTGTCTGTTTACAGGGAAAGTGCAGAGCTCAGCGCTGAACCATGGGGAACCACACGTCCAATCTACAGCTGCTGTCGGATTCGGCATGAGGCAATACTACAAGGGATGGCTTTGATCAGGGCTAATTATTTGGGATGAATGGAAGATAGTCTTTACCTGCTTTCGTGTAGCTCTGCCTCCGGCCACCCTGGTGCAGTTGTTAACACTTATGCTTCACAGCATAAAGGTGTATATGTGTGTGTGTGAGTGCATCAGTCTACCCCAGGGCAGCTGAGGCCACTATGGTAGCTTCCCACCACTGAGTATAGAGTGATGGCAAATTGACCCATGTAAAGCGCGACTTTTCCTCCTAAAACTCCTTTCCCTTCCTAAAACACGAATACTGTCACAAACACATGAAAACACAATTTAAAAAGAAAACATGTGTGTCATGCAGGACGTGAAGCCCAAGAGTCTGAGAAATTGTCAAAACACGTACATAATGAGCTAAAGGCTTGACTTTATGAAGCCCACTCCGCCCCTAAAACACCTTCCTTATTTTTTATGCGCATAATCCACTGAGCAGCACTCAATACTAAGGTCCTGGAAGTATCTTCTCCGAGTGTGAAAAGTGGGGGGTTTGTGTACAAATAAGCAGCTCTTCTCGCATGAGCTGGCTCGGCCGTATAGTATTGGTTACTTGTGTCATCATCATCTCATCTCCCTCGGCTCTGCTTCAGTCTCTTTTGCTTTCTGCGGCTTGAGTTCAGACGCCTCTCTGTTGTTCCCTTGTCGCACAAAAAAGAGGAAAAATAAAAAAAACTCAAACGTCAAAAGAGCTTCAGATGACTAGCACTTAAGTGGCCCTGTGTGCCTCCACTCTGCTCCCCGCTCACTGCTTTAGAGTCTTATTAGACATCACTGACTGTGGGTTTATTCAGCTGTGTCACTCCCCACCAGGACAGCCACTTATCCTGTCAGCCCTCCCCCTGCCCTCCGGACATGGCGGGGCCCTTATTAACAGGCAAGGCTTCAGTGGGTCGTACCAAAGTCCCGGCGGGGGTGGTGGTGGTGGTCATCAGCACCGTGCCGCTGCGCCTCTGAGTGACAGCTAAACGGCTTAAAAATGTCACTTTGAATAAGGAGTAGGCCACACACAGCGGAGCACATACAAGCTATAGAAGGTTTAGTGCGGCGGCAACGGAAGTCAATGGAAAAGTTTTGTTGATAAAACATACAGATGCACTGTTTGACTTTTTAAGACTCTGTGGACTAAATTTGGTGTAAACTGGGGGTAAACAATGTCTAAACCAGAAAAATCCCTAAACGAAACGCAATAAAGTATGAATTGAATTATCTCTAACCAAACTGAATAAAGCTGCACCACCTGAAGAAGCCCAAATAGCACATTTTGAAAGCCACTGGGATTATATTCTTCTAAAAATAAAAATGAATTACATTTAGACAAATAAATATTCAAAGCCAGTCAGTTCAGTCACTCCCAGATTGTAAAGCAGGCACTAAAATGTCTGCGTGTGCAATTTTTCTTCTTAACAATCCTGACAGTAATGAAACAAAAAGCCAAAAGCCAGAATGTGTTCTGATAAGCCTTCAGAAGTGCCTCTCTTTCTTCTTCAAACAAAGCACCTCTTTTGAAAAACTCTGAATTAGAAACGCAGCGACAAAGCACATCTGATGCTGAATTGATCCAAGTCCCGTTCCGACATCAGCGACGTGCGCTCCGTGAAATTTTCATCTGGAATGCGAGGCCTGCGTCGAATTTAGTGACATTTCGCGACATTCTGGGCCGATAGTGTTGTCCTTTATCGCATGACCAGTGGTTTTACAGTCAAAGCGCACCGCCCTCTCTGACATTTAGCTTTGCGTTCGCGCTTCATTCTCAAACAGGTGACATTTCCCGAGATTATCAGACGAAACTCGCACTCATGTCGTATTTATCTGCAATGGGCACCAAGCAAATTCAAAGAGTTTTTTTGGTTGAGTTGTCACTGGGGTGAATTCCAAATGTCCACTTTAGCCCTTAATGCTTCATCTACTACATAATCTATACTATATTTACAATACTTTACTACAGTTGTCAGAAACTACACAAGAAACAAATCAATGAACTCTAGTACTTGTCTTCTCCACAAGATGGTGGTACCTGCGACCGCCCTGCCACACCACACACTGGAACCGCACGCTGGTGCTGCGTCCGAAACCAGTGAATTGGTAAGAGGTCTTACGCCAAAGCAGATGTGATTGATCGATGGCACTCTTGTAATTATGGTTCCCCAAAACAAAAAAATTAATATCCCTAAACTGTGGCCGTAGTGGGGCCTGGAAAACATTAGCCAATCGACTTTGTCACCTTTCCAAAGTCGATTGGCTACTGGTTTGTCAATCAAACATTTAGCGTACATGCCCCAAGTACGTTATTTACGTAGGCTCCAAGCGTAACTCTCACGCAGTTTGGCCAGCAGTCCGCCATTACGCCGAGGACGACGGATACACTACCACCTAGTTCTGTACTCCTGGTATTTAGAATTATTTCAGAAATGGCAGAAAAGAACCCTGAAAAAACTAACCGAAAAAGAAAGCCACTGTTTGAGGTGGTTGAAAGGAAGAGAGAAACTGCGAGAGAGCGGAGCCGAGTAAGCGTCTGTCTGGGAGATTGTTTCGAGCGCTGAAGGTGCGAAAGAATCTTAAAACGGATGCTTTGGTCGCTAAACTTCTGCTGGACAGGTAAATTCTGTTTAATTGTTGAGTAAGTACTGTACTTAGCTCTTTAAGAAACATGTGAAGTAGAAAACTCATAAAGTTGTATGTTTACAACAAAGTGAATGCAACGGCGAATCTTACGTAGGGAGCTAATGCGAAGGAGGGGGCTCTGACGCATGCGCACTATTCAAACATACACAAACAGCCGTTGGACAAATCTTAAACCGCAGAAACCTCTCTAATGCCTTTAAATGTCTTTGTTCGGCCACTATGTTGTTGTTGGACACTATACAGTAGGGGGCGACATGCACTTTTGTTTAGCCTGCACTCCACCAATAACTTTAAAGAAGAAGAAAAACAGCTGTTGGTGATGTCACTTTCCCTTCCCCTGCGCAGTGGCTTGTGGGATGGCACATAGCTCCTAATCACCGGTTAGTTAGCATCAGAGGTCCCTATGCTAAAGTGGCCATGATAGTTAGCATCAAGGCTCCTTTTCCTAACTACTTCCTAACTGACAGACCAATTCGGAGGCAACTTGCCATGGCGGACGCTGACGCACATCCGGTTTGGCGTAAGAGCTCTTACCAATCTGCTCGTTTCGGACGCAGCAATAATGTTGCTCAAGCACTAGTTCACTAACTGCGAGGTCTAACAGTTGACCCCATGAAAGGTTAAGGATTAGTTGCTAGTGTTAGTACTTAGAGGCTATAATTTGATGGTTTCGGACGCCTTTCTGAGCTTCTAGCCTTTGTTCTCCTCCTTCTGTTTGTTTGTCCATGCATCCTTTGTTCTCCTCAAATGTGAGTAATACTTTCTTTGATGTTTTGCAAAGTTATGTCTGTACATACATTTGTGAACTTACTGTATGTTGAAACTTACGTTGAAACTGATATTGTTGCAGAACCATGGCAGCTAATTTAAACTTGGAGGAATAAATCAACTTAAACTACAATAACCGACTCCTGGTGGTTAATGGCTGCAGTATGAACTTCAATATCCTACAACAGTACATAATAAACTAGATAAAGTTCACTATATAGTTGTGCACTCACTCTGTTTCGATTCAGACACACGGCTCACTACTTTCTCCATGCTGCTGATCACATGATGCTTGCGAAGTCACGTGATCTGTGGCGAAAATAGCGATCTACTATGGTCGATAAACTCCGGAACTGATGGATTTCTGCAATATGAATCTTTGTGGATAAATATGTGTGACTTCTTATGACTCTGTGGAAGCCTCTGCTGGGCCCCAGGCAGCCCAAAGCGGGAAAAGAACAGACTGGACTCTGTGGAGGAGGTGAGGGACAAGAGGGTTAAGAGCTAATGTAACGGATGAATTTCTCCATTGCGAGATCAATTAGTCCTAGCTTATATGAGCATATTTGGCTCCTTTTAGTCGACATATCCATGGAGACGAGCTGGGGACGTCCCGCTCCTGGTAAAAATTACAAGTCAGGTCTGAGGAGAGCAGAGCGGCTCACAGGAAAGACACCTTTTTCTTGTTTAAGGTAAATATCTGTAATAAAATACACTTGAATGCCTTTTATGGGTTGAAATGTTGCGCAGTTTTCCCGAGATTCCAAGGAAAACATGAGCGTACTGACCACTCCATTCTCTTATGCATCGTCGTCTCAAAGTGTATCAGTTCAATTCACTTATTTATCTGTGTTTAGTTGCAGAATAAATATATTTGATATTTACACCCTACATTTCCTTCTCATTTTGCTAAACTCATTGCTAGTTGAATGATTTCCCCGGTTCCATTGTTTATCGTATTTTTGACGCAGCAGCAGTATAGGTTGGACATTTAGCTGCGTGGTCAGATTCACAGAAATATTTATGGAGCTCACGGTTAATGGCCTCTTGTCGCTGTCAGCACTTTGCCCCAAGTTGACATTGTTATTGCAATGAGGTCGACTTCATCCCTCTTTCACTTGGTACTACATAATGCTACGAAAACCTATAAGCACGACACTCTATATCCATATAAGTACTAAACACTTAAACAGGTTCTCTACAAAGTATATTTGTTTGTTGCTTTATTTGTCATTATACATGAACTGTACAATGGAATTTGTCCTCTGCATTTAGCTCATCCCTCAACGCCACTGGACGACCCGTGGGGAGCAGTGGGCAGAGGCAGTGCTGCGTCCGGGGACCCAGCTCCATGATGTGGAGGCAGGCTGGTGGTCAGAAACACCTGGCTGGAGGATTCACCTATTGCACATGTTTTTGTGGTAGGGGAAACCAGAGTACCCGGAGGAAACCTACACAGACAAGGGGAAAACATGCACCACAGAAAGGCCCTGGTGTGAATCGAAACTGCTCCATGGATTTACAATCAACAGAAGGTCAGCAGATCATGCAGAGAAGACACAACGCAGGCTCTGTGATGCCATTGTTTGAGGAAATGCTTTGAAAAGGCTCAGTCACGTAAATGGCATTTTTAAATCTTGCTTGCTTCAAAAATGATTGTTTACAGACCCTCAAAACGCCGGCTTCGTAGGGATGCTAAGCACGTTTCATCAAATTTGCATTTAGGGCTAAGCTTGTTCTGAAAAACAAAAAAGTGCAAGATTAGAAAGTTTGGAGTCTGCAAGAGCCAGTAAAGTGGAGATATTGTTACAAGAGTGTAAATGTTACGAGAAAACGGGCCTGATGTTTTGTTTGTTTAGATTTTTGCACCTGTATACCTGTGATCCTCTTTGACCACACTTTCTCCTAGAAAGGAAATTACCATATTTGAATCATTGTGTCATCTCGGTCTCCTTTCGTGCTATACATGGATACCAAGAATGACAATGGGCCAGCATTATAGGGATTTTTAAGCTATATCAGGTCAAACTAGGAACTTGAGTTGAACACTGTCCGTGTCCTTTGAAAGAGATTGAGCTACAGCCAGTCCCGCTGTGATGCCAGTCTGCACTCAGCCGTAACTGTGTTACGCGACCCAAACAAAAGAACGTGTTGACCCCCATTCCCCCACCACCTCTGTCCCTTGCACCTTCTCCCTCACTGCCGGGGAGTTTGGTCGGGGGAAAAAGAACATCGCCATTGGCCATGGGAGTCTGTCCTGGCCACTTCCAGCCACTTAATGTGCCAGGTCTCAAAGTGCACTCCTACTAAGCCCAAAAAGTGACATAGTCTACATTTAGAAACACAAAATCTGGCCCAGTATCTTACAGTCATTATAAGTTGTAAAGTTGTAAATTTAACGCAGTGTTGTTTTGTTTTCTGTTTTGACACAATCATTTCATAACTTTCCCAATAACCTTTATTCTGTTCTGGTTCAGATTTATCCCCCAACCGTTGGAGTGGTCTTATTTTTGTCAAGTGCGTCGAACCTGCCAAGCCAAGTCGTAATTTCCACTCCCCATTGAGCGGGGAACAAACACCTCAATCTACCCACATGAGCGCGCCATTTTCCTGCATTCTTGCCAGCTCGAACAATCCGCTTTTCCCCGAGGAGATCTTACATAAACTCTCTCGCAAGCACCCGCCCCGCACCCCATAATGCACATACGTCGGCACTGCCAAGTCGTCGACACAGGAAACCAGATGTCAGGACAATGCTTAGCGCCCCTTGTAGGCGGGAGTCTAGAAGAATAGGCCGAAATAAAGCGAATTTGTATCTCGGCTCCCTGTAGCTTAGCACATGACATGAGCCCGGCAATTACTGTGACAATGGCGCACATAGACACTCGAAAAGTGCTTCACCTTAGCCAGTAGGAAACAGGAAAACAGTGAATGGGGGTGGAAAAAGAGTCGATTATATGCCAGATGCGTTGACAAAGAAAGAAAAGGCTTGTGTGCGTCTGCGTTGTTAAGCAGGAGGTGGTTGAACGAAACATATTCCAACACAATTTCAATGGGTAATAATCGGTCGGGACAAACCGGTCCATTCAGAGGTGAAATATCGCTGTGGCATTTAGGCTGATGGCACTCCGCAATTGTGTTTGTGTGGTTCAAACTTGGTTGATAACTTTTCAGTAGTTACACTGTTATCAATTTGTGAGTTTATGCACTGTTTGTCAATACAGAGGTAATGGAGTGTTTGCCCAGCCCCAGACAGTGATAAATTGGACCATTATGGGCTTTTTCTTGTATTTATAAAGTAGTCTGTGTACCTCCTTTGAATGACCAGTCAGTTGCCACCATGAACACAAACATAATAATATTTTTCAGCTTTATCGAAACTTTTTTTTTTTTTTTCTTTGTGCAGGCAAATCTCAGGCCTTTTGTGTGAAAAAGAGTGAATTGCTTTGGCCTGTGTCCGTACATTACACTAAAGGGACGGAATTTAAATGTTAAATCTATGTACTTTAAAGCAAACAGCACGTTGCTCTTATTATAGACATCATGGACTCTATCATGGCCTTTCACAACGTACCAAGACAGTTATGAGTGTTTTCTTACTTTATAATTTACAAGAGGTTTTTCTGAGCGCTGCTGCTCATATTGACATTCCATCATCACTTCACGGCCTTGTTAAACTCTCGAAAGAATTTCTTTAAAACTTTACAAAGAAGAAAATATTTCTGTACACGCATTAATATTACATGAAGTAATATGAAAGTTTTCTTGGGCATTTTAGCTGCTGTGGACAGTTTTTACTTCAACATTTACTTCACCTACAGGGAAAAGGTAATTTTAGTCTGACTGTGGCATCAACCGTGATCTGAGGGGGAGCAAAAGAGCGAAGGAACCAATCGTCGAAGGGTGGGTGTGCAGGGGCGGACTGGCCATATGTCCATTCTGGAGGAGCACAATTAAGATTAGGCACCAGCCCTTAAAGGAATAGGCCACCATTTTTACATACTGAGAAATGTCTTACCTGAGCTTAGACGAGTTGATGCGTACCTGTCTGGTCTTTGTGCGTGCGCTCAGTCACGCAAATGTTGTTAGCATTTAGCCTCTCCTAGCATAGGGAAAGCCCCAAACTGGGGTGAAGTTAGAAGCTACCAAGCTAGCTCTTCCACGTGTATCTATATACAGCTACGTGAAAAGTTGCACAATCCAAGTCTAGTTACACAAAATTAAACATGTCGATGTTCTAAGCAGATAAAAAGGGGTACTATATTGTAAGGCGTAATAATATTAGGAGTAGGCTACTTCAATTTTACTGCGCGGACATCGAAGTGGTCCTATTTAGCCATTAACAAAATGGTAAGCCCTTTTTTGACCACTTAGAAAATCGACAAAAAAAATTACGATTGTTGATCTACCAAAAAAAAAAACCTAGGTCTCAGCTTCAAAATGAGGTGTTACACAGTGGATGTGCACATTTAAGCTAATTTGAGTCCAGTCCAGGGTCGTTTTTCAGTCCCAGTCCGCCCCCGGACGTGTGTCGTTGTTGCAATGGTGTTAGCGGTTCTGCACTAATATTCTAACAGGATTATGAATCACAAAACTCACCTACTGTTGATGTTTTTTGGGTCATTTACCACAGATTGGGTAAAAAAACCCTCATGTCTCCCGTGCACCATCCGTGGATTGTTATTGAGGGGGCTTCCTCGTCCCGGGAGTGACGCTGCTTGCTTGTCGACCCTCCACGATACGACAGCTTTATTTTATGTGACATTATGTTTTTGTGTTCTCTAAACGCTTCTTCTGGTACAGTGCACTCCTCTCAAGTGGCAGTGCAGCGATCAATGAGCTTTGTACGCAAAGACCGACTCTTGACTCGCAATCGACCCATCACTAGTTGAGGCTCAATTTCCACTAAGGTCTGTCCTGCCATCTGTGCCATTCCACCTTTTCACCACTAGATGGAGTTGAGGCCCGCAGAAATATGCTTTACACGCAACTTTGCCCGACCAATGAACGACCACATGAGCACAGTTGACACTTCCAACCCATAAAAATCAACCTGACCCCCTTCATTATAGCCCTCCCTGCGGTTTCTTTTGTCATGCATGCCCCCTCCGTCCCCGTCAAAAAGGCCGCGGGTCGCGCCATGGAGGCCTCAGACGCCCCATCTGAAAGCACTCATCCCCAGCTGACAAATTGGACTGTACATGGGTATGCCAGCGTGTGTCTATGTACGTGTGTGGTTTTCTCGAGAGAGGGAGAGAAGGCTGAATAATAACAATGTGTTTTTCTCCTCGGGGGCCTGCAGAAGCCTGGAGAAATCAAATATTAATGATCAATCGCAGCTTTGGGGCCGCAGACACACATGGGGCCACGCAGACACCGGCACACACTGGGATGGACTCCTTTTTCCAGCCCTGCACAGAGGAGAGCAAGATTCAACCCTTATCCCAGCACACAGTGGTTTTATAGTTAAGTAGACCCATTGATATTGTCCATGGGTGAGCAAGCTAAGGCCTGGGGGCCACATGCGGCATGTTTAGCTTTGTAATATGGCCAGTGCAATGTGTTTAAGCTGGATCAGCTAATTAGATCAGATCTCTGTCAAAGCTGTCCTGAAAAAACTGTAATTTGAAAAGTTTGTAATTATGATATACTATAATTCTGTTTTTTTAATATTTGGGAAGGGGCGAGGGTTGTGCGAGCAAGATTAATGTTTTGTTATTGTTTTGTTTCTCTGTATGTTCATTATGTTTTGTGGAACTGTGTGTTAGATATTCTTATGTTTATTTGTTTTGTGTGCAAACAAGATGTTACATCTCTTTTTTCTTTTTTTTTTTTTACAAAAGAGTTTAGTGTATGACACATGTTTTTAGAGGTAGGGGAAATCGGAGTATACCCAGAGGAAACCTATCCAAACATCCAAACTCCACATATAAAGGCCCTGCCCGACCGGGGATCAAACTTGAGACCTTCTTGCTGTGAAGCACGAGCACTAACTGCTGCGCTACCATGCGGGCAACACAAGATAGTATGAGATTAAACTTTATTATGCATGTGAATATTCATGTAAATTAATATGAATATACAGTCAATACAGAGAAACTATAACATGACGATGTTATGCCTATCCCTCCTTCCTAACAGTGAAAAGTTGAACAGTCCAAAAAGCAACCGGTGGAAAGGACCTTCCATGGCGTGCTGTGCTGCACCGAGGCATCCTGAGCCTCCTGCTGAATGTGCTCTTGCAGGAGAGCAGGGTTTCATGCAGGGTGAGGGATGCTTTGCCTCAGATGCTGAGCAGATTCCCCAGCATCCTCCACTCTGCCATTTCCCTGACAGGCTCCAGCACTGATCCAGCCTTTTTGACCTGCTGGTGTCCGTTGCTTTCAGTCCACCTCCCCAGCACACCACTCTGTAAAAGATGGCACTGCTTTATTTGTTCATAAAACCTTAACTAATTGAATTCAGTATGTCAATGCATGGCACCCATGTTATTACACATCGCTCACCAAAGCACTGGATATTCTCACCTTTTGCAGCCTGACACTACTCAAGCCAAACCTTTATAGCTTCTGAGATCAGATGAGATCCTTTATTACATGAGCTATAGGACTGTCAAAATGCTGCAGCCGTAGCATGAATCAACACAAAGGACCAGTGTATTCCATCCTGCTTTACACTTTATTTTCCCTCTTTGACCTTTTTGAACTTTCTTACCCCGTCAGCAGGGGGCGGTCATGTCTCTGTGGAGCTACACGTCCTCCTCTTTCAGAGCTCAGACTGGGCCCAGGTGTTTCCCCACAGCAGCCAATGACAAAACAAAACGGAGCCATCCACAGCCGGCCGACCAGCAGGCGCTGTCAGGGCCATCAGAGAGACGAGCTTCAAAACACATGATCGATGATACAAACCGCCTCTGCCCCGAAGTTACCCCGTCAAACAAGCGGCAGACAGGGCGAGGACGGACATATTGGTTTGTGAAGAAATTGGGTGCAATCTCTGTTTCTAAAAGTTTCCCAACGATTGGTGAATTTCATTATCTCGGTAGTTTGGAAAGTTGGATGCCAGATTGAGATTGTTTGGACGTGCACAGAGGAGAGATAGTGATATATGTTAGGACGCCTGTAGATAGTGATGTTGGGTCAGTTATGTTTATGTTTTGGAGGAAGTCTCACTCACCGGGAGTCTCACTCACTGCCCCGTTGGCGTTAAAGGGGTTCAAACTAGTCCTTTTCATGTATTTTAGAGCGCATCCAGAAATAATAAAAAGAGAAAACTGATTTATTTGAACCTCATCTTCAAGCTGGAAGGTTGGCGGTTGCTTAGTCGAACAACTGAACCACCAAAACAATGTATAAATATATATATTGAGCTGAGCAAGCAGAAGGTCACATTGTCGCCACACTAATATTAATCTAACGGACTGACTGAGAAGAGGAAAAGCGATCTCTAGTGATATCATTGAACCACCACTGAGTCTGGAGGGAATGAATAGTGTGGCCCTCCAGCTTAGAAGTTCTGGACCTGAAGATGATTTTTAATATTACTACATAAATCAGGGATCAAATATCTTTTAACCTCTTAACCCCTGCCTTAACCGAGCACATTTTCTCCAGTCTGACCTCACCAAAATCTTGATAAAAAACAAAACCTAAATAAGGATGAAAATCAAAAGAGACAACAAATTACATTACTGCAAATGCAAATTAAATCAATCTATAAAAGATAAATGATATTATCGATAATCTACATTAAAAGCGAAGGGTAAAATAATTTCAGTGTCATATGGGCATAACCGTTTTCGGTTAGATAGATTTGAGTCTGCTCCAGATTTCAGCTGCATAAAACTGAAACTGGGAACTGGGCAGTATTACTATTGTGATTGTTATCTAGCTCCTAACTAAAGACTTAAGGATGGAGAGCCTGCAAAGACACATTTTTAAAAATTTTTTTAAAGGCACGTTATTTGCACTTAACCTCGAACTGGAGGCATTTTCTCCAGTTCGGCTTTACCCCAATCTAAAAGCTTCTCAACTGGAAAGCAACAGTGTAATGCCTAATTTGAAAGCTACGGTCCTACAAAACTGATGTATGTTTTATTGTTGCGTTGTCACCGGGTATTGTCACATATTCGACGCGTTTTTGAAGTTTTTTCGTATTTTTTTAATGTGTTTTTGTCAGTTTTTGTTGTTGCTTCTTTTCTAACTTATTTGTGGCTTTTTCATCCATTTTCGTCCTTTGCTTTTCTGTCTTGTTTTTGTCCCTTGTGTGCCACTTTTTAATTTGCTATTGTTCCGGCACGTTTTTGTCGCTCTTTCATGGCTTTCTTGTTGCTTTTTGTTGCGTTTTCATCCATTTTATTTTTCTATTTTTCAAGAAAATGCTACTAATATTTTAGATTTACTTTTTGCACTAGTGAAAAAATCTCCCGTTTTTGTTTTTCTATTTATTCTGTGACACAGTTTGACTATGAAAACATCATCATTGCAACAGCATTCAAAAAAGCCCACAGTTGACCTACATTAGGCCTCTAAAAAAGGCGGGCCCCTTATTTCCTTCAGTTCAGCTTTTGCTTAAATGCGCACCATTATCAGGCAAAGTGTCAATAACGCCTTCAGGAAATATGTCCATCACGACCGCTCACTCCCAGCCTAAAAAAAAGGTGTCACATTGGGGGCTTTTTTTCTCTCTCTTTTCCCCCTCTCGGTCCCTGGAGGATTTCTGCCAATCACTTCCACACCGATCCCCAGAAGACACCACTCGCTTATATATATATATTTTTATTTTTATTTAGTTTCAATTTTCACCATAAAAAAAAACACCGCTGTCCATTGCGGGCTTAAAACGTGTCAGGCGGATCAAGCGGTGTCAAAAGAATTTAAATTTAGGTTATTTTATTTTTTAACTCTCTTTTGCAGCACACATAAGCAGTAAGTTGTATGGATTGGATACCTCTGGCCAGGGATACTCTGACAGCTCATAGGATTTGGCTGTAGGGCTTAGACCATTAGGCACCCATGGGAGACATGTCATGGGTGACAGGGGACTGGCCCATTCCCAAAGGGGACAGGAGGAAGGGGTAATAATGGGGCAGATAGGTGAGAGAGGGAAAGACAGAGGGAGGACAGCGATGTAGAAAGAGTGAGTGTCTTGTGTGGGTTTCTGTCAGTGTCTATGGAGGTATTTGAAACATTTGCTAAGAATTGTTTTAATAAATTATAGGAGAAATAGGTTTAATCCTTTTGAGCAGGAAATGTCAGGCATCCAGGGCATAAATAAAGACTGTGCAGATGGACATTTCTTGACTTAAGCCGTGTGGTCATAATATGATTTTGGCCCGTCCAAGAAAAGAAAATGCATGTCTCAGGTCTTACAGTGAGACAGGGACAGAATATAAAACCGGCGTATGACCCAAAGACGAGCAGCAACAGATATCAAGAAATGTCTGATATTTTGGAATACAGGTCGCACAGTGAGCCATCGTCTCGCTGCAGTGGTGAGCTCTGTCGGCCGTCCAAGTCGAGAAATGTCCTGCTGCAAAAGTTTCAACTGACTTTACTCATGTATCTACCTGCATGTCTGAGATTTCCTGTTTAAGAATCTCCAGCACTTTCCAAGTAGCTCCCTGTCGCCAAAGACTTGCTACATTTCAACACCTCTTGTTGACTCATATTTAGATTTGTTCTTTTTACTCTGAACGTGTTGAACACATTTTACAGGCCATACCGCCTTTGCTCTGCCCGATCCCACAAAATCTCGGAAGCTAAGCAGAATGTAGTGAGTGAGTGAGTGGTTGGTGGTGGTCGGAGGGGCCGATGGCGCAGATTTGCAATGTAAAGCGTCTTTGAGTGTCCAGAAAAGCACTATAAACCAAATACTTTATTACTTATTTCATTTCAAACATTTTAACGTTGCATTTTACCCCAGTGTCTTTGAAGCATAAGTAACTCTCTAGAGGTGACAAAGGCAATGCGAACCAAGCTCCTGCTGCGGTCATACAGGGAACGGACTGCCCTTAGACAAATGGGTGGTCCATTCTGGGACTACAGTCACATACTGGGAGTATGGGGACCGGGGCCCTCCTGCGATTAATGCCCTTAAAAGTTCACAGAAGCAATGGCAAATTGGTGGCCATACCACCTTTGCTCTGCCCGATCCCCTCAGAAGCTAAGCAGGGAAGGGCCTGGTCGGTATTTGGATGGGAGACCGTTTGGCTGATGGCGCGTACTCCCTAACCTCGCTTTCGTTAGTCTACCCCAGGGCAGCTGTGGCTACACAGTGAATGAATAATGCAATGTATAGCATCTTTGAGTGTCCAGAAAAGCGCTATATAAAACCGATGCATTACAGGTATTATTATTATTATTATTTTTAAATCCCATACCACATTTGTTTGAGTTGATGTCTCAGTACAGAATTGGAAAAGCGTGGAGTCAAGTGGGCCAGGTTATTCAGTCTGCTGTACAGAAAGAACAAATATGTGCAACATTTTAAAAGATCAATGAATAGCAAAAACTATACAAATCATAAATATACTAATAAACTCCAAAATTATAAGCTGCAAACAGCTGGATGGTACAAATTTAGGCTCATCCTGCAGTAGATTCTTGGGTTTAACTGAAGCAGGAGCACCAGGCGGAAACCCATGCTGGCACAGGGAGAACACATGCATAAGATTGACACATTTACTATTTTTAAAGATTTGAAAACAATCCACTAAACAGAGGAGTGAGGGGAACTTTGGATTTTAAAAGGCAAATTGGAAACGGGCTACAAAAATGTCTGTAAAATTGGCAGAAAATGTGAGCAAAAACTGCAGTTGCATGTGCTTGGGACCATATTTCCTTTCATATTTCCATGAATTTATGGATTAAAACAGTTGAGGCATGTAATTTTTATGAAGCAAATGATATTGAATGCCCTTTAGGATCAGAATAAATGCTTTTTGATGACCTTTGAGGCCTTAAGGTACAGTTTATTTTAAGACACCAAACAATCAGGTCACTTCTTCGCCTGTTCTTTGTAATGTGACCGTCTCCCTCCTGACTGTGTGTTGTCTCGGTGTCGCTCGTTCCACTGACATGATGAAGCACAAGTCGATCGCCCGGAGCTTCCCTCTCCCCCAGACACTTCCTCCTGTGTCTCCTCCGTGTTTGAGAGAGAGCAGCCGTGGGTCCCGTCGCAGCCTGTGACACTTCAATTGCGCTGAAACACCAAAGAGACATAAAAAAGCGACATAACGACATGGCAAAGACATGTGGTGCTGATGGGGAACACTGTCAGGCGCTCACCAAATTCAAGTCACAATCCACACAGCTGCAAGTCTTCTCTCTCAGATCATTCGAAGGGAGATTTGCGAAATATACACCCACTCGACAGCCGTTATTATACTTCTGAGCGCCAGTTTTAAGCAGTGGTGGTCAAAGTGCTTGATTTCATCACTTGAGTGACAGCTAATATCACACCAGTAGAAGTAGAAGTTGCTCAGTTTATTTACATGAAGGAAAAAAATGAAATAATTGCTGTTAAAGACTTGTAAAACTACTTATCGCATATGTTGCTGGTCGTAGACTCTATAGAATGACTAGGGTCGTTCAGGCAAAGTGTGGAAGATATAAAAAGATTTTAAAAAGTTTTAAAGGTCTAAAGTTTCTATAGTTGATTATTATGTTATATGTTTCATGTTACACGATTGCACCGAAAGAAATTCTTAGTTTGTGAACCTGTCCACTGATACTGCAATAAAACCAATTCTGATTCTGATTCTGGTTCCATCGCAAAGCAACATGTTCCGTAAAAGTAGGGTTAAAGGTTTTCTGGAAAGAAGTGGCAATAGCTAGTGTGTACCCCCACTTCTATCTTTCCCCATTTATTGTTGTCTAAATCTTTGTTTACTTTATTTATTTGGTTTATTTGATAGGGACAAGTACAAAAACATGACCATCTGATAACTAAAGTCTGATGTATGCATCATGGTCCTAACTAAGCTATTTAGTCCTAATTCTCAGTCATCGTAGTCTAATGCCTTTTTATCCACCTTGCCTGGAACAGATATACCTTGGGGGTCAGTTATCGCATATAAAAGGAGGTGCATGTGTAAAAGTGGAGCCTGCATTGAAAGTAAGATATGGGACTTTATAAACTCATTCACAAAGATGCAATAAGTTTTTGAAGCGTTATTATGACCAAGATTGGACCTTAAACATAAGTCTACACCTCTGACGATGTGCGGTGCACTAGATCTCTCATTCAGCACAGCCTGGTCATCTGCAGGAGAAGCCATTACAAAGACACAGATGTGTTTTTGGAGGATGTAACTTTGCAAGTCTTCAGTGTCTGCAGCCTTCACTTTAACGGTAAGTGACGACGACACATAAAGTGTTTGGGTGCCTCATACACATGACACACACCACGGAGCTTATAAATAAAAATAATATACACAAAAACTTGCACCGTCACTTTAGTACGACCCCTACTCATTTGCGTATATCTTTAACTCACGTAGCATTCACTCCGATTTGTGGCCTTTAAAGTCCTCCCTATTTCAACGACTGCTGCTACTATACCAACCCTGCTACTGCTATTGCTACGACTACAACTAGTAAGAATGATGATATTTACATATTTTCTTCCACATGCTCTAATTGTATTGACACTCCATTTTCTCGCAATGCACTTCAAGTTTGTTTTTGAATAGAGCAGTGAAATAGATGTCAAACTCACAGTGTCACAGTTGAAAGAAATATTATTTTTTTGGGAGTAAAAAAAAAAGAAAAATCCCGTGACAACTTCAGTCTGCAGCAGAGAAAGATGTGCGGGAGATGTCTAATGCAAAAAAGGAGGCTTAAAAAAAAAAAAAAAGAATAGAATAGAATAAAACCGGTGAGGCAAAGTTTCAAACGGTGGCTCTTGACTGAATACCGAACAATTATGGCAGAGATTTGAATTGAGTGGAGGCGCCCAGGTCCTATTACGGCTTATGGAAGGGGCATGTCATCCCATCCACAGCAGTGACATTGACAGCAAATGTCATTCTAATTGACACTGTGCCAAAGGAGAGGAGAGAGCAGAGGAAGACACCCCAGCCGTCCTTCCACTTCCCCCCCAGGGCGAGCCTAATTGGTAAAGTTAGGAAGATAAGCTATGAAATATTAAATGTATAAGAGTGGAATATATCGACTGCATATGCTGCGAGCGCTTCCCAGATAGCGCTGGGTACAGTGGCGCGCTAATAGGCAGGAAGTTGGTAAACACTTCCTATTGTTGACAGTGGATGGCATTCAATAATCATAAATATTCTGGGGCTCTGTGTTTCATGCGCCCAGGGCTCAGGCGCAGGAGTAACAGCACTTCTGATAGATTATATATTTTATTTAGAGGGGAGAGAAAGAGAGAAGGGGGACGAAGAGGAGCAAAGGGGACTTGTGTTGGCATTTGTGTTGTGTACAAGCCAAATGGCTCCATATCCATCAGAAAACAACAAATAAAATAAAAAAGTGGGATCTTGGCATGTTAAATTTACTCACTTACTCCAGAGCAGCCAATCATCGCCCTCAGTCCTGCTTTTAAGCCTCCATCCAACATGGCTCGTCAGCTTCCCAGCTGTGCCGTGATCCGCCTCCACCCCTTCACCGCCTCTTCCATCCATGGCTTCACGAAGTGCCTGTCAGTGACCCAGGGCTCTCAGTCGCCCATCGACTTCTATGGACTCTGTACAATTACAGTGTTGATTTTTGCATTATATATGTATGTGCACAGCATGTGCATGACAAGAGGAGTGCATTAGTGAGTGTTTGATAGGAGGCGAGCAATTCGCGCTCATTTTGTGCGCTCCACTCTATACGATTTCAAGAGCCCCTTCACCAGCACTGATGGCGCTCGGGCCTAATAACAAACTTGCAAAATTAGCCACAATTGCACATTGTCATTTAAGGATTATCAATATAAAACATTACAGCTGTGTTTAGCTCGCAGGTTTTCAAACTAGATTTGACGGACACTCATTCCGTCCAATTAAAACACGTGTATCAGCTACAGGGCGTTTGGGCTGAAGGGTCTATAACGTCATAATGCTTGTCATATTCAGAAATATTTCTTAATAACTATCATCAATGTATTATAAACAGTGTGAAATAAACTGCTGTGAAGCATTTTTGCTGATGCCTTTGCTGATTTATCTGGACAATATTACACATTTTATTAAGTTTCTATTAAAAATAGAATAATGCTCATAATAATCATTATACCTATATGTGTTTCTATGCATGACATGATGGGCTAAACACATTAGTGCAGATTAAAGGTTAAATAAAGAAATAAAGAAATAAAGATCATTTGTCATTACAAAATGTGTCCTCTGCATTTGCCCCCTCTTTCGACTGGGACGACCCGTCTGAAGCAGTGGGCAGGAGCGTGTAGCATCTGGGGACCCATCTCATGGAGCCAGGCTGATGGTCAGAATCACCAGCTGGAGGATTCACATCATGCACATGTGCTCTGGGACATTGTTTATGTTTTAAACAAATGTAACAGAGACACTGTAGATGTGGCACTTTGTGTTCAGTGTGAGTGTTTTGTCATGTCCGATTGTATGTACTGTGTGCGCAGATGAGTGGCACTGTAGCCCAAGACAAATCCCCCTCTGGGGCTAATAACGTTTATCGTATCTTATCTTATGTCGGGGTGCAGGCAAACTCCACACTCAAGGGGAATTTAACCCAGGACCCTCTTGCTGGAAGGCTACTGTCAAGTGTGTTTTAATAAAACATTGAAATGTAAACATATGACTTTATCAAATAGCAGCATGACGGTGTTGCATTATTTCTGATCTGTTTTGTGCAGAGGGACACAATCATTGTTCCCTATGATGTATTAATCTAATGAAGAGCTGCAGGGACAGATTTGCTTCATGGACTTCTGGACAGTCTAATTTTGTCCAATTCTTTGGGTAAAAATTGTGATAAACTCAAGTAACAGTTAAACATACAAATAAAAGGATGCCAGGAAGAATAGTTATTGCTGTGGTAAATACATAAATGCATAAATGCATAAATAAATAAATAAACAAATAAATAGAATCAAATACATAGACCCCTTTCTTTTTCCTTCTTTTTTCTTTCCATCATTAAACTACTCTATACCATATACCTGTACACCTTTTTCTACAAAAATTCTGCTTCAGTCCATATAAATCACAGGCATCAGAAGAAGTGCTTTACAGCCGTTTATTTCAGATTGTTTATAATATAATTATAATAATGATTAAGAATATCTACTGGATATGACAAGCATTATGACATAGCTGACCCTTCAGTCAATCAGAGGCGCAGGCTCACCTGCCCAAACGCCCTCTCGCTGATTCACGTGCTTCTATTGGACGGAGCGAGTGTCGTCAAATCTAGTTGGAAAAAACCCGCGAGCTAAACACAGCTGTAATGTTCTATCTTTTTTTTATCCTTAAATTACGATACTGCGGAGAAATTAACTACATCAGTTTCTTCATGGACATTTGGCACTACGTTCTCAAGAGGAACTCTAAAAAAGACTCAGGACTTTGTGAATAACAGCTGCGGAGCCGAGGCCAGACTTTGCCGGGATGACGTGAGGAGTTTCCCCGCATCAGACGGACTGGAACCCGGCGCGGATCCGAGGCTCGCAGCGGTCACCGAACAACCGGACGTACGAGTCTGACAACACGAGGACGTTTGAGGACAGCGATGGAAGCGGACTGATGAGCTATGGAGGAGAAGAAGGACTCACGGAGACACCAATGGTAAGTAATGCTATGGTGTCGCTGTTGTTGTGAGTAAAATGACGATAACCTAGCCTACCCATATAATATAATAGGAGAGAGGTGAATTGTGATGCTGCTGCGGTTGGGAAGGTGTGATGCTTAATAGCGCGGAGTGCGCGCTTGGAGAGCCTTTGGCACAGCTGGACGTTCAGTTCCTCCACAGGTGTGGCAGGGCTGAAGATCTGAGACTGCTATTTGCCCTCTCATTATTGCAAGCTTGTGATTCATTTGGAGTCGTTATCGCAATTAGTCAGATATACTACATAAAGTCGTTTCTGAATTGGGTTAAATGTAATATACGTACCCTCAATGGGGGCTTGGGGGCACTGTTTAATTAGACGTCTTATATGGTCGTAATTCAGGGACAAAACAAACGACCACTTGTGTCGCATGGATTTGGAGGATTTGCTTTTTTCAAATGTCCACAAGTTAAAAGAGCAGGAAAGATGCTCCTCTGGGGCCACAGCAGTTGTATGATGAGGAGACACACTAGGAGCATCTTCCCTGTTCTTTTAACTGTTAGATATTTGAGTACGAAATTTACATTTTTCCAGATTTTATCACTAATAAACAGCTTATTTTAAAAGCGTGTCCTGTAAAGGCGTGGCAGTAGAGACAAGGAACCTTGCGACAACTTGCGAGAGTCAAATCTATCTTGTTGAGGCATCATTTTGAAACATCATGCTTTTGTGATGACTCATCTCAACTATTACAATAGCCTTTATGTTTGTTTGAGTGAAAATGCACGTGGAAGTTGATTTTAACATTCTTTTATTTAAAGTTTTGTGGTTTCACATGCTCTTGTCGATAAAATGTCTTATGTTGAGGTAGCAGGTCTCGTTCTACAGACATTGTAAATGAATCTACATGCAACACAAAGACTGTATATTATATGATACATACATCAGACTTGTTCTGACCATCTCAGGATTTCCATGACCCAACCCAGTAAACCTGTTTGACCAGGTAATCCATCAGCTTTAGTCAAAACAAAATGCTCTGCTTTTAAGACAAATGGGTTCTTCAAATTCACACAGGCTGCTGGTGACTGGCCTTTTACCAATATACCAATCGAGTCGACTAAAAGTTTAAAACATTTATCTGTCCTTTCTTGTCTTCTTCAAACTTGAATATTGAGTTTGTTCATGGCCTTATTGATCATCTTCTTTGAACTCTGATAATTTTTTCAATCCATACTAATCACGTGCAAATTCAAAGATACTCCAAAACGGAGATGTAAAAAAGGGTTTAGTGTGACGCTAGAAAGAACATGAACAAGATGATAAAAGTGGTTCACAAAGATAAACATATACAAAATCACAGTTGAGCTGCATAATATGAGGGGGAAAAATGGCAAAGATGTGGGAAATGCGATGGTTTGAAGATTGACAGTCTGTCATTTATTGTGAGTTTGTGGCTCTGCGTAGCATGAGGCCGGCACAGTTGTGCTTATTTTTACAGAAAAGAGCAGGGAAAGTCACATGTGGTCCATTCATGGCTGGGTACGGTTGCCAAAGATCTTTAATAAAACTCGAGATAGGATCGCCGTAGTAACACATTGGAACGGCCATATTGTGATTGACCAGTTGAACAGAATGGAAACACCACTTTTTCTAAATAGTGACAGAGCTTAAGAATTATTTTTTTTGCATTGTTTAAATTGGACAGTAGCACAGACATAGATACAAGGATTAACCTCTTATAAACATTTATTCTTGTGGTGCAAATGTTCATCAGAGAGATAATTATTCTGAAAATCCTGGTGAAGATTCAAAGAAGCTGGCAGTGCACGGTAGAAGAGGAATCTGGCACAGCTGCAGTGTGCACTTCACTTCATTCAAATAAGGACAGAGGTGACTGAGGCTTCATTCTTTGCCTGTTGCAGGGAGATGCCATTGGATGCGGAACTGACTCAGAGCACTGGTGTTAAGTTGAACATTGTGAGTTAGTTTAAGAGAACGTGTTGAAACCAAGGTGAGCTAAAACTCCTAAAAAGGACCGGTGTAACGTCGGGATTTTACATTGGCTAATTTTTAAAGCCTAATCCTAACCTTAAGGCACTTTGATTATAAACCGTTTTCAATGAAAAATGAAAAGTTGGAAATTTGTGCAAATAGTTCTGCACATGCACAGTAACACAACATTGTGCAACTAGACAAGCCATGTGTTTCAACGGTACACTGTAGTGATGCACAGGTCGACCCGACACCAGGTACCTCAAAAATACGGCAAACTTCGGGTGCGGGTGGGTCAGGTTACAAAGCGCACTTTTTTATTTTTGTCCTTACATTGTTGGCTTACAACATACAGTGCATTCTTATTGATAAATGCCACACAAAGTCTGCTGTGTTTTGTTGAATGTTTAGTTTTATGGGGTAAACGTATCATTTGCATGTTTTGTTTAGATGTCATCTGGCCGATCGCTTCTGTATGACTTGATCACCGCTACAAATGCAGCACAATAGCAGTGCCCAAACACATATGCGACACACACACGTGATGAAAATAATGCATCAACATGAAGCAAGGTAAAACTAAAAGAACAAAGACACAGCGTCTTACAAACCTGAGGAGAGCAGCTTCTTGTAGTGTCAGGTAAAGGCTGCTCCACTTTAGTCCAAACTCCATTTAGTTTGACAGAAAGAGTTGTCCATGACGTGATAGAAGTAAAGCCTCATGATAGTTTCGGCTCCTTGTCTCCTGATCCATAAGCGATTTCAAAGGTTCCTTAGTGGCACAGTAGCAAAACAAAGCATCAAGTTCTGATTCTCCACTGTTGGTCATGCCACGCGCTCCCGTTTGAGTGATAGCCAACTGCAGCGTGACTCATGCCGCTGTTTTTTAATGTGTGCGGATTCGGGTCGGGTCGGCAAACTGAGACACGTTTCTTTGGGTCGGGTTTGATTTACAGGGGGTCGGGTTGGTGCGGGTCAGAAAAAAAGCCGACCCACGCATCTCTAATACTCCTTAAATCACGAATTTCCCAGACCGAAATGAGGTCCCATTGCTTGGGTCTAACGTTTCCACGACAACCCGGGTCATGTTTCCGGGTCACATCTCTCGTATTGTAGTTTGTTTTTTCTTTCATCATTTCTCATTTTTACAACTGAGAGTAAAAAGTAATGCTCAGTAGTGAATGATGTCATTGGAGCTTAAATATGGATGTAATTGACAGATAAAAGAGGCCTTGAATCGATGTTGCCTTCATTAAGCTTCGTCTACGGGTTAAAATAAAAACAGCCTGAAACACCGACATTTATATCCACACAGAACTAAACTTACGTGAGGACTTTGGAGTTTGCTGAATTAAACCCTATTTGCACGGAATTACGTTACGGTGTTGTTTCCTTGTCCAGTTGTGGTTCTTGCATACGTTTTTATCCGTTTGAGGGCCAAGAACGAACGCTCCACAGACGCAGTAGAGATGGGAATGGTCAGGATCAGACATGCAAGTGCATACTGTTCTCTTCAGAGAAGCCAGGAGATCGCTGATATTTCTGCCATGAAAGTTTGAAATGTTGTAGATGACTTTGAGCTCAGACTTCAGCCTATTCAGATCAAAATGAGGGCTGTGGCTGTCTGTCTGGAGCTCTGCCTCAGGAAAAGTCTGCTTGAATGTGTTAAACCGCTCTGAATCCAAAAGTCCAACAAATCTAATTTTATTATGATCTTCCAATTTGTGTCTGATTTGCGTGAGAATGTTGCCGATCACTGCCATGTGAAGCTCTCTGTAATGTGCCAGCGTGTCAGGCTTCCCACGGGATGCGCTCGGTGCAACTATGGCTTGTGTGGTCTTCTTGAAAATGACCCTGAATTTTGCTCATTCTCCCTCAACGCTGTGGCAGAAATCATAAATTCTAGCCAGACAAAACTGCATGTCTAATGTCTTGTTTTGTAAAATGCTGAACAAGCACGTCAAAGATGTCAAAAATATCAATAAAGGCACAGAGAAAAACACAAAACTTTCTAACTGTCTTGACACACAGTGAACTGATCAAAATCTCCAGTGAGATCGAGGATGTGCTGGAAAACATCAACAAGCTTTTATTGTGGACAGTGCACACCAGCTTGCTGTCAAAGTTCCACCTCACCTGTGCCACACGAGGCAGCCATCTTTGACAAAACTCATCCAGTAGTTTAGTGCGTTTGGATAGTGTGTAAAGAACGCTGACATTCCACTGAGATTTGAAGAAAACATCTTGCATTCTTTGATCTTTGATGCTCCCTGTGCGTAGCAATGCATGAATAGGGTCGGAGGAAGCGCGTCTTCTAGGCGTTTGCCTGCTACATTCAGCCCCAATGCCAACACAACTGCTCCACTGTAACATTGACAACAACATTCCAAAAGGGACTTTTGGAATCGTCATCACAGTTGGTCAGATACACTACGTACAAGTAGTGTTTTTGAATCGGGTTAAAGGTAATGTACATACCCTCAATGGGAGCTTGGGGGCGCTGTTTTGGTTGTAATTCAGGGATAAAACAAGCGACCACTTGTGTCATTTTCTGTTGGAGGACTGTCTAAAAATTAAGCCACTAACTTAGCTTGACAATTCCTGCTAGATTCTGTGCTTGTTTCTTCTCGGTAACGTCCTCAAATTTTAGAAATCTTTCTTTTCTTTTCTTTTTTTTTTTCAGTTACATACCATGAGGACAGAAGAGAGCTGCGCCACATTACTTATAAGTTGTTTCATCGCCCATCACCATCACCGCAACAGACTTTGTCTGTTTAATCTCCTCTGCGATGTGATCGCTTAACACCTTGGCCACTGCATGAATAAGGTCATTCTGAATTTTTGCCAATGTGCCTGTTAACACTGTGGCTGTGCCTAGACAATGCTACAAATTGCGATCGTGCTCTGCCAAAGGTGTCAATAGTTCCAAATAGTTTCCACAATTTAGAGAATCTCGGGATTCATTTTGTCCCCTGAAAGACAATTCTTGTTGTCCCAAGAAGACTACAGAGTCAATGAGACATTTCAAGATGTAGCGGTTCTTCTTCACCTTCTCGTTGTGAAAGATGATGTCCCGTTTTCTCTGCTGTTTGGGTTGAAAATAGCTTGTTGTGTTCGGTGCTATCTGTTAGCCACTCATAGCGCTCATAGTTCTTGTCTTTAAAATGCCTTACACAACCTTTACTGGTCTGTGGTAGTGAATCCAGGTTTGGTGTGGCTTTTCCATTTCCAATAATGTCCTTTTTCCTGTGAACAAGCGCCTTGAAAAAGGCAATCTTAAAAGATCTGCGACGAGGTCAGCATTTTATTAAGATGAAATTCACAGACAGTAGCCTGGAAAAATAAACCGGGTAGCTGTTGACACAGAGCTAGGCCAAGGGGACGTGCTGTCAATGTATGTCAAACATTGATTGGCAGATAATTCTGTCAGTCATGCTAGCGATCAATAATTTGTGTGGCTACATAACAAAGGGCCAGCTGAATCTAGAAGGGCAAATGGAGGAGCCGCTAGCAGGAGTGTTTGCGGCACCTTTTAAATAGGAAATTACAGTTTAACCTCGACAATAATACCAATATAGGCAACTGTTTTGTACATTACACAAATAAAATTAAAAGCTAAATAGACATTGTGAACTTTTTTTTCATCATTTTGCTAGTGTGAGCAGAGAAGGCCCTGCTGGCCCTGATGGTCCACCATTGCAGTAACCATATTAAAATATCAATTTGTATTGGAAATAGCCTACTGTGACAAATTGCAAAATTACTTAAGGCTAAATGGTGTACGCAGTGTGTAAACTACTGACAATATCATCGCTATTCATTTTCATTTGTAATGTGTTTATTTTTTTAGGTTGAAATGGTTATTTTTAAACATATTTTAGCGTTTTCTTGTTTCTATAACAAGAGTAACCTATAATTTTAATATACAATAGTAGCTGAATGTGAGTGGGGGAGTAGCAGGGGTCTGCAAGGAAACCAGCTTTTTCAGTGGAAATAACGTATGACAAAGCATTTTTAATTCCATCAAAAGACCAATCTTCATGGTTTTGGCATTTAAATAAGGGTATACCTTGAAAACGCTTATTGTACCATCAGTACACTGAAGTCAGGAGGGGCCCCAATGGAATGCACAGTGATGTCAATGAAAACAATGAATAGCGTTGATGACGCGAACATGTTTTGGGTGGAATGAAGCATCAGTGATCTGAAGCGTTGCCATGAATTCAAATTCCAAATGTTTTGTCGCAGCAGGACCAGGAAGTGACAAATAGGAAACTCTCAGCGGCTGACAACAGCAAATGCTCGTAGCACAGGGAGAGGAAATTGCTCCACTCTGTCGCACAGGCCTGTCGGTACAGTATGTGAAGGGGAAATGTGGTCGCCCTGAGTGCCACTATCAACCATCAGCAACAGTCAAACACAAGGAAAAGAGTGAAAGTTTTGTCTGAAGCACCTGGCAACAAGAACAAGTAATTTTTTAACATGTAAAAGGTTCCAGAGTCAGGACTAAACATGGGGAAGCTGCTTTTCAGTTTTATCCAGCTAAAAGTTGGAACCGTCACTGTAACTCTCTGACTACAGTTCAGTTTAGCTGTGCTTTATAGTGTTTTATGGATACTCTTCACTTTTAGATGGATTTGATTTTATAATATTAAATAAGTGAGATTTGTTGATAGCAGCAGATATGAGTGTGGACATACCACATAGTGCAATAGAGCCGTGCAAATGGCTGGAACAGGTTATTATGTTCATGATATAGAGTTATTGGATCTTGTTATTGTGGCTATAGGTATCATTAGCCTATTGTGCATGTTTTATGTTTCATGTGGGAAGCCAGGGAGGAACCATGGGGAGAACATTATACTTTATTGTCGACGTAGGTAATTGTAATTACATTATAGTACATCGGTTATAACTGGATTCAAACTGCCAACAGTTGGATGCAATGACAAACGCTGAGCCACTGCCGCCCTAATTGTAATGCAATTGTCTTAAAGAACTGTAGAGGGTGGCACATCAATGCTGCATAAATGACTATCCAGACAGAGATAATGACATGGCTGTTTATTTTGGCTGCAATATTTGGCTAACGCGTTTTGGCATGAGCCTTCCTCAGAGCGTGTAATGCAATAGTCTTTCTCTTCATGAGATTGTTGGTGGTAAATCTATAAGCAGAGGTCAACCAGTATGGGTTTTTCTAAGACAGATGTCAATTTTGGGTGATTTTTACTGACCTGTCCCAATAATTTTCTAAATGTCCAGTCTATAGTCTTGTCTGAATATATCGGTGTTGAACTGTGAAAGCAGGGGGCGCTTTATTAGAGGCATAGGGGCTGATTTATTCAGGGCAGTCATGTTTGGTAGGTACTTCTGTTGCAGGAGACAAGTTTAGAAGTTACAAATTGTGGAGGCAGGGAGCCGGCCAACTCGCAGGAGCAGGACACGAGGAGCAGGACACCAAGAACTCGACACTGGGAGAATCTGGACAGATGAAGGAACAGCCGGTAAGTATATTTGCAGATAAGTAAACCAAAATGTACTTTCAAATCAAGGTGCTGAGAAGCTCTACCGAACAGGACGGAATTATCTGGCAGAGCGGTGCTGGGACATCCAGACGCTCATAGGGTTGATTGGGTAATGACGTGCACTCAGGTGTCATTAAATTGGCCTATAGCCGATATTGTGAAATACCCAAATATCGCCCTGATATATCAGCCGGCTAATATATCGATCAACCTCTAACAACTTAAAAGTTTGAGTCAAATCTTCCCCAACTCAGTCATCATTTAAAGATGACAACTCGGCCAATTTCATGACAAAAACAAGACACGGAACCTTCTGTTGGAAGTCCCGAGCTTTGCCTCCGGCGTGCTAAATCTGCTTTTGCACTTCGGGGAAACGCAGAAAGACATTCTTCTCATTGAAGAGCTCACATGAAACACAATTCAAAGCTTATGGGAACGCAGCCGATTAGACACAAATTCCCCGTCAAAGCGAGAATGTGGAAGTCGCTAATTGGGAGATAGAGGAGCAGTGCGGATCGGTAATGCAGCTCGAATCAAGCCCATTTGTCTTTGCACATTGTTTACTGGAAACCGCGTACGATCAACGGGTTCTGAGAAAAGAAACCCCGTCACTTTGATTTTATTTATTTGCCGAGACAATTACTTAAGGCCAATTATAGGGGCCTCATTAGCCTCTTAAGCTGTGTAAATAAATAAGCGCGCTCAGTGGAGCAGCTGTCGTGTACAAGGGGCCCGGGGGTGTGCTCACTTTTAGACTTCGTCATTTCTGGATAGAGTAAGTTCAGTGACTTTTTCATTAATTAGGGAGAGAGGAGGAACTTTCTTAGAGGTCACAAATGAACACTTTCTTGTATTATTTTGCTGAACGCTTTTGTCAGGTGTGGAGTTGTTTCTTGCCCAACTGGCCGCAAATACTGAGTGGGACGGGGCAACGGGGGATGAAGTGTTTGCTAACCTTTGGCTCATGGGCAAATACTTACCACTTCTCTGTCACCTTTGTTTGTTTGAACTGACAGGCGAAAGTAGATTCTTAGCACTGTTCTATCCCCACAAATAAGTTCTTTACGTCTTTAAACCAGGAGAGCTCAAGGCAGGGGTCGAAACTTCCTAGAAGTTTGCAAAATCTTAAGCTGCAGGGTCCGCGACGTGATGATTTCAAAACATGATCCTAAAGTTGATAAGGCTGAATTTAATTTTAATCAATAAAGAAAGAAAGAAAGAAAGAAAGAAAGAACACAGTGGCACAGCAAGTCTCGCAGCAAAATGGTTAACGATTACCGTGTCAGGTTATTTTGTATGGACTTTCCAGTACATGCTCATTGCACGCTGTATAAACCTGCTGTCAGTCTACCTCTGCCCAGAGACTTGGGGTGGCCTAAAATGACAAAAATGACAATCTCCAATTTTATCTATGAAACAGCGCTGTGTGTGTTCCTCTCCTCCGCTCAGTTGTAGTGGGCAACTGGGCAGTCAGACCAGTGTGTTTTTTTTCATACCTTGCTTACAGTTTCTTTTTCTGCAGAGTGGTCACGCGATGTTGCCGTGACGCGTCTTGTCAGATGACTTTTGATTCACAGCTAGAAAGCTTCGGGGCCTTTCTGTGGAGTTTCCTATTGGGAACCAGGCTCAGTGGAGCAGTGTGCAGTGAGCGGTGGACTAATAAAGTATAACCTCACTTAACTTTGCATCCCCGGTGTGTGAAAGCAAAAAAGCCGCTTTATCCCAGTTAACTGTCCTGAGTTTGATGTGTGTTCATTATGCACTGTCCCCAACAAATTAACATGTTTTTAAACATGAACTCATTACGACAGTCACGTTTACTGTGGGTGTTGGAATTGTCATGTTGCAAGGGGTGACACCTACTGTATCTGGAGGATTCCCTGATGGTTTCTGAGAGACACCATCACACGGAGAGAGTTTCCTACACAAGAGACTGGGGCAACCCTATGACCATTTGTACATTATATAATCATCTTTTACATTCCAAGCTTAGTGGTTAAGGAATCTTCTGTGATTTGGCTCGGGGCCCTCTGTAATTATTACTCTTTGCGTTCCGACTGTGACAGCCTTCGTCCGAAAGAGGGGACAATAAACTCCACACAGACCGGACCCATAAACTCCACCTTTATGCTGAGGGGTGAGAGAACGAATGGCTTCACCAGTCTGTAAATCCAACATGTCTTTGCACAGGTTGAAGGCGTGTGATAAAAATATTATGGTGACACTTTTCGATGAATGGATAACGCCAATCTCACTGCCAAAGAGAATCTAAAAACCCTTCACTCAAAACAGATGTTATTTGCTTCGATAGGCAGAGCGCTGACTGATCACTTGTTCTTTACTGGAAAACACCATGAATATTTCACAACCCTGAATCGGGCTAAACAGAATCATGTGTTCTGGTCGAAACCCTTCAATATTGGTGCGTAATTGCAATGACTGTACAAGTTTAACTTCCCAAAACAAAGTTAGACGGTAAACACAGCGAATCGTTCAACCGCAAAATGAGTTGAAATAAAAAACTAAAAGTCAAAGTTGGCCTTAATTGGAGAATATTCAGCCTAATGAAGTTTATAGGAGAAGTAGGGCGATAATTAACCAGGAATCGCACACTTCAAAAGCCGACGAGGCGCTTTCTGATGATCAGATCCAAGAGAAATAACGTACAACTTTACCTCTTGTGTGTGTTCCTTCTAAATCAACAATGTAATCAAATCCAGGACTGCTTTGTTAAAAAAAAAAAAAAACTGCGATATGTTTGTGTTAGCTCATGAGTTTCCCATCACGAGTCAACTGATGAGCCTTTCGGAAGAGAGACGAAACATCCTCAGCTCAACAACCCAGTTCTCATAACCACTTTGAAAAATGTGCCTTATTTTAGGTAATTTCAGCCAAAACTGAAGGTGAATGTGTTTTTGGACAGTGTTTTTGTGTTTTTGACAAACTTGTGCAGTAATAATAGTCGAGCAATGACAATATTTTCAGATAAATTAATCCAAATGACATGACGCCTTTATTTTGGCACATGAAATGCCCTGACTACATTTGCCTCTTCTCTTACCTTTTCCTAGCACTGGGCTATTAATCAAAATGTTGTCAAAATCACAATCTCTACTTTGGTTGAACTCAATAATCGTTACATGACTTTATAATCGTCAGGTTTACAGCCATTTAAAAAAAAAAAAAACAGAAACAGCGTCTAGTTTGGAACATTGGAAGAGGCAAAGTTAGATTTTTGTGTGTTAAATCAGTGTTTCCCAACCAGGGGTACGAGCAGCGTGTACTTGGAATAATTTCAAATTTCAAAATAAATTAAATCTGAATAAGTAAGTGCTTTATTTGTCATTGTTCAATTGTACAACAGAATTGTGTTCAGGTTTTGGGTTTGTCTTGAGCCACTGCAACTGAGCGTGCCGCCATCGTGTGGTACACTATACCTGACCATGTTCTTGGAGGTAAGAAAACTTCGATCCTCCACCTACTCCTCCCTATACTATACTACTATAACACCAACTGAATAGCAGTTTCAATTATATTTTGCAATACAATGTGTGAATTTCACAGTCTTTTAGTGAGAACATATATTTGTTACAAATCTGACCACTGGTTGGTCATTTTCTAAATAATTGGCAGCAATCTCGACATGGGGTACTTGAAGTATAAGATAAAGTTCCAAGGTATACGTGAGACAAAAAAGGTTGGGAACCACTTTGTTAAATGATACTGGAGAAAAACATTTGTTTTTGTTAGAGCTCAGGTTTGTATAAAACATGTATAAAGGTGCATTATGCAACTCTTCATCCCCCCCAAAAAACCTTGAAATTTGTGCGTATTTGACCTCGTAGTGCCGGAGCAGGATTACTATTGCAACAACCTATCATCAGTAGGGTAAAACTAACCTGTCTCACGTCCTGTCTCACGTTCCCTATTAGTGGGCGAACAATCCAACGCATGGTGAATTCTGCTTCACAATGATAGGAAGAGCCAGTTATCCCTGTGGTAACTTTTGTGACACCTCCTGCCTAAAACCCAAAGAGTCAGAAGGATCGTGAGGCCCAGCAGTTGTATGAGTGGTCAGCATGGCGCCTTTACTTTCCATCACAGTGGTCTCTAGGATGCTCCAGGATTAATTGTTTGGAAGGTTTTCACTGCTGACAGACCCACTCACCAGAAACCAGAAAAAACAAATGATCCTGCAGCATTGTAGAGGCCACCGAGATTGAAAGTAAAGGCACCATGCTGACCACTCATACATCTGCTGGGTCACTACAGTTTTTTCCACATGAAAAGTTCCATAATGCACCTATGAATCAGTTACTAGCTATTTACTTTTATTATGTAAAATCTTGAGATGGATCAATGGATCCTTCATTTTACCTGTTGTTAAAATCCCATTTTACGGAAACATCTGTCAGCCTCTGCCTATAACTGACATCTCTGTGCTCACCTAATCTTCTCTCCATTATGTGCAATAATTCAAGCCATAATTTCCCTAAATGAGCACTGCCCTCCAACCTCTGCTTTCTGCCCAATCTGTCTGCCCCGCTTTGATCATTGTCTCCCCCATCACACCTCTATCCAAACCTTCCCTTTCTGCCGTCCATCTGTCAATCTCTCTTATTATCAATGCATCTCCCCCTTTCTCCAGGCCTTCTCCCCCCCACCCTTCTTTTGCTTTCAGAATCCATGACCTCCGTCCCTATGGGAAAAATTTGTCCTTATAAAATGTCACTTTCGCTCTCGCACGCACACACGCGCACAGGATCCCATGCAAAGTTACTCATAAACAATAGAGGGCCTCGTGCACACTCGCAAAAAGCCGGTATTTGTTCTAATAAAACGTCAAGCCGGCAGCAAAATGAACTGTAATGACTTTCAGGCTCTACTAATGGCCAATAAATCCTGGATTAGGAAGCTCGCATGCACTCCGTCTCCCCCACCCTTTTCGCTAGCACGCACGCGCCAACGCTATATGAGCGCACCCACGCGAGGTCATGTTTCAAGTCGTGCTGCTCCGAGTTCATCCAAGAGTCAAACGGGTAAAGTTTTAAAGCTGTTTTCGGGGCTGTTAATGACTGTTGTGCTGAGTTCTATAATAACAGCATGGCAAAGGAATCAGCGGGAATTAGCATGCTAGGATCATTTAAACCAGTGATTCATGATGACTAGCGCTGGAAGCTATGGCACACAAACACACACGCACACACACACACACACACACACACACGAGTACAAGCCATGCGGAAGGGGCTAGCACGTTGAGACGCACATAAGGGGGGGGGAAAAAACACACAAAAAAACGCGTTGCGGTTCATGACAGTTTTGGAGTCATTTTCCGGCTAAATGTACAAAATAAAAAACCCGGAAGCGCTTTCTCTCTCGCGGTCGCCTTTCATTATCAGCGGAGTGATGGATGGGCTTCATCGTGGTATTTCGGGGCGAATCAGCAGGATAGAGGAGCAAATGAGAAGGGAAATTGTGTGTGAGGGGTGGAGGTTTTATAGAGGCCCCGGTTGATGCGGTTTGCGTTTGAGAAAGCGAGGGAAGAGGAAAGAAAGATGGAGAGAGGGGTCATCAGTCAGGCAAAAGTTCAGAAAAAGGACTATTAGAGATGGATTAGCGGCGACCAGCTGTGCCATCGCATTACTGTGTGAAACCAGATCATAATGTGGCAGCTTGTGGCAGCATCATTGTCTATACTGTACATAATGGTCTGTGCTCATGCCTATAAGCTTGTTGCCCAAATGGAACTTCATTCAGCAATGATTTGTCACAGACTTCAGCGACGATTGCACTGTTGTTTTACAGGCAGGTAGAAAGGCTTTGGACGAATAACGTCCAGGGTTTGTTGACATTATTTGTTATTATAGCTCGGATTTAACACACTTGCCAACATATGAAGTAATGTTCAATCAAATCTAGTTTAGTATCTAAACAGAAGTACCAGTAACAGTAGGATTTTAAAAGTTGGCAGACAATACAGATATGATTATGAAAAGAAAGATATCTTAAAAACAACAACAACAAAAACAGGTTCAATTCCAAAGCAAAGGAACGAACCGTCACAGAGACTGAAATTAGTTTGTGGAATGCACTTCAGAAAGAAATAAAGGAGTCAAGAACTCTCCTGGCATTCAAGAAACGCATTACAGCTACAATGTTAAAGAAGTCTGAAAATTAGACTTTAATAATGTGAGATATTTGATTTTAACAAATATGAAAATGATGGTTTTGTATTTGTAATATTTGTAAATACTGCAAATAAAATAATATTTTATTTTATTTTGTCTTTTAAAGAAAAGACAAAATAACAGTAAAGTAACAAAGGAGCTGATATCATTGATCTTCCCCTCTGCTCCTTTTCATTCGGACTGTGTTAACGTGGCAGTTTTGTTGTGAACGTTTTAATGTGAGGTTTGAATGAAATACATAAATAAAAAAAAGTATATTTCATCTGTAAGACCAGTATACAAAATGTTGCTATTATTTTTGTGAATTTTTTGTATATTTAAACACCACATGGTTCATATGTGTTATAGTTTCTGAAAAACCTGAAAAGAATGAAAAGAAAAAAAGAAATGACAGCAAAGTACTGTAGGTCCTGCACATGCAAAACAAGATGCTGCCAAATCCCATTCATAAGCCATCCAATATCTGTAAAGTTTTCCCAACAAATCACATAATGTTGTTCCTGGATCTGCGGCTGCGCTAAGTTTCTGGTCTGCAAAATATCAGGCCACCCATATTTCTCCAAACTCTGAGCGATCCCGTCAGTCACTCCATTATAAAGAAGGGCTTTGTGTGACAGCTCCTCCTCTGCCTCCTTAATGCTCCATTTCGTATTTAAACCTTCACCGTTGGATACCGCTTTTTCCCCCTAAACCCCACCAAAACCTCTCATTTTTGTCTGTGGTCCCTATGTCAGAGCAGTCACGGCTTCGACTTTCAACTCCACGGGTGTAAAAAAACGGCAAACTCCATCACACCGGGCTCTAAAATAGTCTCTGTGGCACTTTTTTTCCCCGACGGTATGTAAACTGGCTGTAGCGGAGGTGCGACTGGAGGTGTCAGCCTGTGTGCACAAATCATTCTGTGGAGTGACACGTTGACAGTTTCTTGATGGGACAGGGAGACGTGGTGCTCATGGGGAGAAGTGGTTTTATAGTGTGAACTTTTGAAGGATTTGAAGCCTATCTTTACCAGTTTGTGAGGTTTGTGTGTATATATTGCAGTTTACATATAGCAACAGTAGAGTGGTTGGACTCGCAGAAATAAGGTCCTGTGTTTGATTCCTGCAATAGCTGTAACCCTGTAACCCTATTTTCTCTGTACTCAGTTCAGGACAATGGGCTTGGCTTTTGACAATGGGTCGAATACAGAGCTCTAAGTTACCTGTACGTCATAGAAGACATCTTAGAAATAGTGATGATGAAGCAAGAAATGCAACGATCCAGCTTTTTGCGTCCGTTACCGACACCAATACAGGGGGTTTGGCCAATATTATTGAATTACTGTATATGATCAGATCATGTAAAGTATATGATCATTTATGATCATATACTTAATCTATATATATGCATTATATATATTATATATATTATATATATATATCTCTGATTAGTTGCCGCTAGCATTAGCATGCTTCTGCTAGCTACATTCTTTTTTTGATGCGATCATAAATACGTTTGCGGAAGTTGCAATTCCTTAAAAATAACAGCAAATTCTCCAAAATTCTCTTTCAAAATGAGGTAAAGCAAGGCCATATTCACTTAGTTGGTGAATGTTGTGTTCATAAAACAATGAGACGATCGGATATTTGGAACCGATACTGTATTTTTTTTTTCAGGATCGACTCAAGTTGTCTATCCGATACCAGTATAGTATTGGTGCATCCAAAGCCCCTTGAGGCATCGAAGCGTTCAAGCAACTGTGTTGACACATGCACCGACATGTGTGCAAAACATGTCACACAGCGTGTACACACCTCAACGATATATTTTTTTTTACTTGGCCAGTGAAAAAAAGGTTAACATTCTTAATTAATTGGTGAACATATCAAAACATATCATTTTTTTGTTGTTACAGTGAATAGGATCTCTAGTCGGGCAAAAACTTCCCAAATCATAAAGAGTGCATAATTCTGCAATTACTGTGCAGCAGAGGAACCCAAAATAATGTTTTTAGGCCTTAATTATGCATGATATGTCGACTTACATAAAATGGTTCGGTGCGACATAGTTTTATTCCACAAGGAGGTGCTGTCATGGAATTTTGTGGTGATGCTACAGGAACATGGAGGACTGTCCGAGAGAGAGATTTCAATTCAAAGAGCTCAAATGACTGGCTCATTGTATGTAATTTGTATGCAAAAGCTCATGTTAGCGACAACAGTTTTGATTTAAAACAGCACATTTTTTGCAGCGAACCAAATTGGATTTTATCCTTTGAAATTTGGGTCAAACAGTTGTAAGCCCTAAACTTCTTGTTCTTGATGTTATAATACATTCTTGTATTATAGTCTTGCTTTTTGGTCTCATAAAAGCAAAATACAATAAAAAAACAAAAACTCAGCTTGGATGTTTGCACAGATTCAAGACATGCACTCCCAACATTGTGTTTCCAAATGCTACTGTACTCCCATGTGAAAGGCACTGCATGGTCCGCTTTCCCCCCTCGCATTTACATTATATTACAACCCCCACAGTGTCCAATTGGTCACACCATTGCCATGGCGGCGCTTTTTTTTTGTGCCACACAAAATGACCATGAAAATTCATTGAAATTCAACAGGTGCAAGGCAAAGAAAGTCTTTTTTTTTTTTTTTTTTTTTTTGATGTTCAAGGTTGGTGCAAACATGTGCCACAGTGGATTTTCCGGCTATCTACCGCGTTAATGCACGAAGGGTCGCAGTTTTGCTTTTTCAGAATTGGGGCGATTCACAGCTAACTGTACAAGTTATAGAGGATGCGCTGAAAAGAATTCCTCCTAGTTGGAATGCACTGGGGAGGGGGGCACGAGGGTGCGGGAAAAGAAGAAACATTTGTGGAAGAGCTGACCAGAGAAAGCCTGCGGGATGCTGTGGGCAAAATATACTGCTGCTACACTTGCTACGAGGAGAAAAGTATTGTTTATGAGGAATAAACAGGAGAATATACAGAAGGATTCGATAAATTATTAAGGCTTTTTTAAGTTCTGTTTACCGGTAGGGAATTTTCTGTTTTAATACTAAATAATAATGATGATGATGATAATAATGATAGGTTTTTATTAACCAGTAAAGTTGACGATAAAAACAAATAGCTCAAAATGTATAATAGCGGTGTGTACATTTATAAATTCAACAACACTGATTAAGTAAAAGGCTTTAGGCTTGGTTTGGGGTGAGCAGAGGCAGTGACTTTTTGTGATGCGGAGTCTGGGGGACAGGAGTTCTGTGAGATACAGTATGATGGGGAGGTTCTATGGAGGCATTGGTGGGTGAGGAGACATATTTTGTACTGTACTGTCTGTTGGATGGGGACCCAGTGCAGGGAGTAGATGTACTGTAGTCTGTTCTGGACTACTGTAGTGTGTTCTGGATGTACTGTAGTCTGTCCTGGACGTACTGTAGTCTGTTCTGGGTGTACTGTAGTGTGTTCTGGATGTACTGTCGTCCGTCCTGGATGCACTGTCATCTGTTCTGGGTGTACTGTAGTCTGTTCTGGATGTACTGTAGTGGATTCTGGATGTACTGTAGTCTGTTCTGGGTGTACTGTAGTCTGTTCTGGGTGTACTGTAGTGTGTTCTGGATGTACTGTAGTCTGTTCTGGATGTACTGTCATCTGTTCTGGTTGTACTGTCATCTGTTCTGGATGTACTGTCGTCTGTTCTGGGTGTACTGTAGTCTGTTCTGGGTGTACTGTAGTGTGTTCTGGACTACTGTAGTGTGTTCTGGATGTACTGTGATCTGTTCTGGATGTACTGTCGTCTGTCCTGGCCATACTGTAGTCTGTTCTGGGTGTACTGTAGTCTGTTCTGGATGTACTGTAGTGTGTTCTGGATGTACTGTAGTCTGTTCTGGGTGCACTGTAGTCTGTTCTGGATGTACTGTAGTGTGTTCTGGGTGTACTGTAGTCTGTTCTGGATGTACTGTAGTGTGTTCTGGATGTACCGTAGTCTGTTCTGGGTGCACTGTAGTCTGTTCTGGATGTACTGTAGTGTGTTCTGGATGTACTGTAGTCTGTTCTGGGTGTACTGTAGTCCGTCCTGGATGTACTGTCATCTGTTCTGGATGTACTGTAGCGTGTTCTGTATGTATGTATGTATGTCTGAGGGACCTCTAATAAAAAATAAAGGTGCAACTTAAAGGTCCTATATCATGTAAAATGGACTTTTTGGAGCTTTTAGCCATGTTGTTATGCTATTTCCCTATTTCTTCCTTATTTCCTCATTCACGCAGGCCTCAGCAATCCTCCTGAATCCTGCTCTCTGAGCAGCTGCTCCGCCCTCTCCTGGCGAACGACTGACTTGCTCAGTTGTGTCGTCACAGCAGAACGGTCTAATTTTAATTTGTAAAACAGCTTTTTCATTATTTCTGTCGTAAGAGAGAAAAAAATAAAAATAAAAAAAGGATGTGCCCGAGGTGCTTCCAGGTCAGCTGGGGCCAAAACAGACACACCCCCTGAGCGTCTGAACAGATGTCATGTTTGCGCTGCAGCTGTGAAGATGGTTATAACCTATTCTGGACACACCAGTTTTTTCTCACCGGGATTCGGATTCGGCGACTATCACCAATATAGTGTTTTTCTGTGACTGTCTCTTGATGGATGTTTGGTGAACCTTCGCCTGAACCAAAGTGCATTAACTTTTTTAACCAACGTGAGTCCCATCACATAAACAGTGATGGACCAGAGCGGTGAGTTTATCAAAACGCGCGTTAGCTTGTGTGTTAGCATATTAGCTTGTGTGTTAGCCATTTATGAAGCTAAGTTGCAGATGTCAACTCCTTATAACTGCATCGTGAAGTAACTTCACTTATTGCTGTTTATTTATATTACGGTAAAGTTGTATGTGCGGACAGAGGAGGTGGAGTTAACTGATTCGAAGCGTTGTGTCTTCCGGGTTTGAAAAATACCTCCAAAAAATACTTATATTTATCACAAATATGAGTGCTCCATAGTGGCAGAGGTACAATATATCAAATAAATGCCTATACTTAACTTTAGAATGGCTAAAATAGCAGGATACAGATCCTTTAAAGGAAAAGGCCATCATATTTACATACTAAGATATTTTCTTACCTGAGCTTAGACGAGTTGATTCGTACCTGTCTGGTCTTTGTGCGTGCGCTCAGTCACGCGTAGCGACCAAAGATGTTGTTAGCATTTGGCTTCTCCCAGCATATTCCTATAGCTCCAAACGGGGGTGAAGTTGGAAGCTACCAAGCTCTTCCACGGGCACAAAGACCAGACAGGTACGTATCAATTTGTCTAAGCTCAGGAAAGAACATATCTCAGAATGGAAAAACAGTGGCCTGTTCCTTTAAGAAAAAAAGGAAAATATATATATACCAGATTTTTTGTGCCCCAACATCTTTGCGAGGATGAGTATATGACCAACATTGCAATTTCTGTGGTTTGTATAGCAAAACTATCTAAAAAGATGCAGACCCTCTGATTTATTTATTCATGTATTTATTTTATAAATGTCAAATCTTCCAACTGCTGGAAGAGTGCCGCTCTCACTGAAAATCCATGTACTAATTATTATTTCTGAAAATAAACAACACAATTTCCTGCCAAACATAAAAATATGTCGGCACGGTAGCACAGCGGTTAGTGCTTGTGCTTCACAGCAAGAAGGTCCGGGTTCGATTCCCACCAAGGACGGGGCCTTTCTGTGTGGAGTTTGCATGTTCTCCCCGTGTCTGCGTAGGTTTCCTCCGGGTACTCCGGTTTCCCCTACCACTAAAAACATGTACAATAGGCCAGGATGTATGAGAGTGTGTTTGAGAGTGCGCATGGGGGACGACGGATGAAAATTAGCCTAAGGCTACAATCCGGTGTGGCTTGTTCATTAACTTGCACTGTCCCTACCAAATAAACCATAAATAAAATAAATAAATGTTTTTTATTCAATATTTAAGCGTAATTTTCATATGTAATTATTATTTTAACTCAGTTCCCTTTGCGTCTGCTGTTGTGACAGTTTAATTAAGTGCTGTTGTCAACTGTGGATATTTAGTTGTTTTGGTTGATTTCATTAAAAAGTAAATGTTTTCTTCTCTAATCCGCCTGATGCGGTGAAGGCTGAGCTGCGGTTATTGCCAAAGACGGGCCGTTAATGCAGATCTGACGGTGGGAATATTCAACATATGCTGTGCTTTCTCATCACTTACATGGAAGAAAACACTGCTTTTAGACGCTTCGGGCTGATAAATATTAATGCTCGTATGTGTTCATAAATATTAATGTTGTCTATCAGTGCGACGCTGGGTCTACGCTCAAGTGTCAAACGGCAAGAAAGAACAAATCGATGGGAACTTTTTCAGTACATTTAGATAATGAATTTCAGTTTTTTTTCATATCCTGATGAAATATAACACATGTTTGTAAGTTTTGACAGTGTGCAGGATTTTTCCTGATCGATGTAACAAGGGGCTGGTCCCTCGACTCCTACGCACCTGCCCTAAGTATTTGATGAGGCAAAGTCATCTAATCTAAACTACTCAAATCAATAATGTTTTGCTTTAATTCTAGTAATTGTCTTGCCTTCATTGGAGTAAATTGAATTGTATTAAGCAAATTTATGTTTTGAGATTTTTGCTAATGTTTTTTTTACAAATGTTTTTTAAATCAAATTCAGTTTTCTAGATTCTTTTTTTGCAAAATGGAAAACAGAGTTCAAATTTTGGAAGCCACTACACATAATTTGTTTAAAGGGGCATTATGCAGCTTTTTATGAAAAAGAAAAAGTTTATATTTGTGTTTATTTGACCTTGTAGTGACCCAGCAGCTGTATCAGTGGTGAGCTTGTCGCCTTTGCTTTCCATCACAGTGGTCTCTAGGACGCTGCCGGATCAATTGTTTGGAAGGTTTCCACAGCTGATGAAACTTCTCCCCAGAAAACCTACAAATCAAGTGATCATGGAGCGTTGTAGAGACCACCGTGATCGAAAGTAAAGGTGCCATACTGACCACTCATACAGCCGCTGGGTCACTACAAGGTCAAATACGAACAAATGTCAACTTTTTTTTTCGCAGTAAAAATTACATAATGCAGCTTTGAGTTTGGAGTCATTGGGCCAGATCTTGTGGCGGCGCACGGGGCGGCGCAGGCTCTTGGCGAATTATTTTCCGAGTGGCGGAGCTATATGTGCCATTCGCCTCCGCCACCTGTGAGGGGGCGTCACAAGAGGAGGTGACTGCACTGATGGAAACACGGCTGACATTCACTTCCTCGTTTACATTGCGCTGTCTTGCGTTCTTTCTTAAGCCTTAGGCTCTCACAGGTCAAACTAAAAACTTTATTTACCCCATCGTGAGCTAAACGATGTTCACGTCTCGAGAGAAAAAGAGCTACAGCGTCCGCTGTGGCGCGGATCGGCCCGCGCTTGGCGTGAACGCGAAGCAAAATAAAAGCATATGTTCACCCCACACAACCACTCTCCTGGACGCAGAGTCGATCTGGTTGGAGGAAAATCTCTGTCTCCACCCACTTAAATGCGCTAAGTCTGGAGTGGCAAGATCACAAAGTGCGCTCCTACAGAGCGCAAAATGTCACGTTATCGTCTCCGTTTTGATGCACAAGATCGGGCCCAATGTGTTATACAAATGTTATGCACATATACTAATTCACCAAGAGGAAATGGATATCTCTACACAGTAATGTATAGATAACGTTTCTTGCATGATCTGTCTGTATGTCGATTTTATTATTGGTGGATGTCTTCAAGAAAACAGTGCATGTGTCTAAAAGAATGAATGGAGACCAAAGAGGACCGTTACAACACCTGATTATTATTATTAGTTCATCTATCCACAGTATGCTGCGATCTCCCAAGCATGCTACTCGTGAACATACATTTGTCCATGGCATGCTGGAACGTTCTTTTCGTTGAATTTTCCACTATGAACTCACATCTTCACCCAGACAAATGATTTCAATGGATTTTTGAGAGAAGCCTTCTCCGGGCGACTGAACTGGCCTGATTTAGCCCCTGTGATTACTTCATGTGGGTTATTTCAAAGCACTGGTTTATAACGATCGTCCACACAGGCCCTGAAAGACCTACAGAGAAACAACCAAACTGAAATTGTCAATAATCTGGTCAACATGCTTGAGAGAGTGGACCAAAATTTTCTAAATCATCTGAATCAGAGTATTTACAATTGAGGCTGACATTTAAGATATTCTTTTGAAAACTGTGTGAAATATGCAATGTTGTGTGACAGGCAAAAAGAAAGAATTTTGAAATGAGTGGAAGTTCCCACTTCCCACGCACCATCATATAATGCCTTATCTCCGCTTTTTTGAAGTGTGTAAACTATACGCAGTTACAGGTTGAGATTGAAGTTTGCTCGTGAAAGTAAATGCGCGGTCAGTGGAGCAGAGATGAACTGATCAGGAAAATTACCCCCATGACACCCACCCCTCCCTCCTGCATGCGTGCATTTCCATGACTACTGAACCCTGCCTGACGAAGCTGACGTGTGGGGCGCGCGAACAAAGACATCCCACAAATCCTGCGGCGATGTCTTTCAGTGTTTCTTCTTCTCCACCCTCACGTTGCAACCCGGTTCCGCCCATAACCCCCTTGTTTATGAAGACAGCCGTGCGCGGATCTCCTGCATGCTGCTCCTCTCTAATTGAGTAAAAGTGCGCGAGCAGAAGTGAAGTTCCCTCTGCAAAGTGCTTATTTTACATTTTTCCACTCGGCTTCCCGCTGCGTTTCATCACCTCGGTGGAAACAAACTCTGGGTTTTTTATTTTATATATTTCTTGCATTTGTTTCAAGCATCATTTCCACACAGACACACCTCCACTGAATCGTATTTACGCCAGAGAAAACCCAAAACTTTTCTTTTCAGAGCAAAAAAAAAGCGACAACACAGGATAAATTTTACTTGTATTTACATTCTCCTAAAATGACTAAACTCTTGACCAGATCAAAGAAAAATATATGATTCATGTCAGAAAAGCATTACTAAAGAATCCAGAGTAAATATAGTATTTCTGTGTGATCAGATGTTTAAAAGGAGCATCGTAGTCGGCTCTATAGCAGGTTAAAATCATCAAAATCCCATGATATTGAATAGGGATGAAGTTCCGTTGGACCCGTAAGAGCAATTACTTAATTGCATCACTTAACAATACTAAAAAAAAATTAAAGCGTAATTCGACACGCCCTCCAGCAGATGGCGTCCTAGGAGGCTGACCTACCCTGGGCAGGCCTTAATGGCCCCAGAGGGAAACCTATTGCACATATTTTTAGTGGAAGGACAAACCGGAGTACCCGGGGGAAACCTAGACAGACACTGCGAGAACATGCAAACTCCACACAAAAAGGCCCCGTCCGACCCAGGACCTTCTTGCTGTGAGGCACGAGCGCTAACCGCTGCACCACCGTGTCGCCATTAAAATCCAAATGAGAGTGATACACGAAAAAGGTAAGGTAAGGTATACTTTATTGTCCCCGTAGGGAAGTTTGTCTCTGCATTTGACCCATCATTCCTTGTGTCCTTGGGCAAGACACTTCACCCAATGCCTATGTGTGAGTGGTTGGTGGTGGTCGGAAGGACCGTTGGCGCAGATGTGAGCAGCCTCGCTTCTGTCAGTCTACCCCAGGGGAAACTGTGGCTACAAATGTAGCTTACCACCATCAGCATTGAGTGAATGAACCCCCCTTCCTTTCATGTGTGAAGCGCTTTGGATGTGACTTGTGTCATGAAAAGCGCTATACAAACAAGATTCCCTTCCCTTGTATTTTATTGATAATCAAAGCCAACATCGTATCAGCAGACAAGACACAGCAGTTTGCAATGTATTCAGCTTCACTGCATAAAATACATTTATTTGACCATAAATACTTTTAAAACACAATAATGTGTAAATGGGGAAACCCTGTTTTTTTAGTAAAACCATAGACCGTTGAAAAGAATAGACAACTCCTCCTCACTCCTCCCTGTTTCCCATAATGACTACGTTCAAGGGGGAAATCATGACGAATTTACAGACTCCTCCTACCCTGCTGTGACGGCGGATGTTCCTAAAAAGGGCATAAGGGTGGGCTTCACCGTTGACTCGGCCCTCGTGGGGCACGTAGTTCAGTCATAGCCGCGCCATTAGCCTTAATGCTAACAGCCTGTCGGTCAAAGTACAGTCCTAATTAATATAGGAGATTTCTAAAAAAATTACTAATAATTGTACTAACCCAACGTTAACACAGGAGGAATATCTAGCTTTAGAAAGTTCAGGAAAATTAGAAACCAGGCTTTAAAGTTGTTTTTAATGTGTCTAAAGTGCAGTGCTTTCTAATGGGAGACTAGCGACTATATGGAGGTACTACAGCAATGGCGACCCCTAGTACCGTCATCACAAAGCAGAGCAGCTCGCGGCCATTGAGTAAAACCTTAAATGTATCAATTTATTCATTTTTGTGTGTTTTTTAATGCTTTTTGTAGGTTTAATCTAGTGCCAACAGTTGCGAACTCCTCACAGCCCATGCGTTTATTTCCACATGATTTAAAATGATAAAACATCAGCGCTCAAGTACCATGATTTAAAGCCTATTTTTAAACCCCATATGCATATGTCTACTTTAATGTTAAAATATTATATCTTTGTCACAAATCCCTTTCGACAAATAAATTCAAACTTCTAATGCTTCTAGGCTCCATTCAGTTGGGAAATAGCATCACATTGTTCATCAGAAGCCATGAGCTGCCGATGCCGGTGGGAGCGTTGGCATGTTGTTCACCTCTTCCCTGCACAGAAGATGACGTCTAAGTGCTAATTAAACCCAATGCATCTGATTCCACCATGACCAATTTGTCTGGATGTTAGGTAGGAAGATTAGTCAGGCGGGAATTACACATAGGTGCTTTGTCTCGGGGAACGAGGGTGTGATGCCGTGGCAGATGGAAAGTTCTTTCTGATTTCAATAGTTCAGTTAATCCTCATTATTTCATGGATAAAATAAACTTTCACTTCATACAGGTCACAACTTTTCTAATCAGCAGCCTACACTCCTGCTGCAGACATAAGGTTACAGGCCTACTGTAACCCCAGGCTCACATCCAACTAGGCTTAAGATTCGACTCTGATCTGTTTTTCCAGTAAAACCTGTCAAATCTTGTCCTTATCTAATTTAGACAGCCACCGATCCGATCTGAATGTCCTTTGGGGGCAGCAGAGGAGTGGCGCCACTCCCGGCCAGCAGGGGGCAGCGGGTTGATGGCTATGTGTACTATTTCTGGTCAACCTTTGGCAGCTATGTTGTTGTTAGCAAACAACTAGCCCCAATTAGCAGTTAACGGCTAGCTAAAGGCTAAAGTAATGATACTATGCTACGATGTGCAATGGCTCTGATGAGAATTGTGAAATAAACTATACATTCAATAAACACATTGTTGCCATATGGATATTGCACTAATCCATAATTATGTGTTTAAAGGATAACTATACAATTTAGAACAGGGTTATAGTAAATCTTACAAGCAAATGAATGCATAATTAACTATGACTCAAAGATGCTGCGCCTCAGTTACTCATGGTTGTTTGAAAACTCCCAAGGCCCTATCACTCACTCCAGCCTATGGGGATGTGCCATATAGAACTATAGTCATTGCTTTAATTAGAATAACAGACAATAGAGGGAACGTTGTGTAGCATATGAGAGTTAAGAGAGCCATATCTTTGCAGCCGACCAGGCCCAATAATTAATAATGGGGACTCATCTTGGATAATTGTTCTCGCAGCTTTGAGTTCCCCCAAATAGTGGTCACCTCGCTGGCTATGAGCTGCTCACATTGAATCCTGAACGGTTATAGGGTGAGTATTTAAGTTAAGCGTATTACTCAAGTAAGTATAAGTTATACGGTAAAAAATCTCATTCAAATTCATGTTGCAGGCTCACATTAGTGTGAAATATTATATCACACACATGGCAAAAAGTCATAACGGTGGAAAAAGCAGCTTCGGGCATGGCATCTGGAACAGACCTTGTGTAAAACTGGGACAACATGGTTTTGGATAAGTTCACAGGGACATGGGACAGAGGGCTCCAAACTAGCATGCCTGGGGTAAAGTGGAATGTGTGGTCACCCTATTCTGAACTCTTTGACTGCCACTGACGAAAACTACTGTCATAAAAATGCCACCCGTTGTTTACCATGAATGTCATTCTCATCATTAAGACTTAATAATAAAACTAAAGAGTAGTACTTGTTCACTTGTGCCAGTACCGGTCACATGCAAACAAGCCTTGAAATGAGAAGAAACAAACTGAGAAATGGGTACCTATTTAGTTACTACATATTTTCTCTGATGTTTTTTACAGTTGCTTATTGTATTTCAGAGTTACATTTGTGAAGTGGGAAGTCGCAATTTGTTTTTTGTTTAAACATTGTTCATTTGCCAATTAAATTATTGAATGAAGAGACTTAGATCTTAATTTCGGTACATAGCATATCAGAAAAGTACAACATTTCCTGTGGGATAACTAGCCTGGCTAACGCCAGACTAAAATCACAAGTGATATCACTAAAATCAAAAGTGATATTTAGTCTGGGGACCACCAATTCATTTTCTCATAGGAGAGGTGTGGTTTACAATTGTCCATAGCCGTTTATTGGGCGCTAGGAATGTCTATCATGCGTCTGCACGTAGCCAATCGTATCATCGTATGAGATGACGTATGACGCTGTAAACTTTTGAGCTAAACTATTTAGAACACGGCCTAAAGCTTGATCGAAAAATAGCGTCGCGTCTGCTGCTGTCATGTTTAATCCGTAAATAAACTACAAGCTTCCGTATATCGAATAGCGCGTCATCATCTTGCCGTCCCTTCTCGTTCTGCGATTGGTTCCCAAATCCATGCGAAAATTTCGGCCATGGTCCCCAGGCTGTTGTGCAGTTCGAAATGATTCGAGTCCACACAGCAGCATGGCGTTAGCCAGGTTATGGGATAACGAAGATTGTTGAAAATTAGCAAAAATCCCGGCAGACTAGGCTTCAGCGAAAAGAGCTGGCAGGCGACGATTTTATGTACATAATTCGCGTGAAACCTGTGAATTTGTGGTCTTATGAGCGCTCAGAACCTTACACAAACCGTATAAAAACTGTACCCAATGTGGATCACAGTTTACACAAAAATAAAATAAGAAAGCTGTTCAGTAGTCAGTATGAGCCTCTCTCTCCACTCTCTTCTCCTCTGTGTTGTAATTTTTGTTCCTCCGCATTGGCCCTTTACAAAGCGGCTGTGCGTTTGTGTGTTGATGGTCGGGAGTGTGCGTGCGTGTCGGGGGATGCGCGCGCGCACGAGTAAATCACATCACGGGGCTAATGCAGATGTAAAATTGAATTGGCCGCGGCATCATCTGTCTCGCGGATCGTTACGGCTAATACCTCTGTCATTTTAGCCCCGCATCCCTCATCTGGACAGTGTACGGCCCTCCGCTCTGTGCTCACTGGGATGGCACAGCTTAAGTGTTTTTTTTTTTACCCAATTGTGTTTTTTATTTGTGCGATGTTCCCCTAAAAGAAGATAAACAGCGAGTGTGTGCAATTTATAGGGACTACGAATGCTTCCAGGATTTACTGATTCAGAAGATACAGACCTTGTTTTGTTCAAGTAGGATAGAAGTTTCTGCAGGGCATCAAAAAGCAAGTTGTTACATGCACTGCACCAAAATTAAGGCCTGAAATGTCATTAAAAGAATAATTATGGAAATGTCTTGCTCAACCTTTTTTGATAGATCATTTTTCATAGAAGATTTTTGTGAGATCACCAAGGCCTAGAACGGGATTCCCGAGAACATTATAACTATGCAATGACTTTTTATGAAGATTGTGGTCAAACTCGTAAGCACGCTCTTTGTGCTTATGTGGACTTGTTGATGATGTATTTGTATTGTCTATTTTATGTGTGCTTGTGACGAATATAAGAGCTACTTGGACACTTGATTTTGGGATAAATAAAGTATATGCACACCTTGTGATTATACGGTGGTGTCCTGGAAAGTATGCAGAGCCGTGGGAAGATATTTTAGTTAGGGGGTGCTGAGGGACAAAAATTTACCCCCAAAATACTTTTTCTGTGCATAAATCCTATTTATTAACCTCTTAACTCCCGCCTGAACCGAGAGCATTTTCTCCAGTTCAGCTTTACCCAAATCCTGTAGGCCAGTGCAACGCCTCATTTGAAAGACCTACATAACTAAATTGATCTTTTTACTCACATCAGATTTTTTTTCATCACTTTTTTTGTTGGGCAGTTGTCTCATTTTTGTCAAATTTTCGTGACTTTTTTGTCACTTTTTTGTCAAATTATTCGCATTTTTTTTTTTTTCAAATTCTTATCACTTTTTGTCCTTTTTTTCTCAATTTTTCGTCTAATTTTTCTCACTTTTTTGTAAATTTTTTGTCCGTTTTTGTAATTTTTTGTCACTTTTTCGTCAAATTCTTCGCATTTTTTTGTCAAATTCTTCGCATTTTTTTGTCAAATTCTTATCCCTTTTTCATCCATTTTTTCCTCAATTTTTCGTCCAATTTTTTTCTCACTTTTTTGTCAAACTTTTGTCCATTTTTGTCATTTTCTATAAATTTTGTGTCACTTTTTCGTCAGTGTTTTCTCACATTTTCATCCTTGTTTTCGCGTCAGTTTTGTCGCTATTTTCACACCTTTTTTCCAGAAGCTTTTGGACTGGGGTAAAGCTGGAGAAAATGTGCTCGGTTCAGGTGGGAGTTAAGGGGTTAATATTGCCTGCAGTTCACAAACTATCCACCAGGGGGTGCCACAGCGCCCTCAGCACCCTGGGTTCCCACGGCCTTGAAAGTATGTTTGTTTTTTTCTACAGGAACCTGCTGAAAACCAGTGTGCACTCAGCAGCAGATTGCTTTTAATCCTTTCCTGTTTTAATGAATTCATTAAAAAAAAAAAAAAAATCTGTTTTTTCTTGCCAACCTGTAGGCATTTTCGCATTTTTATTTGCACAGTGTGGCCTGGGGTTATCTGCCATATGTAGCATCTCAGATTTAATGGTATTTTAGCTATTTGCCATGGACATCAAATTTGTTAAATATAACTATTTATGATTTCTACAACTTGTGCACCAGTCTCCTTAGACAAGTGGTTCCCAAAGTGGTGGTCGGGAGTGAGACCCCTTTGGAGGTTGCGGGACACTGTAGTAAGGGTCGCAAGATGATTTTGAGACATTTTTACATTTCTTTGATTTGATGTTTGTTTGTTTTTTATTGAAAACAGCATATTTTAGTGCACTTAAAGGAACATGCCACCGTTTTCACATACTGAGATATGTTCTTACCTGAGTTAATATGTACCTGTCTGGTAAGACCAAAAATGTTGTTAGCATGTTAGCCAGTATATTCCTATAGCTCCAAACGGGGGTGACGTTTGAAGCTACCACGCTCTTAAAAAGGGCACACACAAAGACCAAACAGGTGCATATCTACTCGTCTAAGCTCAGGTAAGAACATATCTCAGTATGGATAAACAGAGTGCCCTCAGTCACGCAAAAAGACCAAAGATGTTGTTAGCATTTGGCCTCTCCCAATGATATATATATATATATATATATATATATATATATATATATATATATATATATATATATATATATATATATATATATAAAGAAATCCAAACTTATCCAAACTTACACCATTAAACCAGATGTAAATGTTTTGCACCTTATATTCTTATCAAAGATATTCTAATTAATTTTCCTGAGTTGTTGATTGGGAGATTTTGGGAGTCGTGGCCTGAAAAGTTTGGAAACTCCTGCCTTAGACAACTAAACCCAGGCCCTGAAGTATTGTTTAGACACAAGCACTTCTCCAACTAGTCCTAACTTTGCACTGCAGGCGTAACGCACAACCATATTTAAATCATGTTATTAATATTGCATCTATGAGGATTTAAAGGGGAAGTGCGTATAGCGACACCAGCTTTGCTGCATGCATGCGAATATCCATGATATTGACTTTAAATGCGTTCAGTAGGTGGACACATAGGCCCATATATTCATGCCTGCGCTTGTGTTTGTGTGTGAGGAGGAGAGGAGAGGGGGCACTTATACTGATGGATAGGCTGTTGACAATTCAAAGATGTCAGCGCGGTAAAGCATATGCTAATGCTATGCCCGTGCAGTATCCAAACACGTGAATATATTCCAAACCGGAGCCAGAGTGCAGTAAATTGTCTGTTTGTGAGCGGGGCTTTGCAGGTGAGAGGTGGCTGCCTGCTTCTCCATACTGCGCGATGATACGAGATGCACCTTATTAGGTCAGTACAGTAGGTTCTGTTTTTTTTAGATAAGTTTATTTCAGACTTCTATGGTGGTGAGGGATAAAAAAAAAGACAGATAACTTTATGGGAGAGACAAATAATAGTGCAAAAAATGTGTTGGCTCCACAAGGTAAAATTAATTAAAGGTGACATGACATGCAAAATTGGTGGAATTAAAATAAGTCATGGAAAGGCATTCTGTATATTTTACAAATGTTTTGGCTCAAAAGATTTTGGTGTGTTCAAATTGCTTTCCAACATGTAATATTTCCATACGGGAATGGATACAAATGTTTAGCTTATATACAGCATGCACAGATAATTTGTTTTTGTGGCACTGAAGCATTTTTGTTTTACCAACAGAAAGGCAATAAAAAACAAACAATTTGGCTTTCTGTTACCTGTGTTCACGTTTCTTCTGCTGTTGAAAGCCCACAAAACTCAAGTTCCGACCAAAGTGTTGTCTAAAATGGTGTTATCACTGCCTCTTAACCTTGGCCACAGACATAATTAGCAATTACAAAATGTGAAATGTCAAAACTGAGGCACTCAAAAGAACGTCTTCAAGCCACAAGTATGTGGTGATATATCTACTGATTCAACTGATTTGGTCTTTTGTGATGGTACGACTGAAGGCAAGGCAACTTTATTTATACCATGCATTACACAGGGCAACTCAATGTGACTGAATCCAAACTTTTGAAAGTTCAGCCTGATATACACACTTTGAATACATTTAAATTAAAATAGTTGCATGTTGTATTTGCAATTATGCTCAATATTATTGTTTATCGCAACATTTTCTGAGACGATATATCGTCCTTAAAAAGAAAATATCGTGACAGGCCTAACTGAGATTTCTTTTGGTTTTGTTGATTATTAGTTTGATTATTTTGTGTTTTGCCATTCATATCCTCCTCTGGCAGCCTGTTGCGCACAGAACATTTTCTCCTTATATGGTGACTGATGGGCGGTGACATATGGTAATTAGTTCACGCATGCACTGCCAAGTTGGGATTCACCAACTTCAGATCACAGGTGCGAATGACTTTCCTACTTAAGAACGTGTCATGAATCTGGCGCAGTTTCCTGACACTGCCTTCGTAAGTACGGATTTTAAGAAGTTTCTTCAGAAGATGCTCATGAATGAGGCACAAAAGGCCTGTCATGATAACAAAATCTGAAGTTTGATACATCGAGGCAGGAAAATATCGTGATAAACGATATGACCATTTTATGCCTCACAAACAAGCTTAAAAATGTGCAGAAAAGGCTTTGTTCAAAAATTACTTTCTCTTAAACAATGCTACAAGAGACATGGAATTCAATGAAACACAACTTACTTTGGGTAAAAAATAAAGTATTACATTAGAAAAATGGGAAAAAATACATATACAGACGATAAACATTGAGCCCAAAATTCAATGTTTATCGGTCATTTATTAAATTATGTTGATACAGCAATTACCGTGACAGCCCAGTGAACAACGTTATATGGTTCAAAGTTTCAAACAGATTTCATTTGCCAAGAAACAGCAAAGCAGGCAACACAAAATGAAAGGGTCCCATTTTTTTAATTGCACGTTAGCCTTTAGTTTAAAGACAAACCGACTTTTATAAACACAGACGTCTCCTGCAATCTCTTCAAAATATGATTATTCTAACGGATCGAAGCTAACCTTAAAAGGAAATCAATTCGGACAGGCCTAAATGTACTAATAAAAATTGAAATTGCTCTAGCATTGCTCTATAAATAAACTTGCCTTTCCTTTCTTGGACACAGCACAAGCCGCAGACCTCGCACAGCAGCACATCAGAGGCATCATTTGACTCATACATTGAGATCTCGCTGGCTCTCTCCTCACCTCTGTACACCGCCTATAGTGCAACGTGCGTGGGTCTTGCTGGCCTCCGCAGTGACAGGGCTGACAGCCCCGAAGCAGCTCCTGATGTCTCTGCCTCGACAAAAGAAGGCGCCTAACTCTCCAAAAGCACCGAGCACAAAGTTTGCCAACGGAGCCTGGCAGTGTGGAAACTTCAGCTGAGCGCCAGGTGCTTTCAACATAAAATATGCCCTCTGCACAAAAGTTTTCCTCCATATAGAATAAAGAATCTATAAGTTTGAGAGACGGGTCTAGAAAAATCGATATATTGTTTTTTATTTGTGATTAGTGATGCCTCTTTAGAATTATATTATGTCAAGATGCTGCACTATAATTAGTGATAAACACTAACTGAGTAGAACAGTTTAGAACCGAAATGATTTTAATAAAGCGTTTCCAAACAGTTTCCATACTGTTTGCATTTGTCTTTTTTAACACACATAAATAATCTCAGTCTAAGATGTTTCCAGTATAAAACTTTCCACCACAATCCTGATCCAGACTCATTGATTAGACTTTGATCAAGGTCAGGCTTTAACCAACTGTTTATTTGCCAAAATTAACTTTGCATGTTAAATTTCCCAAATACGATTTTCATTGCCTATAATTTTGGTCAGTATTCCTCCTAATTGCTTCAAGTATCTAGTTTTTAAAGCATGTTCCAAAAGATTTACTGCAATCAGCATCTACTTCTCCACATGTGCAAACTCCATCTGTTAGGTAAAAAAAATATTCTATCAAAATTCCCTCCACAATAATGACTTTGTTGTACTAAGGTACCCACTGTAACCGAGTACATTTTCTCCAATTCAGCTTTACCCAAATCCATATTGTCACAGCTATAGGCCAGTGAAAATCCTCATTTGAGAGCTAAGACATACAATAGTCATCTAAATAGATTTTTTTTTCCATCACATTTTTGCCTCTTTCTAATCGCTTTTTGTCCCTTTTTTTTGTCGCTCTTTTGTTGCGTTTTCATCACTCATTTTTTTGCATTTTCATCGTTTTGTTTTTGTCGTTATTTTGACCCATTTTTCAAGAAGCTTTTAGATTTGGGTAAAGCCAAACCGGAGAAAATGTATTGTTTCCAGTGGGGGTTAAGAGGTTATGGTGCTTTTTTCATATCATTATACAACAACTGTGAAAGGAAATTTGTCCTCTGCATTTGACCCATCCTTCGACGCTGCTGGGGCAACCCATAAGGAGCAGTGCGACCCATCTCTAGATGTGGAGCCGGGCTGATGGTCAGAATCAGAATCACCTATAGGCAGAACATGCAAACTCCACACTTTCTGATGGCTTGGTGTACGAAACTGTTCTTCAGTCGACTGGAACTGGCCCGTGGCAGTTACCAAGGCATTACCTTGACTGTGTGATGGGTGCGTAGGGTCCCTAGTGATTCTGATGGCTTTGCGGGTGAGGCGGGTGGAGTACATGTCCTTAATGGAGGGGAGAGGGGCTCTGTAGATCTTCTCTGCTGCTCTCACGATGCGCTGGAGGCTCCTTCGGCAGGAAGCAGTGCTGGCCCATGCCACACAGTGATGGAGCTGGTCAGGACGCTCTGTAGAAGTTGCACATAACGGACACATAACGGAGGCTGGGACTCCTGGGGCTCTTCTCAACTTGCGGAGAAAGTAGAGATGCTGATTACTTTTCTTGACCAGTGATGTAGTGTGCATGGTCCAGGAGAGGTTCTTTGTGATGTGAACACCCAGGAACTTAGTGCTGGTCACCCTCTTCACTGCAGTACCGTTGATTGTTAGAGGAGCATGCTGGACCCACGCTCTTCGAAAGTCCACAACAATCTCTTTTGTCTTCTCCACATGTAGAGAGAGATTGTTCTGTGTGCACCACATGGTCAGACTGCTCACCTCACTCCTGTAGTTTGAGTCTCAGTCTCTGTTGCTGATGAGACCCACCACTGTTGTGTCGTCTGCAAACTTGATGAAGAGGTTTGAGTCGTACTTTAGAGTGCAGTCATGGGTCAGCAGAGTGAACAGGACGGGGCTCAGCACACAGCCTTGGGGAGCCCCCGTGTTCAGTGTACCGACGTGCTGATCCGGAGGCTGAAAAAAAGCCATGAATCCTGAAGTTTGTTGAGTCTTGGGATCAGAAAGTCGCCAATAACTTCACTTCTTTTACTCTTATTTTGTGTTTACATGTCAATCCATATTTCACTGATGCATAAAATATTAAAGGTGATGGCAGATGTTTGTAAATGTTCTCGTCAAACCCGTGCACGTCTTCAAACAGAGCCTGCATGTCACTTATCGAATGCGCACTCCCCCCTCGCAGAGATACCCAGACTCTTTTTTGACTTAGCTTTACGTTTAATTAATGAACTTTCTAAAATCTATAAGTTTCGGCGTCGCCTGCTCCTCGGCGTGGCCCTTTGAGCCTGTTAGAGTCCTGGAGTCCAGAGCAGAGGAGGAAATAAACACAGCTGTGATTTCAGATGGAAGCGGGCTGTCAGTCACTCTTATCGGCTGCACAGCTCCACGCTCTACTCTTTCTGCTCGCTTCTCTCTTTCTCTCTCTCTTTGTATCTGTCTTTCTCTCACTCCGCCCTCCCTGTCTCTCTCTCTCTCCTCACAGTTTTCACTCGGTGGAGAAATTGTGTGATCGTCTCAAAACTGTCTTTCCGTCTTCAAAAGGTCTAAAATCATCAACATCTATAGCATCCTAATCCTATTTTTTATTAACAGGTCAAAACAAGAAGTTTTTTACAACTCCCAACAACTCCCAACCCCTCACCAAAACCAAAAAAGAAGCAAATCCCCAGCTGTCCTGTACAATCTAGTTAATCGTTTAGTCTTTTGACGGAAATGTGCTTCAGTCAAGATTCAGTCAAAACAGTTCCTTACAGTTTCAGTTTATGTTTTATGAAAATTAATTGATAAATTCATTGTGTCAACTTGCCTTTTTAAGATATATTATTCGATGGAATTGTAATGTTTCTTCGGCCCTCTACCACATGAACCAAGCACAATATAAACAGAAGCATCCACATTATGTTACACTGAAGTCATGTGAAGTGGTCTAGTTTGAGGCTGTACTCAGGATCATATGAATAAATCAATTAATGATTTTTATTTTGAACATGTGAGCAAAATATAACATGTCCAAAACGGAGCAGGAAGAAGTTAAACTAACCCTTATTCTAACCACATTTTAATGACATAAATAAATAATTCTACCTTTAAATTCAGAACTCTATATTTCTGCTTTCAGTGACTCCCCAAATCACCGGACCACTCACTCCATAGAAAGATGTTTCAGAACATGAAAAGTCGTATATCTTTTTTTCATTTTTCCCCCTATGTATTTATTTGGTCAGGACAGTGCATGTTCATGAACATACATGAGACTCATGCATGTAAACACGCCACGCCGGATTTGGGCTCATTCCCATCTGCTGTCCCACAGTCACAAATACACTCTCATACATCCTGAAGTTGCACATGTTTATAGTGGTATCGGGGACACCAGAGGAAACCTACATTTGCACGGGGAGAATATGCAAACTCCACACATGAAAGGGCCTGTTCGGCTGGGGACCGAACCCAGGAAGTGCTAGTCGATGCACCACCATGCCGCCACACATGGCATGATTTCAACAAAATACACTGTTTTCAATTGAAAATACATGAGTATATTATTAAAATGGGTACAAATATTGTGTTGAAAATCACTCTACTCCCCTCACCTCGTGTAATGCAATCCCCACTTTGGGAACCACTGTCTTAGTGTGCCAAATGAATTTATCTAAAAAAAAAAAAAACTTGTACTGAATTTGTCATTCACATTTAATTTTATTTTATATTCAACAAATATAAATGTTTAATGTTGAGAAAAATCTACTTACTCCATCTTTATTTTATGTTTCCTTGTGGTGGGTCCTGATTGAACATTATCTCAAGCACATAGTTAACTTTTTTCAAATATACCACAAGAATATTGGCTTAAACCAGGCTCTAGCATTGCCAGTTTGTGAACAAGCTTTTATATATTTTCAATTTTGAATGACTATTTTGGAGTTGTTAAGCTGTGGCAGTGGCGCAGTGGTTTCAGCACAAGTCCATGCCTGCGGTCGCTGTGGCAAAAAGAAGGAAGTAGCTGCAAAAAACAAACAAAAAAAATCTGGTGTGTGTTGTTGCATGCACTGGTCACTCTCCATATTTGCAAATATACAAAGTTGGTGACCTCTTTTCTCTTACATGCTTGACATAATACATTTCCCGCGCACACGCTTTTGTCAGACCCTGCTCTCGTGCTCCGCTCTAGAGTCTCTGGTTTATTTCGGGACTTTCGCCTGCAGTCTGCGACAGCTCCCTCTTCGCCAAAACATGCAAATTCCGCTCTCCGGAAACAGACTCGTAAATAGATTTCGCACCTTACCTCTCAAGCGGGACAGTGATCCTTTTATTAACGCTGTCCTCAAATTTGAGCCTGTAACGCTTAACCCTTTCAACCCTTTTTTGGGGGCGTATTTTTAGAGTTCTTGTAAGGTTTTCCGAAGCTTTAAAAAAAAAAAAAAGTCTTTATTTGACTTCTGCCTGGACTGTCGTAAAGTATGGCAGTGTGCTCCCAACTCCCAACACCAGAAAAGGGTGATTATTAGCATATCGTGACACATTGCAAGACATAGGGCGCAAGTATAAGGGTGTGCCGGGGCAACACAGGTGACATTTTGACTGGGTGCTCGCCCCTTAGTCGCATGTGGGGCGGTGTGCGCCAGAGTCGGCCTATGGCAAACTTGACACGCAATTAGAACATACATGGAGCATATATGGAGCTTTATATGGAGAGTATCGGGGGAAGGAAAGTGTGAGAAAGAAAGAAAGATTGCAGCCAGGACATTAGCTTGAGCAGTTGAGACGTGAGTTTTTTGGGGGGCTCACCGGCGTGGACCTTGGCTGTCACTGCTAATGCGCGCGGAGGGGTGGGGGATAAGGCCGCAGAGCAAGTTGTCAGCGCTGTCATGGGCCCGAAAGGGGGAGCGAGTAAGGGAGCGCCAAGTGACAAGGAGAGGGGGTGGCGAGGTGCAGGTTTGGGAGAAGAGAGATTTTTTTTTTTTTTTAGGGGGGGGAGGGAAGAGTGAGGTCAGAGGAGAGTGGAGGGAGAGAAGTGAGGATTTGAGAGAATTTGGACTGTGAAAGTGGGTGCGAGAAGGAAGTGCCGCGGGTGAACTGCGCCGGCAGAGGAGTGTGAGGAGGAGGAGGCGGCTGTGCTGAATTCATCTGGGAGAGGAGGCATCACGCTTTCTGCAGGTATTCGGTTATAATCTCAAACACATCTTTATCACTTTCTTACACTTTGTTGGCTAGAAAATGCAATATTGATCCAAAAACAAAACATCCCACTTCCTGATATTCACACATAATCCATAAGCTCTTGTTTCCCTTCGCTGTGCAGCTGTTACAATAAAGAGTAAAAAAAAATGACAGAAAAAAGTGTGTGTCTGCATCACTCCGCGATGAAAGGATTTATGCTCCCGTTTCGTACGTAAATAAATAAATTGTCAGTACGAGCTGCTGCCGTCTGGGAGGAGGTTTAGGATCCAGTTTGTAGACACAACCTGCTATTAAAACTCCTTTGTACGACACTCCTTCAAATTAATTAACAAGAACAACTAATATGTGACTGTGTGAAGCCGTGCCACTGCGGGTGTCTTTTATCTTTTTTGTAATGTGTTTATGTCCTTGTATTTGTATTTATGTTTGCAACTGACTCTCCTCCAGGTCAAGTTTCTCCCTTGGGAGACAAACAATAAAATGAATCTGGCTCTAAATCTGTGCGTTCCAGGCGTAGTTACTGTCACTGCATTTATGCTTTCACACGTTTCTAGTGTCGGGAGAAGAAATGTAAGCAATACACCGCGTTCCAAATTATTATGCAAATGACATTTTTCTCTGATTTTCTAAACTGTCAACTCAAATGAGTCAGCATAATTTTCAAGTCTTTAACTGGTAGAGGATCATTTAAATGAGGTTGAAAAAATCTCCGAGTGACAACAGTATTTTTTTCAAAAATAAATGTAGTAAAAAACTCAAATTATGATAAATTATGAGCTTTAATACATTTTAAAGCTCATAATTGACGGAATAATTTGTTGAATTTGCAGCATTAGGAGGTCATATTTACTGAAATCAAAAGCTATTTCAATCAAAAAAAATCTCAACAGGTGAAGTCATATTTTACCAAAGGAGCCCTTCTGTGATAGGAGCTTAAAAATTCTTAAATCCATTAAACTTTAAACTGAGTTTTTGGACAGTTTCTGCTTGGATTTCTTTGCAGGATGTCAGAATAACCTCCCAGAGCTGCTGTTTGGATGAAAGCTGCCTCCCTCCCTCATAGATGCTTTGCTTGTTGATGCTCCAAAGGTTCTCAATAGGGTTGAAGTCAGGGGAGGAGGGGGTCCACATCATGAGTTTCTCTCCTTTTATGCCCATAGCAGCCAATGATGGAGAGGTATTCTTACAGCATGACATGGTGCGTTGTCATGCATGAAGATGATTTTGTTTGGGAAAGCACGGCTCTTCTTTTTGTAGCTTTGAAGACAGTGGTCAGTCAGAAACTCCACATATTTTTCAGAGGTTATATTCACACCTTCAGGGAGCCTAAAGGGGCCTACCAGCTCTCTCCTTATGATTCTGGCCCAAAACATGACTCTGCCACCTCCTTCTTGACGTCACATCACGGCCTTGTTGGGACATGGTGGCCACTCACCAACCATCCACTGCTCCATCCATCTGACCATCCAGGGTTACACAGCGCTCATCAGTGAGCAAGACTGTTTGAAAATGAGTCTTCATGTATTTCTGAGCCACTGCAGCAATTTCTGTTCATGAGCTTCAATTAACAGTTTATAGGGGAGGCCGGATAGACACTTTAGGCACAACTGCAGCCTCTGGAGGGTGCTACATCTTGATGTTCAGGAGACTCCAGAGGCACCAGCAGCTTCAAATACCTGTCTGCTGCTTTGTAGCAGCTGTTCTATTCATCTGATGTATGGCTGAAACGTCCTTATCGTGCCTTTGAATCAGTCACAAATCTCTTATCAGTACGATGATTATGCTTCATCATTCATGAAATATCGAAGGTTTTCATACCTAGACCAAGGCATTCAATTATTTCACACTTTTCATCAGCAGAGAGATCCTTTTTCTTTCCCATGATGCTTGAAAATGGTGCTCTACTAATCATCACAGGCATCTGAGATTGATGTCAGTGACTCAAAGAGCCTTGAGACACAATACCATCCATGAGTTTCATTGAATTTTTTTTTTTTTTTTTTTAGCTTTTTGACACTGAAATACAAATTGCATAATAATTTGGAACGCAGTGAATTTTTTAAAATGTTTTTTATCCTTCATTTATACAGGTTTATCCCTTGAGACTCAATGTACAACCCTATTTGCAAGAGAGACCTGTTTCAAACATATCAAATATAAACAGTAGAAACGTTTCACAAATAAAATATTGATGTATTTCTAGTTAAAACAACAGCAATTTCCTAGACAATTATTCCAGACCTTTTAATAAAACTCGAAAAAGCTTGTTCTGCTTCACTTGTTGAGTTGTGTGCAGTAGTGTCCCCAGCAGTTAGCCCATGTACTGCTCCATTGCTATGGCACCCGGCTTAAGTTCGGGAGCAGGACCACACCTCACGTACGCCTTCCCGGTCTCCGTCCTATAAATACCTCCCGGTCCCCCTCCTTAGTCTCTCCCTCCCTCCCACACATATTTAACTACTTTTCATTCCTTCTATCCTTCAGGTCAGTGGGGAGGAATGCCCGGGAGTTTGTTGTTGTCTCCTATGAAGCCCCAAAATGGCCGCCTAACGTCATCCGCCTTCGTCTTCTTGCTTGTTCAATAAAGTTATTTTACTTTTATTTGAGGTTGTGGTCCTTGTGAGGGAAATGGGCCTTTAGTCTTAGTTAGGGATCGAGTATACATAGAACTTCACCAGGAGAATCTCTCACCGCGCTGCTAAGAATAACCACTGGTGAAAATCGAATGACTGCTCAAAGATGCGGTAGCGGCTAGTTTTAATTGTTAAAAGCTGTATAAAAGTCATTTTTCCCTCATACACACAGTTATGGTGCATATAGTTACTGGATTTCTCGTTCACATAAAAATATTTGGATACTAGAGTGTATTTACTGTCGCTAATGGGTATCACGGTGATGGAGAAGGGGGCATTATTACTCATTTAATTTAAAACCTGATCGCTGACAGGCTGAGCTTTTCATTGAATCGATCTAGAATCACGACGGGACTTTGGAAAACGTGCACACGGAAAAAATCTTGCGCCACACTGAATGAAAAGAGACAACAACTCTCAAACTGTGAAATCATTTTTAGGAACTGGTGATTTTTGGTGGTGAGTTGCAGCTTTTAACATGTATTTTCCCCCAAATTATACACTTTAAAAAAAAAATGTTTGTAGCTTTAGTCTAAGGAAAATGTTTCTCTGTCGTCCCAAATCCAAACGCTGGATTTCTGCGGTAACGTTTAATTTGTAGCATTTCATCCCAAACTCTAAAGCCTCTGTGATTCAAGACAAACGTGAATCATATTTAATATTTCAACGTGCATAAATAATCTTTGGCATTTATTTTAATGGGAACTATACGTTGTGTGCACATTTTTAATGTTGCTCATGACATGACATTTTAAAGTATACATTTGTACAGTATAAATTTGCATAGCTACATTTTTCAGTTTGTTTGCATCACTCTAGTTTTAACTTAGCTGCTGCTGTATTATAGTTATTTTCAACAAGAAGAAAGAACAAAAATAAAGCTCATTTCAATCAGTTGCAGGCAACATTTTGACCTGGATTCAGCCCGTCCTTCGGCTGAAACATCACTCCGCATTTTGGAATTTACGCTTTCCTATATTTGTTTTGTTTTTTTCTTTTCCAATCACGTGTTGCCACTTCCTCCCCAAACTCTCCCCCGTGTGCGGTGGCTGCACATTTATTCAGCCGCAGAGGGATGAGTGACAGGCCGCGGCGAGGAGCACAGAGGAACAAGTATCATGTAATTTTAATGATTATTCCCTGGGTTTTGGACAGAGCTCACAGTCACACACTCACACTCTCCGCTCATTTAATACACACTCAGAATGGGGAAAAAATATACTATGATTGAAATGTGAAATAGAATTGAAGCGCTTCCTGACGCTCCAAAGAAAATGAAATTGAAATCTCCATTGCAAAGGACGTACACGTATATTAGTAATACCATTAGTCATTTTTCTTATCGAGAGGAGGGAAGTGGAGGGATTTTTTTTGCTCTTGAGCCGAATATTCGGAAAGGACTTTATCTTTCACAGCCATGGCGATCTTTTTCTGTCTGTTTTCACACAGTTTTGCACAAATGTAACTGAGCGAGCACTAGAAAGAGGAGCACACAAGCAGAGCAGAGACCACGAGTGAATGGTTCTGCGTGGAGAAATGACAAGACAAAGCAGATTTTCCCAGGCATGACACATTTCAAAGGTTAAAATGAATCCCGCTGTAAGTATGTTTATTCACGATGTGCACCTCTGAGCAAGTCGTTCTCTGACAACATGCCTTTCTGCTTTAAAAATGATTACAAATATGAGCGTATTTTTATTTGTTCTCAAAGCGAGACACTGCAGGTGAACAGGGACACTTTTTAGATTTATGGATATCAATTTGAAACTTTTGCTGTGGATTACTGCCATGAATATTAGAAACAAATGTATTGCAAGTTTTCTGTCATTTTCTGTTTTCATTTAAAAAATAAGGCCTTTAAATGCCCACAATTTCCCATATTTTTTGTTGACAAAATCTGAATAATGGAATATGCCAAGTTTAAATGTATGGTTTTATTTTGTTGACATATAGTTACAAAGAGTTCTTCAGAGGGGATTTTGAATTTAATTTTAGTTTTAAAATGAGCTGTTTATTAGTGGAAAAATCTGTAAAAATGTAAAATTCATCTTGTTTTTTTTTTTATTTTAACTTAAATTTAATAATTCAGGTTAGGTTAGATATTTACAAAAAACTCTCAAAAAACCTTAAAATATTATTCAGTCCAAGGCTGGAAAATATGGAAAATGTCTGTAGGTGCTACTTTGTCGCACAAATGTGAGAAAAATGCATTTTGAGAAATGGCCCTTGAAATGACAATTTCTCAAAAAATCTATGGAAAAACATTGAATCAAGGCAAGGTAGGTTTATTTATACCGCACATTTCATGTCAGAGACAACTCAATGTGCCTCACACAAACACAAAAATACAATAAAAATCAGTGCAATAATTAAACATATTTTTGTTAAGATTATTTGGTTTTTTTTCTGCCATGTGATTAAACATAACGTAATTAAAACTACACTGAATTAAGAAAAAGTATTATTTTGTAGATCATAAAAATGATCCTGAAAACAACGGCACAGAGGTTTCTTACTGTCGGCAAGTCCAGCTTTTTGACTTGTCTCTGGTAAATTTTTAATGAAAAGTGCGGTGCGTTCGCTGATAGTTTTACGACGGTTTGGGGCCGCGCTCCGTAAAAAAGTGTCCAAACACAAAGAGGCAGACATCACCACAGGTGAGAGCGATTCCTGATTTATGACTTTTATTAAGATCCTGAGCTCAGGATGCCAGACACGTAACTATTCTTACCTTTTCAAATACTAATATATTGATCACTTGATTAGATAAATTGTATTATTTTGAAACATTTTTTGTTGATTTGGGCCAACAATAAACTAGAAAGAATATATCAATTATGTTGTGCATGGTGGCGCAGTGGTTAGGGCTTTTGCCAAAGCAACAAGGTCCTGGGTCTCATTCTTAGACCATTGTGGGCCTACATGGGTCTGTATAAGGAACAGCAGCTGCCAAATCTCTGAGCGGTTTGCTGAACGGAATTGTCCAAAAAGCGTACCATATAACAACCCAGATATGACTGAGGAGCTGCTGAAAAATGAACTGTATCCGGACATGCCTCAGGTCGAGTTTAGCGCTTTGCACGAGAAAATGAAGCAATATTTTTAAGAGTGTATAGAGCATGGTTTGATGGGTCACATAAGACATTTATAAGCTTTACTGCACAGACTTCAGAATACTGCATTTTTCTACAGGTTTGTTTTGTTATGAGGATGAAATAAACGTAACTAAAATCATGCCGAAAGGAACTTGGGAACAGTAATTTTTACAGCAAGAAATAAAAAAAAACATTACTTCACAACTACTTAAACAAATGCTGATTTATGGATGTATTTTCTTCCCATTTAAGACACAGTGACATGAAGTAATATTGATATAAATTAGCGAAAACTATATTAAAAGTAGTTCATGAGACTAAAATCTCCATATAGATATTTTTGTCGAGTCAACTAGTAAAAATTACCTTAAATCAAAATGAAAAAAACGGAATAAAATAGCCTGATCTGAACTTTAGTGACACAGAGGGCCAGATCTTGTGACTGGCGCAGTTCGTGCGCAACTCTAAACACGCGCGATCTTGCATGTGGCGCAGGTTTTGCGCTAAAGGCTGCGCCACTAGGGAGAGGGCGTTATTTAAGAAAAAGAGGTCGACTGAGGCGTGGTTCATTACAAGCAGCACAATTGAAAACAAAAGCGAAATTGCCTTGAAAAGTCAGTTTGAGTGTCGGTTACGCACGGGCTTACTTTGATAGATCAACGTGCACACCCCTAACACCAAAACAACAACAGTTTTCCATAATAAACCACACATGCCATCAAGTGCCACAACACCAGGTCTAATCTGCGTTTTAAGGAGACTTTTACATCGTGTGTCAGTTTTTACCTCCTGGTGATGCTCCTTGTGTAGCCACAGCTCAGTCCAAAAAAAAGAAGCGCATTTTATAGGGCGCACAGCAATTTTTTTTTTTTTTTTTTTCAATTCAGCCGTTCCAAGAATCCTGCAGCTGTAGCGCAAATGTTACAATAAGCTACAGTTTTCTTGCAACTGCTACATAACTCTGCAACTCCTCCGCAGCCGATATGACAGTTTCTGATCAATTAAATCCTGTACATTTCGTAACTTTGCGCATTCGAACGGTGTCCAACGCGAGGCTGCTGCCTCTCTGTCCCGCCCGCTCACCTTGGATCTGCAGCGAGTGGCTGCAGCAGCGGAGGGACAGTTTTATTTCTTTAATCTTTATTAAACATTGCGCGTTGCATCATGCATGTTACGCGTATACAAGAGAACCCCCCCCTCTCAACCCACCACCTTGGGCGGCACCACAACATCGCAATGCGTGTCTGTCCCCCCCTCCTGTCCTGCCCACTTTTTGCGCCAGGTATGACACTGAAGATTGCAAGGAGCGCCAAAGGAACCAGACGGTGCTTTGTCCATTGAGCAGTAAATATGATGGAATATGTTTGAACAATGGATACATTTTAGAGTTTTAGAGTTTATTGAATTAAATTTACATACAATTCCTCCTTTTGAATTAATAACAAAGCCAGTGTTGACTTAATAAACTCGTAAAGCTGAGCTAGCCTTTTTACTGTGTTTTCCCTGGCCTCTTCAGACCTTTCCAGAGCTGTTTTCATGAAGTGGCTCTCGTTAAGTCTCAGTTCATCCAGTTCTTTATTGACTTTTGGCACCTCTCTCTCCAGCAGTGCCTTGCTCTCAGTTTTCAGGTCTTGCAATGTCCTTTCTGCCTTCATCTCAGCCTCTGTGATGGACTTTCAAGGTCACGATCTCCTGTTGGTGTGTTTCTTTTTGCTCCTCGCAGTCTTTCCAAGACCTGAGAAGATCTCTCTCCAATTCATCATTCTTTTGAGATTTCTCCTCAATCACTCCGAAGCATCTGTTTTCTGAGATCTGAGAGAATGTTCGGCTGTTGCTCTGTATTTCTCGCAGCGCTGAACCTGGCCTCTTCCACAGACGTCTGAAGGGATTTTTTCATTTTCCATTTCCAGTGTCAATGCGCTAAACTTTGCGTTCAGCGGTCTTCCCCTCAGCCTCTCTTGATCAAGTGCTTGTTCTTTAGAAACGATGAACCCCTCACTGCGTTCGTTGGTTTGCCTCAGCTCCTTCCTGTGTGCAGCTTTCAGCTCCTGCAGCTTCAGCACTCTCTCCCTTTGTCTTCGGAGGTGCTTCTTCTGTTTTTTGTTGACCTGTCTTTACAGTTGGCGGTTGACCTTCTCCTTTGCTTCCAGCTGGTGTGGGTCTCTCTCAGCTCTTGCTCTGTTTGGGCGTTGAGAGACTTCTGCTCCTCTATTGAAGGTCCACTTTCTCCCTTTGGAGAATCAGGCCCCTGTTTTCTCGCTCTCTTGCATAGGCCACTAGCTTAAACTTCTCCTCCTGCAGAGCTGCATTTTGAGCTTGGAGGTTCAATATCATTTCATTTGTTTGACACGTATGGGACCGGGTTTTCGTGTTCCTTCTCTTCTGAAAGTATTGGATTTCTTGATAGGCTGTGGATAACTCCATCTCAACAGCTTCCGTCTTGTCTTGCTCTGTCTGGACCTGAATCTCCAAAGTCTTTGTTTTCTCCATTGTGGAGATGACTTCGAGCTGAAACTCGTGAAGGTTTTTAGCTGAAAAACTTCAATTTTTGTGGCTGTGGTTTAATCCTGTGTTGCGTCATCTCGAATGAAGCTACGATAAGTTTGCTCTTAAGTAAAGCACTGAGTTCAAAAAGTGATGTCACACAGCGCAAATAGTTAGAAAGTGATGGATGCAGTGTCACCACGTAAATGCAGAATATGACTTGATTTGATGTTTTGGTGAATGATAGGCAACAGTTGATGCATTCAGGCCTCTAATACGGTTTTATAAAATGATCAATTTGTTACAGCGCAAGAGAAGCAATGCCCTGTTTATGAACATTGTTTTTGCTGATCATAGAATTCTTATCATTTGTTTAAAACCTAAAATGTCTACCCCGGATATACATTGAGATCGCCCGTATTAACTTGACATTGAGGTGGAGGGCAGGTGCCAGTTCTATTGTGGTCACATGGTAACTGTCATAATGCAGATGTTTTGTGTCCTCCTAGATTTTGGCAATCCACATGAAACATGAAAAACTGTTTAAAAGTTCAATGTCTCCTCTGTTAGCACGTATTATCTAAGGTCCAATTATTTTCTCTGAAAGGTGTCCAATGGCGAAAATATTCAAAAACATGTCTGTGGATTTGGTCGGTAGACTTTCAGCCGTAAAATAATATGCCAGGTTTCTAAATCACTTCCTAAATACTGACTGAATAGCATCATGATACTAAAATTTCAAACTCGAATTTGGATACTGAAAATATAGCTTGATTCTCGTCAATACCGATTTCCAGACACCGCAAAAAAAATGAAAAGCAAATCCCCTTGGAAATGTATTTGCTATAGGAAACTTTTGTCTCTCTTTCCATCTGCACTGTATCTACATTGCTGAACACTCAACACATTTGTTTATTTGGTTTATGAAATTTGGAAGCCTCTTCAATGAAAGCAATCCCGATTGACTTGAGAGTTTATACAATACATTTGCACTTCAAGGCCCTGCATCCAAAACCTTCCCAAATAAACTAATCACATTAATTTCAATTTGTTTGTTGTGGTCCAAAGTTATTCCTAGCATTTCTGACCTTATTCCTGACACCCCGATTCTTCACTTGGATGAGTTTAAGCACATTTTGCCCAGTATGTTTACAGTATTAGCCTTCATAAGTACTTCTGTATTCACGCTTGACCATTAAACTCCACCGATCATGCAGCGTTCGCCACAAATGTCTGCACTGCACTCTTCACTCTGAATGTTTTTATTCTTGTTTTTTCAGAGGGAATTTTTAAAATCGAATTCCTGGCCTGATTTATTGACCTCTGAACAGCAAAGGAAAAATATTTTCACATTTCCTCTTAAAAAAACATCCACAAACTAATATATCAACAGAATAAAACTCTAGCCATCTAGACTCTAGCCATTATTCAGATTTCATCATTGAAGATATTTGGCCATTTTATATGAAAACATCAAATTACAGAAAACTTGCAGTACATTTTTTCCTTATATTTATATCAGTAATCTACAGCAAAAGTTTCAAATTGACATCTTTAAATTGTTTTATTTGTTCCCTTATATATTGCTATACACCTGCAGTGTCTCACCTTCATTTCGGTAGTTCTTAACATTAATGTCCATTAATATATGTCCGACTTTACGAGCATTTGTAAAGCTTAGATCCACGCTGTCATCGAGAAAGTGCCCAGAGCCAAAGTGTCTGTGCCATCAAGAGCAGATGATGTAAATGCGAGTCTCTCGTGGCCCGTGTGTAGAAACGGTCTCCTGTGAAGTGCATCATTACCATAACAGAACAAAAGCACACACAAAAAAAAAAAACCCTGCGCGACTTCTCTGTTCACACAAACGTTAGTGCCCAAATGACAACAGAGAGAGAGAGAGAGAAACTGAATGTGCTCACAATACATAGGACAGTAATGTAAAATAGGAAGAGAGGTACGGGTCAGCCTCACTCAGTTAATAATCACAAAATCTGTCCACAACACTACCATGATGTGATAATAGAAAAAAAAAAAAAAAACCAAAAAACATTAGCCATTTTAATATTTAAATAGGTACTATAAATAAAAGAAATAAATGCATACAAATCTGTTGAATCTGTGAAATCTCATCGTCTTTCAGTAGCTCTTCATATTTGTGTAGGCTCCTTGTCGTCCAGGAATTATCCACCAAGCGAAGAGCTTCTTACTCTTTTCTTCAGAAGTATATACCCAATACTAGAATTGTTTTTACTAGAATTGAAAATGTGTTTTGCCGTTCAGTATATTGAATATGTTTGTTCTGTTGTAAATATGAAGCATTGTTTTATGGATTGTGAGCTTGCAGGATGGTTTTTCGTTTGCATTACTGCCCATGAGCTAGAGATTGTTGTAGTGATTTAGGAACGTTGGGAATGAGTTTGGACAACAACAGTTAAAATGTTCGCTCCCTCTTTCATTGTAACTTCTGAAGATGAAAGCCTCTAAAGAGAGAAGAGAAGCGTCTTCCACTCAATCAACCCAGTCCAGTTGACGATATTTTTTTTAATCTAATGAGTTGCTCTTTAGTTATTTCAGCATGGTGCCAGCAGAGGGCGACAGACAGCTAATCCAAGCGTTCACATAAAGCTTTCCTGAGAGGACATTTTTAATGAATCTTACTACGTTTTTGCGATGTCACACATTGTCAGTGGTGTGCTGTCAGGGCCAGCAGGGCCTTCTCTGCAAGCCAAATGAAGAAAAAAGAAAGAAATGTCTTAATAGTATCTAATTTGTAATTGCTTTAAATACTGTACTGTTGGGTTGCTTATATTGGTATTGTTGAGGTGTAACTGTAGTTTCCCACCCCAAAAGGGCAAGGCAAGGCAAGGCAACTTCATTTATACCGCGCATTTCGTACACAAGGCAACTCAATGCGCCTGGGCCTTAAATAACTCTGGTGAGCTGCTGCTCCGCCTCGGGGCCTTCTCCACAGTTTGAGATACCCCTGGGTTGTCAGGCCGCACTCATGATGGACACTCAGCGTGACTGACAGAATTATCAGCCAATCAAAATTCGACGAACAATGGCAGTGTGTCCCCCAGGCCGTGCTGCGTCTATGGCTGCGTCTCAGTAGATCCCCCTTCGCTTTTCTCGCCTGGGAAAACCGCCGATGTAACTGCGCACGGGCAGGACGATACGAAACATCTGAACAAGTGCAGCTCAACTCAACTGGATAAACAAAACATTTTTCTTGTGAAATGTCCGAACGAGGAAAAATTAAGTGGATTGATTTATTGCGGATATTTGGCGCTACGACAGCGGGACATAGACGTTTGGCCCCCGACAGGAGAAGAGTTTCCCTGAGTCAGCTGCGCTGGGACTCAGGCAGGCAACAGGTATGGGACTACGAGCGCTAAAAGGCATCCCTGGGCATCTCACATAGCACCAAACTGTAAGTCTATCTTTTTGTAACTTTGGATTTTGCGTTTGGGTTGATCTCTGGATGTCTCGTTCTGTTTCCGCGTTATAATGCGCTCGTCTCCGCCTGTCATGTGTCGCGTGTCTCCGTACCTAAGGTTTTTGCTTTTGTTTGGGCGTGGAGGCACCGCTGCTTTAGTTTGCGTGTTGTTGATCCATCCTATTGCAAACAAATGCCACGTAAAAAAGCTGTTTTATCAATACGCCTTATCAGTACGATCAATACGATCATTTTATACGCGTTTGAGTGAGTGAACCCAGGCTGCTGGATCATTCTTTAAATGTGGTGCCCTTTGGATGTCATAAACTTAAAAAAAAAAAAAATCTTAGAAAAAAAAAAAAAAAGATTTCCTCCTAAAAACAAGACTTTATACCTACTGAAAAACATAATGGTCATGCTCAATATGCTAAATTTTATATTTTGTACAAGTTTAAAAACTCATATACTTGTCACAGTGCCGCTAGGAAGATGTCCACTGTGTTAACCACAGTATTTGGTTTTGTTATTTCTTAAAACATCCAGGACAAAGCAAAATACACACAAATTGTTGCATGTATTATCCAACACCTCTATACATTTATGTCAATAACCAAACATGTATGATACATGTAATTTTAATAAAATGATAACAAAAAACATCAACTCAACAAGGTGAACAAAGGTCAACATGGTGGACTATGTTATCCAAATAAGTCAACATAGTGGACACTAACACGGTGGACATTTTACAACAAAAATGGCTATTACTCTAGCTTGTATCAGCATTATAGCTAACAAGATTTTGATAGCTGATGAGAAATGTACATTTTTACCCAAGAACACTTAAAAATATATATAATTTTTGTTTTCTGAACAAAACAGGGTCAACACAGTGGACACCATAAGATTGACCACACTAAATCTACTTCATAAAATAGCTCAAATTAAATTTTTGACACATAAAAAGTAAGAACCTTTACCACAATTGAATTTCCCTCCACTGGTGGGACATCACATCAGAAGCTAGAGTCAAGGAGAAGTGGGCGGAGCTTACTTAAAGGGACAGTCACTTAGGTCAACACAGTGGACAGAGAACCCAGGGACAAACATTAAACCAACATTTTAAACAATTAAAACAAAACCCAACAAAAAAAACTGTTCAGTATTTAAAACAATTCATTTGTTTTGATATAAGTATTAAAAAAAAAGTTCAAGTGTTATTTTTTTTTCCCTTTACTTTTGCAAACGAAATAGTGGAAACTGCACTGGGGACAAGGCAAAATCACAAAAAACAGAAAAACAAAGAATTAAAAAAAAATGATATGCAGAATAATAGGGGTTATGTCCTTGATTATATAATACACCATAGTTTGTATTTCACAATAAATATATATAATGATTAAAATCTTTATATTTTCAGAAAATACAGCTTGTTTCAGACTGGGGACACCAAAAGGCACCACATTTGAAGAATGAAGGCCCAGACTGACACCTCACGGCGCGCCACTGCACACTGTGTTAATGTAATGGACTTACGGTTAAGGAGTTCTTTAATTGACTCTGAAAGGGAAGTTTGACTTCTGCTTTTGACCCATCCTTTAATGCCACACCAGCATAGGGAAACCTGCTATCGAGCAGTGGGCAACGCTGGCGAGCGGCAGTCATCCTGCTGCACGGGTTTTTGAGAGACACCAGGGCGTCTCAACACGGGGAGAGTATGCAAACTCCACTCACAAAAGTCCCGTGTGAATCAAACCCTGGACTTCCTTTCTGTGAAGGAAGACAGCCACCACAGTCACTTCGTCAAGGACATTGCTGTGACTGCTACATTTGACCCGTCCGGGATAGAGATTAAATTCTCAGCTAGTGCAATGTAAATCCCTCGTTTATTTTACAATGTAAAATGTTAGATTAGTATGGACAGGTGTGAGGGTGACATGGGAAAACCACGCTGACTAACATTTAACCATTTAACTACAGATATTTCTATCAATGAAACGTACCGTAAAAATAACCAAACAAACGTGTAACTTTACTGGGAGTGGGACGTCTCCAACTCGTCTCCATGGAGATGTCAACTAAAGGTAGCCAAATGTGAGATTTAAATAGGTTAGGTCCTCATCAAAATCCATTCTTCGATTTCCCAAAACCAAAATAGCATTTCCCTTGTCTTGCTGGTCATCAGGTGCATGTTTTGTATCGCTGTCAACATTATAGTCCAAAATGTTACGCAATGTCACAATTAGTGCCAAACTGTACTCACGCTCGTGACTGAATTTCCTTTATGCAATTTAGCAAAAATGTAACCAAGCAAACACAACCTGCACACGAGCACACGATATTGAATTGGCTCTTAAACAAATTCGGCTCCCCTTAAAGAGCCATAAATCCCATCACAAATCTACTTACAGCCTCCCAAAACAAACGTCTGGATAAAGTTATAATAACACAGTATTTGCATGTATTCCCAGAGCTGCACCTCTCCCATAGTTTCCCATAGTCAAAGCCACACACACAATGGGCTTTATACATATGCATGAAGTAGCACAGACCGGGCACAGTTTTCAAAAACCCAAACAAAAAAAAAAGAGATTTTTCGGTGAAAAGTGCGCTGACACCGGGCCACGGCTCAGTGTCAAAACTCCTGTATTTAATCATGAAAGCGTTTGAAACAATTCTGAAGCTCAGCTGTTTACACCTTAACCCAGGATGTGTAATTTACCGTGTTCCAGCCTTGGCAACTGTCGTCCGCCGCAACAAACGACCCTACCTTTGCGCACAGAGACGAAGGAGGAGAAATATGAAAAATGCAAATCCGCAAGAGATGATTTTGAGATTCTGCCATATGTAAAGCAACCGAGTAAATAAATATTAATGTGGTAATAACGTGGGAGTGTGCGCTGTACAGGCGTCTGAGCAGCTGAAGGACAAGACAGACAATTAAATGGAAAGATTATGCTGTGTATTTTCTATCAGTTCTTAGGTTTATGGAGTAATGTCTGTGGTGAGCATAAATCATAGTTTTGTATCAGTGAAGTGGTAATTTTATGAAGAAAACATATTGATTCTTGGCAATGGCAGTTTGGAATATAACATATATGTTGTCCGTGTTAATCGTTTGACATAAAGAGAGTTTTTGTGTGTGAAAGACCAGACTGTTTTTGTGCGCTAACCAGACGAGTTACACCAAACACTGGGGGTGAGAATCAATGGTTCAACGGACTATGTTTGTGTCAGCCCAGGTTTCCCTTTTTGAAAACCTCCTGCCGAAATACATCAGATCATATTCATATTCAAGTAGTATGGGCTTGAATCACTTTTTGTATTTTTTTTTGCTTTTACTTGAGTAATATTATCATGTTAAATTATCAGCACTCTTACTCGGGTGAAATAAATTGTACCTTGTTGAGTCTTTGAGTTACAAGAGCTTCATGTTGAGAAATAAAAACAGTTTAAAATTTAAGCTTCCTGCACCTTATCTTAAAGGTGCATTATGGAACTTTTTTTTGCATCTCCATGGAGATAAGCTGGAGATGTCCCGCTCCCAGTAAAGTTACTGTCAGGACTGAGGAGAGATGATGTTTTTTTTTAATCACTTCTGTAGAGATTTGTCAACGATAAAAAATATCTGTAATGAAATAAATGCTTGCATTTTATTTGATTTATTAGATGAAAAGTTACACATTGTAGCTTTAAGAATATATGGCTTTAGTTTTTAAGATGTGTTCTTTTGAATTACCTGCATATCCTTATTATTTTATGTGTTGACTACAAGTACTTTGGGTGAGTGTTGTATGAAGTGAATGACCAGGTTTATGAAAGGCGTCATAAAAGAAATGATCTCCTTCAACTTTTCTACTGGTCTCTTACTTGAGAAAATATTTGTATGACTACTTCTCAGGGTTTATGCAGCAGCCAGACAGAAATCAAAGCTTTTATTTCCAGACACAAACATTTCAATGCCACAATAAAAAAAAAAATCTCTACATCATTTCTTCTTTTTGTATTTTCGCCAGACTTATGCAGTAAAAATAGTTGAGCCATGTCGATATTTTTTCAATAAATTCATATTGAACGCCAATTGGAATCCAACTGAATGTTTTTTGATGACATTGGGACGAAACAAGTTACAAGTTTTCTTTTTTTAGTTGTAGCTTTCATGTTGACATTTAAGTGCTGTTCCTCTGTTTGTCTTGTTGTTCGATCACGTCTGTCAATCTCCCGTCGCGTCCAGACACCTCCTTTTGTCCCCTGTATTACCGCTCTGCCGTGACGATAAAAGCCTAAAGCGCAATTCCCCCCGTCCAATACCCAAACACGTTTAGCTAATGTTCCCCTCCGCTCAGAATCCCTGGGCATTGTGTGGCGTGCGAGCCGGAGCCTGAGAACAAATTGACTGAATGTGGGTAAGTGGTGCGTTGAATTGACTATTCCAGGTCGTCCCAGGTGGTCTGGGGGAGGCGCGCCTGTTTTAACATCTCATCCAGAGTGTTTTTACAGATCATTGTTTGCCAATGGGAACGCCCCGCACCTCCACCCCCTCCCGCGGGCCAGTCGTTTTAACCGCCGTGAAAAAGCCCGTCGAGACTCGGAGAAGACGTGACGACGGGACAAAGAAGGAAAAGGAGAGAGCCAGAGGAAAGAGCAAATTTAACCTGCTTTGGCATTAAAATGAAGAACGCTTAAGTGAAAGGTCATGTGCAGCATATTGTAAACTTGACCCTAAATCCAATACGTACCTGATCTTTTGCTGTGCGATTTAAACAGCACGTTCTCCTTGTTTTGAATGATGAATGAAAGCTCCTCACTATCCCACCGATCTGGACTCCACACGGTACATTTTTAAGGCGGGACACAGCAGGTGAAAACATTGATTTCTCACACACTGGTCAATGTTGAGATTTTTAGCTAGTTTTCTCCCTTAACATCCCTCAACATTTTATTGTCAGAGTTTAAAAAGATGAAACTTACCTTTTACGATGCTAGTTTTATGGCGTTTTATTGCTTTAGATTTGTAGGAAGTAACAACCACATTTCCCACTCGTATTTATTCACAGATGATGACATATCTTGTCTCCACATGCAGCCATAGAGATGGAGCTGTAATCAAAATATTTGTAGTTTCCTTTCATGTGCATGAGCAGACGATACAAAACTCTATCTTTAAGCCACACCGCGTACAATTTTATCCATCCATTCATCCATCCATCCATTTTCTTCCGCTTTATCCGGGGCCGGGTCGCGGGGGCAGCAGTCTCAGCAGAGATGCCCAAACTTCCCGATCCACGCACACCTCCTCCTGCTGTTCTGGGGGGACCCCGAGGCGACACCAGGCCAGCTCGGAGACATAGTCCCACCAGCGTGTCCTGGGTCTTCCACGAGGCCTTGTCCTTCCACGAGGCCTTGTCCCACTTGGACATGCCTGGAACACCTCCGACCAGGAGGCATCCGAATCAGATGCCCTAGCCACCTGAGATGGCTCCTTTCGATGTGAAGGAGCAGCGACTCTACTCCGAGCTCCTCCCGGGTAACTGAGCTCCTCACCCTATCTTGAAGGGTGTGCCCAGCCACCCTGCGAAGAAAACTCATTTTGGCCGCTTGTATTCGCGATCTTGTCCTTTCGGTCATTACCCAAATCTCATGACCATAGGTGAGGGTGGGAACGTAGATTGATCGGTAAATCTGGCTGCGCCTAGAAATTCTGTCCATAAAGGTAATGAACAGAACCGGTGACAAAGGACAGCCCTGGCGGAGACCAACACGCACCGGGAACAAGTCTGACTTACTGCCGGCAATGCGAACCAAGCTCCTGCTGCGGTCATACAGGGAACGGACAGCCCTTAGCAAAGGGCCCCAGACCCCATACTCCCGGAGCACCCCCCACAGGGCTCCACGAGGGACATGGTCAAACGCTTTTTCCAGGTCCACAAAACACATGTGGACTGGTTGGGCGAACTCTCATGAACCCTCAAGCACCAGACGAAGGGTATAGAGCTGGTCCAGTGTGCCACGACCAGGAAGAAACCCGCATTGTTGCTCATGGATCTAAGGTTCGACTATCGGCCGAATCCTCCTCTCCAGCACCCTGAAGTAGACCTTACTGGGGAGTCTGAGGAGTGTGATCCCTCTGTAATTGGAGCACACCCACCCTCCCCACCCTTCTTAAAGAGAGGGACCACCTCCCCGGTCTGCCAATCCAGTGGCACTGTCCCGAACCGCCACGCGATGTTGCAGAGACGTGTCAGCCACGACAGTCCTACAACATCCAGAGACTTAAGGTACTCGGGGCGAATCTCATCCACCCCCGGAGCCCTGCCACCGAGGAGCTTTCTCACCACCTCGGTGACTTCAGCCCGGGTGATGGACGAGCCCACCTCTGAGTCCCCGCCTCTGCTTCCTCATTTGAAGACGTGACGACGGGATTGAGGAGCTCCTCGAAGTACTCCTTCCACCACCCGACAACATCCCCAGTCGACACAACTACAAAGTCGAACATCGACCTCCTGCCTAGGGTGTCCTGGTGCCACGTGCACTTATGGACACCCTTGTGCTCGAACATGGTGTTCGTTATGGACAAACTGCGACTAGCACAGAAGTCCAATAACAGAACACCACTCGGGTTCTGATTGGGGGGCCGTTCTTCCCAATCACTCCCATCCAGGTCTCACTGTCGTTACCCACGTGAGTCCCCAGTCGGAGCACCATCTAGTACCCCTCCCAGGGACTCCAAGAAGGCCGGGTACTCTGCACCGATGTTGTGCCCGTAGGCCGAGACAACGGTGAGAAACCTGTCCCCAACCCGAAGGCGTAGGGACGCGACCCTCTCGTTCACCGGGGTGAACTCCAACACGTGACGGCTGAGCTGGGGGGCTATGAGCAAACCCACCCCAGCACGCCGTCTCTACCCGCGGGCAACTCCAGAAAAATGGAGAGTCCAGCCTCTCTCCAGGAGTTGGGATCCGGAACCCAAGCTGTGCGTGGAGGCGAGCCTGACTATATCTAGCCGGTATCACTCAGCACAAGCTCAGGCTCCTTCCTCCCCAGCGAAGTGACTTTCCAAGTCCCGAACGCCAGAAGCTGCGCACGCGAACCAGGTCGTCGCACCCGGCCTCGACTGCCACCCAGTCCTCTTGGCACCCGACCCCTATGGATCCCTCTGCGGGTCCACAGGAGGGTGGGCCCACGCTGTCTCTTCGGGCTCGAGTTCGAGCAACAGTATAGTCCAAAATGTTACAGTGTGCCTTTAATTTAGGTTTTCTTTACACTTTTGTCACAACATCTACTCCTCTCCTACAGACTCCAACAACGTTTTTTTTCCTGAGGGATTTTTTAATGTATAACTCCCAACCTGATTTATTGAGATTTCAACCAAAAAAACAACGAAAATAGTCAAGATTTTTTATTGATGATGTGAGAGTGTGAAGCTTTCTCCAGCAGTCCCATATGCTCCCTGAACCACTCTTTTTACATTGTGAGCTCGATGAATCCTGGAATATGCCCATTGATGGAATAACCTGGTCATTCAGGATGTTCAGATCGTCAGCTGATCTCAATCTTTTGGACGCATAGTGTTGTTTAACCTGGACCTGACCAACTGCAGCAACCTCAGATCATAGCAGTTAGTCAAATAGGAAGTGTGTTTGAAGCCACTTACTCTATCTGAATCCATGCACTCTCCCCCCTACCTGAGTAAGCCCTTCCATATGAGGCCAATGAAAGAAACTGTCTAACTCAGGCGTCTCAGACATGCGGCCCGGGAGCCAAATGCCCGCGAGATAATTTTTTGCGGCCCGCGAGATAATTACTTATTTATATTATATGCGGCCTGCAGGTAAATTGCATTAAACACGTTAGAACTACATTTCCCATGAGGCACCCTGCGGTAGTGCCAACGCTGCTGCGGACGCGAGTATGTCAACATCAGACAAGGGAAGGGAGATGTGGCGCTTCTGCAGACGACTTATCAACTTTTTTCAACAGAGAAACAGACTAAAAGCAGCGGACTGCGAGAGAGGAGCTTCTGAAACAGGTGGGAGACTGTCAGAACGTGAGGGAGAAACTTCAGTTGTTCAGCTAAACATGTGCTGGAAAAGTTACAGCACTGCAGCAGGACAAAAAGCACCTTTAACATATTTACCTTTAGGACATTGCAAAGTGAACACATTGTATTAGTGTTTAAAAGCGTCACAACAGTAAAGTGAGGAGCCTTTTCTCTCCATCTCTCTCTCAGAGCTACATTATCATGACAATGAATTTAATCTTTATTAAGGACACTTGTGCGAACACATGATCCATAGTTAAATTAAAAATAGAGAATATGGAAATGTATTAAAATACTGCAAATAATTACAGCAATATTGACAGTAAAAAGAGGTACGTGAGGTGAATCTCACTGAGCTGATCTCAGACACACCAGAGTCTGGAAAATGGCATTTGGAGAGTGTCCAAGTCGACACATTCATTGATGTATTTATTATATGACAGGGTCATTGAAAATGAGCACAGTACAAAACAAGTTTGAAGCTGATGTTTTTGCTAGTGCTCATTATCAGCTCCAGTCCCTGGTTGGGCTTTAGTTTCTACACTAAAGTAAAATGACATTTGTTGTACATTTTGCATTTCTTTAATAGGCTCACAGACAGAAACTGGATCTGACTCCTGAAAGATCACTGATGCCTTGAACCAAAATGGAATTAATTACAAAAAAAATAATTGTCTAAGTCTGTGATTTCAAATTTAGAAGCTCAGCAAATGTTTGCCTAATTGGAAACCTCTAGAAGCTTAAAAATGTGCAGATAGGTAATGTACAGTCTATTTTAAGATATATTATAGCAAACAAGAAAAAGTTGCTAAATCATAATTGACTTAATATAAAAGGCTTCGTCTGTTGCGGCCCCCGACCAACACTGGGTTCGCATTTTTGGCACCCAGTCCAAATGAGTTTGAGACCCTTGGTCTAACTTGGATTTACTGTAGCACCTCCTTATCGGACCACACGCTTAGCCCTTTAGAGCGTGACTCACAGCAGCGTCAAGTTTTCAACAAACACTGCGGAGAGAGAGAGAGGGAGAGGGAGAGAGGAGGAAATGGCTGATGTGTCCTTGGCGTGTAGAGCTGGCTGATCTGACACTGATCCTGTTGCACCGGGACAAACAGAACACGGCTCACTCCACACAACAGCAGCTAATCCCATCACTCACACACAGCTCCGCAGACTGTACATGAGCGGAGAGAGAGAGGGGGGGGGGGATTGGGGCTGGTCTCGGGGATTCAAAATGACGCTTAGAGTTAAGGGAGATTTTATTGTCCTCATTTACTCGCATCACAATGTCTCCTACATCTCCGCTAGGTTGATTAAGGATGCCTGCGTTGGGAGAGACGCAACAAGTGAATTTGAACAACGGCTTTGGAAGAAGGTTACCATACAGTACTGTTCGTCTGTTTCCTGATTCTGGTACTTGCTGAGTGGAGTAATCGCACCAAGTGAAATAAAGTCGACAATAGCAATAACCGTTTCAGATGTTCTCAGTGTCCCAGTATCAGCTTGTGCCTAAAGGCCCTGTACCTGATTTTTTTTAATAGTGGTGAAACCAAATCGGTTTTGTCGTCCTTCAGTATATCAAACATGCAGTGAATATGCTTATAGACTTGTTACTGTAAGAAATGGAAATGGAAACCAAAAAATCAGGCAGAGGGGCCTTTAAGTTGCTTGATTCTTGTCTGGGATTCGTGGGGAGGGCACTGTCTTGTGGACAAAGAGCTCAAATTGAACAGATTCAGCTCACAAACACCCGGCTCTGTCAAAACATTCTGCAATTGCTAATGTACATGTTTCATATTAAGAATTAAATCAAAGGTTTTTGTTCTGTAGTAAATTATAGAAGATACATTATTGATTATCACCTTCGTGCATTGTGCATTAGGACTGAAAGATATATCGTTATCCTATCGAGATATGAACATTCAAGATACCAATATCACACCACAAATGTCACACCCCAAAAAGCAAAGTCAGGATTGAGTCTGTGCCACAGCTAACAATTAAAAATTCTCCGTCTTCCATTGTTTGCAAACAATACGAATCAAGTATAGGGCCTTTGAGTTCAAAGGCAGTTTATGTGTGTGAGAATGTCCAGTGGGAGTCGTTGAGTGAGTTGAGACAAGAAAGAAAAAATAACAAAACTTCAATTTGCGTTAAACTTTATTTTTAATGAACGCACATTGGAGACTTGGAAGCTGGGCTTGAACTTGCATGACTCGACTCAAACTAGTCCCAAGAGGCTTAGATATGGTCTCGAACAATGAGGACATGATTAAAATTATAATGACACTTCATTTGGTTAATTGATGGTGCCTTTTCATGACACCCAAGGACGCCATACATAAAGAGCACATTAAACAAGACTGTGAAACACTAATCACAGTGAGTAGACAGGTCTGAAAAGGTAGGTTTTGGTTGTGAAAGTGACCAGAGGGTCCAGCTGATGGAGGCGATGGGGTGAAGTGTTCCAGAGCTTGGGGGCAGAGTGTCTGAATACTCTGACCCTCATAGTAACGATTTGCACAGAGGGGATGGAGAGGAGGAACGGAGGGAACGGGACGGAGTGCATGGATGAAGCATGTCAGACTGCTATGGGGGAGCCTTTAAGTGTCTTAAATGTGAGGAGGAGGAGATTTTACTTGCTTGGATTATGATTAGCCAGTGGAGTTGGATGAGGACTGGTGTGATGTGTGTCATTATTCTAAAGTTGTGTCCAACTTTTAAATTAATCTACACATAAAACCGTAGGCGCTTGTTGGTGTTTTAATCACATTACTGCAGCCTGGAGTTTGCCGGCGCACTGTTTCCAACTACACTAGAGCAGGACCTTCAAGTTGGTAAGTGTTTCAACTCACTGGGAGGAATAGTTTGTAGTTTGTCCTGCAAGCACTTGATAAGATATGTGATGTTAAGACGGGGAGAGCAATAAGGAAACAGCAAGTGTTGTTTGTAGCGCACCACACGCCGGCTGACACCTTTTCTCTCTGAGCAACACCTTCAGGCTACTGGCGGAAGCACTGAAGCACCTTTGTTTGTACACGAGAGTTAATACAGTGTGCACCACAACCATAAACCCATTTGGCTATTTCCACACACTTTTCTTTATTTCAATTTTAAGTGCTGTCCCATCTGATAACATTTTGAAAGGTAAATGTTTTTTCCTCCATAGTTTTTTTTCTCTGGTAATTTGTTCCATGCGCACATCGCTCTATAATAGCATGTTCTTTTCAAGCTCTGGAAAGTGTGTCTTTGACTACAAAACTGACTCTGCCTTACAGTGAATATCTGGACTTTGAGACTTATCTGATCTCACATAAGCAACTTGTAGCGTTAAAAATTCCCTTTCAATATTTGCATGTTTCATCTCACCAGAAGTCGACCCCAGCGAGATACCGCGGTGTCTAAACTTGGTTTGGAACAAGCTCACGTACAAGTACATTATTATGAATACTTTATGCTGAAGCTTGTTTTTGAACTTGTGCTCAGATGAAAAATGTAGTTTCTGTTGAAAGATTACCATAGACGTGTACTTTATATTTTGCACGGCCTCGCGCAGCCACACAGTATGAAGATGGATTGGGCCAAACGCTAATAAATCTACTCGGGGAAAAAGTTGATATGTCAGAAGTCTTTGAAACAATGAAAAGAGGCTCGGGTTTACTTTTTGAGGTTGTCAACGAGAACCGCGCTCTGTGGTTGATTTTTGGGGGCTCTCATCTTTGGCGCTATATGCATGATAAGATCCACTCTCTCCGGAAGCATTGTATTATTGATAGGGGGAGCAGTCAGAGGGCCTTGTTTTGCACCGTGGCTGAATACATCAACAACAGTTTGAATAAATCACCAAAATCAAACCACATTTGCAACCAGAGAGAGGGCCATCAACCCTATCCAGATCCACTGTCCGCCTCAATCACGCCACGCCGCGCTGTTTTCTGCGGGATGTAATTACCGCTCACAGCTTCGCGCAGCGGACTCTTTGCCAATTATTTCGCTGTTTTTGTTCCTTGGCGCCTTCTATCATTCCGCTTTTGTCTCTCGGCCGGGTTCGCATGAGGGGAAGTACAAAGTAGAAAGGGATAATAAAGAATTTTACAACTATCCCAAAGCAGAGTTTAGACAAAAATTGCCCAGAGTAGTCCGCGGGAGAGAGGACCTTTCCTAATGAACTGTCACTGAGACTGTGAGCTACACGGAGCAGACGAGGAGTGAGGAAGCGCCGACTGTTAGACACTGCCACCATAAAGTTTTATGAGCTTTGTTGTCTTAACCCTTTATAGGGCAAGTTACTATTTTTGGTGATTTCCGCACAGCACACTTAACATATGGCCTCCCTGCTACACATCAGTAAGGTAAAGAAGCATAGAAGAGATTACCCTACATCACAATTCCCACTACTGTGGAATTTGACCAATCAGAGACCGGTCACGCTCTAAACTTCCTGTTTTCTCTGAAGTCTGAAAAAGACCCAAGTCTGGCTAAATTCATGGTGCATTTCTTTACGTAACTTGAAAACTAGCCACGGTAAGTTGATGAAACTCACACATTTTATTGGTGAATAATTGTGCCAAGTGATATATGTGTTGGTTTTGGAGGATGTAGTGAAATAAGTGAAATTACAGCATGAAAAAGGCAGGCAGGTTCACTAAAACTTTCTGTCCATATTTGGACATCCCGGGTGGATCTATTATTCATACTTACAGTATTTTCTAGTCAAAAGAACCAATAAACCCTATTATGTTTTACAAAGGTTATTTTTAGTAAAATATTTAGGAACACAATATTGGAGGTGGCTGACCCCGCCCACTGCCCTTAAAGCTGAATTGCATTACAAAAACTCTTGCCTATGACAGGTGTGATCATTCTAATATCAATATCACGAAACAAGTCTCCTGAATACCAGCACCCCCAAGTACTTTTTGTATATTTTATATGTACACCTTTGTATTATTTTTTTTTAATGACTTTTTATTTTATTTATTTATTTATTATCGGGACAGTGCATATTAATATACATTATACATGCAAATATGCCAGAATTAGCCTAAGGGCTATTTTTCATCTGTAGTCCCTGGACAGTTGTTGTGTGTCCTCCTGAAGGGAGTAAAAGTACAATTATACACATTAAAATGCAATGCAATAAAATATTTAAAAATACAACCGAAAACAACACTCTCAATATCGCAAACCAATCATGACAGACATTACAACAAGAATACTACAAACTCAACAATTACAGAGACAGAGACAACAGACGAGGACAAGAGGCCAGCAGGGGGCAGGAGAGATGATCCTGTCAGTGCTGACAGCTCTGATTCTCAATGAGCCATTTTTTTTAACTGTGTTTTAAATGAGTTATATATATTGATATTTCTAATTGTTGTGGGACTTACTTAAAGGGCAAGGAACCCAATTTTTTTGCAACTTCGCTCACATAGATATTCTGCATGATATTGACAAATTTAGAAAAATGCTAAAACAGAAATACACTTGTGTTGTGTCCCCCAATAACACTCTTTAGGGTTTATGCCCGTTTTATTTCATTTGTAACAACCAAAAGTGTGTTGCATACTGCCAAACTATTACAAAGTAAGAGTAGAAGAGTATTGATATGCATCTATGACGCACTGGCAGACAAGTCGGATATGATGATGAAGATCGGTACCTTGTGCAGTGTTTTTCTAGTCAGTTTTTCTAGACCAAAATAAATACATGTCAATCTAGATTTATTTGCATCTCGCATCAACAATGGCTCTTCACAGAGATCAATGAATAGAAAAATGTGCTTAAAACAAATAGCAGTAACAGGTTATGTCTAAGTCTAAATAAATGGGTCTTTAGCTCTGATTTAAAGTGGCTCAGTTCAGTAATGGACTGCAGCACAGGTGGAAGAGCTCCAGAGGAGAAAAGGCTCGACCAAGTCACTTACAGCAGAACGACCGATGTTTGATCTGACCTCGGCCATTGATGGCTTTGAAAGTAAGCAGGAGCACCTTAAGCTGAACCTTTAACTGGACCGGGCAGCAGTGAAGGGGTTGGAGAACAGGAGTGATGTGCGCACGTTTTGAAAAGGAGTCCAGCGGCTGCGTTTGTGAGAGAGTGATTCAGTCCGGTGTCTCGCAGATACCTCATTGAGCGAGGACAAACTTTTAGGTTTGAGCGGGTCAGGTTAAAAAGCGCAATTTTTTTAAACAAAAAAAAACAACATATCTATAACCTTCACTCAAAATAGGCCAAGTTTGTTGAATCTCCAGATTGATTGGGTAAAGGTTTTATCAGCATGTACGTGATGAGTTTCGATAACGCCCGTCGCATGTCTTTACTCAGCACCCAAACACAGGCACTATCGGCTAGGACTTTGTTATGAAAATGATACATCTGCACAGAGCAGAGTACAGATGAAATAACAAGTCGAGAGCTTCTAACTGACCTGAAGAGAGGGCCCCTTCTCCCGGCCTCTGGTAAGCTGCTCCTGGGCCACTTTAGTCCCAAACTCCTGTTAAGACTGACCAAAAATAGTTGTCCGTGTGGTATAGGTAAAGGCTGACATTTCTGTTCCTTGTTTGCTGATAACTTCAAAAATGTCCTCAGAAGATCATTAGATATAAACAAAAGTGCCATTTGTCCAAAGTAAAACCGCATTCAGGAGGAGAATCTCATTGACACCACGTTCCGTTTATTGATTTGTATCAAGACTATTCAAAGAAATCACAATATATGAGGAACAAAAACATACAGGGAGAACCAGATGTTTGCATCCACTTCATAAAAAGACACAGTTGCATTTTCTTTCTCACTGTCATCAAACCAGAATTAACTTAAAAAAAATATACATTTATATTTGCTAAATGCCAGAAGGGACTAGGGAGTTTAAAAATGTTAAAATTTTTTGTATTGTCCTCCCCCTACATGTTCCAGCTATGTCCTAATGTGTAGAATGAGCTCAGACCTGTTCACCACAACTGCCTCTAAAATCCTGCGCTGTCACTTAAAAAGGTGTCCGGGTCCGAAGTGCCGTCATGCACAAGCTTAATATAGAAGGTGCAGTTACACATATGGCCTGAGGTGGCAGTAGTGAGTATAAAATGGCCAACTTGCATCCAGACCCTTTAATATTTGGTAGCATTGCCTTTAAACTGTATAACTTGGGTCAAACATTTTGGATTTCCTTCCACAAGCTTCTCACAATAGTTGGGAGGAGTTTATTTATCCAAACAGAGCTGGTGTAACTGGGCCAAATTTTTAGGCCACCTTGGGTGCACATGCCTTTTCAGCACTGCCCATACATTTTCAACTGGGTTGAGCTCAGGACTTTGTGATGATCACTTCAAAGCATTTACTTTGTTTTCCTTAAGCCACTTTGTAACCAGTATTGGCCATATGCTTTGAGAATCTATTTGGCTGACGTCTTGAGATGTTGCTCCTATATTGCCACATAGTGTTCTTTCTTCATGATGTCATCTATGTTGTGAAGTGCAGCAGTGAAGGGGTTGGAGAACAGGAGTGATGTGCGCACGTTTTGAAAAGGAGTCCAGCGGCTGCGTTTGTGAGAGAGTGATTCAGTCCGGTGTCTCGCAGATACCTCATTGAGCGAGGACAAACTTTTAGGTTTGAGCGGGTCAGGTTAAAAAGCGCAATTTTTTTAAACAAAAAAAAACAACATATCTATAACCTTCACTCAAAATAGGCCAAGTTTGTTGAATCTCCAGATTGATTGGGTAAAGGTTTTATCAGCATGTACGTGATGAGTTTCGATAACGCCCGTCGCATGTCTTTACTCAGCACCCAAACACAGGCACTATCGGCTAGGACTTTGTTATGAAAATGATACATCTGCACAGAGCAGAGTACAGATGAAATAACAAGTCGAGAGCTTCTAACTGACCTGAAGAGAGGGCCCCTTCTCCCGGCCTCTGGTAAGCTGCTCCTGGGCCACTTTAGTCCCAAACTCCTGTTAAGACTGACCAAAAATAGTTGTCCGTGTGGTATAGGTAAAGGCTGACATTTCTGTTCCTTGTTTGCTGATAACTTCAAAAATGTCCTCAGAAGATCATTAGATATAAACAAAAGTGCCATTTGTCCAAAGTAAAACCGCATTCAGGAGGAGAATCTCATTGACACCACGTTCCGTTTATTGATTTGTATCAAGACTATTCAAAGAAATCACAATATATGAGGAACAAAAACATACAGGGAGAACCAGATGTTTGCATCCACTTCATAAAAAGACACAGTTGCATTTTCTTTCTCACTGTCATCAAACCAGAATTAACTTAAAAAAAATATACATTTATATTTGCTAAATGCCAGAAGGGACTAGGGAGTTTAAAAATGTTAAAATTTTGTATTGTCCTCCCCCTACATGTTCCAGCTATGTCCTAATGTGTAGAATGAGCTCAGACCTGTTCACCACAACTGCCTCTAAAATCCTGCGCTGTCACTTAAAAAGGTGTCCGGGTCCGAAGTGCCGTCATGCACAAGCTTAATATAGAAGGTGCAGTTACACATATGGCCTGAGGTGGCAGTAGTGAGTATAAAATGGCCAACTTGCATCCAGACCCTTTAATATTTGGTAGCATTGCCTTTAAACTGTATAACTTGGGTCAAACATTTTGGATTTCCTTCCACAAGCTTCTCACAATAGTTGGGAGGAGTTTATTTATCCAAACAGAGCTGGTGTAACTGGGCCAAATTTTTAGGCCACCTTGGGTGCACATGCCTTTTCAGCACTGCCCATACATTTTCAACTGGGTTGAGCTCAGGACTTTGTGATGATCACTTCAAAGCATTTACTTTGTTTTCCTTAAGCCACTTTGTAACCAGTATTGGCCATATGCTTTGAGAATCTATTTGGCTGACGTCTTGAGATGTTGCTCCTATATTGCCACATAGTGTTCTTTCTTCATGATGTCATCTATGTTGTGAAGTGCACCAGTCCCTCCTGCAGCAAAACAACCCCACAGCATGATAATGCCACCCTCTTATTTCACTTTCGGGATGGTGTTCTCAGGCTTGCAAGATTCCCCCTTTTTCCTCCAAATGTGATGATGGTCATTATGCCCAAAAATATATATATTTTTTCCCATCAGGCCACAGGATGTGTCTCCAAAAATGAAAGTCTTTATCCTTTATTTATTAGCAAACTCCAAACTGGCTTTTTGATGTTTATTTTGTAGTAAGGGCTTCTTACAGAGTACCCTCTCAGCCCATGTTGTTACAGTACTTGTTTCACTCTGGATAATGACAAACTCTTACCAGTTTCAGCAGCTTCTTCGCCTTCTTCCTGATCTGTATGATGACTGGTCATTTCCATCATTGCTTTAACCAGTAAACCTGGCACCTTTAAGTGTCTTGAAATTGCACCCAAGGATGAACCAGACCTGTGCTTCCAAAATGTTAACCTGTGTATAGTGTGTATAGTAGTGTATGTAAACTTTTGACTTTGTAAAAAGTAATATAAAAAAATGAAAATGTGTCTTTTTATGAAGTGTATGTAAACATATGGTTCTCACTGTAAATACAAGTTTATCAGAATGGTAAAAGTTTTTATTTTAAGCCTTAAAGTCACGCTCTTGCCCATCAGCTTGTACACAATACACTGAACATCTTGATTGTTTGATTGTTTAATCCTTCATATCCCCAAAATAATACAGGCAGTTCACATTCTGCTACACCCCACTGCACGTTACGGGAGAGCAGAGGTTTAAAAAAGTAAACCTGTCTTTATCACTAGAACCATCTCTTTCTGCAGCAGAGGTTATTTGTGTCATGGACCGCCCTGAACACACAGACACAGCAGGCTTCATATCAGGGGAATCACGGAGAGTTCAGCCCACAGCGGGGCGCTTATGAGGAGGATGTGTCCGCCTCCGGGGCAGACACCGGGCCACGGCACTTCGGCCACCACGGGACGCCCAGGCACACACGAAAACACCTCTGACATAAAACGACCGGCATCAAGTCTGCACTGGAGGTGCAGTTCACCCAGTTCCTCGGTGAGGAAGGTCAGAGAAACATAATATGTGCGTTTGACCTTTGTACACTTCAAAGATCATGTTGTGGGTGATATTTTGAGCCCGACACAATCTCTTTCTCAAGGGCAAAGACGCTTCACATTCCTTTTTTGGCATATGCAAATTTTCTCAAATTTGCTACAGTAAAATGTAACTAAGTAGACACATAGTGGATATTACGAAACCTTTGCTGCTTTATATAAAAATAAAATAAGACAAGTTATGCATAAAAATGATAAATTGCCAATATATAAGACAAAATCGAAATAATAGGGCCAGGTTTAAATTTAAGGTTTTATTTTGTTGATATATTAATTTAGTTACAAATATTGTTTTTCAGCAGGGATTTGGGATTTTTTGTTTACAGGGTTTCTACAGGTGTCAAATTGAATGCTTTTTGCTGACTATACATTTTTGTATGGCACAAATTCAAAAAGATATTGGTATATTTCATTAGGTGAGATTTGTAAACATTCAATCGATCAGGGGTATGAGGATTTATTTTTTTTGCGTGAAGAAAGATTGAATACGCATTGCTTGAGGACGTTTGGATTACTGTTCTGACGAGGCAAAGTGGATCAACTTCGAATCATCAAAGTACATCTCTCTTTCCCGTCTTTCCCTTGCTGCTGCAGTAAAACTTTCCTCTTCACGAGCCGATTAAGTGCATTTCTCCTCGCTTTGCAAATATCAGCCTCAGAAATATATAATATATATAATAACATCAGTCACCACCACATTGGGGTAGTGTGCACATAGGTACGTGTGTGTTGGTGTATTGACAGGTCGATGCCCGTTGTCATGGAAATAAGTTCAGCAAACAGCTGATCGTTGTTACGTGGCTGATGGTGCGATGTTTAGTGCCTAACTAACTTAGGAGTAAATGCAGTTGGAACTAGGGCCGTCTCAGCTTGACCAACAAGGCGCCAACGGCCTTAATGCCAGTTTGAATAAGAGTAAATGCTTTTTAATCTGTTACCTGCCAGTTTAGGGTTAGCTTTAGGATTATGCATATCCGAATCCCAAAGTGTATTGACAGGAGAGATTAGAGCCTGAATGCCAGTGCCCTCTAGTTTCTAAAACTATGTACTTGCCCCAGATCAGGGGGGCGGCAAGTAACAGGTTAATGACTTTCGAGGCCTAAATTTTGGCATAATTCACTAAACGAATTTGAATGCTTTTTAATACTGAGTGGAAACCCTGGTTGAGTTTTTGAGTAAGCAATTGATAAGTGAAAAAAAAAAGTGTATAAATACAAAATCTGCATTGCATAGACAGGAATAAGATGTTTTTTTTTTAAATCCCTCAGAAAAAAATAAAAATATTAACAACAACACTGGAAAGTTTGAAGGCTGTAGGAGCTACTGATGGAGATGTTGGTGCAAGAATGGAATGAAAAGCAGATCCTGAGGTTTTGTACTGTTAACGCTTGTGCCTGTACTGTATATTTCTATTTCATATTTGGATATCAGCCATATTTTGTGCTACACGTGGATACTTAACATGAATGAATACGCGTGTGTGTGTGAAAGACGTAATTTATGTTTTTTTTAAGTCTGTTTTATTTGTATTTAAGTGATGGGAATTGCTCATCAACCCGACCAAAACCAAGGCTGAACAATAGTCCTTTTAAATCAATAAAATAGAAACCTGGTAAGATTTAATTTTCCCGCGCTTAAACTATTGTCATGCTCGAAGTGCGTGTGTTGGTGGAGGATAAAAGTGAATTCATCCAAATGCACCTGGCCTAACTAGGCTCTAATTTGTTATAATTTTTGCTCCATAATGTGTTGCCACCCAGGGGAACGGTCAACAATAGCCCCCACACAATGACATTGGCTCTGCGTGCGAATGCTGTTGTTTCTGCTGAATAGGTTTCATTTGGACCGAGCGTGTTTTGGCGACGTGTCGAGTCCCTCTGCCATTTAAATTAAAAAAGCCACTGGACTGAACCACGGGGTGAAAGTACAGAATAAAATACAGGAAAAAATACAGGTTTCTACCACAATTGAAATTATATATGAATATATATATTTTCCTTGTCTTTCTTTTGTTGTCGTTCTTTCTTTTTCTCTTTTTCTTTCTCTCTCTCTCTCTCTCTCTCTCACTCTCTTTCTGTCTTTCTTTCTCTCGTTTTTTCCTCTTTTTCTTTCTCTCTCTTTTTCTCTCACTCTCCCTAGCTCTCTTTTCTCTTTCTTTCTTTCTTTCTTTCTTTCTTTCTTTCTTTCTTTCTTTTTTTCTCTTTTTCTCTTTTTCTTTCTTTCTTTCTTTCTTTCTTTCTTTTTCTTTCTTTCTTTCTTTCTTTCTTTCTTTCTTTTTCTTTCTTTCTTTTTTCTTTCTTTCTTTCTTTCTTTCTTTCTTTTTTTCTCTTTTTCTCTTTTTCTTTCTTTCTTTTTCTTTCTTTCTTTCTTTTTCTTTCTTTCTTTTTCTTTCTTTCTTGCTTTCTTTCTTTTTTTCTCTTTTTCTTTCTTTCTTTCTTTCTTTTTCTTTCTTTCTTTTTTCTTTCTCTCTCTTTCTTTCTTTTTCTTTCTTTCTTTCTTTCTTCCTTTCTTTTTCTTTCTCTCTCTCTTTCTCTCTCTTTTTCTTTCTTTCTCTCTTTCTCTCTCTCTTTCTTTCTCTCTTTCTCTTTCTTTCTCTCTTTCTCTCTTTTTCTTTCTTTCTCTCTTTCTTTCGTATACAGTACACTTTTACACGTTTTTCCCTTTATTTTCAACACCATTAGCATTGTGTCATTTTTTGTGTAATTAAAGCAAATTAAGCAAATCCCCTTTTTTTGTTTAAAACATAATTCCATTCGTGCCTTCAGTGAGAATCTCCAATGCAAAGTCTTGAAAGAAATGAAAAAAAAAACAACACATACTGACACTGTATATATGCAGATATTTACTATAGTAGGAAGTTATTGTTTAATTGATTGATGGAGCTGAGAAGACAGCACCTTCCGATAGCGCCCTTTGAAAGATGTTGTTGCCCGATTAAGTTGTTTGCTCTTATGTAGTTCTGGAATAAAGCTTTCAGAGGAGCTTTTTCAATTAAAACTATAACTTTGGGCAGGTTTAGAAAAAAAGAGTTTTGCTTCTGCCGAACCTTTTTTCATTTTTTTCCTCTTTTTCTAACTGCACATCACCTGCCAAATCCTTGTCTCCCAAAACCCACAGCTGTAGCACATCATTAAAGTTGTATATAACCAGCTCTAAACAAGAATAAAACCATTTCTAAACCATGCAGGACTAAAGCAGGGTGCCTTTGCGTCACACTCGGGGTCATTTATCAAGACAGGTGCTTAATAGTAAGTGCAAGCTGGATTATATTTGTGGGCATGTTGCACTAAATTTAGAATTTGAAATTGCCTGCTTTATAGTTTAAGGGAACCAGATCTGATATGTAAATGAGAGAGTGCTGAGTGACCTAAAATGCGTGATGATGCAGAGTTATCATAAAGTCAATGTAACTGTCCTTTACTCACGTCTTATTGCATTATTGAGAAGCCTAAAGCAAAGCCCGTGGTGCAGAGGTAGCGGTAGGTGTAAAGTGAATGAACAGTGTTTGGTGAGAGTGAGGGAGTCGTCTTGGGAGATGGAGCCCAGACCCAAACCGAGGAGAACAGCTGAATATTTGAGAAGAAAAAAAAAAAAAAAAACATTGGCGAGGCTTCAATGAGAAGCTTCAGCGAACGGTGCCCCCTCCTCTTTGAGTGAAGCAGCGGGCCCCGTCCAAATCAACTGTGTTTATTCAAAGTCCTCCCGCTCATCACAGTATCCCATCATGCATTTCAGTGGAGCGGTCTGGCACTGTCAGAGTATAACAAGCTGTGCTCCGCGGCTCACAGCGGCCCACTCAGTCGCGCTGCGAGGGGGAGGCAGAGGAGACACGGGACTGCACGCGCTCTGCCCCGCGCAGCGAACAAGAGACGCACGGAAGATGGCACCGCAGGGAGAGGGAAGAATGTGCTTTGGGGACAATTTCCAATAACTTTCAGATAAAAGCTGCTGTGAGTTGTTAGGAGTAAGCATAGATATAAGATACAGGACATAGCCGGTTGTCCATTTAGCCACATTCATAGTAATGATGCCGTGTGGCCTGTGAAATTAAAATGTCTCCTCCTACAAAGCCTGTTCCTTCAAAGGCGACAAGCCCCGCCCTCGCGGAGCAGGAGGACCAGCAACAAGCTTCCACAGTGCTCCAGAGCCTGTCAGTCGTAGATTTAGGCAGTGTGGTTAGAAATATGTCACCTAGCGTTGTCACATGGGTCAAAACATTTTGACCCAAAGCTACATAAGAATCCTGTTAACCAAGTGTCTTTTGGAGTTGCCCCTAGCCACCAGGGGGCGGTATTACAGCGATATCAGCTCCCAGCCATGAGGACCATAGAGAAAGCGTGTTCCTCACCCACTGGGAGTAAGCAATTACAAAAGCTTGTGTCGTGCCCCTTCTTAAAGGACATTCCACTATTTTCAGTATTTTTGGAGAGCTCTAACATGTATTGATCTTTGAAACCTGTAATAATATTTCTCGTAGTCCTCTTCTGAGCCAGGGGTTCAATGCTGGAGAGTCTACCTATATACCCATATAGAGAACGACAAATTGCTTACTTTACTGTACCTACAAAGCATGGGACCTAAAACGTGTATTGAAATGATAATTCAATTACGTAGAAACATGGTTTCATGTTAATATGACATCAGGAAACATTCTATTATCTTGGTATTAAAGAAGTTTCTGAATCCATTAATCCCTGACTCCAACTGACACTGTTACTTTATTTATTTTCCAAGGACGATGCAATCAACATAGTTAAAGGGGCAAGATGCAAGTGTGCCATTTTATACTCACTACTGCCACCTCAGGTCATACGTGTAACTGTACCTTCTATATGAAGCTCGTGCATGACGGCACTTCGGACCCGAGTTAACACCTTTTTGAGTGACAGTGCCGGATTTTAGAGGCAGTTGCAGGTCTGGGCTCATTCTACACATTAGGACATTGTTGGAACATTGTAGGGGGAGGAAAAACATTATTTTGACATTGTTAAACTCTATATAGTCCCTTTAAAACGAAGGTTTGCAGCTGATGCTCAACCCCTGTCCCTGGTTGGGCCTTTTTAATCATTTTCAAATGTGTAGAATAAAAATACATTGTTTCAAAACAAATTTTCCAATGAATCACTTTATTGGCTACTTGTAATTAAAAATCATTTAATTGGCATTAAATCTTGATTTATTCATGTATTTAATTACTAAATATTTGGTTGAAATTTACAAACATTTGAATATCAAAATTTACCATCACCACTGTTTGATGAAATGTTTACAAATCTTTTTTTTTCCACATGTATGGGCCCAGAAACATTGGCTTTAAGTCAAGACAATCCAGTTGGTTGTGTTTATTACACTTCTAATCAAAAATGCTGGATGTTTTACTCTGTTTGATTCTGTGACGTTACATATTTTAAATGATTTATTATAAGAACGCTCCCGGTCCGAAAGCAGCCGCTCTCTCTGCCTCCGTCACTCGCCCCTCTCTCCTCTCCTCACTATTTTAATCAGCCGCTGTCTGCCCCCATCAGCTGATCTGTCACTTAGGTGTGTGCAGTCTGTCCACACAAGTCAAGAATCCCCAGCTTCACTTCTTCTTTCCCAAAATTCCCCACAGAAATCCACATTACTGCCCAAAGATAGGAGACACGCAGCGGGACTCTCGTACTACATGCCACAAAGTTGACTATTTTCTCCCACAGGTGTAGAGAGCACATGTCCGGACATCGCGGCGTCTATTTCTGTGGCACCTGTATCGGGGGCAGTGCCGCTGGGCTGTAACTGTGTCTGGGGGTCATGGAGGAAGTCGCCTTGACAAGAATAAAAGCGCAAAGGAGGCTTCATGCATAGTTTGTGAGCTGTATGTTGGATGTGTGATTTATTCATGCCATTTGCAACGAACTTCCCAAATACACCAAGGCTTTACCGTGGTGCCAGGTATGAAATAAAGTAAATGTATTCCACCTGCAGTCTGCTGGAGAATTTGTCTCACGGGTGCAACTAAATGTTTAAACTTTGAATTACAGATTGATTAAAAGAAAAACAAAAGTGAAATTGACATCCTTACATGTACCATTCTTTAGTGAGCCTGATCTGGGGCTGTTATTGGTGAGAGGTCCTCAAGTTGTGCTTGTGGTTTTGATGGAAAAAAAAAAAAAAACAGAGCCCTCCACCCCCTGTAAAATGTAATTATTGAATAATTAAATTAAAAAGTTCAAAATTAAAACAGAAAGCTATTTTTTTTTAAATAAGTTATTCCCACAGCAGGAAGAGCTCCAGTCTATTTTGATACAATTTCACCCTCAGGGACACAAAATAATGTTTAAAGTAAACTTTTAAGCCCCATATGCATGATATGACCACTTAAATTTGAAGTGCAAAACATATAAAATCTGTTTATTTGGACACTTTGTCATTTGACTTAGTCTTACTAAAATACAATGTTTATTTCAAAAATTATGTACAAAGTTATAGAAAAAAAGTAATTGAAAGCATGATTGTCAGTGTGGTAGTGTTGGTGCGGTGCAATAAAATTGTTTTGTAAAAAGGCACTTACTCATAAAAGGAGCATTTGCGATGTCTCTATGTCAGTGCTAATCGTTTTGGTTAAGTTTGGGAAAGTAAGTCATTTGGGTGAAGAGGTGGGCGTTGATTCTTGAGAAGGAGTCTTGTACTGAGTCTGCAGCCTCAGCACATTCACGAGTGGTTTCAAACCTACTTTCTTATGCTGTACTTTTCACTGGAGCTTTGTTAGTCTGGAGCAGGGCTGCCAGGTCGAATTGGGTGGATTTTATTAATGATTCCCGGAGCTGTTTACCATTAAAAACTCACTATTTATAGCTTAATTCAAATGTACAACCCCTATTTTGAATGACAAAACCGCACATCCGAGGGCGTCAATGCTGCTTTTTCTGTGTGTGAGGGAAGAGACTGTGCAGTAACATACATTGGAAATTCCAGCTCCTTCAATGTCCGCGTGGTGTGGGCAGATTTGTCCATTTGTCTGAAGATGTCTGAAGATGTTGCACAAATTATTTGAGCGAGAAGCAATTTTGGTTCTATGTGTGCTTTACATGGGGTAGAATTGACAATCAAGCAAACTCAGGTGAACAATAATATAAGAAAAAATCGGTTTATTTTTTATTAATTTTACACATATTACCCTGTCAACCATGACACAGAAGTCATAGTTTAGTTCAGTTGACTTGTCCTCAAGTGGTGTGACTTCAGGACCCACCATCACCCTAGGATGGTCATTTGTCATACGTCGCATCAAATATTGTTTTCTCCACACATGATTTTATTGAACAAGCAGGAGCCTTTAAGACTGAAATTATGATCAAAACAACCAAATAACATTCATTATAACTGATGGTTCTATGCAGTTTCAGATGGAAAATATTGAAAAAAAAGTCCTTTAATATAGGAATATATACCACTAATAGATGCATACAAGTATAGTAATACACATCAATAATAGAAGATACTCAGAGCAGCAGAAATATTGAGTGCAGTGCTGCTCAAAGGGAGTATGGGAGTTGATATTAACTTATACAGCCCTATACACAGTGTGAACATGTAGGTTTTTTATTTAGTTCTTACCGTTTCACGTTTATTACCTTTGTCTTATGTGTGTCGCTTTGTTTAGTATGTCTCACCGTTATCGTTAGCAACCTGCCCTGGGACTATAGATGAAAATTAGCCATTGTGGATAATCTTAAAGAAAGAAATATACCTCTCAATATAATACACTTAGACAACACACTTAGACTTACACTACTGCTCACTGAAAAATCACCATGTACATAATAGCATACTTTCCCATGTAATCGACAAAGTTTAATTCTGTCTTAAGTTATATTTGCTACACCAGTGCATCGTGTTCTCCAATGACCTGCATAAGTATGTTCACATATTTCTCATAATCAGTCCAAACTTATACTTCAAATATTCCGTTCAAACTCATAACAGAACAACAGATTAGTCTTTTAAAGAGTTCTGTACCATTTTCCAGTATATGTGTTCTGTACAACCTAGTTGAGTTTTTATTGGTTTATATTTCACTCTGTTTTTAAGACAAATCTGTATGTTGCAATGTCGGAAATAGATTTGCGAAAAACACTTATTTATTTAGCTCTTATCCATTATTTAAAGCAATTACTAAAACTAATTCAACAATACAGTAATGAGTACAGCTAAGCTCATCACTACCATCAGTGGAGCTTAAAATTTTCTGTTGTTTCAATATTAATGGTACAATTTAGCAGAATTATCACAGTTAATACCAGGAATAACCCGGTGTGGTTAAGGTCTAGCGCCGCTCCCGACTAAATTAGCTCCAAAAAGTGCCGCTACAGGGAGTAATATATTCCTGGAGAGCCAGGGGAAATCTATCCCTAAAACATATAATAAAATATCTCTTTCCTCCTCTTTCACAAATGATATTTTAACTTTAGTCTGAACTTTTAAACTTGCGGCTTCTGTCTCGGCTATTGATCGGCATCTAGATACGTTTCATTTTTACAAAGATTTTTTACAAAGGTTTTTGCTAGTCTTTGAGAACTTTGGTAATGTATCCATATTCAATATGCATCAATGGTCTAAAGCACCAAAGCTCTCTAGGGCATTTTGCAAACCAAGCTTAAGACATTTGTGAGTTTAAAATGTTCCCCATTATAGGCTAATGTCTTGGCTTTAAAAGAACAAATGTTTTAGACCTGTCTGTTGCTGAGGGTGGCTGAAGGAATGAACGTATGTGACGTCATGACGATGTAAAGTAAACAAACTGTGAAGAATGGCCGATGTTTCGATTTTTGCATCCCCTTTCCTCTCCCACACCTCTTACCCCCCGCCTCAACTGAGCACATTTTCTCCAGTTTGGCTTAATCCAAGCTTCAAAAAAACAAAAAAACAAGATGCATCAAAATAGCGATTAAAAAAGCAATGAAAAAGCAACAAAAATTTACAAAAATACAAAATTAAAATTGACATAAAAAGTGACGATTAACCATTAAAAAAAGGCCTCAAAAGAGCAACAAAAACCGTGCTGGAAAAGCAGAAGAAAAGTTCAAAAACATGGTGAAAATACGACATAAAAGCAACAAAGAAAGCAATGAGAAAGCAACAAAAAGTGACAAAAATATGTCAAACAAAAAGACGAAAAGAGACGAAAAAGTGACAAAAAAGCAATGAAAAAAGGGCATTCAAGCCACAAAAACATCTACAAAAACCTGACAAAAAGGCATAAAAAAAGCAACAACAAAAAAATGCAAACAACAAAAACATGACACAAAAGAGATGAAAGCACGACTAAAAAATGTATGTTTTAATCCCTTTTGCAGGTCTTAGCTTTCAAATGAGGCGTCCTACGGTTGGTCTCCAGTCGAAGCTTTTAGATTTTGGTAAAGCCTCACTGGAGAAACTGAGGTTAAGCTGAAGTGTTTTCAAGCGTTTCCTGATAAAATAAAGGAAACACATATAGTACATAAAAACGCTCCCTGTCAAACAAATGAATGAAGGAAGTCGCTTTAGGCACTTTCCAACCACATGACCCAGCTCATATATGCAGCCCCTTGAGATTCATGCCATAAACAAGGGGCTGTAGTGATGTTAAATGAACACACCGAGCACCTTCCCAGAACTCTCTCAGCTCACTTTGCACTTTTATTCCATTGTCCTTGAATTGAGGAAGTCTCCATCGCTCGTTGCCTCTTCTTGGCAGGTTTAACTGGAGTATGCTTCAAAATGATTGTTCCCACGTGGATTCAAACGACGCCAATAACTGAGAATAAAATATATCTTTTTAACTGCTTTTTTTTTTACCGGCAGCAGAGATTTTGGTTAATAACACGAGCCCCACATTTTAGAACATTCTTCAACAGCTGTCTTTTCTCAAAAATGCTAATGATGCCAATATTTGTTTGAGCACTGTATTTTTATTTCAATTATTGTTTTGTTCTTTCTTTATTACTCTATTTTCTGGCACATGTTTGTCTTATGATGGCACAATCCCTGATTTCACAGTAAAAGTTTCATGGCACACGTGCGAAGAATCCCAGAAATCGGAGATACAATCCTCATATATATATTTTTCAACATCATTTCTCTAAACGCTGAGCAAACCTCCACAAACCGGCTGGGTACATTTGAATATTTATGCTAATATTCGGGGACGTCTTTGTTGTTGATACTGAAAACATGTCATGTTTGTGTCGACATGTTTTGTTCATTTACATATTGGCCCAAAACTTTTGCAATCGCTCCTTCTAAAACATGTTTCCTTCCAATTAAAAATGATGATTATTTTTGGCAAAATAATGAATCAAATCAACTAATAATGAGGGAATGACTAACAGTGAAGGGGGTTTACTAAATAGACGCCACATGATACAAAAATGCCAATAACAGCAATTCAAAATGTATTACAATTTCCTCTTCATTGTGTAATAAAACCTCATGATACAACTGCTGTAGAGTTACCCATTTGTAAGTAACACTTACAAAGCTTTCCTAATCCTTTGTAAATCTTTTATGAGCAGCAGAAGACTAGTGGCTGTACGCTCACTCACTCACACACTGTTAAGGCAGGTGAAAACACAGGTTTTTCACAGTGGTCATGTGGACAGTGTTAGCTATTGTTTTAACCCTTCAAATCTTACAAGTACAAAAAAAGAAGAAAAAAAACACCCTTTGTGATGCCTATTTTATTACGTTTATTCACAAATATTGACCTGTTTGGTGTAGCACGAAAGGCGACAAGGTTTACACTGTAATCCAAATATGGTCATTTCCTTTCTAGGAGACAGCCGTGGCTAAAGACAGAAAATAGAAATATACAGCCGTATGTGGAGACGTTATAAGACTTTAAGGCCTGTTTTCTCAAAATGAGGTTTTCTTAGACTCTCGCAACAACAACTCCGCTTCAGCAGCTCCCACGGACTCCAAATTTTCCTGCCTTGAACTAAATTTTTTACGTTTTCTTGAGAGGCATTTTTTATGTCGGATTCCTAGCCTGATTTATTGAGCTTTGAAGTGCAAAAAAACAAGGCAATATTTGTTGTTGTAACTAATACAGTATATCAACAACATAAAACAACATGAAAATATATATTTTTTCCCCACATAGTCCGGTTCACATATATGTTTAGATTTCCACTGTTGTGGGATTTTCGTGGATCGTATGAAAACTATATTGGAAACCTTATTGTATAAGCAATGAGAAAAAACAATGTTTCCATTTGCCCTTGACATTTGGTAAAATTATGCAACTATACAATTTTACCGTTTGAGTAAATGGGGAGTTCTGATCATCGCTACGGTGACATTGTGAAACATATGACAAGAGTTTCATTGACTTTTTTCATTGGAACGAGTATATGGAATTTCCTGCCAAATTTGGTAAATTTCTGCCAAACTGCGTTTTTTCCTCCCCATATAAATGTTATTATGGCCATTATCACAAATGTATCACAGAAATGTATAGTTTTGATACTCCCCACAAAAATCCGGCGAAATTACAGAGTCATCATATTTATGTAAATAATCTACCCAAAAAGATTTATAATTTTTTATCTTGAATTGTTTTAATTTTTTTTTACCCGCAGTGTCTCGCCTTAACACCTGCATAAATCCCGGCTGTATGTAAATGTGTGTGTCAGTGTTTCAGGGGTCCATAAAAACAGATGCGGTCCCCCACGTGAACGCCGATGTCCGTGCCCTGGCTCCTCTCTCCCTCTCTCTCTGAGTAAATAAGAGCTGCCCAACCAGAACTAACAAAGGCCCATAGCGGACACTCCTGTCAGCAGCAGCAGCAGCAGTGGATCCGCGCTACAGTAGTCTACAGTGTGTGTGTGTGTGTGTGTGTGTGTGTGTGTGTGTGTGTGTGTGTGTCCGTGTGTGTGTGTGTCGGCTACAGCTCTAAAGGATGGTAATTGTCTCCAGCGAATGTCTCCTCGGCTTGTCATAAACCGCTCTCATTTACTCCCCAAATATTGTTGTGTATTTTGTGCTTTTTTTTCCTTCTTCTTCCCCCAGATGTGTTTGTCAGAGGGAAACGCTCATTTTACTATGAAAATACGGCACTGCAGGTCACACGAGAGCGTTTAGGGAGAGGACTGTCAGAGGAGGCAGTATAGCGAGAGGAGATGTGGACTTTTATTTCTTTTTTTTTCTTCTTTAGACTGAATTTCCAAAGAGCCGAACGGTATGTTACAGTATTATGGGAACTGGCAAACGCGAGAGACGGCAAGAATGTTATTGTTATGCAATTTAGTTTTTCCTCGACGCCAGTGAAGTGTCCCTTTAGGCTCTGTTTATCGACAATGATTGTGAATATTATACCTTTAAATATAATGATGGTAAATTATAAATGTAATAACCAAATGTGGTTTTATGGTTTTGAACATGTAGAGGATTTAATTATTATTATATTTGCATTTGAGAACATAAAAGTAAATACTTGGTCATTTATTATTTTTTTAATTAAGGTACGAGTGTATTTTCATTGTCCCCTTACAAAATTGTGCCCTCAGCTTTTGACCCATCCTTTGAATCCGCGTAAGCAGCAGGGCAAAGGTCATAATAACCTGCTGGAGGATTACCCTATTGTACATGTTTTCATGGGGGAAACCTGGAGGAAACCCATCCAGGCAGGGGGAGAGAAACACGCAAACTCGACAGAGAAAGGCCCGTTCTGGACTGAACCCGGGACCCTCTTGCTGTGAGGCAGGAGCTCTAATCACTCACACAGCCACTGTGCTGCAATGTTTGTGCCGTATTATTATGTTTAAAAATATGTATTCATAAAAATAGGCAAAGCAATTTTCTTTGTACAATACATTTTATGTCATGGTCAATAGTGCCTCACAGCAACAGCAACACACAATAAAATACAGAAACAGACAACATTCAATAAAAGACCAATACAATTTTATAAACAGAAGTTGAATAAATAAATAAATACAAATATATATTAAAAAAATCAGATCATAATACTTTTCAGTTGCCGTAGGAGTTGAAGCCTGTCTCCCGTCCTCAGGGAGACTGTGCCAGATTTTTGCTGCTTAAGCCTCACCGCCATTTCACTTACAATATATGGGGTGTAACCATACGTTTTTTAACCCATACCATACCAACTTTATATATAACGCACTTTAGAAACTTTACAGTTGCTCACAGTGCCGTACACACATCTTAAAACAATACAAGGATTAATAAACAGTCTTAACAATTGATGCAAAAATCAGGTAAATACGTCAAACTACAACCAACAATAAAAGACAAAGACAAATCCAGCAGTGCAAAGAACATACAGTAAGAAAACGGAAACACATCTCACTCAGTGATTGAAATCCTGCGAGAAAAGGTGCGTTTTCAAGAGAGATTTAAACACAGGCAGAAACTGAGCCGCCTAATGTCTGTAGGCAATGAGCTCCACAGAAAGAGTACGGTCCCCACAGTTCCCTTTAGTTTTTAGGACCACAAGCTGCAGCTGATCTGCTGACCTTAGAGCACGAGGCGGGGCATGAGCCATATCAGGTCAGAGAGGTAGGATACGATACGATGTGATAATTTTCAAGTGCACTTCGCTTTTGAATATTGAGATTCCCCCTCTTTTCTTTTTGAAGAAATATTTGCTTATCTTGATCTTAGTTTAGCTTAGTCTTACCAGGGGTGGCCAATAAAAATATGACACAATTTTTAATCTGTAAGGGTAAATGAAATTTGACTGGCTGACACCTGTACAAACCCTGTCATTACAAGTGATTGCTGAATATCTTCTTCACAAATCAAGTAACGGTTTCGACATCTCTCTTAATCTACTCCAATATCGGTGGTGTTCGCTCATTTCCAGCAGCAGACCGCCGTACCGGGAGCTCCGAATAATAACCATAAAACCTACTTTATTTTCTCTGTTTGAGCTGGGACGCCTTCTCTGCCCCCGGTCGGTGCTTCAGGCCCATTCGGCCAATCGGCGCCCGTCCTCTCGCGCGCTCTCTCACGTGCGCGCATGTCCGGGGTGAGCCATTTCCAAAAGCGCAGCCATCTTCAGACTTATTACATGCGCTGCCGTCTCGCCTTGTTACAATATCATTTTATGAGCTGAGAGGCTAACGAAATCCCCCAGTACTTAGCGTGGACTTAGTGTGTGTGCGCCTGGGTCGGGTGTTTAATAAGCGCAGCAGGCTTGTAAGCGCGTTCGAGGATGGTTATTAGTTATAAAGCCGTGTTTACGGGTCAAATGCGAGATCCCGCGTGGCCCGGTGCTGCGTTAAGGTCAGGCAAAGGCTTTCAATTAATTTGTTTAAGGCGAACCCGGGTCAAGTGCGGGGAGAGCATATAGTAATTAGGGTTGCTTTGTGTGGGCTGTTAGAAACGGAACTCAAAGCGAAAATAAGAATCCACAGGAAAAAACAGAGTAATGAAAATAGTATGGCTTTATTTAGCTGTACTGTTTTTAACGCTCATGAAAGTTCAGTGACTTCTAACTATGTTCAGACGGAAGTTCTTACAGCTCTATGCTGATTTTTGAGGAGAAAGCAAACTTTTTCTTCTTCTAATAGTACACAGGACTGCTTCTATCAGACTCTGTCACACAAAAAATATGTAGCTACAATAGACAGTACCAGCCAAAAGTTTGGAAACACTTTTTTTATTTACATTGTAGATTCTCACTGAAGGCAGTCATTTATGATGGAACTCGCATGGAATTATATTTGAAACAATAAAAGGTGAAAAACAGTGGGAGGGAAAGCTATGTGAACCCTTTGGAATTTCTCCTGTGAATTCCATCCATCCATTTTCTTCCGCTTTATCCGGGGCCGGGTCGCGGGGGCAGCAGTCTCAGCAGAGATGCCCAAACTTGCCGATCCACACACACCTCCTCCAGCTGTTCTGGGGGGACCCCGAGGCGACACCAGGCCAGCTCGGAGACATAGTCCCACCACCGTGTCCTGGGTCTTCCACGAGGCCTTGTCCCACTAGGACATGCCTGGAAAACCTCCTGCGGGAGGCGACCAGGAGGCATCCGGAACAGATGCCCTAGCCACCTCAGCTGGCTCCTTTCGACGCGAAGGAGCAGCGACTCTACTCCGAGCTCCTCCCGGGTAACTGAGCTTCTCACCCGATCTCGAAGGGTGCGCCCAGCCACCCTGCGAAGGAAACTCATTTCGGCCGCCTGTATGTAATCTTGTCCTTTCGGTCATTACCCAAATCTCATGACCATAGGTGAGGGTGGGAACGTAGATCGATCGGTAAATCGAGAGCTTTGCCCCCCGACTCAGCTCCCTCTTCACCACGACAGACCGATAGCGACCGCATCACTGCTGACGCTGCACCGATCCGTCTGTCGATCTCACGCTCCATCCGTCCCTCACTCGTGAACAAGACCCCGAGATACTTGAACTCTTCCACTTGAGGTAAGGACTCCCCACCGACCTGTAGAGGGGAAGCCACCTTTTTCCGGTGGAGAACCATGGCCTCAGATTTGGAGGTGCTGATCCTCATCCCGGCCGCTACACACTCGGCTGCAAACCGCCCCAGAGCGTGCTGAAGGTCCTGGTTCGTTGAAGCCATCAGAACAACATCATCCGCAAACAGCAGAGATGAGACTCTGAGGCTCCCAAACCGGACACCCTCCGGCCCCTGGCTGCGCCTAGAAATTCTGTCCATAAAAGTAATGAACAGAACCGGTGACAAAGGGCAGCCCTGGCGGAGGCCAACACGCACCGGGAACAGGTCTGACTTACTGCCGGCAATGCGAACCAAGCTCCTGCTGCGGTCATACAGGGAACGGACAGCCCTTAGCAGAGGGCCCTGGACCCCATACTCCCGGAGCACCCCCCACAGGGCACCACGAGGGACACGGTCGAACGCTTTCTCCAGGTCCACAAAACACATGTGGACTGGATGGGCGAACTCCCATGAACCCTCAAGCACCCGGCGGAGGGTATAGAGCTGGTCCAGTGTGCCACGACCAGGACGAAAACCGCATTGTTCCTCCTGGATCCAAGGTTCGACTATCAGCCGGATCCTCCTCTCCAGCACCCTGGAGTAGACCTTACCGGGGAGGCTCCTGTGAATGTATTAATTTAATTTAATTTCATGTTATGGCCAATAAAAACAGCATGTAATTGTTTGGGTTGTATTAGTTCAAGCATTCTCTCAATGAGCTTCATGATGTGAAGCCTTTTTCCACTCTTTTGTTTCCTACATAATCCTGTGTATTCGGTTATAATTTTTGCACTTTTATTTGAGTCCTGTGCCCAGAGGGGACCTTATTGTACATATTTTAGTGGTAGAGGAAACATGCACAGGGAGAACATGCAAACTCCACACAGAAAGGCCTTTCTTGCTGTGAGGCAAGAACGCGAGCCGCTGTGTGTTTCTAAACTTTCGGCCGGTATTATAAATGACATCACATGGATGCCTCAAAACTGTTAGTTTAAACAAGTCTAAATAAGCGACAGCTTTATGTCAAAGAGCACAGGGGAAGGAGCACTTTAGGTCGGCTAATTGGGGTCAGACCGGAACACACTGCCAGCTGGTGGGAGAACTTTGAGATGGAAGTCGTCCTCCCAGAGGAATGGCACAGCAAGATCCGGTCTTCACTTCTGTCACTGTCGTAGTGCGTCCATAGGGGCCAAAAACTTGAAAATACAGTAATGTCTGGGTTGGTGAAGAGAGGTTGTCACAACAAATGGTGTTAATAAAATGACTATAGGTTCAGGAGCAGGACCACACCTCAACGGACCCTGTTTTCCTTGCTTACCAACCACTTAGGAGTGGTTGGCTGTGATGGCTTGGCTTCCGATTTGTACCAGGCATTCCCATTCAACAATGGGCCTGTTTTATCTTTTAACACCGATTCTTCTGCTCCGAGGGGGGTCTTGAAGAGCTGGGTTCACACCTGAGACAGAGCCACTAGATCACCATCATCATCATCTCACCTTTAATAAATCCTGTTGTGGTGTAGTCCTTGCTCGTGAATTGTTTGGCAGTTATGTAAAGTTATAACTTGAACTTCCAGTACAATGTTTCTCAAGGTTTGTGCTTAAAAACAACACACCTACACGGTTAGGTGTGTGGTGTGATGTGTTTTTATCCTGACAGAGAGGGAGGATATTCAGTTTTACCAAAGCCCGACCAAGTGAACATGGCCTGAGTCTCCTGTGTGAAGCCTCATGCACAGAAGTGGACACACATCACATGCAGCGCTCTGTGTTTGCGGAAAGAAACATGGATTGAAACGCGATTAGAGCTCTACTTGTTTCTCATACATATATTGTTTTGGTGAATCTATACGCCGTGGAATATGGTGGAAGGATTTCCTAACAAAATACGAAGGTGACAAAACAAACATAAAATAAACATCATAAAGGAGTTAAGTCTATTTTTCACATTAAAGCTAAGATGGCAAGGATCAAAACTAGCCAAGAAATCTCATAATCGCTGCATGAAAAGTCTACATCTCGCCTTGAATCGATAAGTATTGCAGTGCAACCGGATGTCAGTGAAAGTATGAGTTGGCCCTTCTTTAAAACTCGAATCGAAGACGGCCATCTATTTCTCAATCACCTCGCAAGACATTACGGGAATGCTTCGCCGAACCCATCGTTTGATCAAAGGATGGGTTCGGCGAGGGATTACGGACTTCAGAAAGGACAGTTTCTGCAGCTAAAGAAGAAGCAGCAACCGAAGTGCAAAGGATCAAACCAAACTGCGACAAAGAACGACAAAGAAGCTGGATCAACGGTCAGGAGTAGAGGCAAGGATTACCTAATGTACGTAAAACAGAATATCACCATATTAATTTCAAAATCTAATCTCTTATTGTATGTCCCTTTATGTCTGCCTGTTCTCTGTTAGCGTGCGCCGCCTAATGAGTCTAATCGGGCCGTTACATTTTTAATAAACACAGCAGGTTCTCCGGTCCTCGGACGCTCGTATCCGACACGAACGGGAGACTTTGAACGGCACACGACGGAGCACTTCTACCTGATTACTGCCGTCCTCCTCCGCTCATCCCCAAAACCGGCCCTATTTCCTTCTACTTATGAGTTACAGTTTTTCATTAGCAAGAAAATTGAATGTCTTCTTTTTTTTTTTTACCCCCGACTTCCCAAAACTAAGCGCTCCGACGCCTTTGCACCACCATTACTTTTTCCGCTCTCCGCAGACCGAGGGGAAAGTCCCGTCTTGCTACTTTCACCCATGGCTTCTCCCACCTCCGCTCCTAGCCCATTATTAAAAACACACAGTTGCTCCCTGCGCGGCCGCTAACTTGCAAATGTTGGCCACGTCTGCGTGCTCTTTATGTGTCAGACGGTTTCAGGTGGCGCCCCCTAGGGTACGTTGTGAGCGACTGGGGTACTGCAGTCTCTCGTAGCATTGTTCATATGTGGATCAAAGACGAACCTGGGAGGCGTAAAACAGCAGTAGCCAATGCTTTGCGGGACGCTAACGTGCTAATGTTGTTTACGCACATTAAGGAATCAATAACTTTCCTAATCAAGTTATATTAAGTCGCGGTGATTTCGTATAAATGATGCTTTAAGAGATCCATTGTGATCGACTTGATGATGAGGGATATTATTAATTTGATTTGTTCAAATGAAGCCGTACTGTCAATTGCATCGAAATGAGAACAAATAAGAAAAGGGCCGAGTGGTATTTATAGAACCAAAAGGCAAACGTGAAGTGTGGTCCTGCTCCTGAGCTCAATATAACACCCTCGTCTGCATTTATATATCCAAATTCTTGTTTTCCGGATTTTTCATCCATCTCAAATTGTATTTATTTTTCTTATTCAAGGAGCGTGTGGAAGAAGAGTAACAAATAAAATCTGGACTGGAATATTAACAATGGCAGACTGAATTAGGTCGGCAAAGGATGAGAAAAAACACGGAGCACATTTCTACATTTTGCACATGGGATTCTCGTGGGTTACCAGAACACATTCTCGAAAGATTGATCTGGATGCCGACATTATTACTGGAGCGCCACACCTCCACAGGTAATGATGTCACCTTCACGGGACAATGCTAGCTTGAACTAATCTTAACTAACCCTAACCTTAAAGGTGCATTATGCAACTTTTTATGCCAAAAATAAAGTTGATATTTGTGCGTGTTTGATCTTGTTGTGACCCAGTGGCTGTATGAGTTGTCAGCATGGCGCCTTTACTTTCCATCACGGTGGTCTATGACGCTCCAGGATCAAATATTTTGTAGGTTTTCTGATGATAGGCTCTGTCACCAGTGAAAAAATTCGAAAAAATAGATCCTGGAGCATCCTAGAGATCAACGTGATGGAAAATAAAGACAGCATGCTGGCCACTCATACAGCCGCTGGGTCACTACAAGGTACAATACACACAAAAATCAACTTTTTTTTCGCACAAAGAGTTGCAAAATGCACCTTTAAGGATGTTGAACGGTACTTAAGGCTTCCTTTTAGATTGATTGAAATTCATGTTCACGGGAAAAAGTGGAGGTGACATCATTTCCTGTGGAGGTGTGGAGCTCCACTATCCACATGACTCTTCCTCGGCTGCATCCAGACCCTCTTGGCCTTTTCCCATCTTACAATTTTTTCCCCTCATCAAAAACACAACTGGAGCTGCGTTTTGAGCCGCTCACACATCTTTGAGTAATCTTTGGATCTTTAGCGGTAGCTGTACCAATAGCATCGCAGTGGATCTTTCTCTTTATCAAAATAACCGCGCAACGAAGTGGAGCAAGAGGAGAAGGGAGTGGGAGGGGCTTATGGTAGCTCAATTGGAGGACCAGGAAGTGAAACATTTCATTTTCTAACCAGCAAAGTGCAAGACAGTGATGTTGATGAGTTTGACATTATGAGCAAACGCCTGCAAAAAGTACAATACCTCTTACAATACCTGAACCTGAACCAAGCACATTTTCTCCAGTTTTGCTTTACCCAAATCTAAAAGCTTCTTCCAGCCGGCCAGTGCAACACCTCATTTGAAAGCAAAACATTTTTCATGTGTTGATGCCGCGTTTTCATCACATTTTCGTTGTTTTGTGGTCAAGTTTGGTCACATTTTTGTTTCTTTTTTTTTACAAATCTTTGTTTACGTCCCTATTTTGATGCTTTTTTCAAGAGGCTTTTAGATTTGGGAATAAAAATAATAAATAATACATAAATGAAATAAAAAATAGACAAAATGTGCTTGGTTAAGGCTAGGGTTAAGAGGTTAACGATCGATTAGAGCTGCATAATAAAGGTATTTTCCTGACTCTCTTGACAGGACAGTTGCCGCAAGGCCACCAAATTGTCACGAGCCTTGACCTCCCATGTCATTTATAGAAAGACAGTCTTTCTACCCTCTGTCATTTCTGTGTCCCAACGCTCCACCCCATCCTCACCGCAGCTCATATGGTTGATCTCATGCTCTATAAACAAATGTAGTGGTTTACAAATCCTCCAAACTCGACTGAAATACGTTTGTCCTTGTGTGTGGCAGATCTTTATTGCACCGTCGCGAACAAGACTACAGCGCGTTCATTTCTGACTGTTTTATCGGCGCAGCGCTCCCTTTATTCAATTCACGCTCTGAGATAAGATCCGCGGCCTCGTTCGAATCATGATGAGCTAATTGCCTGAGACTCTGCGCTATTAGCGTGAATGAAATCGCTGCAACGCTCTTCTTTTACAGACGCCAGTAAACACACCACGGAGATCGTCGCATTCACCTCTTTACACAGACTTTTAAATAATCTGGGCAAAAACTGTAAATGACAATATAAAGGTCAAGGATTTTGCCTGGCAGGGAGGCAGCAGAAAATTGTGAAAAGAGAGAAAGATGAATGAATAGATGAAGTATGACATATAAAGCAAGTAATTGACTTTTAATACATTTTTTTCACTGCTCCCAATCAAAACCGCAGCCCCCACACAGGCATAACAAGAAGACCTACTCCTAACAATGATTTATATTCAGATACAATGAGGCAAAATTATATCTTCGACTTTCCAAACTTTAACCCTCACTTAAGGTCGGTGGTCGAAGTCTCCCCGAAACTGTTGCGTGGGATTTCATTTGGTTCAAGTGTAAATATTTGTCCCGTTTTCACACACTTACGTCATGGCGGAGACTGAGCGACTGAAACTGATCGAAAGCCACCGAAACAGAGACAAGTTCACGTCGTTTTTTTTTTTTACTCAAATTATGTCGCAGGCTCTGAACTGGAAACTTTTCCTCTTTCGTGAAGAAGAGGAACCTGGAGCTGTCCGTGGTGCTGAACTTTCCCAAACGACTTTTGGTGATTGTTGGGTTTAGTTTTATTTCATTCATTACATTTTTTGAATCGTTGATGACTTGGTTGTCTGGAAACGCTCGGTGTCATCTTATAATATAATGCAGTGGTGATCCAGGAAGAACACCCCTCATACTCACTAACTAGCAGCTACTGTTTTAAGGCTCAGCTGCTTTTGTATTTGTAAACTTTCCCTAACCAGTGTCTCATGGCAAACTAGCTGGGAGTTTCTTCCTGCTATGCATGTTTTGGGTTGACACAAGGGAAACAGGAGAACTTAAGGCAAGACACGGCTCCCTGAACATCTCAGTTTTAATGTCATGGTGAAAGAAAATAGACTCAAAATAGAGTTAAATGATTTAAAATTGCTTGAATAAAAGTTCTCTATGTTGAATTTGAGTCTGCATGAACTATGATAAAAATGCTAATGCCAATGGAACAAGCATAAATCCCACTTGAAATCAGACAAATTAACTTTTATTTTAAAATATTTTTTTTTTCACTTGAATTGAAACAAAATTTAAAAAAAAATCTTAATTTTCTTAAATCTTAATTTTGAAAGAAAACACGTGTTTGGTCTATTGGCAAGAAGAGGTTTTATCTAAGACCAACTCAAACTTTAGACTTATTCTCTGAATTAAAATACATTCATGTAATTTCTTCCATAAGATGGCAAGGCAAGTTTATTTGTATGGCACATTTCATGTACAACAACTCAATGTGCCTCACAGCAACACCAGACACCCAAACACGATAAAAAAAAAGAAAAAAAGAAAGATGCAATAAAAAGCATTAAAAACACAATAAAAGGACATTAAAAAATGACATTAAAAATATGTATATATGGTATGGTTCATACGGCGGTAACATGTCAGCTATATATTTTGGTGCTCGACCATGAAGAGACTTAAACACAAGCAGAGCTGTTTTAAATTCTATTCTCTGAGCAAAAGAAAGCCAGTGCAGAGACCGGAGCACTGGACTAATGTGGTCATATTTCCTGTTTTTTGTCAGGACTCGAGCCTGAGATAATTATTATCGTTATTTATGTCAGTAAACTACAGCAAAAATAAACCTCATTAAAAGGATTTGGTTGTGTCATTACCTGCAGCTATAAAATACAACAGGCGTCATTTTCACAAAGCCTGAAATAGAGAATAACGCGGGGATTCATAATGAACTGTAGTGGGATTGCATCAACTCCATTTAGAGCGTGAGACCCCCCCCCGCCCGCCCGCCCCCAAACTTACAATCAACACTCGCGCGTGCGTCTGTTTCACATCTGTGGGCTCAGATGTGCAGCTGCAGCGCCAGAGCTTCCTGCAAATGCGCCGCAGTTATTTTAAGACTTCATTCACTTTGTGTCATTATCAACGGCACAGACGGGATGGGACGAGGGAGAGGAAGACAGTCTGTAACCGGCAGCGTCAGATTAACCCGACTTAAGACTTTAGTAGTGGAGGAATTAGCAGGTGTTTTGTTATGGGAGAAAGAGTGTGGCGCAGCGGTTAGTGCTTCACAGCTGTTGTTCTCCCTGTGTCTGTTTCACCTACCACTAAAAACATGTACAACAAACCGGAGCTTACATCCTCCCGGCCCAGACCCACAAAACTAAGCTAAACTTTTTTTTTTAATTGCAGTGTTATTGTTGCTTTTTCCGGCACGTTATCGTCTCCATTTTGAGTTGTTTTTTTGTTTTTTGTTTTTCAAGCTTTGGGTGAATTAATTTGGGTAAAGCTAAACTGGAGAAAATGTGATTCGTTCTGGTGGGGGTTAAGAGGTTGAGTTGCCAGTTGTGGTGTTAAGCACTCATGATGCATTTCTAACATACTAAAAGGTAAAATTAAAGAGACTAGATGCAAGTTGGTCATTTTATGCTCACTACTGCCACCCCAGGTCTCCCGCGCAACTGCAGTGCAGGATTTAGAGGCAGTTGCGGTGAATAGGCCTGAGCTCATTCTACACATTAGGACATGGCTGGAACATGTAGGGGGATGAAAATACTCAGTTTTAGCATTTTTAAACTCTGTATAGTCCCTTTATATGACAGTAACAAAGAAGTATATATTTATAACCAGATCATACATGTATTTCCCACAAATGTCTGCTTTTACAACGGGCTGAAGGAAGCAACTAATTTCACTCAGGTACAGGGCCTTTAGACATCTCTGCCTTTTATTCTAATGCTGCTCTTTTTCATCTGCTGTTATATATTGTTCCTATGGTTAGACAAATCATGTTGTTCTGCATAAACATAATAATAATAATAAAGAATAATAAAGAAAAAATAAAGAAATAGGAGAAACTAAATAAAGAAAAGAAGAAGAAAATGGGGTCATTTTACAATTTTTTAACCAGATGTTTTCATGAGGCCACTGCATTGTTTTTTTTTTCTTTTTTTCTTTTTTTTTTGCCCTTTCTGGGTTTATCATAATCAGCTAAAAAATGTGTTTGTTTGCCCAACAGAGCAAGAAAAGCACTTTACCTAAAATATAGCATGTTTTAGATAATTTTGACTGATTGAAATGATGATTTTAATTACGGTTCAATATTTTCATGACAGGGTTTCCAGAGGGCATCGAAAAGTAATAACCGTTATTAAATTGCGTCAAGATTAAGGCTGCCATCACTGGAAAAGAAAGCCATGTTTAAAACTTAAAAGTGCTCGAATTAGCAGAGTTTGTGCTTGTTTTGAGTAGGTTCAGACTAATAATAATAATAATAATATATTTTATTTGTATAGCGCTTTTCAAGACACTCAAAGACGCTTCAGAGAAAAACAATAATAAAATCACACATAAAATGACATTAAAGAATGACCATCTTGTGTTCATCATTTTTTTTTCTTGCCTTTGGCTCTTTTTTATGTCTTATTTTGACTTATTTTAAGTTTACAGGTTAATTTATCTTACTCACGGACATGAATGCTTGTTCCATTGGCAATGTTAAACCAAAACAATTTAAACCAACTTAAAATCAGCATACACTGTCATCATTCAGCCACATTTTATCTACAATGAGATGGACTTGTTTCCCCCTCTGAATAACTAAAGTTTGTTGAAAAAAAATTCACAAATTATGGGTCTCAACCAGATTTTTGCTGAAATTGCACACATACTTTTAATCTTTTGCTGAAATGTCCAATCATTCCTCTGTTTGATGGTGTGTTTGCACATCTAAAGAAATCAAATATGCACTCATTTTTTGGCATTAGAAAAGTAGAATTTGGGGAATTAAGAGCCCCTGCCATCTCTAGAAACCACTGCCATTTTAAATGTGTAATTATGTAAAAAGCGCCAAGGTCACGTGTTATAAAGATGACTGTGCGGATTCTAAAGAGCGTCGCTTCAGCTCATTGCTCTCTGCCTCGAAAAGCGGATGTAGATTTTTTTCTTGGATGACTTTTCCTCTTTTTTTTTTTTTTTTTGTAAAAACATATAACGCCCCCGGTGTTATACGCGGCGCGATTGAAATCTTTGCGAGCACAGATTCTGTTTTCACTTCGTCTCCCGGTGGCGCGCGCACGAGGACAAAGAAGCTTGGCCCAGAAAAAAAAAATGTGCAAATTAAAGTTTTGAATTTCAAATCGGAGCCACTGCGGAAACGGTGCCGGCATGCGGGGCTTACACTGTGTCACAGAAGAATCCGTGCATTTTTCACCCTTTTCATTTGAAAGTTGAAGTGTTGAAATGCTTGACTTTGAGAGACGCCGTGTGGCTGTGGAAAGAAGAGAAGAAGAAAAACGACTTGGTCCACGTTAGTGCAGAAAGAACGTCCTGGGTCAGCCTGTGCAGGTTTCCTCTACCTGTAAAAACACGTACAATAGGGTTATCACTACCTTGAAATAAAAAAACAAACAAACTATTAATTTCTCATTTGGCCATGAAATTAGATGAACTTAAGTTTTTAGCACCAGCAGACAACCAATTTTATAGGCCCGATTATAATTATAATTTCTTTTGTCCTCTTCTATATTTTAAACTCAGATATTTGTGGATTTGCTGTGCATCTATAATTGTAAAGCATTTGTTTTCATTTCAAGAACTTGCGGGATTGTTATTAGGACTGGCTCAAGATATCGTTTTGCAATATATCGCAATACCAAGTATCGATGCATTATTAAAGTATCAATACTTTCAATATCTTTATAAAATACTTTAATGTTTTCTCCAGTTTGGCTTTACCCAAACCGAAAAGCTTCTTAAACGGAGCGTCAAAATAGTGACAAAAACGAGGATGGAAAAAGCGACAAAAAAAGTGACCAAAAAATCAACAATAGATCGACAAAAACACAATAAACAAGTGACCAAAACTATCTTACAATCAGTTTTGTAGGTCTTTTCAAATGTGGCGTTACCCTGGCCTGTCGGCTGTACGCTCCTGTTCAGAAGCTTTTAGAATTGGGTAAAGCTGAACTGGAATGTGCTCGGTTAAGAGGTTCAAATCATGAACTAATCAAAATAGCTCTGGTTAATATCTTTTGTGCACTTCCAGTTCCAATGTGCAGATGCTCTTTCTCAAAGTTGTGTTTCTTGAAGTGTTTTAAGAAAAGAGAAGCTTAGTTTAGCTTCTGGGTTTTGCAAAAGGCCTCTGTTTATGTGCTGCTGCGTGAGGCTTATTTTGAATCTGGTACTCCAGTCACACTGACTTTGTTACATTTGTGTTGAGTTAATTTTCCGTCTTAACACTTCAATAAATGTGAAATAGCATTTGGTTTATAAACTGTGGACACATGACTGTTGCTTGTCATAATTACTTACGGCATCGTGATATGTAAGCAAGTTGTGAAACATTCATATTAAGTTTATAAACTGGGATGTTATGGATTGCATTAGGAAAGTTGGTGACGCTTTATATCAAGATGTGCTTTTTAAGTATTAATAAGGTCCTAATGAGCATTAATAATATGCTTGTAAAGTTTTAACACACTGCTTATTATACTTTTATCTGTTGACATACTAATAGGCCATGAATAATATAGCCAACCCTAACCTTAACCCTTACCCTAAAGTGATTACTAATGCTAGTTAATACTTCATGAGCACACCTTAATCTAAAGCGATACCGAATAGTTCAGTTTAATTTACCTGCTCCCTTTTCATTGTTTGTAGTATTCTAAGTATTCTGTGTCCTATTTTTCTGAAGGATTCAATTCCTAGCCCTCCAAAAACAAGGCAACATTTGAAATCTTTTCCTTAGTAATATGTTTATTCAAAAACAACGGTATCGACAATGTCTTTTGAAAAGGCTAATATGTGAACAACTGAATAAAAAAATAAACCTGGCTCTATCCATAATTCCAATTTTGATCAAAAATATATCCACAGTTTTTGTTTTGTTTTCCCTTACAGCTTTTGACATACATTTTCTAACTTCTAGCTGTTGGTCTACACCAGGGGTTCTCCAACGGTGGGTCGGCCTCTGCCTACAAAAAGGACTGTTGATAAATGTTTCAATAGTTTTAGAAAGTTGAGTTTCAAACGAATAAAAGAAGCTCATTCAGACAGTTATGAATCAAAACAGCTGGACAAGCAAGTTACGCTTGCATATCAACAAAACATTTAAGAAGAAATAGCCTCTCGTCCTGTATTTTGATGATAAAACAAGGTCAAGTTGCAAATTGTTTTCTTAAAAGATGGATTTGGGTCCCGGCATGTCGTGAAAACTACTGAATTACACCAAAAGTTTCAAATTGGCATCTTTGATTTAATGGTTTTACTATTGACCTACAGCGTCTCTCAGCCATTAATCACTGGCATAACTGGTGAATGAATGCAATGTTGTATCATGTAAATCACTCTCTGATTAAATCTAAACAAGATTCTGCATTCAAGCCATTTTTAACCCCGTGGATTGTTTCGCAGGGTGCTCGGCTCATTCTTCAAATTGATTGCGAACACATCGGTCCAATTTCATCTTGATAAAAGTCACGCCGGTGTCAGAGGGATCATTCGGAGCATTTAGGCCGATCGTTTGTGTTTCCCTAAAATGTGCCTAATCGAGTTTGTGTTCCTGGAAGTGTGACGCAACATTCAATAAAGCCTGTTCTAGCTGCTCATCTTTTATAATGTACAAGCGCGCGGATAATCTCTTTTTGAAGAAATGCCCCTGAGTAAAAGCAAAAAGCCCTCTGTCAAAAAATGTGTCTAATGCCACTCACACTACTTTAAGGAATGCCATTTTGTACACTTCAAAATGCCCAAATGTCGAGACAGATGATCAATGCCTTTCTCAACAGTGGCACAAGTCCTCACAATAGAAATGAAATTGCTATTGGAACCAGACAAGGAGTGCAATGTTATTCTATGTTGAAAATCTCTTAAAGCAGGTTCTGAAACGTAGAGCAATAATTGACAGGGCTGTCCCTGTGAGGTGGGCTAACCGAGCACTCGAACAGGAGCCCAAAGTTGAAGGGGGCCCCAGAGCAATAGACGGCTCATAGCCAATGAGTTTGTAAAGTAACAGCTGAAACAATCAATGAATAGAATTTCATCTTCCTTTTGCAGCAAATACGTTCAATATAATAATATATCATTTAAACAGTTGTAGTACGGTGTGTATTTCTAAAGCCTTTTACACCGACAAAAAGCTATACGAGTGAAAAGATGAAATAAAAAAACAATATGAATAAAAAATTAATACATAAAGCAAGATAACACAAAAGTGAAAACCATCAGCCAAAAACCTTTCCAGATAAGTGTCTTCAGTTCCTTTTTAAAATACTACACAGTCACTCAGTAATCTTACAACAAAAGGACCATTTTTTTTTTTTTTACATATCCTCATAAACACCAGAATATGAGAAATTACATCGTAAAAATTTGATCAGGGGAGGACCTCCAACACCCCCAAGGGTTTTATCCGCCCATAGTCGCTCACAATCTGTGGGAGACACTGTCATGAGTAACCATGAGTAATCTGGTGGGGATGAGCTCAGGTGTCAGGGTCTGGCAGGGCCCCCCAAGTTCAAACCACTTTGGCCAGCCCTGCTCGAAATACGAACATCAGTTTAGCACCTCAATGTTTGTCTCTCACATTAGCTGGAAGTGGTCGTTGCACAATGAACTGAGTCTTGGTATTAAAACATACACATCTTCACACAAATGTGCAGAAGCTAATTTTCACCTTAGAAATTCAACTTCTTGACATTTTGATAAACCAACTTTCCCGGTTTGAGGCGCTGTTTCAAATGGAATATTGGATAATACCCCCAGGATAAAATGTTTAAAAATTCCATTTGAAATAGACATACTGTTTAAAATTATTTGCAAAAGTATATTTTTACTCCTCCACAATAAAATTGGCATTTAACAACCCTACTCCTTCCCTGTATGTTTTTGCCATGCATCTCGGCCATGTCGTCCTTGTAAATGAGAATTGGTTCTCAAAAGACTCATCTGGAAAAAATAAAGAATAAATAAATACATAAATAAATTCAGGACCAACAGTACCTCGCTGAAGAATTTAGCCTTTTGTTGACGGCCTGCGTTAATGGGGGAAACCGGAGCACCGAGGAACGGGCAGAACATGCAGACTTTTCCAAATATGTGCGGTATTGAACAAAAATTGAAGGGCTGTACATTTGCAAGAGAAAAACAAGTTATTCAACTAGCCTGTGTCTGTTTTCTTTTCAAAATAATGGAATAAAATTGGTTTTGTCCTTCAGTATATTGTAAAACTAGACATTTGTGGAAATAGAACGTTAGTGCGCTGTATATCTGAAAGCCGTATTATCAATTGTGAACGAGCAGGAAAAAAAGTCAGGTAAAAGGCCTTTGTGTTGACACTTGAGTCCTCTCAAAATCAAGCTTTTTTTATTCTGTTTTGATTTTATTTAGATGTGTGTATTTGCTGGCTTATGGGCTACATGTACAAAAAAGGTAAGAAAAACAAATAGTGTTAAAAAAGAAAAAAACAAAACCTGCTTTGATACATTCTAAAGGCAAAAATGACCTTAATACATAACGGTTGACTAAGTCGTTTTTTTATCATGTAGAAAGCCATCCTGTGTCCACTGTCACACGAGCAGCGCGCGACTCACACGCTCCCCGAGTCCCGGCGCACCTCCTCCTCCTCCCCCTGTCGCATCCAGCGAAAGCTTCTCCAAGAAATGTCAGATGCAGCAACCACTGAGCGGGGACATGAAAGATAGATGCCCCTGCGCTGCGCTGTCCGGTCACTTCTCTGAAAAAAAGTTTGGTTCGATAAGGGTTAAACCGCGCGCGAAAGGAACGCGTGAGAGAGAGCGAGAGAGCGAGAGAGAGAGAGAGAGAAAGACAGACAGACGCGCGCTCTCACTCTCGCGCTTCATAACCACTCCATCCCTCCCTCTCTATTATCCCCAGACAACATCTAGACACCGACAAGCTTGTTCTTCCACCGCTTAACGCACACGCGCGCACACACGCTTAACGCCGATCGCGCGCACGTAGCCCCGAGGAAGCGGCGCGCGAGACGAGAGGAGAGGAGGGCATCACGGGGGACGGACGCTCGAGTTTGGGGGTTTTCTCAGCGGGGGACGAGACCGAGCGCCGCAAGGTGAGGGGACTTTTCGTTTATTTCTAGACATCCTCCGCGCGACCTGATGCTGGTGGCACGCGCGCGAGGGGAGGGGAGGGGGAGGGGGGAGTCGCCTGTTGATTGGCTTAATTGAGTTTAATGGGAGTTGGACGGTGATTGGATGCGGCTGATTGGTGCTGATGTTGCGAGAGGCGAGCGGAGCTTTGGAGAGAGAGAAAGTTGGAAATAGGGACGATGGCTTTTGGACTTGTGTGGTTTGTTTGGTGATAAGAGATGACCGGCAGCATTAAAAGCAACAAAAAAAAAATCAGAAGTTTGGGGAATGTTGTAAAGTTAAATGATAGATTTAGAAAAACGTGCAAAGTAAGAGTAAGTGAAGTCCAGGTTTCTGCTTTAAAGCTTTCCCCCCCCAAAAAACCTTTTGTACATCCATAAAAAATGTGCAGAAACATATGCAGGTAAAATAAAACGGACACACATGAGTTGCTCTTTAGACTATTTCACTCTCATCGATAATTTGTAATTAGTTTGTTGCTATTGAAATTCGGTAATGCTTGTTTTTTTTGATTGCATATGTTTTACAAAATGTAAAAATCTACATTTAATTCAAAAGTACAGCGAGCATCCTCAATATGAAGTTTGGATTCTTCTGAAAACATTGTGAAATATATAAGCCAAGAATTTACAATAATAAAGACAATTCCGGTGTTTCACTTGCGACGAAAGTCAATATATTTCCTCTGTTTGGCAAAGAGCTCAGTGAACAGTGATACACGACTTCTTATACTGCAAAAGTGTGCACGATTTTTAACTTTTTGCATTTCCACTGTGGTTTTTTTTCTGCTCTCTTGTGGCACCCGGACATCGGCTGGAACGTCCGGTATATTTGTGTGTCCGAATGCGGCGCTGACGACAGTGTGTGATGGGTGTGGTGTCTGACAGTGACGACTCCCGCAAACGGCTCCAAATATCTCCTTCATGGATTTGATTCTTAAATGTTTTTTGTAGCACTGTATATCCGTATTAATCTTTTCTTTTCTTTTTCTTTTTTTTCCAATTGTCACACTAAAACAAATTATCTGAAAATAACCCCGCATTCAAAAGTCATATCTTTTATTTAGTGTGTTTGCAAGGATAGCACAGAATAAGCATGAACTGAGAATGACTTTGCCCACTGAAAGCCTTGATTCGGCTATAGATTTTAGTTTTTCTATCTGGCGTCATGGCAAATTGTTTTGGCTTTTTTTCACTTTTTAATGAAATTTTGTCCCGAAGCATTTGTCGTAGGGCCTGTTTGCTCCACGCGGATGATTGATATTTGGAAACAAACGTTCTCGCTTTAATCACAATAGATTTGAAACACTCGGTGCGTAATGTGCAGTGATTGATAAAGTACGAATCGAGTTGTGGTGAAATCTATGACCGATCGTATTCGAGGTCTCACCGAGCTCATTGTTTTGTGTGGAATGAAATGGAAACTATTACGTGTTGTCATCGATGGAGCGGAGAGGGTTCAGTTGTTGTTGAACAGGGTCTCTACAGGTGGCAGAATTAACGCTTTTCAATTACCTTTGCACCACATTCTAATGCCACAAATGCAAAAAAATATATAAATTGGCATATTTCAGTTCGCAAAGATTTGTAAACATTCAATCAAACTCTTGATAATCAAAACTAAATTCGACACCTGTAGCGGAATAAGCCTTAGTGTTTGTTGTGTGTCTTCATAAGGACCTAGAGTCTGATAAATAAAGAGGATGATTTTAGACCGTGGTGTTTTTGACGAATGTACACAGTATAGTTAAGCAGCATGTTCTGTCTCGAAGAAAAAAAATGATATCTTCGAAAGAAATTTAGATTTAATGCCAGTATGAATCTAAAATGATGCTTTTTGAATCCAATTTAGTCACTTGTAAGGCCATTTTTGAGGGGGGAATAATGCAACCGCACACAATTCCTGTTCAGGACCCACTTGAGAAAAAGCCACATTAAATAGCTTTAAAAAAAATCAAATAAATATTCACAATAAAAACAGAACACTAAGTAAAATAAATACATGAAATAAGTATGTTTGCCCTATAGTATAAGCTAGACAAATCTGCCTGTGGAACAAGTAACAAGTAACAGCTTAAAATGAGTTAATTTTGGATCATTTCTTACTTTAAGTGTAAAAATACGCTAACGCTTTATTAACGCACTACTTATTCTACTTTTATCTGTTAACATAATGATAGTCCATTAATAAACCCTTACCCTAAAATGGTTACTAATGCTTATGAATACTTAATGAACACACCTTAATCTAAAGCGATACCAACAATACTGGTCTTTTCTCCCCTTTGCCGCACCACACCCTTTAGATTCAGCTACATCTATATGTATGCAGGGTTATGATTTGATATTTTCAATGGGGTTTTGAAGGAGGTCAAGGTTTAAGACATCATTACCATCGATATCTCGGGCTTAACGCCTCCGAGTTCAAATTTGGACACTCATTAATCCCTGAAAAAAAAAAAAAAAAAGAGCGACATCGAGCCGCCAGTCACGCACTCGTGGGGAAGGGTCATTTTTTGACTGAGGAGTGTTGATATAAATGTCACCGGGAAGCGCGTTAGTACTGAATTGGCGGGTTTGTGTGGTAAGTTTACTGCAGGGAGAGCATTACACAGTGGCTGGCGCGCGGTGTGATGAATTAAACACGGTCGACTATGGAGCGCAGTGTACCTCGAAGAAGAAGCGCGGGGCCGCATTAAAACTGGATGGAAAAAAGGCAAATATTTATGTTTCCCCAACCGCCTCTTGACCACACGATCTTTTACTCAAGGGTGTTTGGCTCATTTGTCGTTTTCAATCCATACTTTTTTATGTCAAATTTAGTAAGAGAATGAAGTGATTTGAGCAAAGTTTCCCTTCATCGTTTACGTGACTTTATATGATACGTCTGTCTAGTTTGAAGAATTGTTTTTTTTTTGTTTTGTTTTTCAGCGTCTGTTCGGAAAAATATAAAAATGCACCTTGGACAAAGATAAAAATCAATCATCTGGGCATCTCCCTTTGCAGTGAGAATTCAGTGTGTTTACTGTTGGATTAGAGCCCCATGTGTTATTTTTGCAAAGTAAATTTCACTTTGTAGTTTCCATAATAATAATAATGGGGCAGGTCTTTGCGATAAAAGCACCAAACCTGAGATGAATATTCTCTGAGATATAAAACCAAAGTCGAATTTTCACACTTTTGTTTGTTATGCTTCAAGACATAAAGTATATGTATTGTTTAGTTAGTTAGTACCTTCATCCCTCTTAGGATATTTCATAATTCTGTCGCAAAGTATGAGTGTACTGCGAAATGGTAGTCATTATAAGACTCTATGATAATGATAATATGATAATCTTGCAATAGGCTCTGGCGAAACCTAAAAAAAAAAAAAAAAAGGATTCGAATGATTGAACAAAGAAGCAAATATGTCGTTATGAGAGTTCCGACACTTGGTCTATTTGCGGTGCAGTTATGACCGGGAACCCTCGTGGAAAATGGCGTCCGTATTGACATTTTTGAAGGGTTTTTCCCTGAAAAAAAAAAGGCCATAATCGGCTCTGTATGTTTCAAAAGAGTGGCCACTTCCTGTAAACATATAGACAGAGGCGGCCGTTTACTTCTACCTGAGTAACATTGTAATGAAGTATCTTTACTCCTACTTGAGTAAAACAAAAGTTACTGGTGCCACTGTGAGTACATTTTTCGAATAACAAATGCTTGAAGTCGATTTAATGCATATTTTTGGTAGCTTCTTTGGAAATATTTGGATTTTCACATTAGTCAAACACATAACTTGGAATTTTACTAATTTTCTTGAATTTTTACTTGTACTTGAGTCATACATACATTTAATGACATTTTTATTTGTAAGCGACATGAAAAAATACACACCAAAACTGCTAAGTCAGAGCAGCTTGAACATAAAAGGAGCAGAGAGATGAACAACCTTATGAAATCTCCCCCTTTTCACAAGTTGATTATACAATCCGGTTTAAATACTGTAAAGTCTGCACCACAACTCCTACTGTTGCCACTACTTCTGCTGATAATGATCATTTTAGTGACCAGGCGCTGCGGATAACTGCTGCTCCTCCTTTGGCAAAACTCTGCTACATCCACAGACTCACAAACAACCACAGCGCTGTAAATTTAAGCAGAGCTGGAGCGCCGGGCTGCGCAGTTACTGGACTAAAAACATCTCGTCCCGAGGTCCTGATTGATCCACAGCGTCCGGCCTTGGGGAGGATTATTCTGATGATTGCAGCTCAAGTGTAGAGGAGGAGCGGAGGGAGCAGGGCTGTAAACAAGACACAAGTGCGGAGCCTGGGTTTGGATGCAGTGAGGTGCCTGTATGACGTTATGTACTTTACTTAAGGCGAGACATGGCAGGTGAAAACATTGATCTTTCACCTCCTTTCATGGGCAATGTTGAGGGGTTGAGCTAGTTTTCTCCCTTAAAGTCTCAGATTGCTTATTTTCTGCTGTTTTATCCGCTATAGCAAACCGGAGATTTGGCGGCAATAACTGCGACATCGCGGCGCTCCCTCATCTTTCACAGCTATTCATTCGCAAATATTTACATGTTTGGTGTCCACATGTAGCACAGAAGGCGACCGAGATGATGCTGTAATCCAAATACGGTCATTTCCTTTTTGGGAGACTGCCATGGCCAAAGCTGGGGCTAATGACGAGAGACATATACAGGCGAATGTGCAGACGTTACAAAACTTTAAGTCCCGTTTTCTCCAATATGGTCTTCTTTACACTTGCAACAATATCTCTGCTTTATTAACTCATACAAACTCGCCTTCCCATCTTTCCTTCCTCACTTGCCGCGGTGAGCACCGGCACCAGAGAACACTACATGACACTAATGTTTTGTCAGGACGTCTAAACTTAAGTTTGTAGCAAACATAACTTCAGTCACATTGGCCTCAAGTGGTGCCGCTCAGAGACGTGGTGCCCTACGCACCTGTGTAAAGAGTAGCGGCACCGTTTAGTTTCAAAGTCCTAAAATGTATGACTTCGTGCAAGATAAAATTGCCCATTTCAGACATTTAATGGTTCCTGATTGTGTCCAGAACACTCATGATGAACTTAAATCAGGATTAGTTATGTGTTGGGGGTTCGAAACCCGTCTCCTTGAGGTGCACACTGTCATTGGGTCCTTGGGCAAGACACTTCACCCTCCTTGCCTCCACTGTCTGTGTACATTGGAGTGTGAATGGGTGAGTGGATCCTTGCTGTAAAGCACTTTGAGTGCCTGATGTAGGTGGAAAAGCGCTATATAAGTTGAGACCATTTACATTATATTTATGTTTTAAGTGCAGCTTACAAAAGTAAAATAATGATCTCTTGTATTGCAGAGAAACTGTAAGTTTTGTAGTTGGAGTTGTCTTCTTTTTTCCTGATGGATGGATATGCATTTTGGATATTCTGTAAACTCAAAACATAGATGGAGAAGATAGAGAAGATTGTTTTTTTGATTTTTAATTAATGGAATAACCTCAGCTTGACAGGTTTATGCATTCTTTTCTATGTCTAAACCTCTCCCTCGTGTCCATGAAGGAATCAAATATTACTAAACAAAGTCACAGCTCAAAATCTGATCTTAAAAATGTGACCAACTGCGAAGACATTTTCCTTCTATGCACCGATTAAAGAACTCTGACGATAGACGTTACAAAGTTGAACCAGTGATTAGCCGTCGTCACTCCGTGTTATGTCCTGTGTAATCGCGGTCTATAAAAGAGTTTCCGAAACGACCACATTTCTAATCACCGCCGCCGTCACCATTCACCTTGTCGCGAGGAGGCGACGCCTCACCGCGTCCGCACCTGAACAGCTTTCCCAAAGCGACTCATTATTAGCAGTTATGATAAACGGCTTTGTGCTCGCAGCGGATGGAAACAGTGGCTGATGAAGTGCATTCAACAGTGCAGACTGTAGTACGTCACAAAGTTGAGACCCTCGTTGACCTCGTTGACAATTTCATTTTGACAATGTATTCATTTTGATTTAAGATCATTTCATTTACATTTTATTAAGTAATGCATTTGGATCAGCATTTGGACACGGTTTACACCCAGTTATTGAGTTAGGGATATTTTAGACCAGGGGTCACCAATCTTTTTTCAGCCGAGGGCTACTGCAAGGGCATTAAGTTGTTCGAGAGCTACTAGTTAAAAAAAACCCCGAATTAAACATGCACTGTTTACTTATAAGATATTGACCCCATCTATTATAGAAAACGCTATCTCAATGGCCGCCGCCTGGGCGCCGCCATGTTTATTTCCCATACCGACTTTGAAGCTAAGCAGGGACGGGCCTGGTTAGGACTGGGATGGGAGACCGCTCGCGGCCATTGGCCAGAGGCCACCACGTGACCGTCCCACCGGCCGCGGGCATTGGCCACGGGTCCATATGGACCGCGGTGCTGCTGACCGATGACAACCCGCCGTCACAACAACGCGAGTGCACGAGATCTGACTGCCGTGCGTGTGCGCGCATCTAAACAGGGCGATGTGTTCGCGTGTGTGTGTGTATGTGTGCGCGCGCGCCTCCAAACAGGCCGATGTGTCATCATCACTCACCGCTACACTGGAGCTGTAGACGCTCCGCACAGGTACAGTGACCTCCTCCAAAACACATCTGCGCGTCTTTGTTTAAGTTTCTCCTGCAGTGACCGAGGCTGTGGTTCATTATAGATCCAGTGCTGAATGTCCGAGGTGCAGACACATGCATAAGATCCTATCCTGGCCATATTCCGTCTCCAAAGTTTTGTCTCCGAAAAAAAGTACACGCAGAAACACGAGCTTCAAATGAAACGCGCTGCTCCAAGTGCTTCAGCCTCCGTGTGCAGAAAGCGAAAGTGAAACCACTTAACGAGCGCATGGCCTGCACTGTTGCTTTTTTTTTTTAATTTATGTATTTTTTACCTTTGCTGCTGTACCATTTCTTTTCTATTTTTTCTTTACATTCTATAAAGCGGCTTTGACAGCATTGCCAATTGTATTCTAAGGATATAAATACTGTCTAATAAAAAACACCTTATTCTTTTTTTGATTGCACATACACCGTGATGCACCAAACCACGTGTCCTGCACCGTGAACCGAACCGTGAGAGCTGAACCCCTAATATTTATCCATAGGCCTACATGTTCCACTGTCTCTTGAATTCGATTCCCTGAGTTTATCGAACATATTGTCGTTGTAGTATCTACGAAAGGAGTACAGGTGCATCAAACACTCCAATTGCAGTTTGTTTGAAATCATTTTTTGCATTCATTATTTTACACATTTGTAGTGGCCATAGTTTTAGGAATGGCTTGGGAACCACTGGTCTACTTACTGCGGGTCTACAGCTATTCTGAGTGACGGGTTATAGGGACTATACTGGACATTTCTTTGTAATCACTCATAATCTCTGAATATCTAATGTGGAGACTAGCGAGGGCCGGCCGAAGGCCGGGTCTCAGCTAGTATTATATAAAATAATAGCTTAATTTTAAACTCGTAGTGAGACACAAGATCAAAATAACTGTGTTTTAAAGAATCAGATTCAAGAAAATGAATAGTTTTGCACCTTAGAATAAGTCTCAAGGGCTACTGGGCATGCCTCAAAGGGCACCATGTTGATGACCCCTGTTTTAGACCCTTTTCACACTAGAAAAATGACCCTCTACATGAGATAAATGATTTAAAACTGCTTGAATAAAGGGTCTTTATGTTGAATTTGAGACGATTTGAACTAATCTAAGCTGGGGGTGGTCTGTCCTACCCACTTACAGTGCCAGGTCTGGGCCTACAATCTCTTAATTCAAGTAGATTTATGTAATTTCTTTCTTAAAAATATTATTCTTTTTCCAGTGTAGACCCGATTCAGTCCTGTTTCGATCTTGCTTTAGGGTCCCCAACTCAATTAGCTCGAGGTCCGCAAACTTTACTATCATGACTTTTGACATATGTCCAGGGTCTGGACATATGCAGTCATTGCTCTTAAAAGGTTGTCTAATTGCATAGCAGAACTGAACTACATAGCAGAACGTATTGCAAGATAATTGTTAATTCAGCCTTAACTATTAGGTACATTGAATGGATGAAAAGGCTTTTTGGGGTCCAGACTTAATCCTGTGGAGGTCCGGATCTGGACCCAGGTCGGCCAGTTGGGGACCCGTACTTTAGAGGGTCAAATATTTTATGGAGTGGTCACTTGGTGTGAGAACCACTGGTCTATGAGCCAATCTCTTGGGGGTATAGGTGGAGGAGTAATATTCATGAGCAGAAGGTCAGGGACGGCTCGGCCTGAGAGTAAAGAGGAGAAGATCAGAGCGGAGCGCAAGTATCGGCAAACAGTCTGAAAACAGATATTTGTGCCTATATCTTTGTTCGCTCCGGTTTCTTCGCGGTCAGAAAGTGGCTCGTTTTAGCAAAATGTAAAGCTAACGGCAACAGCAGCGAGTGAAAAAAGGTCACAAAAGTAAATCTAACTGTACAAATCTAACTGATTACTACCATCATTGGCGTAACGGTGCAAATGGGGGAATGTAACAAGGCCACACCCAGTAACCCCCCCGTTCCTCAGACTGGTGCAGAGTTGTTCCTGAAAGATTGATTGATTTTCGACTGCACCTGTGCCGTCTCTGAGCACAACACTGATCCAGACGTTGCATCACCGCCTCGTAAACAGAGCACCACCAGTCCTCCTGAATTGTTCTGAAGGTGTAAAGCTCGTTATTTTTACATTATCCAAGTAAACAACACGTGGGGAAAGTGTTCGGAATATTGACGATACTAAGACGACTGTAACATTTAGGATATGGTTTGTGTTTTTACTTTTGCTATTATTTTACATCATCACAGTGGTGCTTAACGTTAGCGCCACAACTTCATAGAGTCAGAGTAAGAATTAAGAAATTACAGCCTTTCTGGCAGTGGCAGAAAGGTGCCAGGAATAATGTACAAAATAATGGCATTTAACAGTCACTCACAGTACCTGTCAGGCTGCTTTTTTAATGGACTGGAAAGTTATTTGTATAGCGCTTTTCACATGACACAAGTCTCCGGTGCACATTTTAGGACATCCTCAGAATGCTGTTAGTCATTCACCCGACCTTTTCTGCATTCTCTAAATACACAGTGATGGTCTGCATATGTAACCACAGTTTCCCCTTTATCTTAGCACCCATTTATCAACAGCTAACCAAGTGCTAATAAGTGTACTAATAGTTAATAAGCCGTTCATTGGTATTTATAAAGCACTTATTTGTCTTTATTTGCATGGCCTTATTCAACATCTTACTAGCTACTAACTAATACTTCCCCACAACACTTCAGTATATGGGGAACATCGTCTCAGCTATAAATGGGACATAAACTGTACTATGTGAATTGTTTTCTTGCTTAAGATTTATCCCTGTTTATCAAGAGTTAATGAATGGGTAACAACAGTTTTTTAGTATTAATCTGTTACTTGCCGCCCCCCCCCAATCAGGGCCTAGAGTTAAGGACAAAGTTTAGAAGTATCTTACACATATTTTTAGAAACTAGAAGGTCTTGGCTTTCGAAGGAGGTATCACACTGGCATATAAGCTGTAAGCTGTCCTGTCAAGACGCTTTGAGAGTTTGTAATGCATAATTGCTAACTCTTACTCTTAACCCAATGCTACCTTATTAACACTATATGTCCAACAACGTTCTACTATCTGGCTGATAATCAGTAAATAAGAATTAATAAATGGGAAAGTGTTTGTTTGTAAGATGTTGAATAAGGTCATACAAAATAAGGACTAATAAGTGCTTTGTATATTAAGAACCGATTAACCATCAGTTAGTAAACTCATTAGCACTTAGCTGTTAATAAATGAGTGCTAAAGCAAAGTGTTGCTGTGTTTCCAAACCAGGAATGAGGAATTACCAGGTGGTACTTGGATTTTTTTCAGATAATAAAGAAGGATGAAACTGTCTACTATTAGAGAATTATTTTGAAAGGAAAATCTATTTAATCCTGGGCGTAAATAGTCTGAATGTTTGCTTTATATTGAACACACAAACAATACCTTTTCACTAATAAAGTTTTAATTGACCTCTTTGAAAAAATCTGCAACACCTTTGAGGCAGGGGTCACTTGGGGCAGGGGAACCATTGAAGGGTGCAAGGGGTCCACAAGACAGAAAAAGTTGAGAACCCTTGCCACAAATCTGCGCCAACGTACTCTCTGACCACCACCGTTCAATCACACGCACCATTCATCCTGGACCATTGTACATGTTTTAAGTGGTAGGGGAAACCAGAGTACCCAGAGGAACCAGTAGCCATGGTTCCTCTGGCACAAGGTTCCAGCACAAGGACTGGAACCTTCTTGCTCAGAAGCACGAGCGCTAACCCTCACTGTGTGACTGAGAAGAATCACCTTTGTTCATTATTCGCTATTTTTATCTTGAAAAGACACAGAAACTACCAATGGACATTTTAAACATTGACATATTAAGATTTCTTAAGTGATCACTGCTGTGCTTTGTTTTTATTACACATCTGCCCTAAAAATCAAACACAGAAGCCTGCCTTTCATTTGGCATCCAGGACGTTTGGGATGCATTTTTAACTGGCAGAGAGATGCCTGCTGGGATTGTGAATACTGATAAAGACATTAATATAAATGGTATAACTGTGGGCGGCACCGGTTCATTTCCTGTTGGAGAAAGGACTCGGGCTGCACCCCGAGTCAGAGGTGCTGATCTGTGACAGGAGACAGCCACAAAGCCACCGTCTGCTCAGATTTTAATATGAAATAGGTTTATCAATCAGAACGCGATGAGCTCCTCTTTTCACTGTATGTCTGCGCAAATAAGTGCAGGAATAAAAGATGCAGTAATAATAATAATACAGATGAAACTGAGAAAGTTAGAATATCGTTAAAAAGTGCATTCATTTCTGTTATTCAACTTAAACTGTAAAACTAATATATGATAGACTCATTACATGCAAAGTGAGATATGTAGAAGAGAACCTGTTATAATGTTGATTATTATGGCTCAGCTTTTAAAAAACCCAAATTAAAATTCTCCTAAAATTAGAATATTTTGAAAATGGACAGTAAGCCATAATCAAAATTATAACAAATAAAGCCTATGCATATATTACTTTACATGTAATGAGTCTATCATATATTAGTTAAACATTTTAAGTTGAATTACCAAAATAAACAGACACACTTTTGGATGATAATCTAATTTCCCGAGTTTCACCTGTAACCTGGAATGGCTCCTGTTAAAACCGTTCGTCCCAAAACATATAAACAACAACTGCTACTCTACAACACAAACTATCGAACATGGGTTTAAATTACTTCAATTTATAATATTTATCTTCTGAGTGGTTCAAACAATTTAAAACTTTTTTGTTTCTGATCTGACAAAAGCATAAAGCATTTTTATGTCGTTCTAAATTAAGACACAAGAAACTGCCAGTAGGACAAGAGGAATTTTCTTTACGCCTTCGTCATTTAAACTAATCTAGCTGTTTGTTGTACTCAGTCTAAACCATTTAAATAATTAGCTAATGATATTTGTGTTTGAAAGTCTGTACAGCGGAATACCTCATGTTTTATTCCCGGCAACTCACAGTAACACTGTTCAAAAGTTGGATATGTGGACTACATGCAAACTTCACAGGCCCACCCTGGATTGAACCTGGGACCATCGTGGTGTGAAAGTGAGAGATTTGTAATGAGAGATTACTCATCACAGGAGTAAGAGGTGGTTTCATGGTGATTCGGTACTTCGCTTACTATCTCATTTCCCTGTCTTTTTTTGTTTTGTTTGATAGCTTGAATATTGGCTAAACATTTTTTTTAAATGAACTGCAGTTTCAGTACTTCAATACTTTTTTTCAATCTGCCAAACGACTGGAGCAACTTGGTCAAACCCAATGTAGCCTTAATTAATGTATACCTTTGTCCGTGAACGGAAACATCCATCTTCCTCTCCTTATCCGTTGCTGGGTCACGGGGGGCAGCGGTCCAAACTGCCCGTATCACTCTGCACCAGCCCCCGTAAAACATGCCATCCTTCAATGCCCCCGGAGCAACCCGTCAGGGACAGTGGACAGAGGTGGGAGAGCAGCCAAAATATTTACTTTAGTGAATGAGAAACGTTCAAAATGATTTTTCTCAGGTCGAAGTCAAATGTGGTCATCCAGTTATTTATAGTGAGAGTAAAGTAATTGCTGAATATACTACACCTTTTACCTTTTAGGAGTTTTCGAAATGATGTTAGATAAAACATAGAATAATGCAGAAATATTTTCAAAGAATTATAAGAGATAAAATAAAAGTAATAATTCTCAAACTCGACCCAAATAAAAAAAGTAATGTGCTATCATGTAAAATATACTATTAAGCTTCACATAATCCTACGAATCTGAAAAACATTATCAAAACAACTCAGCAACTCTCATTTTAACTTCTTAACTTCTTCGCCTGAACCGAGAGGATTTTCTCCGGTTCAGCTTTACCCAAATCTGAAAGCTTCTTGACTGGAGAGCAACAGTGTAGCGCCTCATTTCAAAGTTAAGATGTTTTTGTCGTGTTTTTATTTCTTTTTTCATCTCTTTTGTTTGGCTCTTGTTTATGTCGGTTTTTGTTTCCTTTTCATTGCTTTTTTTGTTGTGTTTTTCTTGCATTATCTGGCACATTTTTTGTCGCTTTTTTGTCATGTTTTAAAAAAAAATATATTTTGTTTTTTATTTTTGCTTTTCATTGCTTTCTTGCTTCTTTTTTGTCGTGTTTTCGCTACGTTTTTGTCACATTTTTGTTGCATTTTCATCCTCGTTTTCGTCACTATTTTGATCCTTTTTTTTTAAGCTTAAAAAATCCAAACTGGAGACAATGTGCCAGGTTCAGGTGGGGGATAAGAGGTTAACTGACTCAGATTGTGTTCTTCTACGTTTTTCTACATTTACATGCATAATTCTAAATGTCTGTGCTTAGGTTTTGTTGTTTTTAGAAAGAATGTACAACACATGTAATTTTATCGCAGCATAGAAAGGCCCAACCAGGGACTGGGGTTGAAAATTAGCACGAGCTCTACACTGTTTTTGCATCAGCTACAATTTTGTTTTTTATTGAATTGCAAAGTCCCTGTCAAATACATAAATAACTGAAATAACATAAATGCCTCATGTGGCCCCTCCTGGAGCCGCCACCTTAACGTGGTGGAGGGGTTTGAGCACCCGAATTATCTTGGGAGCTCTGTTGTCGGGGGCTTCGTGTCCCTGGTAGGGTTTCCCTTGGCAACCAGGTCGTGACGGGTCAGACAAAGAGCGGTTCAGAAGCCCCTTATGACAGACCAACAGGCCCGGTTAGAGGCCGTTCTTCTGTGGACCCACCACCTGCAGGAGGAGCCATAAGGGGCTGGTGCAATGTGATTTGGGCAACTCCAACAGCTGCCCCCACGACCCGGCAACGGAAAAGTGGAAGAAAATGGATGGATGGATGGATGGATGGATGGATGGATGGATGGATGTCTCATGTGTTTGGCTCATGACGTGACGTGGGCAAGTGATCATGTACTTGAGTAAATGTATACGTATACGTGACAGTGGGCAAGTGATCTTAACCCTGGATTAGTCAGGAGTATCTGTCCGAAACAACTGTGTTTGTTTTAGGTTGATTCTGGAAACCAGAGACGCCGCTGTGGACAGAAATTCCCCACCTGTTTCAGTAATAAGATCCACATTCTTCTCACCGAGAGACCACCGTGCCACTGTAGTCCTTGTCCTTTTTTTGTAAAACATATTTTTTCCTCCCTCTGTTTGCTGCACGCAGGATATCACTGCAGTGTAGATTTTAATTAAAAGCGAGAATGATGTAGCGCGGCGCTCCCAGTGACAGCGCGGTGATTAGCGAGACATTGACAGGCAGATCAGTGACCTCAGACGCCCTGCGCAAACTCTAGGCTCCCGTCTGTTAGCCAGCCCACTGCTGCGGGCTCATAAACAATTAAGAGGTAAACCGGTTTTGACGAGTAATTATGACCGGCCAACCTGTACACTGCTGTCTGCGCTGGACGTGGGCATATGGCGCGTGGAATATTAAACAGCCACGTGGACAAAGCGCCAAAGAAAATGTCAGAATTAAAGGTAAAGTATGCATTTTCATAGTGCGTCTCCTGTGCCCACTCATCTGACACCTACTGTATATGAATTCATCTGGGTATTGTTGCTATTATCACATGGGACTTTTCTTTAAAAAAAAAAGGGCAAAAGAAGGAGGTATCTTTGCCTTAAATTGTTGCTACACCTGTGACTTTATAAAAAAAAAGGGCAAAAGAAGGAGGTATCTTTGCTTTAAAGTTAGAGCAGCAATGCGCCTCCACAATCCTCCCAAGTCTGTCAATCAAAGGCCAAAAGTTTAAAAATCTACAGAGCTAGAACCAGAATTGTTAAAAATATGATATAGCCCTCCGTGTTGCCACAAGATAAAACTGTATCGTAAGAAACAAGAATATTCTTTTGAACCAAACTTTTAAGTTGTTTTATGTCCCCATGTGATTTCATAACATACCGTGCTTTCTGGAGGTGCTCCTATGGGGTCGCAAAAATAGATGCAGTCGTTAACGTGTCATACTAGAAAGTCTGCTATTGAAATGATCATTTTTCCACTCACAGAAAACCACTTTTAAGAAAGTGGTATTGGTAAATATCAGGTATAGGCAGATACTCAAAACCCAGTATCAGTGTCAGTAGTAAAAATGCTGGATCGGTGCATCTCTAGATTTGACACAGCAGACTGTCCAGCACAAGTGGAAAAACCGGCACTTGAAGCTAGCATGAAGCTAATGTTGGCATTTTGTGTATAGGTTTGGGTGGTTGAACCACTTTGTCCCTCTCTTTATTTTTTTTGGGTAGAAAATGCATACATATTTTAGCATTTGTTAAAGTGGTGGTGGTGAAGGAGTCGTCTCCCCATGTGTCTATGTCATGAGGGCCAAACAGCGGAGAAATCCTCACCCATTGGGACAACCCCCGTGCCCAAGGACCTGCAGTTTGTGAGCCCAGATAAGCGAGGAGAGGTAAACATACTTTATAGGTTTAGAGTGGAGGTGATTCGATTAGGAAAAAGACAAACTAAACTAGGCTAATATTCAACCAGGTGATGTAGGTCCTGACTCACACAGGTGTTCATTCATAAGGTGTTGGACAGAGTGTATGCACCCTTGTCCCGGTTTGTGTTCCTGTCAGTACATACTTGGCATTTCCATGTTGCTTACATTTTCAAGGAACTGTAGTTTCCTAAGCCTTTTCAAAATACTTTTAGGCTTCTCGCTTGAGTAATTCTAAAAATCCTGGATCCTAGAGAGTTCACTGTGGTGAGCATGTTCTCTTTAGGAAATGTACAGATGATCACAGGCTTTAGAGGACCTATTCCACACTGAGCCATGGGGATAACAGTACACTTAACTGACATGCCTCAAACTAACAATACTTTAATTCAATTAAACACTGTGGCTGTGATTCCTGCAAATATGCAAGAAGACAAGGACTTCCACCCACCCTATTCACATTCAAAGATATGGATTTTACCAGGTATATTTATGGCTTGGTGGGAGGACACTGGATTCTTGGTAGCAATGTCTTATTCATAGGAGGTTACTCGAACTGGCAGCAACATTCTTAAATAATGAAGAAGACGGATATGGACCGGGCATGAAAGCTTACTTATACAAGCACAGCACATATTAATGAACATGGCTTCAGGTTTTCGTAACAAGATGTTCTTCCAGAAACACTATGTAAACATTTTCTTAAATTAGAAAATTACAAATTTAAAATTGCTTAAATATTTGTCTTGACTTATGAAGTAAGTTAGAAATTGTTGCTGGTGACTCAAGATGCACCAAATCAATCCATAAAACTGATATTTTTGAGTGAAGTGTAGCCTTCGATTCATAACCGTGAACTTTTCAACTCAAAGGTCATGCACACAGAGGACTTAGTTTGTTATTTATTTCCATAGATCTTACTTCAGGTGATTGACTACAGTGCCCCCTGAATGAAATGTTGTTGGGTTTTTTAGCTTTTACTGAATCTATTTGGTTCTCTTGATAATAATGCTTGGAACTGAACATTAGTGCAAAACTGGGGCTCCCACAAATGGATTGAAACACAAGCATTATTACAGACAAAAATAAAGATGTTTGGCTTTTCTTCTCTTGCAAAAATATGTACTTTTATAAATAATTTGTGCGGAAGTTTGTTTCTGGCTTGACTCCCTGATGACTTCCACACCTCTATCCCTGCAATCCCCATCACCTGAATTGGGGTCCACAGCTGGAAAAGCAAAGTGAACTCCTTATGACCGGTGTACACTGTGCACAACGTGGGAATTGTAAAATCGTGAGCCTGCACTCGTCTCCACTGTGTGATGGTACAAAGAGACAATCGTAGTCACAATCAAAGTTTGTCGTTGCAGTTTCAGAAGCAGACGGTGTGTATTTAGCTGAGGCGAGTGCCACATGCTAGCGGGGTTTATTTTCGCAGAAAAGTGCGGGAAAGTCCTGTAACATGCAGAGTCGGATCCGTTCATGCCTGGCCTCGGTTTTTGGTGACTCTGGCGGCGGTGAGGCGTGCACTGATGTTGTATTCTGTTGATGAGATGCTTGAATGAGATAGTTGCAGCGAGAGGACGGCTCACTCTGCGATGAGCCTTCCAAAATATCAGACTGTCTGAAGTCACTGCCTGATGTCGGTCGCAGCTCGTCTTTGGTTGTACGATGGTTCTAAAATAAATCTTTGTCCCTGTCTAACTGTACGACCTGCGATTTTGAGCTACGACCTAAGATTTTCCCCGTGCCGAGTGTTCGTTCGTCGCAGGTCTACACCCGGCTTTACAGGTTGACCAAGATTTTAAAAAGCACCTCACCAGAAGTTATGCAGGACTACGTTTTTAAAGAAGTAGCATGTTCACTCCTCTGCTAATTACGGAGCCCTGGAAGTGACAGGAGTGAAAAAACAAAAAAATGACGTGATCCTTTGCGTCGAAGGTGGCCTCACCGCTTCAATATGTGTTTTTAATGTTTTTCCGGGATTATATAACTGTGCACGTAAACGCTTAATATCCTGGTAATTGAGTCCATGATTGAAATCGTTTTATTGTCTCATCCATCGCCATGATGCCGTGGATAAATGCTTCATCTTGAAGTTACTATATCAAACCCCTGACTTAATTTGGTCATGCCTCCGAATTACAATCTCGTGCCCCTGATTTAAAACGGGGGCCTGACTTAAAAGGCTCATGCGGAGTCCTCCAGCTCGGTACTCCTATAGCTCAAGATCTGGAGATGGGTCCTTATGTGCTGCACTAAGGTTTCCCAGTGCTCCGGACACTAACTTAAGGAAGAGTCAAATGCAGAGGACAACACATACACAAATACATGATTGAGCTTAGATACCGTCCGTCCTCTTGTCTTTCGCTGTCAGCGTCTCCCCCCTCTCCAAGATCCTCGCAAAGCTCCAGAGAGTCCTGTAGAGTGGCTTCATTATGAACCCACAGCAGATAGTAACCTCAGGGTCCTGCTACGCTTTGATCGCGCTCGCCCCCGCTGTCCGATAAAACCTTTATAACAACATGATGCCTCGCTGTCCGCCTGTCAACTCCTCACTCCTCCACTGCTGCAGCTGATGGGGCAAGACACATTTAGGAAGTGGTTATTTATCAGGCCGGATCATTATGAGGGGGTGAGTGATATATATTACTAGCAATGCCAGATGAAAATTTGAAATACAGTAGATAATATTCATAAGAGCATAGGATGGTAGAGGTCAGCAAGAGGATGAAAAGGTTTTTTGAATTTTTTAAATACATCAATTACTTCCAAAGTTATAAACATTTCAGTTTTCATTTTCGGCCACTTTTGGTGAAATCGATTTCCATTAAAACAATAGGATATGGTCTGGACCGATTTATCACAAAAAGTGGTACAATTTTCAGCTTCTTTGTTCTCTAACTTTCCCATCTCCCCAAATATCATTCTCAAAATTCACATCCAAGAAGGAAAATTGTCAAGGATTTCAAATATGATGTCAGATTTTAATTGTGGGCTAAGACAATGCAACCAATTTGCATATTTTAACAAATAATTAAGGCGAGACACTGCAGGTGGATACAGAAAACATTTAAAGTGAGTGATATCGATTTTAAACTTCAGCTGTATATTATTAACACAAATCTGAACAAAAACTGTATTGCTGTATATCCGTAATATTTGATTATATATAAAAATAAGAGTTTATGCTAAAATATGCAATTTTTTGCAGATTAAATCTAAATAATGCACCATCCATGTTTAAAATAATGGTTTAAGCTTTGTTGGTACATTAGATAAAAAGATTCTTTCAGAGGGGATTTGGGATATCTTGTATAGTTTTTTGAATAAGCCAGTTATGGTGATCTCCAAAAAAAAAAAAAAAAAAAAAAGTCAAATATTTAGGACTTTTTTTTTTTTTTTTTTAGTTACTTAATTTGTAATTTTATAGTGGAAATTCAGCAAAACATATCCTATTGCATTTCTGTTATTTTGGTAAATTAATCACGTGAATAAGATTGTTTTAAGAGCTAATTTGTAGTTCAAAAACTCCGCATTGTGGCTTTATGCAAATGAGTGCGCACCGCGGAGCAGAGAGGATTTGGAGCGAGACACGTTATACCATAGAAACTAGCTTCGTAGCCTCACACTGTGGCTGATGCGGGTGCCCTGCGGACCCCGCTGGTTCCCGGTGTGCCAGGGCATGTGCCAGGGCCATAAACAGCCACAGACCTGGGCTACAGTCGGGCCGTTACCGCGGGAGCGGAGCGGGGCTAACGCTAGCTACACCGCGGACTCGCCCTGGTTTAGAGCGGCCGCTGACGGCGCGGCCAGGTTTTATAACTTCATTCAAAAAGCCGCGGGTCAAAATCACATTTATATCCCAAACCAAAGCGCAAATAAGAAAGAACACTTCTTATATTTTATGATCATGATGGTGACTTTTCGAAAAATGTCCACACTTTCAGCCACGATTGCGGAGACTTTCCCCCACAATATCTCAGGATTTACAGCAAATATGCAGAAGTCACCAGCACCATTGGACTCGGCTACTCGTGTTCTGATTGACTGGAAAATATCACGGTCCGGGAACGTGATTTGTTGCCGCGGAAAACGAGATGAAAAAAGTGTTTTTTTCGAGCGAGGTCCAGACTACTGATCGACGATTTTGACGCTGCAGGTGGACTTTACTCATTCATAACTCAACAATTAATTGGCCTACCGAAGAACTAAAAACACCAGTGGATTCCTTGATTCAAGCTGCGTTTAATGATACTAGATTAATAAATATCCGTCGAATATTGTAACCGCTAGATGGCGCTAAAGCAGAGGAACGCTCATTCAGGTCATTTTTCACCACTCAGTGACGGCTGCATTTTGCGTTGCTAATATTACACTGGGCATAAGAAGTGTAATTTAACTTATAGATATACGAACTCAAAACCATTAAGGAAAGAAAATCAAAAAGGAAATAGCTGTAAATGTGACACATGCGTTTATACCATAAGGAGACAGTGAATATTACTTACATAATCTGAGACCAAAGATACATAACTCATACAATATACATTTATGCATTTTTATTATCTGCCAAAGCCTTTGCCAAATATAGCCGACATTCTGTGTTACACAATGAGACAATGTGACAGACATGGTATTGTCCTTTTGCGTTTTTGCGTTGTACTTTGTTTTTCAAGTACAACTAAAGAATTCACCGAGTTGCGTCACATTTTGCTACATCAGACCATGAAAATGTTTAAAACTCCAGCAATATAATATCTCCCAAAGCCCATCGTGTTTTATACTTTCCCATTTCACTGCCATAATTATATGCAATTTTGGCCATGGATTTTACGAATGAAAGCCTTGCTGTAGATTTATTTATCTCTTATTTATGTCAGTAATCTGCAGCAAAAAAATTCAAATTGATTTCTCTATTTTTCCCTATTCACCTGCTTTACTCTCGCTGTTTAATACCAACAATGTACCATTTCCAATATTTCATAAAAGAAAAATACTAATTAAAACCAGAAAGACAATTATGGGGGTAATAAATCAGAGAGACATCGTCCTTTATGGAAACGTGCAAATAAAAAGGTTATGGATAAATCATCTGAATGAGAAGGAGCGACAGGGGACTGGCAGCGGGACAAGGCACTTTAGGGAGGAACAAAGACACCCAGATTCCCAACTGCGGGCCAGTCGTGTGGGTTCTTTCAATATTATTTACTTCAACTGAAAAGATCCCAAAACATTGGTTTTCTCAATCAATTATAGTGTCCAGAACAACCTGACAGAGGGTGCATTTGAGTTTCAAAATGTTGCAAAGAGAGGTCCTTGCTTTGGTCAAAAGTATGCAAGTGTAATGGAGAGGTAGAGAAGTAATGGACCTGTCATGTCATGTGCGTAATGTGAAAACCAGCAAAAGTATTATGACAAGATACAGCAAAATAAGCACCTCATTACACCCGCATAGTGTGCACGGGGTGGGGAGAATCAATTACTGGGTGAACCTTTCCACCTGGTTTACAATACCAGTGTTATTTCCTGTTGTAGTAGTAATAATAATAATAATCATAATCATAATCATAAGGCATCGGTTTTATACACTCAAAGACGCTTTACATTGCATTAATCATTCACTCCTTACTCGTGCCCACATGTATGTTTTGTTTAGCATAAGTCAACTTTATTTGTAGGGTGCTTTTCACAGACAGGGGTCACAAAGTCCTTTACATGGGAAAAATGACAAAATACATGACATAAAATTGTGATGAATCCAAGTAACTAGCACTGTCTCAGGACCCAAGAAATCAAAGCTTGGCATTGGAGATTTTCGCTTGGTTTTGGATACTTCAGAAGTTAAATTTCTATATCATGCTATTTTAGCCATTCCAAAGTTAAGTATAGGCATTTATATGATATATTGTACCTCTACCACTATGGAGCACTCATTTTTGTGATAAATATAAGTGTTTTCTGGAGGTATTTTTCGAACCCGGAAGACACAACGCTTCGATTCAGTTAACTCCGCCCCCTCTCTCCGCGCATACAACTTTACCGTAATATAAATAAACAACAATAAGTGAAGTCACTTCACGATGCAGTTATACGGAGTTGACATCTGCAACACAGCTTCATAAATGGCTAACACACATGCTAATATGCTAACACACATGCTAATATGCTAACACACAAGCTAACCCGCGTTTGGATTGACTCACCGCTCTGCTCCATCGCTGTTTACATTATGGGACTCGCGTTGGTTATAAAAGTTAATCCACTTTGATTCTGGCGAAGGTTCACCAAACATCCATCAGAGACAGTCACAGAAAAACAATATTTTGGTGATAGTCGCTGAATCCCGGAGAAAAAAACAGCTGAGTGGCCTCTTCTTGAAAAAGGTTGAATAAACTCCTCGTCCTCGTAGCCAAACGCGCTTCTTTTACTCCATGACATGATCGTTAGTTAAGAATGAAGAACAGGTGTGTCCAGATTAGGTAACGAGCTCCATCTTCACAGCTGCAGCGCAAACATGACTGATCTGTTCAGACGCCATGTGTTTGTTTTGGCCACAGCTGACCTGGAAGCACTTCGGGCACTTCCACTTTTTTTTTTCTTTTTACTCTTTGTTTCTTTCTTACGACAGAAATAATGAAAACGCTGTTTTACAAATTAAAATCAGGCCGTAAGCATAGAATTAAAACATTACATTACAGACGTCGAGCACTTCCGTTCCGCTGTTACGACACAACTGAACACTCAGTCGTTCACCAGGAGAGGGCGGAGCAGCTGCTCAGAGAGCAGGATTCAGGAGGATTGCTGAGAACTGCGTGAATGAAGCCACAAACCACTCTGGGGGTGTTTTTGATAAGGAAATAGCATAACAACATGGCTAAAAGCACCAAAAAGTCGATTTTGCATGGTATAGGACCTTTAATATTTTTTATTTGATGATTAATAAAAAGGTCTATGTATGGATTTCAAATTGGCCCAGAGCACCCTCTGTAGGTGGTAGTGTGAATGACAGGTATTGAAACAGCAATGCAAGCTTTATTTCTTCAACTCCGTGCGAGCAAATCAACGCCCCCAATGCAACTCCAAGTGTGTGTTTATTTTTAAGAGGAAATAAGCTCAAAAAAGTTGATTGTGCAGAATGAACAGAATGCTACAAAACAGAATGATAAAATGATGAGCACTGTTACAGGTTTAGAGCACACATCAAACAGCAGTCCATCTATTCTTTTGTCTGTCGGTCTCATCTGTTTTCTACCCGGCACTTCCCTTCATGTCCAGACTCATGTCCAGCTCACAATGCAACATTCGGAGCTCCTCCCGGCAGCGTATCGATTTCCATCCTTATCCTTTATGAGCACACACACATAAAGGAGAGAGACAGAGAGAGAGAGAGAGAGTGAGAGAAGGGAACCTCGGGACAGACGCGGGTTAAATTTTTTACTTCTGAACCTCTGAGGCAATTTGGCCAGACTGCTGTTTGAAATGTTTGGGCTGTCTGTCAACAGGATTGATATAACGCACCAAAGCTCATTTAAAACCTCCTGTAAATAAACTCCTGAACACTGTGTTTGTCTTAAAGTTCCCATTCGGTGCTTTATTCATTCATTTGAAACCGCTTTGGACACTGTAGCCTTATTTCTTGGAGTATAACATAGAATAAATTATGTGTTTGCTGAATACCCCCCTGGATGATGAAATGTAGTCATTATATTTGTGTTGGATTAGAACTAATGTGAGATAAGAAGCAACAAAAAAACATTTAAAAATAGGCTAAAGCAGTGCAATTTTGTCATCAAATATTTTTGCTTTGTAAAAGTAAGGTTTTTGCTGACTAAAATGAGACTAAAAACAACATAGTTAATAAGATTTATTCTTCAGGCAACTTTTAAAGATTTAATAAGAATGATATGAATGGCCTAAAAAGGTTTGAAACAGCCTCATATCATTGACGTTTAGAGCCAAAGGAAAAGGTTTGTGCTTTTCTCTTGTGGGACAAGCTCCATGAAGCTGAATAAAGTAATTTGAATGTGAACTTGACTACATAACAGCGTTTTTGTCAATGTGGCAGCACGGGTGGTTAAGGTGGTAGAAATTAAACATAATATACTTAAAAGTAACTAAAAGACCAACAACGCCAGCTTGAATAAACAAGCACTAAAGGACACACAGGTTCGTAATTGAATAAGAGGCGTGGACAGTTCCATTAAGAAAATATAGTATTTCATTTATTTACTTTGTATTAGGTTCAATAAATTATTTTGTTTCATTTGTTCCCTTATACCCAGTACCATAAAAACATACAGTTCACAATCTCACGTTGGTTTGACAAACGTGGGCACCATCGTTCATTTAGTTTGTGGTAGTAGCAGGTACAAAGCAGGAGGACAAAAAGGCGAGAAGGCGAGACAGCCATGGTGTTGGGGTGTAGATCTATTCAAAAAAAGAAACATTAGGCTACGAAATTATCACGTTTACCACGGCCTTGATCAAAACAAACACGTACCTCCTCCGAGCGCAGAGGCACGCGCTGTCAGGACAACCGGAGGAACACACACGAGGACAAAAGCTAGGCCATCGGCCACCATAGCCAGCCTCTGTACACCGCGGCGCAGGCCGGAGCTAAAATTGATACAATCGCTTGAACAACTAGTAAGATACGATAGTTATGAAAAAGAGAGCTATACTGATTACCTGTGAGCCGCCCGCAGCTAACGCTCCGTGACTACCCGGAAGAGGGACGGTGAGGCGGCGTATGTGGGGGCGGTAACAGTGAAAGCAGAGGACGGTAAAGCTAAAGCAGGGGCTATTTATATTTTAGGGCTGGCGCCATCTAGTGGCAAGTCCAGCCTGCTACATTCATCCCCCCCAAATTTAATCGGCGTCCCGACGATTACACATTTACCTGACTGCATACATCACACGCATACAATGACAACATTTAGAAGACGGGCCCTCGCACCGTGCCACAGCCACTGCCAACAAAGGTTTACGCAGGACTGCGTGACGGCACAATTCTAAAAAAGTGAACGTAACGAGGCAGCTACTACAGCCGCTCATGCAACCTCATCCGATGTCCGCAGCAACACGAACGAGGGGCCTTAACGGCACATTACGCAAGCTAGAAAACACGAACGACAAGTAGACTAAATTTGGTTACTTACACGACTACATATGTGATGCAGTAACAACAGCTGCACGTGAGCACTGGCGATGAACGAGGAAACACGGGTACGGCTCATACAGCGGCCCCTACATCTCATACCATCTACTGCTGTCAGGGCAGTGTGAGCCACCCTCAGAAGGCCAAAATAGTGTACAATCAACACAAACAAACTGGTTTGGTTACGCCTTTGCAACCTCCTCATCGTTCCACCCAGTTTACGGGCTAGATGAGGTGCCCTGAGAGCGACCAGTTGACAATCACTTAAAACTTACTTGGGCCCAAGCTGTACCGAGGCTCTTCCTCACTGACAACCTTTATGTAACAATGGCCGCGCCGACACGCGAACAGTAAATGAGGAATCCTTCATCTCACTTTACGTACCATCGCCTGGGGTGTAAGCCACCACTGGAGGCCGCCAGGGCACAGCACCTGCCACGGGCACCAAGCTGCTGTGTCCTCACGGCCACCGCCCCATGGCTCCCTAACAATGGTCCTTGAACCACAGCTGTCTCGCCTTTGAACAAAGCACAATTTGAGTTAACACATTGACACAGGTTAATCCAGCTATTACTAGTGGTAGCATTAGCTTGTTGTTAGGAGCTTTAGCATGTTTTAAACCAGCGTGGTGGTGGAACAAATCAAAACTGTCAACATAATCATGACCATGAAAAACAAAGCAATACATCACAAATTAGAACAGGTAAATCACACAAAAAAACATGCAAATATACACACTTTGAAATAACAAAAACGGACATAAAAGATTGAACAGTGCATTTGCTGAACCAGCACTGGAGAACAGAGCCACTTACTCAACAGCTACCTTTACTAGCATTAGCAGGGGTGCATCAGTTTGGTTTTTATTACATGGAACAGCCTCTATTTTATCAATTATCCTGCCGACATGCGCCAAAATGTGGCAGCACGGGTGGTTAAGGTGGTAGAAATTAAACATAATATACTTAAAAGTAACTAAAAGACCAACAACGCCAGCTTGAATAAACAAGCACTAAAGGACACACAGGTTCGTAATTGAATAAGAGGCGTGGACAGTTCCATTAAGAAAATATAGTATTTCATTTATTTACTTTGTATTAGGTTCAATAAATTATTTTGTTTCATTTGTTCCCTTATACCCAGTACCATAAAAACATACAGTTCACAATCTCACGTTGGTTTGACAAACGTGGGCACCATCGTTCATTTAGTTTGTGGTAGTAGCAGGTACAAAGCAGGAGGACAAAAAGGCGAGAAGGCGAGACAGCCATGGTGTTGGGGTGTAGATCTATTCAAAAAAAGAAACATTAGGCTACGAAATTATCACGTTTACCACGGCCTTGATCAAAACAAACACGTACCTCCTCCGAGCGCAGAGGCACGCGCTGTCAGGACAACCGGAGGAACACACACGAGGACAAAAGCTAGGCCATCGGCCACCATAGCCAGCCTCTGTACACCGCGGCGCAGGCCGGAGCTAAAATTGATACAATCGCTTGAACAACTAGTAAGATACGATAGTTATGAAAAAGAGAGCTATACTGATTACCTGTGAGCCGCCCGCAGCTAACGCTCCGTGACTACCCGGAAGAGGGACGGTGAGGCGGCGTATGTGGGGGCGGTAACAGTGAAAGCAGAGGACGGTAAAGCTAAAGCAGGGGCTATTTATATTTTAGGGCTGGCGCCATCTAGTGGCAAGTCCAGCCTGCTACATCAACTAAATTTACATGCAATTATCAATGACAAAAACTAGATTGAATTTGAAACTAAACTAAATCAACATTAATGTTAAAGTTTTTAGCACCGTGAACAGACAGTCAGCTTGTGGTGAATGACGCAAAAAACAAAACAAAAAAACAAAAAGAGAAGCTCATGGTTTAGTTTACCATGCTGATGCGGGGAAACTAAATATAATAGCTAAAAGCTCACACAGGACCTTTAAAAATGCCTGGGATCACAGCCATGTTGCAGGTGGAAGTTCAACTGGTACTAAAAGGGCCAGACATCAATCTACATTGGACTTGTCTAAACTGGATGTAAAGCAAGTCTAAACCAGTAAATACACCAAACTTAAACGCATTATAAGGCAAATAAAAAACTGTAAAACGCCATTGGGTGAATTTGAAATTGTATTGTTTGGCTTAGAGCATCGATACCTAACTTTTGGTTGCGTTCTTTCTCCCCGAATCAAGTACATGAAGTAGCCATTTGTGCTTCTGACTTAAGTATGGCATAACTTCGAGATTCACTTACAGGTTATGCAGGAGTTTTTGTTAACGGCTAATGGTTTAAACACCTCTACCTCTACTTTTCAGAGTTTGAATACAGGGCGGCAAGGATAGGACTGATTTTGCCTGTCCCAATGCTTTGTTCTTACTTTAAACCTGTTCAGAGCCCGTGCCCCTTCGTTGACCTCTTTGTTTTGGGAGCTTTGTGCTGAGAGTTACACAGAGCCCGGACCAGCGCTGACAGGGATAATTACTTTCTTATTGACCCACTTCATCACCAGAATGTGGCCTTTATTTTGGCTGGGGGAGGCCGAAATGGCGTCTGCAGTTTAAGAGGCAGTTGTTAATAGTGATCGGCCCATACTTTGGGGAGTTCATGGTTGGGCTTGTTGTATTAACTCTTTGCCGACCAGCCCTTTTTTCTCAGTGTGCCAGGATGTTCCACAGAAAATGTTACTGTACTGACATCCACATGTACCGAAACAAAGATCCAAGTCTCTGCTTTCATTTAAAAAAAAAGTCTTTTCTCATAGGCTTATCGGTTGCTTTTTAATTGGCAAATGTGCAATGGTAGTTTTGTTTGGCAACATTTTGTAACATTCTAAAAGGAAAATACTTTATTTGTATAGCGCCTTTCACAGACATCTAAAAGAAGGATCCAAAACCAAAACAATGTACTGCAACTTCCCATTTAATAAATTTCACTGTGAAATACATTTAACAACTGTAAGACTTTGCTATTCTTTAAATTTTGCTTTCAGGTATTTTTCTGCCCGATTTTGATCAAACATCCTTGACAGTAGTAGAGTGTCTCTTTAGGCAGCCCCTTTTTGAGACATACCTGGTGTCTCTTGGATTGTTGTCCGCTTAGAAGATGAAACATCAACATCTACGCAGGTACATTCTTGTTTGGTACATTTAATAAAATAATTGACTTATGGTTAATTTGGTTCAACGTGGTCTGTGATTGGATCGATCTGAAACTTTTCGAGATTTGATTGGCTGCTAGGAACGTTCCAGACGGTCCTGCTTTTGTTGAACAGATACAAAAAGCAGTGGTGGGGAAAGGTCTCCTCTTGCCGCTGCACTTTGAAAACACCAGGTGCTGCTCTGCCGTCGCCCACTGCTCATATTGACGTATAGTAACTACATCATCATTGTTCAGACCCTCCTTTTCTCTTACTGAATGCTCAGTGTGGCTTGTGTTGATTTCAAACGGAACGCATGCCTCATATTTACTGTAGTCGGACACACAGAGCATGAGGCGGCGGTGACTGAGCGTGAACTGCCTGCCGAAAGAGCCAGTGATTGTCTTTGGTGCAGTTTAACGCTCCCCGCTCTCGTATCTTCAGATGTTTGTTGCCTTGATGATGAAACGCTCGCTCACGTCGACGGTTACAAATCTCCATGCGCACATATTTAAAAACACCGCACAGCCTCTGAAATGCTGGTGAGGCGCGGGGAAGCTTTGGTTTAATCAATAACTGCAACACAAAACTTTTGTTATTGTCTGCAGTTTGAGGATGTGTTTAAATATATATGGGATTGCGTAAGAGGGGAACTTTTCAAACAAATGGCTAATCCCTTTGTTCAAGTGGTATACTGTACAATATATTCTTCTCTATATATCAAGCTTTTCATGCTCTGATCATTATTCTTACTTTAAATCTTAGGATATGGGTCCAGTTTGTCGCACAGAAGCAATGTTTTGCAAATACTATCACTTCTACTGCTCCTGCTGCTGCTGTGTTTTAGACCTCAGGTTCATCACGCACAAAAGTGATCTATGACCTGTCAAAATACTCTAAAATACTTTACACCAGCCATTCCAAACTTCGGAACATCGCGGCCCCCTTGACGATCCAAAATTCTCTCGTGGCCCCCCAATAGAAAATTATTTATCCTATATTCGCTGGAATTTTCTCATTGTTTTACAGCTAAAATTACATAAAAAGCAACTTTTAGCAATGACTGGGGTTTAAAACAGGTTTCAAGTAATACATTTTAGCAAATAAATGTCTTTTTCCATTTAAAATGTATATTTTTTTCAATGTACTTGTTTTCTAGAAAAGCTTTGGGGGCCCCCTGTAGTCTTTCCAAGGCCCCCCCCCCGGGGCCCCGGACCCCACTTTGGGATCCACTGCTTTGCACCATTGACTATTGAAAAACCTTTCTTGAGTTTTGGTCTCCATGAGGAGGTTCATCTTTTATGGAAACAATGACTATTATTTTTATGTCTTTATGCATTTGTGGGAACTGATGGGGGGTTAAAGGGCTCTATTTGTAATTAGGAGAGTTTATTTATATTGCTCATTTCACACACAAGGAAACTCAATGCGCCTGTACAATCTCATTGACAGAACATCCTCAAAACAACCCAGTGCAGATGACGGCTGAACTTTTGTCTGCAATGAAAAACTATTGTACGACTGGAAACTAACACAAACATACTGCTGCGGCTGTTACTTCAGCTTTTGCAAAGTATAAAATAATAAAACACCATTAGAGCCAGCTCACAATGTAGTCGATAAACCAGACACTTCTCTGCTTCTTGTTTGTTATATTCATTTTGCGCGTAGATATATAGTTTCTCGAGAGCGAGATATCTTCCCTCCCAAAACAAAACTAGTTTGTCTTCATTAGCATTCGGCTCACACGCGTCTCGGGCCTCAGTTAGAACTTTGTCACTTTTCCCCCCATAGTCTCCCAACTAGCTGTCACTTATCTCTGAGCAAACTTTTAACTCAGGAGCAGACTGGGTATTTCATAAAACCGCCACAGCCGAGCGCTGTTTCAGTCCCATATGTAAATTGACGCGGGAGAGACGGTGGAAAAGTGAAAAATGACCCGTGACACTGGAGGAGGGAGCGAGGGAGCAGACATGAAGTTTCATTCTGAACATTGTGCTACTTTCAATGTCTTATTGACTTATCATGACATGCAGCAAATGTACAGCGCGTTCTGTTCATTGTCGAGGTCTCAAACCAAGTCTTCACACCACCACAGGAAACTTTTTTTGTTTAGAAAATGTATTTGCTTGTACGCATTGTTGAGAGTCCAGCACTTTTAAAAAGGACATAATGTATTATGCATAATTGTGACTTATAAACTTATTTTCGGCGCTTCAGCTGGGAAATCATTTTATATGGAGAAGAGACCGTATTACCCAAGCACGCGAGCCTTCAATTTACACAGCAGCATGCTAACAAATCTATGGCTCTGTGATAACAGGACATATTGCAGTAGAAGATACAGGATTACTCAAATCTGTTCCAGCCATGTTTTTTAGTTTATTGGTTTATTTGGGAGGGACAGTGCAAGTTAATGAACAAGCAAGTTAATGAACAAGCCACACTGGATTGTAGCCATCCATCGTATTCATCCTGGCCTATTGTACATGTTTTTCGTGGTAGGGGAAACCGGAGTACCCGGAGGAAACCTACACAGACACGGGGAGAACATGCAAACTCCACACAGAAAGGCCCCGTCCTTGGTGGGAATCGAACCCGGACCTTCTAGCTGTGAAGCACAAGCACTAACCGCTGTGCAACAACATCCATTTAAAAGACACATTTTGCACATGAGAACAACTCTGGCCCAATTTTAGCTCTCTGTAATAAAGTCTGCCTTTTTTTTAAGATGAGACACTGCAGGTGAACAGGGAAACTTTTAAATTTAGAGGTATCAATTTGAAAGATTTGAAATTAAATTACAATTTCAAGAAAGAAATCTATGGGGAAACATTGAATCTGTGCAATAAACATGTTATTGTGGAGATGCAGGTTTTTTTTTGTTTCCAGGCGAAAGTTTGTGGGCTCGATCTTGTGCCTCTAAACGCCGAACATTTTGTGCGTAGGAGCACACTTTCAGATCTTGCCACTCCAGATTAAAGCTTTTAAGTGGGAAGTATGTGGGGTGGAGAAACACTCATGACCAATGGCGATGTTATGTAGAACAGCCTTTTTCCTCCAACCAGACTCCACGGCTAGGAAGGGGGGAGGGCGAGGGAATGTGGAGGAGTGGGGGGGTGAACATGTGCTTTTGTTTTAGTCGTATTAACGTGAGTGCCGACCCGTGCCACATCGGGACCAGCTATAGGCGACATAGGGTTAATAAAGGTTTTAGCTTGACCTGTGAGCCTATAATGCTTAAGGAAGAACACAAGGCAGCTCAATGTAAACGAGGAAATGAATCAGAGGCTGCCATCCAGCACCGCTCTCAGTGCTGCTTGTAATAAACCACACAAAGGCACAAAGGTAAGAAAAACATAGGGCGCACAAGATCTGGCCCTATATGTTAGGAGACCAATTTGGCTCAAAACCTGAAAAAGAGTTTTGCCTGTAGTCTCCTTTAAAGAGGGGGTATTATGTAAGGGATAATATATAGAACGCTGGTCATTATCGGGAAAATAAGCACCGACAGGGCGAACCGGACCTTGACGCGAAGCGGAGGGGTCTTGTTTCGCCCTGAAGGTGCTTATTTTCCCGATAATGACCAGCGTTCTATACATTATCCCGCTTATTATACGGCCATTTGCCAACTGAACACACACAACATAAACTTTGTACACTTTTATGAAGGTCGAAAGGTTTATTTAATGACATCCGCGACAAATAGTTCCCAAAAGTTTGCGCGTTGCTCGGCAACGTTTTGCTAGGCTAGAAGCAGCAAGGCTAGTTGCTAGCCTAGCTACTTAGTTGAAGGCGCAGTTGGCGGAATGGTGGCGAATCTCTGGGTAAGTTGAAAGTCAGACTCACGCTAACTTCACGAGCAATTCCCCCAACTTCTCTCGCAGTGACGGGGACAGAGATAGTGTCCGCTACTACGTACACGCGGAGTGATATGAAAGCACGAACTCCGTTGCCTTTGGCAGCGGTTATTATTTTTTTCAGAGGTCCTTTATCAGAAAATAATGACCGGTAGAACGTTGGGAAATCCCATTCAAATCAACGGAGTGTTCTACTTACGTTGTGAAGAGCCGTATAATAAGCTTTTTTCAATCACATAGCACCAGTCTATAGCACACTACAATGATGACGAAACCTTCTATTGGTCTGTAAATGCAGTAAAGTAGAATAACTGCCGTGTATAAAATTGTTCTTTCAAAATGGCTGTCGCGAATGTCTTGAAATAGGCCTCTGTCTCTTTAAGAACCTCTGACTCTTTCCGACACGCCCCCTCCACACGCTGTCTGTGGCATCAGTGGGGAGGGGGTTCTGCTGAGGAGCAGTGGTTGGTTACTCGGCTGGTGACGAAAGCTCGGAGGCGTCTCCAGGAGGTGGGGGCGTTCCTAGGAGGACTCAGGCAAACCTATCCCTAAAATGGCCGCCATCAGAGTTTTTACATATTACTCAAAAATACGTGAATGTGTCAAGGCAACACTTCAGGCATGTTTTTAATGAGGGAATGACATAATAACATGATGTAAAGCTTGAAAAAGTCGATTTTGCATAATACCCCCCCTTCAAAAGAGAAGCTGGACTGTCCCAAAGATGTTCTCAACTTTGGGAGCACATAGACGGAGGCTCTGGTGAAGAGTCTGAAAGAGAGGCAATATCCAACTTGACTCTAATGACAAAAAACAACTAGATTTACAACTACATTTAGTTGATGTATTTTAACCTCATGTTTAGCTCCCTGTTGTCAAAGAAAAGCAGTAAGTCTGAAGTCCCGCCCCCAGTGAGGTCTGAGGAGAGACAAACCCACTCACAGTGAAGACACATGTTTTTATTTAGGTATTTGTCAGCAATATAAACACCTACAAACTTTAATCAGTCTTGCGCTTTTGTTTCAATTCAGGGCACATTCAGGTAGCATATTTAATGCCTTTTAAATGCCATTTTAATTTCCAATGACTTCATATTTAATGTCACAAATGTAAACAATCAGTGCATATCTCACTTCTTCCAAACATTTGATCAAACAGAAGAATAAAGAGACATGATATTCAATGGGAAACTTTAGGGAAAAACAAACAAACTGCAGTTAAATGTGTTTTGGATCATTTTTTGTAATTTCGCAAATGTATGTAGTAAAATACTTTAGCGCCACCACTGCTTTCCAATTGATTCAGGTTTAATGCCAGTTAAAATAGAATGTAATGTTACATTTGTGAGTAAGAATCAAAAGAAGGCTTTGAGCTTTCACAACATTGCATTGTTGACTCTATTGTTTACCAACCTGCGGCTACCTTTCCCTCTCAAGTCAGAGGTGGGCGAACCCGGCGTGCCCTCTCTATTAAACCTGCTGCACACTCGGGCCCAGGCGAAATAACTGTCAAATCTGTGGGTGCCTGGATTTCATTCCGAGAGCCACAAGGACGAGCCGTAGCGCAAACAAACAAAAAAATCAAGCGTGGATCGATGCAGCCCTATTGCCCTGTGCTCATCCCAAGGCAGACGCTGACCCCTCTCCGCCCGGTCACTCCACAATCACAAAAACATGCTTCAAGAACCCGTTTAGAGGTGGGTTTAAACTGGTGACATGGACCAAAGAGGAGATTTTAGCTGAAGGAGACGTTAAAGCCTTTGATATGGGTCTGAAAACTCAAGGCTACCTCTTTCATGGTTTGGTGCCGTAATTCCTGCCTTCCTTACAAATTGTTCTTTAGTCTCAACATCAATAAAAATGCAATTGTGTCGATAGCTTAGTCTTGTTTAAGCTGTAAAAATGGCTGTGATTTGTGGATGATCAGTGGATGATAACGTTAATAATTCCTATGTTTTTGAGGAGTTTTGCCTTGAAAAGATTAAACTTTAAAGTTATATTATTATATTAATTTTGAAGGAAATTCTGTTAGCCAGCTTCTTTCATTAGTCGCACAGAAAACAAGTTAAAAAAGGTTTAGCAAGACAAAAATAAAATAAATCAATAAATAGCACAGGGCAATGCATAAATACAACAATAGGTCAAAGCACAGAACAGATTAGTGACTCTTGATATTTTCTTATTTATTATTTTGTTAATTAATTTATGTATTTATTTAATTATTCATCTGTGGCATTGTGCTGCATGTAAAACTGAACATTTTGGACAGATAACTATTATTACTCATTCATACACAAGCAGCACAGGCCAGACATGAACGGGTCCAGCACTTTTCCGTAGAAATAAGCCCCGCCATCATGCAGCACTTGACTCAGCTAAACATGCCGTCAGGAGCCTGACAGTCGCTGCCATAAACCTTCGTAGCTACAATTCTCTCTTTGAACTATCGCACAGTGGAGACAAGTGCATGTTCATGATTTTCACAATCGTGCCTAGAATTAGTTTGTTATTGCCCTGATTGGATTCTGTTGGTTGGTCCAGTAAGTAGATTTTATATTGTCGTTTGTTTCAAACTTTGCTGTACTGTTTTTGGCAGCTTATGTTTTTATTCAGCCAATAAGATTGAATGCATTAAATTGCGTCTAAAGTGGCTGTAAAAACACATTCAAAAGGTTCATTTCTGGTATTCTTCAGATTTTACATTGTGTATCACTTAAATAATAAGAAAAACACTTCAACAATTAAAATGTAATAAGTCATGGAAAATATTACATATACATATTTTACAGGCCTCGTGCCCTCCCTGCAAAACCAAATTCCACCCCTGGGTCGACCCAGTGAAAATTGTCTGGACACGCCACAGGATGGATTATCTCGGCAAAGTGTATCTAGAGAATGTGTTATATTTTCCAAAAACAAAACAAAAGTGCAGCGTTTATATTTGTTGTTTTGTTCAGTTTGTGCGTGTGGCCTTTTTTGGTGGTGACTTTTTTTGGCCACGGGACTGTAATACATGATCTAGGTGGCAGCTTTGGCAGTTGTGAATTGTCAGGTGCAATAAGAGCTGGAGTGAGAATGAAGCCGTCGGCGTGCGGTAATTGTCTGCAGACAGTGTGAGGTCCATACATCCGTTCTTGTTTCCGACGTGATAATTGTTCGAGGTGACATCGATTCATAAAGGGCGGATGTATGTTCACTCACTCGTACTGAGCATGTTTATTATGTACAGTATGAGCAGGGAGCAGCTGTTACCTCATGAGACGCCCACGACAAGGCGATAACGGCATGTCTGGCACTTTATCAAAGCAACACGGCTGCGGAGGTGAGAGGCCAATGAGGAGCGCTGCGTGTCCACGGCTGTGAATCGAGTTAATCTGCGATGGAGGGTTAAAAAATATTGATGTTTTATGCATTTCATATGGTCTTAATGGTGTGATATTGACACAGACTGAGGAGGTGATGATCGACCTTAAGCCTTCATGTATTGGTGGAAATAGAGCCTATAATTGGAGAACAGCAATGGAACAACAAAGTAAACTTTTCTGGTACTTTTATCGCAAGATTGCAATCATCCCAGATGTGTGTGCTGCACTGGTTGACACACATGAAACCCAAACGTGCTGCGGTGACCTTCTTAGGTTCCGTGATTATTATATGAAGTCTGCGGGCCAAGGTTTTGTACCTGGGAGCTCCACAGAGACTCGGGGCCCTCTGATCCGTCTGCAGGAAAGCACTGGGGATGAAGCTAATGCCTTCAGCGATGTGGGCCACACTCGAGACGCTGCAACAAGTCTGAGCCTATTCCCCCCTGTCCACTGTCCTACTTTCACCTCCGATGACGCACAAAGCCACGGGGGGGCTGCATGTGTTAAATAGAGTTGTGGCTGGAGACAATGTTACAGTTAAGGTAGATGTTTTCGTATCCATAGGGAAATTTGTCTGTGTTTTCAACTGTTGCTGGAAAACCACCGCACTGCAGCATCCAGCATCCTAAAGTGTAGCTGCGCACGTTTCAGTATAAAAGAAAATAGGGTTGCTAACGTAACATATTTAAATACGCTTTTAACGTTTTAGCGCCTGACACAAGAGCCGGCCCAAAATGAAGCGTGCCGTTTCCATTTCCGAGCAGCCGCTGATAGATTAGAATAATTAGATAGGTCATCACCTCGCATTAGTGAAGCTTTAAGGAAAGTGATTGACTTCCAAATCAGCCGCCATGAGATATATCGAGACGGGGAATATGTTTGATTGCGATTGCCTCATGAGCAGATTTGACTTTCCCACGAACACGTTCTCAATCTGTGCAAGCGAAAATACCCGGTCTGTTTCTGAGCCTCAAGGCAGTTCTTTTCAGTCAATTAGCACCTAACAAGCAACTTAAAACTAACAAGCATCAAGTCACTATAGGATTGCAGAAAAGGCAATTAGCCTTGAGTATACATGCGTTAGAAACCGAGGCGGGGACATATTTGTCAGCCTCAAACAACCCGAGAGCTTCGAAGTAAAACATCTGATATCTTTATCTTTAAGCTTTTAGGGCAGAGAGCTACTTCAAGAGCATTAACGTGAAACAAAATGCTGAAGTAAAAGTAGAAATTGGCGGATATCGGACATATTGGACTGGGTTGATTGAATTGAGGATGTTTCGCTTCGATCTTCAGATGTTTCTTCTAGATTCTGTTAAAGGAACAGGCTACCGTTTTTTAGATAGATAAGATATGTTCTTACCTGAGCATAGACGAGTTGATGTGTACCTGTCTGGTCTTTACGCCTGCGCTCAGAGACGCAAAAAGACCAAAGATGTTGTTAACATTTAGCCTCTCCTCCTCTCCTATATCGGGCCAAACAAGGGTGAAGTTAGAAGCGACCAAGCTCTTCCACGTTTTCCCTATTTGAATACGGTTACGTGAATAGTTACACGATCCAAGTATAGTTACACAAAATTAAACATGGCAATTTTCTAAGCGGCTAAAAAGGGGTACTATATTGTAGTAATATCCTCACTTTTTTTGTGTGACTGAGCGCACACACATCAACTTGTCTAAGCTAAGGTGAGAACATATCTCAGAATGGAAAAATGGTGGCCTGTTCCTTTAAGGTTGTGGAAACCCAGGGTGCCGGGGTGATGCAGCACACCCCGGTGGATAGTTTGCACATTGCAGGCAGTATTACTAGGATGTTTTTTGGGGGGGAAATCCATCCTTGTCCATCAGCACCACCTAATAAACCTTAGACAAGTCAAGACTTTATAAATGGGGGTATTTGAGCACTGAGCTGGGAGTACTTGGACTGAGCTCAGATTAAAGAAAAAACTATTACATTTAGTGTAATGTTAATAGTATTTTAGAAAGTTCATTTTAATTATGTTTTTCAGTAAAGCTGCTTGAACACGACACTATTCTTATCGTCCAACCAATCGTCCTCAACTCAATCTACCCAGTCCAGTCGACAGTATTTGGAAAAAGTCTTCTATGACAGAAAAGAAAAACACTATTTATTGGTAGAGAAAAACATGTTATTAATGTATGCTTCTAAACAAACAATGTGTCACATTTTTTTTTTTTTTTTTTTGTATGTAAGTGAACAGTTTGACTTTTTTCCCCAGGGGTATCTGAAGAAGCCCCAGAGGGCACCTCGGGCATTAGATCGGTGGTGGCCAATCCGTTGGGGGTGGCCAGCGGGAGCACAGGTCACCCTGGATTCGGATTGTGCCACCGCAATCAGAGGGACTGAGCTTGTACAATGGGTTGAAGTTTTTTTTCAATTTTTTAATTTTTTGTAAAGTCTATGCAAGAATACTAAACTTCAAATGTTAAATACATTTTAAAACATGTTCTGGCATGGATATGAGCTGGTCCTCAAGCCGCCCTCGCACAATGGGGGCCACCTTTGGGCGACCCAACGAAAAAAAAGTTTGGACTTGCCCCTGTTTTCTTGGGGTCTTATTGATGCTTAAACCTTCAAATCCTGTAGATGAAAACCTCAGCAAACGTGTTACGAAATGCATCTGATTTTTGTTTTAGCTAAGCATATTTCAGTTTTCTACCACGTTTTAATGCTCCTGGGCATGTCAGGATGTTCCTTTGAACCCATAAATTGCTCATCTAATTGCAAGGTTTTCCTAAAAGTTGCAATGACATATTTTCCCCCAAATCGTGCAGCCCTATGGAAATGATCCTAGGTTGGCAGGTAAATATATTATATGTATCTTTTTCCTTATGTTCCAGTCAGTCTTTCTTCCTTGCACCGCAGCGCAACATTTCAGTCAACCTTCACTCACCATTTGTCTTTCACGTCACTCTCACAAATCACCTGTTGTGTCCCGCTGTTTCCCCGCCACGAGCGATCATTGTTAGGGCGTTACGCATTTACATCGGACACGTCTGGCATTTAGCTCCCCGCGCAGACAGCCCGTAGCAGTTTAGTGCAGAGCTCAGCAGTACTTAAGCAGGACACATGGCTGGGGGCCATTCTGCGGCTATTATCACACTGTTTACTGTCACATTCGGGAGGTGAGACACAAATTGGCAAGAATGTAGTGCGCTGTGCCCAAGCATCCAAACAGGAAGGGAGGCAGTTATAATAACATTTAACAGTTATGATATCAAGTCGTTTAAGCATATGGAAGTTTAAAAAGGTGTGAAGCCTCTGGATGCTATTTAAATTATAACTACAGTCATTAGAATAAGAGAAGAGGCTGTGCATATGATTGTATATGTTTTTTCAGATAAATGCATAACCACGGGATATGTGGACTTTCTAGCATGTTCTCCTCTTGCCTCTATAAACCCCAATAAGTACAACATGTTTAAACAGTTTGAGGAAAGCAATACCTTCAAGTGTCATTAACAAATTTCAAAAACTTTTCAAAATACCTAATGAGAGGGGATGATCCAATTCTTTATTTAAATAATACATTTTTTTAAAAAGTTATGTCGTTGATTTATGATTTAAGTCGATCCAACGCGATATTTTTATCACAAATTACATGCACAAGTCTATTTTCTTTTGATTTAAAGACGCACACACACACACACACACACACACACACACACACACACACACACACACACACACACACACACACACACACACACACACACACACACACACACACACACACGCACACACACGCACACACAACAAGAATGCCATTTTAGGCCTGTGATGTGTTAAAACAGTAAAGAGCACTTGCAAAAGAAGGTGTAGCTCATGGTTTCCTCCACTTGCTCATATTTGTGCCGCGCTTGACAAGCTTCTTAAAGTGCTACACTGTACAACTGATCTAGCACTGGTTTAGCCCTGGTTCAGTCATCACATTCACTGTAAAAAAAAAGTAAAGAAAAAAGGCTGCTGTTGCAAATCCAAATTTGCAGACCATGGATCGATCTATAGGGCAAGATTTCGGTTTGATTCAATTACTTGGAGGGCACGTTTCTATATTTTTTCAGTGCAAAACCCCCCCCACAGAAAATAAAACTTACAACATGTTATTGTTTTAAAAAAGTAATTTAAAGAGACCCATCTTTAAAAACAAATAATTACAACCACACTGGAGATTTATCCATAATGCTAGATTATTTCTTCAAGTAACTTATTTGTCTTTCAAACCTTATTAACATAAGCCAAGCGTTTGTGCAGAGATTTGAATAGCAGACCCAGATACGAGTAAACAGTGGCGCGACTAAGGGCTTAAGTTTTACTGTAAAATAGGTTGTTTGTGAGCGGTTCTCGGCAATGTCTGTCTAAACTTCCACCTACACGCTTGCTTTTTGAAGTGTTTAAATATTTTTGGATACTTCAAAAATCAATTAGTATAATCACTTCCACCACTCAAAATGTAACTCTGATAAATAATGCGCCAAAATATGCCCAAGGAGTAGTCCGTCACTCAATAGCGTCCCCACTTAGACTTGCGCTGCTAAATAAATGGACCAAAATTGTACTGAAAGTGGACCAAACCGAACGTGCTGAACCAAACCGGTTCAATACTTCATGTGTACAGGTTCACCCCTAGAGTGATTTCATGGTGGACACCCAGACTGAAATGCACCACACTGTCCATGACTCAAACCAGGGGCCGTGCGACTGTGAAATAACTTCACACTCTAATGCCTTTTGCCTAATTTAGTAGCTTTCACTGGCTACCTAAGCGTACCATTGCAACTTTTGTCTCACCAACTTCCCCTGACTTTACATTGCCCTGCGCTGTGACCTTCTCTAATGAGGTTAAGTGATACTAAATGTCTCTCTTCTGATTTGCCTGTTTAGCAGTTAAATCATTTGGAGACGCGGTGTAAAAGTTAATCGCCTCCGCCTCATAGATCAAAACTAATAGAGTTATCCCGCGCCCGAATGTGCGTGCGCCGCAGCATTCCCCGTAATATCTCGTGTCACGGCGGGCGCATTTGTCTTGAGCCGGGGACTCTGCGATGTCAGTTTTTAATTCGCGTGGCTCTCATCAGAAAAAGCCCGGAAGCTGCTCATCACCGTGTCGCGTTAGAATATATTATCTACAGTTTCTAGCCTCAAAATACACACGCACACACACGCGCCGACAAAAGCCCTGAACAGGCACAACGGCAAGCATTCCTCTGGTCTTCAGACATCCATGCATCACGCAAAATAGATATGCACTTTCCGACCGAGCCGCGCACGTGTACGGCCGCGCGCGAACACACCGGTAGTCTAGACTCGCGCGGGTATTTTTTTCGCACGCGCACGCACTCTCTCTTCCATTCTGTTATTATTGCCTAGCTCCATCTGACTGTGACTAAGTGAGGAGCTGTCTTCATTTGTTTCAATCTGAACCGCTAATGTTCCCTGTGCCGTAAGCTAGCACCATAGGTCACACGCATTAGTCTGACTGCCTGCGAGTGTGTGTGTGTGTGTGTGTGTGTGTGCGTGTGTGTGTGTGTGTGTGTGTGTGTGTGCGTGTGCGTGTGTGCGTGTCGAGAGAGAGGAAAAGAAAGAAAGGAGCAAAAAAATCCAGGCGATTGTATGTTTTTATGACTCTACGGCAGAAGTCCTTCACAAGAGTATCCGCCTTCTTTTATGTGCCAGTGTTTCTTACTTTGACTTGAGGAAAATATCTAGTTACTCTTTCCACCACGGGTAGATGAATAATTACCGTTTGCTGCAAGCTGGATTGTCGCGAGATTTGTGAGCTTCAGAAATTCACCAGAATCCCTCTTGTGCAGCCGGCAACACGGGTGGCTTAAGCCAGGATCAACATTCACGCCTCCTGAAGCAATGTCAATTTCATCGATTTTTGGTAAATTTGGTATTTTGACTGACTAAATTTAGACTAAAACTAAAGTTGTTTATAAGATAAGATAAGAGATTTAAGTTAATCCTTTATTGATCTCTGGAGAAATGCACTTGTTACACGAGACTAAAATAGTAAAGAAGAGGCTAAAATCCTCCAAACTTCAAATAAGAGTTTGAAAGAGCCTCATATCATTTAAAGTCATTGCCAAAGAAACACACTAATTATTATTATTTCCATTTAAAGAGACAATGCATTTACATCAACTACAATATAATTTGTAAAAAAAAATGCAGGATTTGAGCTATTCCTAAATTCCATCCTCTGTGCTTTGTTCATGTGGAAACGAAACAAGAAGCAGAGGACCTTGATTAAATATGATTTTAATGAATATTATAAATGCAAAGTAGACAAAATTCAACTTTGGTTTAGTTGACGACATTGACATGCAATTTTAGTCTACTAAAACTAGATTAAAATTGAGGAGAATGATTGGAGTAAACAGTGACATTTTCGTCAAAAGACTAAAACTAAATCAGAATACTGTATGTTGTGAAAATTAACACTGTACTAAAGAAAAACAAAGCTCCACAGACTTTTCGGAGAAAGTCTTATGAGTTTAATTGGATAAATGGCTAATCAGCTATGTGCTAACTTCAGATGTTTTACGTAAGAAAATACCGAATGTACCTAAATGCAAATCTTTCAAAAATATTTTTACCACCATTGGTTACCATAGCTGATTAATTCCTAATTCCTTTAAAATCGTGATTCATATGAATAAATAGAAAGTCTGTAGAGATTTTGAATGGGATTTTGACACTTCATTATGTGGCAGTATTGTGGTGACCACAACCAAGACTTTTATTCTGCTGCTACATATTTACAAAGCACACAAATAATTGTTTTTAACTATATATCACAGAATACTTATAGTTACACTTTTGAACTGTGGAATATTAACTTTATCATGCCACAAATGTCTGCCTTTAAACAAACAGTGAGTCAAAAGAACAGTGCTGTTGTTTTCACTGTAATCTCAATCTGCCTTTTGCAGGTTAAATCAGTAAGTGTCAAAGCTCCATGAGATATAAAAGTGTGCATCCCTATTGCCTCTAAAATCAAACTACTCATTTCATTGTATCTACAGTATATTTAATGAATTTTCCACATTATGTTATGTCTGCCTGTGCAGTGCGACATGACTCCCTTTGATTTTCTACTTCTACTAGAGGAATTATTTGGACGACTCATTACTTCCTCTCATCCGCAATGTTTTTCTATTAATGTCTATATATTTGTGTGACATTTGGGGCTGAAACGGGAGCTTTGTGTTGAGTGGGTTAAGTAAGAAGCAGCTTAAATGTTCGACTGAAGGAGAGCGGAGGACAGACATCAAGCTCGAAAACAGCTGCTCGCTCAGTGGCACCAGCGCTAAGTGACGGCATTAAGTGACTCATGCCGTGGCAAGAGTTTGGTGATGTGTTGAGCTGCATCTGCAAATCAAAAGTCTGGTTGGGGTCAGTGAAAAGAAGAGAATGTGGAATATCGTCAATACTATTTAGCTGGGAAAACATAAGTGGGATACTTGTGATTCTTATGTTTTCAGCTGTTCATAGTGCATTTTCTGCATCGATCAAACTCTGTCCTCTGCATCTACTTGAGGCACTAAAGAAAGAAAGAAAGAAAGAAAGAAAGAAAGAAAAAAAGGCATAATAACATATTTTTCATTTGCATAAGTCAAAGCTAACTGTGGAGATGTGTCAGGCCCAGATTATGTGTGTAGCGGCCCATAAAAACATATCATGATGTTGGAACCGATCCTACAATCTCTAATTATCAAACTGACCGTTATACAGGGTGAGCTAAAACTCATAAAACTCCCTCGATAAAAAGATGTCCCAGCGCGCCTCTGCCGGAGGGTCGGTGGTTTGAACCCTGCAGGTGCGCACTGTCGTTGTGTCTTCGGGCAAGTCACTTCACCCACCCTGCCTCCAGTGTCTGCGAACATTGCTGAATGGGTGAGCTGTTCCTTGATGTAAAGCGCTTTGAGTGGAAAAGCGAGAAATAGAAACCATTACCATGATGGCCTCCACAATAGTTCTCAACCTTGTTTCCGTAAAATCCAAAGATCATGCTGGAGACAGGCTTGTCCTCCCAAAAATAATGGCCAATTAGCATTTTTTCCAAACAAACAAGTGAAGTTTTTTCTGCACATGAAGTTGGGATAGACAGACACTTGTATTTTTATGCAGGTTGTTGCTCATTGTAAACTCTGAGTGACTTCAGAAACACAAGTCAAAATGAAGAAGTTCTTTACGGCAATGGTTGAAATAATATGGTGCAATGCAGAGAAGCGCGTTTCTGACGAGGGCAACGAAGCTTCATCATAACTGTACTATTTTATTTTGAATTTTGTGTTTCCCGTCGCAGCATTGGAACATTACTAATTGCATCTCCCGCACTTTTCCTCGAGCTACAGTGTTGTTTATCTGCACAGTAACTCCCTGTACCTTCTGTGGGATCGACTGGAGTGTTTTCCACGAAACAATGTTCTATATTTTCACAGTCTTCTTGTAAACCGATGCCCGTGTTCGGAGCACACATTCAAACCAGCGCCGGGGATGACGCGGCTGATGAGAAAGCACTAAGCTTCACTTTGCTATTCTGGACGGCGGCTTTCGAAAATCCACCCGATACATCACACAAGGCACACGAAAAAGGTAGCAGAGTAAACAGGCCGAAAGCGCACCGCGGCTCTAAAAATATGCGCTGCTACGGCGCGCGCTGCTAATGGAATCCCCGTCCAATCTAATTACTGCAGATACTGTGGAGTTTGTTGTCTTTTGCAGGGTTTGTGCAGGCTCTCGTCCTCCAGATTCCACTGATGTCTGTGATGCTTTTTGCTGCAGAGGGTCAGCGAAAGGCAGCTCGATAGACACAGATTTCCTGACCCTGTATGGACTGGACTGGGTACGGCTCATTCACACAGCGTTACTGATCATGATAGATTTAACTCCCTGCAAAATCAGATCTTTTTTTTAATTCTCTGATCACTTGTTGTATCACTTGTTGTTTTTTTCTTCCTTCCGACTTTCATAGTTAGAAATCGGGCTAATTAAAGGGAATGCACCTGTCATGAGTGCGACTGGACAATAAACATCCACAGACAAGAAAAGCATTTTTATTTAGTTATGTGCATCTTGTGTGCTCATCTCGCCCCTCCTACCGTGGGAGTAATGATGCTGCTGTTTCTATGAAGGCCTCTCCAAAGATAGACCCCATGTGTTGAGCTCATGATCCACGCTCCGGGCTGGAAGTCTTCCTGGCTTCTGGGAGTGAGAAGGCCTAATGGCTCCAATGGGAGTGACACCAAACTGTCTTTGATAAATTGTTTTTAAATTACAACATAATTTCATTTAGGCAGCAATTTCCACAAGACTCCTACAGAGAAGTGATTTGGGCTACACGGGGATTGGCTTACAAACACGCGGCCGTGCACGCGGGGCCCGCGCACACACCCGTGCCGCATGCCCTCGCGCACGGCCCCTGCAGCCTGCGCTCAGGCCCGGGTAGAGTTACACGACCATGCGCCCGGAGGCTAACCCGATTACCGCCTCCAAACGACTAAAGTGGTCATTAAGGACACGCTGTCTCTGGGCCGCTCTCCCTCACTGCCTCTCACTGCGTTTTTTCAGCCTCTTCTCTAATGTTTTTCCCTCATTTTTCTTAATTATTTCTCTTTATCTATTTGCTGGGCCCTCTCTCCTCGCGCGCCTCACCCGCCCCTCTCCAGTGCAGTCCGCCTCTGTCATCGCTAACGGCTAACGGCCCTCATCTCTCTCTGGCTGTCTGTTGCGTCTTGCCTTTCCGTCTTTGCTGGTAAAAGCTTTGGGAGAGAGTTTGGCCGTCTTGTGCTCAGACTGCGGATCATCACTCACACATATCCAACATTAGCGGCGTCATTACCAGAGCATTTTGAAGTGGGGCGGCTACGTGCCCGCGTGCACACATGCGGCAGCCAGCTCTGAAATCCGCCTGGTGCTGTAAATGTACAAATCATCCACAGCGATCCCAGGAGCTTAACTTTGTTAACCGTGCCACACCCCAAAAAAACAAAAACAAAAACAAAAACTAACGAAGCAAAATGAAGGAACATTAAGGAAGGCTTTGTGTTTTGTTCATATTAAAGGTTTACACAGGTAATATAGACGAATGAGTGAAGTGTGATGAATAGGTGCAATTTTATAGCAAACTTTAGATGGGACATTCCAACCATTGCTGTGGCAAATGTGGCAGCCATCTTGCGATTGTCCTATTAGCCAAAAACTAATTGAAAATAATATAAAAAGAGGGTAAGAAATTTTCATGAGCAAAAGGAAAATGATAAAATGGATGTTGGGGATATTTTGGAACCAAAATAATATGAAAAATTCGCAGTATGCAAAAACAGTGGCCTGTTCCTTTAAAAGTCTATTCTAAACCCGGGCACTGGCCTAATACAGTTGTATTTCCTGGTTCTAGATATACTTGCTAGGTCACTGCTGAGGCGAGCTGCGCATGTGCAAAACATGAGAGAGAGTCCGAGGTAGGGATAAACATCAGTCCAACATCAGTGCAAATGAGCCAGAACTGTGGAAATATTTGCAGGACAGGGGAATCACAGTCTAAAAGCATTGTAAAGTAGAATTAAAAAACCTTGTACAGTCATAGGCAATAGGCTAATCGCAGCACACCAACTAATGCTAACACGGCTAGTGCTAACGTCCACAGCAGTGTATAAATACTCACTAAGGAGGCTCCTTAAAACATAATTATTGTCAGGAAATGAATTACTTTTGCAGTGGTTCCTTGTGGCCTTTCGATATAGAGTAGAGTCAGACTCTGGTAGAATTGAGTCAAACAGCTGTAATTGGGTGAACTATGCCCTTTTGTTTAGGCTGGAGTTGAAAGGGGCTTATAATGCTGGGAAATACTTCATGTTTATGTCCCATCTTCCGTGTTCGCACATGTGCAAGTCGACTCACTTTGTATTTCAGAAGTGAGAGATTGAGCAGTAGTGTTCAGGTTGTAGAGAGTCTGGTGTGAAGGCCATTACAGTAATCTAACCCGGAGACAAACGCATGGATTGGTTTGGTTTTAGACACTAGTATGCATTTTATTTTGGCAATGTTATGGATGGCATACAGTAAAGCTGATGATTTAAATGTGTTAAAGTCGCTGTCCAACCTTAAGCTATTTTATTTTTTAAGTTTGAGAATGACTTGCATGCTCCCTTCAGTAACAGTCCATAATTTCACTTGAAAGAGACTTGTATCCTCCTATAAATTCATGTGTATTTCTTTTGCGAACATCCCCAGCCCAAACTCTGCATTCTGCTTTGTCTGTTTGACGTAAAGACCACCACTAAAGTCAGAGTGAGCGGTGGCCGTGTCCAGCCAAACGACCTCTCCTGGGGCTCGGGGGCTGCCTTCATTTTACGGCTTGTCATAAAATTGCCATCTGCGCTCAAAGAGATGGTCCCATAGACACGCACAGACAACCATAGGGTAACGTGGACAGCGGGGCTTCGCGGCGTGGCCTTTACATTGCGTTAGATCTACTGCGTGAATAAACCCTGTATGTCCGAGCCAAGGCTGTTCACATTGTTTGGATGTTTTTATACGCTTTAAACTGAAATATTTCAAACAAGATGTGAGCCAATTATGGGACAACAGACATGCAGCTCAAGTCATACAAATGCAAGTGGAGTTGTATTCATGTTATAAGCTTTACATTTACACCCCTACAAATAAGTAAGTAAGTAAGTATGTGCTTTATTGTCATTGTACAAGCGTACAATGAAATGGTGTTCAGTTGTCTCTCCTGAGCTGCTGCGGCTGAGCTGCTGCGGCTGAGCTGCACTGCCACTGTGTGTCAGCCTGACCCTGACCTTGGAGATCGGGGAAACTGTAACTGTCTCCTCTGATCTCCTGAAATGGTGCACTCCCCCCTGGGTTTGTCCCTGTTTCAGACCGTGGTGTCCTGCACTGGTCAGCTTCCCAACCTCCTCCTTCCTCTTCCTCCTGCGCAGTTCCATCCACGCCACAACAGTCTTTCACCATCTCCTCGTTTGTCCCGTCCGTGTTTCCTGTAGCTCCTCCTGTGATGCCTCCACTGTGCTGCAGGTGTGGGGGCTCTTGGCGCCTCTTCAGTGTTTTTAAAAAGCTGCTTCCTTCAGGACCATTTTTGACTCTCAAAATAAACAAATCCACCAAACCTCCACAAAAACACAGCAAAGACGTACAAAATATCCAGAAAAACAATGTGGAACAGAAACCACAAATGCTTGTTTGCAGTAGTAGTAGAAGTTTGCAGTAAAAGGTAAAAAAAAAAAAGCTGTACCAGGAGAGAGGGATACTCTCTCTACTCTAGTACATTTCCATAAAGGCTCCAAAGTAAAAAGGAAATTTGTCGATTTTTAAAACCTAAAAATGCACACGCTATGAACAGTAGGTGGTGCTGTGCACTGTCAATGCCGTTGACTCACAACAAAAGAAGAAAGTTTGTCCCCATCGTGTTGCCGTACGGAGGAAAATTTGGGCGCAGATCTTTGGAAGCTGCGATTATTTTTCCTAAGATTTGTACTTTCTACTTAACTGTTTCAACAACAACAAACAACAAATACTTCAGTACTTTCACTGAAGTAAACATATGAGCTACATTTACATTATTGGAGTCACACTTTATTTGATTACTTTTACTCAATCAATTGTGTCCGTGGAGATGTTGCTGCTTCACCATGGGCGTAACTTCCTTAAAGCAGTACTAAGTAACTTGTTTACCTTAATAAATCCTTTTCGTACTCCCTTTTGGGGGTAATACAAGTGTTGATGGGGTGAACCTTCATCTCCACCTTGTGTCTCTGGCCAGAAAACCACACTTGCAACTTGCTCGCCTCCGGGTCAGAGTCACCAATACACACTAATGGAATCATGAAGAAGAAGCTAACAGGGTAACGGGAAAAGAGTCCCTTTTTAAAATACATAATGTTAAAATTATGTTTTTTCCTCCCCTTACATGTTCCAGCAATGTCCTAAGGTGTAGAATGAGCCTATGAGACCTATTCACCACAAATGCCGCTAAAATCATGTGCTGTCACTCAAAAAGTTATTTATTCGGGTCCGAAGTGCCGTCACGCACGAGGTTTATATAGAAGCTGCAGTTACACATAAGACCTGAGGTGGCAGTAGTGAGTATAAAATGACCAACTTGCATCTTGTCCCTTTAAACAGTACAGCCAAGTTTGAGTGAAAAAAATGGGACAGTCCTCACCAATATTTCACATCCTGTGGCTTTATGAGCATTTACATTTGCGGACAGAAACTCAGGCGGCTGTGCAGTGTTGATGGCGTTTTCAAGCCTTGCAAAGATGCCCAAATGTTTTTAAGTCCCGCGACTCTCACCCGTCAGTTGTAATGTGAATGGGCATAGGTTTGCGTGGGGACATGTGGAGAACTTATCCTTGTGCGATCTTTCACCAAAAAACTTTACACAGATGTGGGGACTTTAGGCTTGGAGAGTGGACGGTCAGCGTCACAACACTTTTTATTTCATGATAATTGGTCAATTATCTAGAACTCTTCACATTTAAACACAGGTCTTCTTCCAAATATTGTGATGTCTGTTCATGAGGAGCACACTTGGTTATCACTGTCTTGGATGTTTGCTTATGTTTTGAAGTTTTACGACAGGTCAGGCACTCAAAACATTCTGAACTTTGCCTATTTTAGCAATCCAATTAGCATAAAAAACAAGCAAATGTCAACAGATCCCGGAGAAATTGCTAAGTATGAGGTGCCTAGTTTATATAAATCTGTTTGGTGTATGTTTTCTTTCGTAAAGCAGGTAATGGATGTCAAAGCTATTACTGTTGCAGCAGAAATGTTGCCGTCACATTGACTATGTGCTACATCCTGCTGTGATTCTAATGAATAACAAAGAGACTAATATAAATGTTAATAAACACTCTCTCAGTGGATAAGAAAATCTCTATTGCGTAAGAAAAAGTTCACAAGATTTTACCTCTGCGAGTATTTACTGCATCTCCAGAATGCGATAGCGCCACAGAATATGAAATTTTTATTTTAAAATGTCCTCTCAGTTCACTGTGCAGATTTTAATGGAGCATTAACATGTGAGAAAACAACTGAAATATGTCCTGTCAGATGAAAAACAAGAAGCATGTGCATTTCAGACTGTGTTTACGCTGGATTTGCAGGTTATTAAGCCCCTGTGGACACAGGATATGTTTTGTTTACAAAGGATAATTTACAGCCTAATTGCCAGCTATGTGGTTTGCTAATTGCAACTATTTGTCAATTGGAGCCACAACTATCTCTACACTTGGTTTGAATTCACAAAGTCAGTTAATTCTGTTGCTGTGTCCTCGAGCAAGACACTTCCCCCCTCCTTGCCTAGTAGTGTCAGTGGGTAATTGATGGTGACGTTGGCGCAAATCTTTTTTTTTACTTTTGGGGAGATAACGGAATGGAACCAATAAAAATAAATCTCATAAAATGCTTCTTTTTTAACCTCTAACCTCCCGCATTTTTTCCATTTCTCCAAATCCATAAGGTTACAACCAGTAGTAACACCAGAGTAACACCTCATTTGAAAGCTAAGACCTCATCACTTTTTTGACATTTTTTTCCCTCACTTTATTTATTTTCATTCTTGTTTTTGTTGCTATTTTGACACCCTCCAATTATAGGCCGAAGTAAAGCATCATTTTCAAAACAAGGATCACGTGATCGGAAGTCACATGACACCAACACAAATATTTACAATCATTTTTTTCTCATCAATGCATGGAGAAAAGCTTAAAATAGAGCAATGTTCAGGAAATCATGATAAATGATAGAGGCACCAACTGTGCATCACTGTGTAGAGTAACCAGTGTAATACTGTTAATGCATACATCAATATCACAAATATCAACAAAATAAAAATAAAACAATGTTTTACTTTTGATTACTCCACTTCCTGCACTTGCTTTATACAGCCTTCATCAAGTCAAATCCTTCCTAATCTTGTAAAGCATCACTTTCAACTAATGGCAGTGTTGCATAGGCAAGGCAAGGGGAATTTATTTATACAGCACATTTCATGCACAAGGCAACTCAGTGTGCCTCACAGCAACACCAAAAACACACAAACACAATAAAAACACAATTAGATTAGATGAAATTAGATATTACAATTAGTTAAAATACAGTCAATTGCCATAAGCAGCAGTAAATAGGCATGTTTTCATCCTGGACTTAAACATAGTCAGATTTGAGGCCTGTCTCACGTCCCCACTGAGGCTGTTCCAGACCTTTGCTGTGTGTGTGTTTAGTCGTGACTCTGGGAACCACCAGGAGACTCCTCCCTGAGGATCTCAAGGCCCAAGGTGGTCTATTATACTGTATATGGCCTGAATGGGTGCTCTGCTTAGAAACTTTTAAGGATTTGACAGTATTTTTCACATTTGTGGAGTACAGGCATTTAAACGGGGTTCTTTTCATTAATAGTAATAATTGTTCTGGATATTTTTTCCAATATAGCTATAGTGGTCTTATTCTTGATCATAGTTGCAGGGCTTGACCCAGTCTTTGTTTGAGAAGCATAAAAGAAAAACAAACATTTACACCAACTTAGTCTGTTATATCGACATATCGTTCATTAAATGACAAATAACACATTGTTAAGTCTCTATTTTAAGACTCATTGCCATTTTTATGCTTTAGAGTTTATTTCTGTTGCAATCATACCATTTCCTGCCTCTGTATCTCAAAATTTAGATTTTGTTATCGTGACAGACATATATCTCATGGAGTATCACCTGTGCACACCTCACTGCTCCAAAGCTGACAATACAATAACGTGGAAACAGCCGGAAGTCGCATTTACTCATCTGTCTGAGCGATCCGTGTTCCAACTTGACCCGGCGTGACCCTGGAGCGATCGGGACACACTTTCGCTCCACACGCACACAATCCCGCTCATGTATACAGCCAGTAACTGTGCGGATAGACCACAAAAAGCCGATATAAGTGTGGTTCGCGGCGGCTGGGGGATCGCTGCAGCAGAAGCAGAATAAACACTTGATTTTCTTCTCGGCTGTCGTCCCCAATGAGGCCTATCGATTGCACCAGCTCAGAGCGCTCCGACTAGCAGCGGAGAGAAAGCGGGGAAACTGTACTTAAATGTATGCTTCTATAGGAAAACCAAAATAAAATTGGGGTTTTCTCTCACTTATAATTGGGCTGATCATGCTCAGTATAACCTATAACGTCCCTGTTATATTAATTTCTTCAGTGTGGACTTATCTTTATCTTCATTATTTTTTGAAGGCCTTGTACTTTTCCTTTTCCTATTCTCGCACGACAAAAGGGAAGCTTGTTCATTTACAATTGACAGTTGTGGTCCAAAGTAATTCCTGAACTTGCGGATGCATTCCAAACATGGTGATTACAGTGCTTTTCCAGTGCACTCTCCATTGGGGTTTGAAGGAAAAAAGAAGGAAGCTTGACTTGTTCTACCGATCCAGCTTTTTTTAATTTTAGAACAACTGTTTTGTTGTGAGCGGCCCTTGCAAACTAGATATTTGTTTCATTGTACAAGGATGATGTGAAGTTGACTCCTGCCGAAATTTGAATCCCCTGCCCAATGAATACATTGAAAGGAAATCCGCGGCTCTTACAGCACATCACAGCTCAGTCGTCTTAGTTTTTCTATAAGCAGCGCCTTCAGGCTGCTGGCTGCAAGCACTGACGCTGCAGGTATGTGCACGCAAGCGATACCGGCCTCGTCTGGACCAACGCTGTCGTTGAGCCGGGCAGTGAGACTTCAACAGTGGCTGAAATTATTACATTTTCAGGTGTGACAAAATGTTATGGCTTCTGTCCCAGCCTCGACTGGTGTCCGGATTGGCAGAGATATCCAATTGCTAGTGAGTGAGTGGTTGGTGGTGGTCTTATGGTGTTTCTGTCAGTTACGATAAGATAAGATGAGTTAAGTTATTGATCTTACAATGGAGAAATTCACTTGTTACAATGAGTTCTCAAGAAAAACACTCACAAAGAGAAAGAGCTGCTCAGTTCCTCTCCAGTCATGTGCAGTGGGTGGGAGGTGTTGTCCATGATGGAGGTGAGCTTGAGTAATACCCTCCTGTCCCTCATTTCCTCCACAGTCCAGGGGGCAGCCCAGGCCCTCCTGACCAGCTTGTTCAGCAGAGGCTACCACAAAGCCATAAAAAGTCCTGAGCAGAGGCCTGCTCACTCCAAGGGACCTCAGTCTCCATAGAAGGTTGAGGCGACTTTGGCCCTTCTTGTACAGGGCGTTGGTGTTGTGGGAGCAGTCCTGTTTATAGTTGAGGTGAACACCCAGGTACTTGAAATTGTCCACCTCCTCAATGTCCTCTCCCTGGATGTTCGGTGGTGTGTGCGGTAGTGTCTTCCTCCTGAAGTCAATCACCATCTCGTCCATCTTACTGGTGTTCAAGCACAGGTGGTTGCTCTCATACCAGTCCACAAAGTCCACGATAACCGGCCAGTACTCCAGGTCATTTCCCTCAGACACAGCCCACAATGGTGTAGTCGTCAGAGAACTTCTGCAGATGACAGCTGTCTGTGTTGTATACCCCAGGGCATTTGAGGCTACACGTAGGTTACCACCACTGACTATAGCGTGAATGCATAATTTTCCATTTCGAATAACTTTGACTTGTGGTTTTGTAAAGCACTATACAGAAAAAAAAACACCCTTCCTGCAAATGCATACAGGCTGTTCCACTTAAATCGAAATAATTGCTTCCTGTTTCTTGAGGATTTGTGAAACCGTTTCTTCAGAACCGTACTATATAGAAATACTTCTCCTCTGCTTTTCTAAAGGGCACCAATGCATTAACTTGTTGAGTGTGTTCGCTGAGAGAGTCACAGAGCCTCTTTCATCACGTCACTCTCCGACTGGTGCTGCTCATTAGGAGCTCAGAAGACCACCTCTGTGCCTGTAATGTAATGAGAAGATACAGACATCCAGCTGTATACAGTGCCGCCGCAATTTCAAATGGTTTCTTACATTTAATGTGCATTTCTCTATAGTGTAGGAGTAAGACAAAGCCCTGGCTGGATGATACAACTCCAATTAACTAAGACCCTGTTGGGTAACACTTTATATTACGGGCCGGTAAGTCCTTGGTGCTTACAGTGGTAATTCTAGATACTTATGGTGGTACTTACAGTGGTAATTCTAGATACTTATGGTGGTACTTACAGTGGTAATTCTAGATACTTATGGTGGTTCTTACAGTGGTAAATACTAGTAGTAATAGTGGTACTTCTCGGTACTTATTGTGGTACTTACTGTGGTGCTTATGGTGGTACTTACAGTGGTAATTCTAGGTACTTATTGTGGTTCATACACTGATAAATACTAGTAATAATAGTGGTACTTCTAGGTACTTATCGTGGTTCTTAAAGGATACTATAGTGAGAATTACAAGGTATGTACTTCTAGAAACAGTGGTAACTCTTAGTAATGAAGGTTGTACTTCTTGTTTTCCCTAATGCTCTTTTATGTTGTTTGTAGAAGTACCTCATTTACTACCTATGAATTGCTGCTGTAGTATCCTTGAATTACCAGTAAGTACCATAGATATATCATTGTAGCTGCTAGAAACTATCACTTAAAATACCAAAGTAAATAGAAGTACTTCATTACTAAGAGCATTACCACTGTATCTCTTAGTAATGAGAGATACAGTGGTAACTCTGTGACTCCCTAACCCTAACCCCAATAACTAGTAATTACCACTTTTAGCACCACAATAAGTACCAAGAAGTACCACTGTAATTACCACTGTAATTACCACTGTAAGTACCACAGACTTACCGGCCCGTAATGTAAAGTGTTACCACAATTTGTAATTAATAGTGGCTTACAGGTACAAGTTATAATGAGTACAAAAAAATGTAAACTGTAAATTAAGAATAGACTAAGACTATGTCCACACAAAGACAAAACGCTTAGAACTTTGTCTGTAAAGGCAGAGCCAGCTCAGTAAATGTCTGCGTCCATATGAAGCCACTCATGTGTGCTAAACCGCTTCGATTCATCTACCAGACCTGTGTGTGGCGCTGTGACGCTACCACAGAATAGAACAAGATGTAGATAGTGCATGCGCGTAAACATTTGTGGAATGTAAACAAAGTTTACAACAAAGAGAAAGTGAAAGGGATTCATGGATTTACGATCTTGTACAGAAGCGACAAAGAGGTGATTTTTTTCTTCAGGCTCTGTTGTGTTTTTCTATTTGAACCTGTGGCTGGTTTGGAAAATGTTTTTTTACAGACCCCAAGTGGCGGTTTCGTATGTATGATGCGCTGGATTGATACAATAGCTTTGCGTTTAGTCTTGAGCTTGACTTCATATGGACAGGGCCTAAAACTCGTTCATGCTAGCAACTTGGCTGGGTTTTTGAGCCAGATCCACTATTGCGAATAGGGTGCAAATAAAAGTGAAAAGAATAAAATAGGACAATGTTGCGAGTTTTAAAGGCTCCATAAAAATAAACCTTTTTCTAAATTACAAACAATGAAATAGGAAGTCACAAAATTAAAATATTATTTGTGGTACAAACTTCCTAAATTCCTTACACATTTTTAGCCTCCCAATTCTTCACAGGGTACCTTTCACGACTTGCAGGGTCACTTTTCAGGATCACTTTCTTCAGAATTCAAGGAGTGAAGATATTACTGCGCGGACATCGAAGCGCTCCTAAGGTGTTATTACGCCTTAAAATAGTACCCTTTTTATCCGCTTAGAAAATCGAAATGTTGAATTTTGTGTAACTATACTTGGATCATGTAACTACTCACGTAACCGTATTTAAATAGGGAAAACGTGGAAGAGCTTGGTTGCTTCTAACTTCACCACCGTTTGGCCCCCTAGAGGAGAGGAGGAGAGGCTAAATGCTAACAACATCTCGTCTTTTGGCGTGACGGAGCACACGCGTAAAGACCAGACAGGTACGCATCAACTCGTCTAAGCTCCGGTAAGAACATTTGTCAGTATGAAAAATGGTGGCCTGTTTTAAAGTAGAGCAAAAAAGTTTCAATATAAAGTTCATGAGAGCAAGGACCTTCAAGAGTCTACCACCAATTACCTTACGGCTTCAGAAAGATGGAGACTATTATTATTCCATTCTTAATTTACAGTCTCTATGCTCACCGGTAACCACCCACTGCTCGTAACCGATTGCCCCAGCGGCATCGAAGCCAGGGTCAAACAGGTAACAAATTTCCACCTCGATCACATTAACCAATACTAAAAGAACAATGCATTTGAGTGATGAACTGGGAGAAAAAGGGATTTGTGAATAATTCACCCACTGATTCAAAAGGCTGGAGATCCAATTTTAAAACATTCAGTGTCGATCTCGGACACAATGATGATAGACTTTTTAACAATAATGTAAAAAAAAAAAAAAAAGACAAATCTGGACACTGGATTTTAGTTCTTAAACAAAAACAAAGAAACAAACCAGCAACCTTTGGGTATGTGGTCGTACCAACGGAGCTGCTGCCGGCCCATTCTGCTGCAAAACTCATATCTTCCTTCACATTTGGATAAAGACCTAAATGCTGTCCTATTTTCAAATTGGTTTAAAATAAATCAAGGAATTCACTGGACCAACACAAGATTCGATGAGTAATGAGGCAGGGATAATTGCCGGTTTGCATTGGTCTGAAGCTAAACCCAGATCTGCAAGTTTAAAGAAAGTTCCAAACTTCTATTTGAGGTCATAAGAGTGTAAAATTGGCCCAGTATATTTTACATAAATGCAGTATCTTTCAAGGATGTTACAGTATGTACGACGCTGATGACTGCTTGTCTGAGAAGTTGTCGCTGAGAGGCACATGTTTTGATTAACATCCTCCAAACTCTCTGAGGGACTTTTTGGATTTTTCTTTACCTTGAAATTCATGCCAATAAAACTTTCAAAGAAAACAAGACAAATCTATACTGCGCTTGCCTGGCTTGCCAAACTACATGCTTTTTCAAAGAAACTGTATAGTCTGGGAGCGAGTGTGATCTCAGCAATTTCCCGGTGGGCATGATTGACAGGTGGGATCAACCAATCAGAGAAACGCTGGATATGTTGCAAGGGCAAGCGGCAGGAAGCCTTTTCCAAAACGTCCTTTTTCATGAGGAATGCTTCCAATGCTGTTTCTTGCTCCAGTTTTAGGGATTTTATATTTTTTAATGATTTAAAAAAGACGAAAGAGCAGAAGAAAACAGTGTATCAGTCGCCGTGCCGCCATCTTTAATGTTTTGGAAGAGTGCGGTGACGGCTTCGTTCTCTTGATCCGATAAACTCCCGCCTCTCGGCGCGTGATTGGACCAGTATGGGTACAATCGGGAAATGATTGGCTGCGAGCAGCTGCCTAGACGGTTTTATCTTTTAAACATGAAGGTGGAGCGTCTGGCTGGCCACGCAAGATACTGTTGCCTGCTCCTGTTTGTGTTCTGCAAAGATGAGATTCAGTCATGAATATTAAATCTCTAAAATGGAAGACTCCTTGAATGCAAAACGTGATGTCATCAGAATCACAGCCACAAATGTGCCCCGAGTTCAGGTGATAAAACTCTGCAGTCAGAGCAGTGACAGACACCGAGAGACAAAGGGCTCGATGTGTTTCTAAACACAGACTATAACGTAACTTTTTGCGCTATAGGAGCGCACTTTCAGATCCTACACAGCCAGTCCTGGTACAATAAGTGGGCAGGACAGACCAATGGCGATGTTATGGAGAACAGCCTTTTTCCTCCAACCAGACTGGAGGGAACACATGCTTTTGTTTGGGTCACGTTAACTCAATTACGGCTGAGTGCCGACTGGCACCTACTTTGGCACAGTAGATCAGCGTGCAAACTTTTTTGTCATAAGATGCTTTGTTTACATCGTACTATCATGTATGAAGTACGTCACGTTGTTGAGTCTTGATAAGTTTGTGGATACAGAATCGTGCAGACATTTCATGCATTTTGGAGCAGGGCTGCTGTGTGGGGCGGTGTAGCTACCAGACTACTGCCATCTCTAGTGCCACTATACATGCAGTTTTAGATACGATCAGAACTACAGGTGGACTGGGATTAGGGTTGTGCCGATGGATGAGCAACATCACGATGTAGAGCCACCATCGTGATGCCACGCCCCCTCCTGTCAGAAACAGGCACTGGTCTTCTGTAGGCCTTGTAAACCTACAAACTTTGCAGGGATTGCACTGTAAATGAAATCACGGATGTAACTAATATGCACGCTAGTTTCAGTACCTGCCAGAAGCAATGATGTGTTCGCCGTAATTATTAAAGTAAAGACGCAGCGCTGCTCTATTTGTGACGCGCGGGGCTCTCTCTCTCTCTCTGCAACTCGGAGTTTAACAGCGCGTGGTTTTACATTTGTTTTTCCTATATTTCACCAGTTAAGACCTCACTGAGATTTACAATCTTGTTTACAAGAGTGACCTGGCCATAGCCTTGGTATTTTACAGAATAGCTTAAATTAACAAATGTGTCAAGAAAAGGTGTGATCATATTATAAAATGCAGTTATACTGAAGGCCAGCAGAGGGCACACTTCCTCCTTTTGTTCGCCGGTGTCTTGGGTAATTGTGGCAAAAATGAAACTCATACACAACAAACAAATCAGCACATGGAAGAAAGTTTCCTCCACGAGCAGGTTAAGTGTCAGTTTAAAAGCTCAAAAAAGGTTGAATGTAAAGCATGGACAACTACTAACTCAACTCATTATTGTATATTTCGCTCTCTGCCTCCCTGTCCTCATTTCTCCCAGCTCTGCCACTAAATAAACTGCCCAGGTTGTGATTTTGAAGCAGCACTTAATGCCAGGAGTGTCAAGGTAATGTGTTTGTAGTGATCCGTGGGGAGAGCCCTGGTCTGTGCTCGTCCCTGGTGCAGGAGAAGTCTGACAGTGAGGAGAACTTGTTATCAGGTCAAACGCTGGATAAGAGGAGTTTGCGTGAGTTTTAGTGCTTCAGCAGCCGACTTCAGTGAATAAAACATAGTGGTGCTTGGAATCTGGCTTTGTAAGAAAAGAGATTTGATGAATGCACGATTCTTTGTGTAACACTAGTAATTGTGTTAAACTACAGGTGCTTCAATAACAAAGCCAGACAGTCAGTGTGGGTCCAACAGCCCTAAGGCAAAGTTTATTTACAATTAAACACAAATACTAAAATGGTTGAATTGGAATGGTAGTGGTGTGGCCTCGAGCTGGGGTGAGAGGGGTATACTATTTGTGAAAAACAAACACAAGGTTAAACACAAATAAAACACCATTTCCATAACATAAATCACCCATATACACCTGTGCCACCACCACCAAAACTACAAATAAAATCACCACCTAGAGTGAACCCCTATCCCACCCAGCTGTTGCTAGATTAGGTCCACACCAATTGGGAAGATCTTGTTTAAAATGAAATGACACAGTAAACTGAAACTAACTCAAAAATAAACGGCAACCAGCACTGAGCCTATAAAAGCACAGTGCAATTATTAAACAATATAACAGAACAATTTACAATTAAAAGCATACCTTTAAAACTGGACTGTTAAGACCCTTAAAAGAATACAAAATCATTTACAATGTTAGTGTTTTACAATAAAAAGAACCTTAAAACCTTAAAACCTAAAACAGTTCTCACCAGGAAGCAACGTGTGCACAGGCCTGCTCAGAAAGAGGAAGCAAGCCTGTGTAGCTCCTCCCTTTATAGCCTCCTGTGATCACCTGACCACACCTGTCCCTGCCACATTTGGTTAGGAGGCGCCTTTCTGTGTGGAGTTTGCATGTTTTCGATGTGTTTTTCTCCCTACACATGAGTGTGGGACTGCGAATTGAAATCAGCGCACGACTTCAATCTATTAGTATTTGCAGGTTGTTCATCAACTGTCCTGACCTAAAAACAAATAAAGACACAACTCGTTCATGTTGGCATTTAGTCTAAAGCGCTCATAAAAAGTACAAAACCTCAAAGCCAGAACAAGGACATATGTTTGATACTTACTGACATTTACCAGAATATTTTCATAATTAGACTTACTATATTATTATTATTATTATTATTATTATTATTATTATTATTATTATTATTATTATTATTATTATTATTATTATTATTATTAACTACAATACTGAAACTGATCCCAAGTGCATTTGTTTTAAAAGGCTTTTGAAGGATATTTTTGTTTACAAAACAATTCCAACCTTCAGCACAACTTAAGTCAGAGAGAATGGCCAAATTATTTACAGACTGCAGTTTCATTCAGCTCAAGGAAACCATTGAATCACAATGAGACAGTTACTGAAGCTTATTATTACGGTGTGCAGTACATTTTCTTGGCAAACACACTCCAAATATGACATTTCAAGATGGTACTCTATACACAAAACAACAGATTCCATTAGAATGGAAATGAATTGTGTCTGTTCATTAGTCAGTGGAGAGGTTTACTGATTAGGGCCGCACTAAAATTTGCAACAATGTGAAGATCTAAATACTGTCAATAAGGAATGGAATTAAACGTGTTACGTGCTGCAGTACGTATGCGAACCTCTATTTTCAGCCCATTTGTGTGCAAGCAAATGTTTAGCGTCATGATGTAGCTACTCCTTTTGAGAGTGTGGGTTTATGGGATTTAAAATACAGAGGAGCCTTTTGGACACAACATAATCCAGGAAACACAGATAGAATAGCTTCAGCTAAAGAAAACACAATGGACGTAAACTGGATTGCTCAAAATGGAATGAAGTGAAATACTTCTCCCAGTATGTTTTCAGATGAGAACAATATTACAACATTGTTAAAAGCTCATTTTGCATATGTCGCCTAATGGTTTCTAAAACATACACATAAGTTTTGCATACAGGAAGTTTTGCTGAGCGGCTTGATTTAATGTATGGCATAACAAACACAACATTGGCTCTAAGTAATTGCCCGGAGGAGCCTTGAGGAGCTGACAACATATTAAAAACCATAAAGAAACACATAATAATGGTGGATACAGAAAAGGCCTATTGAATTATGCATAAGACATAAGAATACAGTTTGGCAAAGACTGCGCGATGGTTTATCACTCCCCTAACATGCAATACCATTCCGGGTGGCAATCTTCATTATTTTGACCGCTGAAATTTACAAGCATAATAAGTCAGGAGTAATTGCGCAAATAAAACAGAAAGTAGCGGGTTTAAGGACATAGGCACTCGACAGTGAGTGTGGATAAAGCAATTTGCATGCCTGTTTTGGAATATTAAATGTTTCAATGGCTTTTTGTAAGTGGCAGTTTAGAGTAGTGATTTATGATGCCCTCCGCACAGTCGTCTCTCGAAAGAAGCAGCTATAGGAGCTAGAACTCACTAGAGCCCCAAGTCTGTCAAGTCTGATTAAATTAAAAGTAATAACAATGATGATAAAATAGTGATAAGAACCAAACAATTGCCTGTTGGATCACAGTCTCCTCACGTCATCGCACGGTTTTGAGTAATCTTGATCACTTTTGCCATTTCTACCACTAAAGTGCTCCCATCTGGATTTTGTTGTATCATAGATGGAATCTAAAACTGTCCTGCACATTTTCAACACCTATAATCCTTTGCCCTCAAAGTGTGGTCACCATGGAACCTTTGACTTGCCAGCATGCCCTTAAGACAGTGAGTGCTTGTTTTCCCTGCGTTATAACCAGGAAAGGAAGGCAATAGCTTGGGGTCCCCGCGAGCCGCTTCATTATGCAAAGTTGTATTACAAAATCTTGTTTGAGATGTTTCTGCAGTTATCTCACCACTGACATCGTCTAGTCAAGTCAAGTCAAGTCAAGTCAAGTCATACCCCTTCTGCAGGCATCCTCTAGTCCAGTGGTTCCTAAAGTGTGGGTTGGGACACCCTTGGGGGTAGGGGAGGGGGCATATTTTTGTGAAATTGGGCCAAATATCAAAATACAGTATCCAAACTGTTATAATTAAACCAGACTTTAAAGGTTTTGAAGCTTAAATTGGTTTTGAAGCTTAAATTGTTACACAATTAAGCTGGCAGAATGAGCAGTGGACATACTTTTTACCCATGGATTCACCACATTATATTTGCAACGCCCATCATGACCTTAAGAACCTCAGCCTTCTCTTCTGAGGGAAACGTATGCAGAGAACTGCATTATGGGAGTTGTCAGGTGACCAGCTCTTCACTTGACGACCTGCACAGATGGATTTGTACCTGCTGTTTTTGGATGTATTTCACATGTTTTTGGGACGTATATTCTCACTCTACACAACGGTTTGCAATTTACAAATGTTCCAGCAAGTTTTAAATTACAACATTAATGCAATGAGCTTGAATCCGCAGAAATGTCCTGTGTTTGTAGCTTGTAGTTCAGCGTATTGTTGCAATGCAAATGACTTTATGATGTTTTCACTCACTTTTCAGTGGCACACCTCGCTTCACAACTCATCTGAGGTCATTAGTCCTGTTTTAGTGCCACTGTTTTTACGTGTCGTTCGCACTACTGCCTGCTGAGGGCGCTCAATGCAAAATCCTGACCAGCCCAGTCTCTCACTCCTCACTTTATGTTCTTTAGAGATTTTTTTTTTCTTCTAAATATTAATGCTGAGGTACACACATTAATATTTCTAAGACTTAATCGTACATGTTTTATAAGATTGAATGAAGCACAGTATATAAAGTATGTGCCACACTGTGAATGGGAAAAGGTGGAATTTTTTGTACAGAAACACACTGCCCTTGAGGCTGCCAACGCATGCAGCTGAGTTCACTGTAGTTTAGCGTTAGAAGGTGAGGATTAGGTCGTCCTTTTGCTATTTTCAATTAAAAGCCCTTTCTAAACCGTGCTTCTTCATCAAGGGTCAAAACAGAGTCCTCTCCAATCACAGGCAACATGTTGACAAAACTACTTCATATACTGACCTTCACATTGAGTGCTTTTTTAGACGTGCAAGGCCTGTTAAATCATGTTAGTTTGTAGGTTTTAGGCTTTAGGTGAGACAAGGTGGGTGAAAACATATTTTTCATGTAGTAATCATTTTTAAGATTTTCGTTCATGGCATTTCATGACACTGCCAGGATTCTTTGGGCTCACTTTGTGAAAGAGTGGTTCAGGGAGCATGATAAATAATTTTCACACATGGATTGGCCACCACAGAGTCCAGATCTTAATCCCATTGACTATCTTTGGGATGTGCTGGAGAAGGCTTTGACACAGTGGTTACACTCTCCCATCATCAGTACAAGATCTGGATCTGGACGCTAGATCGCTATTGATCATGCAATAGAAGCTTATTGAAACAATGCCAGCAAATGCCTGCTGTAATCAAAGCTTAAGGCGTCCAACTTAAAGATTATAGCGTGTGACCTTGTTTTGTGGCTGAGCCGGGCTGACGCACACATCCAAAAAACTGGGTAACATGCAAGAGCTAGAGGTTACAAATGAAACATAATAGTAAATCTGCACTGCTTGAGAATTACACACCTGTATTATGTACCATGGTTGATCAGATCATCACCTGACGAACGTTTTTTGGACACAATTAACGAACATAATCTACAGAATAAATGTGTACACAACTAGAGCACAAAAAATGTCTCAGGTGTGCACCTCTATAATCATGTGACATAAAACAAAAAGTTACACACTTAAGAGTAGCCACTCTGAAAGTTGATGTACTCTAACTGTATGTACATTTAACTTTTGTCACACAATGACAGTGTTGGGGAGTAACTGTATTCTAGAAAAGTTACACTTTAATTTGAGAGTATTTAGAAAGCAGTTACTTTCCAAATATCAAGGGAATACATCCCAGTGCTCAATCATTACATTTTACCTCCATAATTGCACAACATCATTAAGAAAGAACATTTAATGTTGAACGGTTTTTCCTCCTAAAATAAAATAAAGATTTTAAATGTCACAGTTCATACAAACACTGCACATGTGTCACATGATGCTGTATCTGCTGCTCCATTTGCCAAGACAGTTACAATGAATGTCAGTGAGTTTATAACAGGTGTTCCAACAATCGTAGTCTTCATTTTTGTAATTATACGCCATATTTATACATAAATATAATGACAATCAATGTGAAAGTATTCTAAAAGTATTCAAAATATTCAGAATACAGTACTCTGACAGGACAAGTAACGCAATACGTTACTAAATACTTTTTAAGGAAAGTGAGTATTCAGTAACTAAATATAATTTCAAATGATTCTCCCCAACACTGTGTGATGACCTGATTAATCATTGTGCATATACGAGTGTGTAGCCACTTGTTTCATGTCTGATGAAGGGCTAACACACCCAAAACATGAACATTAAACAAACATTTTAAAGGTTAAAAGCTCAGAAAGTAAATTTAGCATATAGCACAGGCCTTTTAACTTTCATTTGGAGCTTTGCCTTGTTTTAAGTCAATGTGAATTGTTTGCCGACAGCAGCAGATAGACAGACCGGGCTCAGTCTGCTGATTGTAATTGATGTTTGTTGGGCTGTTGACAGTGTTGCAGACTGCAGTGGAGCTGGGAGTCTACCTGCGCTGCCATGTTTTCTTATTTCACGCTACACTGGCCACAGGGGAGAGGAGGAGAGGTGAGAGCGGGGGAGTGTCAGAGAGGCAGAGGAGTGTGCATAGGGGTGTGCACATACAGGGACAGCTATTATTATTATTATTTTTTTTTGTAAACTTTATTGTGCACTGCATTTGACCCATCCTTCAACCATTGTCTCAGGGCATTAATAAGATGTGACCTGGTAGAGATGTGTCTTTCATGACCATATCGGCATTTTTAGACAGCTCTGTGAGATGGTCGACTGTGAAAAGAGTCCAATGTTTCTTTTTTTTTTTTTTATTAATTTTACATTTGTCCTGCAGAAACACAAGAATCAGCACAACAGCGGAGCAGGCAACACAAATGAAAGCTTTTAACTCTGAAAAATATTTGGAAGACAGTTCTTTTCATTACCAGCCACTTTTCTTTTTAGTTTACATACACTTTTTTCAAAGGGTCAAAACTTTCAGCGCCCTGAATAGAATCCCATCATTGGTGCCTGGAAACCCCCTTTTTGTAGGTTTTAGCCTATTATGCATGTTTTCGGTTGAGGAAACTGGACAAAAAAGAAGAACATGAAACTCCACACCTGGCACAGGAGCTTTTTACTGTGAGGCAAGAGTTTGAGAAACAAACATCATGCCGGCTGAGATACGAGACAAACAGACAGACAGACAGAGAGATAGACAGAGTTAAGCATAACAGGAAAGTGCTTTGGTTTTCGCCGCAGGGCCAGGAGTCTATCACTGCAGGTCATTTTCTTTTCGTATGAATGTAGTTTCACGATTCATATCTGTCTGAGTGGATTTGACCGTGTCCTGCTGAACATGATGGGGTTTTGTGTGTGTCGGTGGGTTGTAAATGTGTGGACAAGAACCACTGAGATGCCATGCCTTTTTTTTTTTACCAATATGACCATCTTTTCTATTTATTCAAGATGGAACAGTGCATATTAATTGCCATGTTTTTCAAATTGCACATGTAAATAGTAATTAGTTAAAGCAGGCAACAGAAAATGAACACAAAGCCGAGTAAACAGACACAAACAGCAGCACAAAGGCAGTACTGGACACAAAATGTGACTGCAGGTTTGATTGTCCTGGTGCCAGAATTTTTTGCTTTATGTGTACCCATAGTTTGTTTCACAGAGTGCGAGGTGTGACCTGGCCTTTTGTGTGAAGAATTTGTCAAAGTAACAACTGAGTATGGATGCATGTGATCTGCAGTGTTGGGAACGTTACTTTTAAAAAGTAATTAGTTATAGTTACTCACTACTTGTTCCAAAAAGTAACTGAGTTAGTAACTGAATTATTCTATAATAAAAGTAACTCGTTACCAGGGAAAGTAACTATTTGTGTTGCTATATGTCAAAGAATTTTGTTTTTTTGTTGTTGCTGTTTTCACAAGTCAATTGAAATGGTTAGAACAGACAGGTGTTCAAAGATGTTCAAAGATGTTCATAGTAACTGAATGGGGGGTGAGTGGGGGAGGCCCCTGTGACTGAGTGGTATTGTATTTGCGCCGCTGTTTTATTAATGTAGGAATATGGCCGTATTCAAAGAGAATGGGGAGGAACAAGAGTAACATGTGCCAACGATCAGGGCAGACTTTACGCACAAGCATGATGTCTCTCCGTGAAACAATCGACAGCAAATATAAGTTTACATGCCCCAGAAGGTTAGTGGCCTTGCACTGTTCTATGGAGCGGAGAGCGGGGAGAGAGGAAGAAGAAAGGCGCTGAGAGAGGGAGGGAGAAAGACGTGTCTCCACCGCGTCCACTGCGTCTTTGGGTTAAAAATAAGTTCCAACACTACTGATCAATGATCACCAACTTGATTCTCCCCTGCGGCTGCACCGCGCTGTGGGGATGACAAGTCGCGGGTCGGGGACACAAGTAGTTTATGGAGCAGAGAGCGCGATGCAGTACTCTGCACGGACAGTCAGATGTGCGTGTTCTGCTCCGTCAGACTCCGCCCACCCTCTCCACTGCTCTCCCCATGCTGACACCGCGGCGCTTCATTCAGCCCAATTGTAACGTGCCACTTTGTTTACCCAGTAACGATAACGGCGTTGTAACGACGAGGAGAGTAATGAATTAGATTACTCCGTTACTGAAAAAATAACGCCGTTACCTAACGCCGTTCTTTTAAACGGCGTTATTCCAAACACTGGTGATCTGTAATAAAACTCTAAGGATGTTACATTGGAACTAATGTCCATCTCTGCAATTGTGTGATTGTTCACGCTCAAGAGCTCACGTCGGCTTCTGACGTCATCATCATTGAAACCAATAAGGGTTGAAATGTTTATTTATTTTATTTGTTTACAGTGCATGTACGAAATGCGTGGTATAAATAAAGTTGCATTTTTGTTTTCCTCCCCCTACTTGTTCCAGCAATGTCCTGGTGTAGAATGAGCCCAGACCTGTTCACCACAACTGCCTCTAAAATCCTGCACTGTCACTCAAAAGGGTGTTGATTCGGGTCTGAAGTACCGTCATGCACGAGCTTAATATAGAGACTGCAGTTACGCGTAAGACCTGAGGTGGTAGTAGTGAGTATAAAAAGGACCAACTTGCATCTAGTCCCTTTAATGCACATACAGGTGAAACTCAGAAAATTTGAATATCGTTAAAAAGTGCATTCATTTCTGTTATTCAACTTAAACTGTGAAAGTAAAATATGATAGACTCATTCCATGCAAAGTGAGATGGGTTTCAGCCGGAGAACCTGGAGGAACCCGCAGACGCAGAGAAAACATGCAAACTCCACACAGAGAGGCCCAGGTGGGAATCGAACCAGGGACCTCAACCACTGCAGTATTATATCACCTTTTATATTGCTTTGTACGTGGGATAGCGACATCCAGTTATATATGTGCTTCACCATACACCCACTACAGTATTCAATAGATGTTAGCAATAAAAATAGAATAGTCCTTATCATCTCACTATAAAACTCCATATAATTAGCCTGTCAATGCATTCACTTGAAGAGCAGGAACGAGAATATGAAAGAGCAAAGAGAAAAGAACATTTTTCTGAAACTCCCTCCATGCGCAGCCAACTTGATCAACTACTTTCTGTGGCTTGTTACCTTGAGCCAGAAAGCTTCAGGCAATACTCGTGTCCAGGATATCACACTCGGAATGACTGCGGGCGACCGGGATACGAAAAAGTGCCTCCGTGTGTGCGTTTTTTGTGCAGTTTCTGTGTCTGCTCTGCTGGCTCCTCCATCAGCCGGGCGTTATGTTGCGATTTCTCATGGATGTGATTAGCCGTAGACAGGAGCCCGCAGTCCGACGCGGTAATGTAGAAGAACAGCGTGAGATTCACACACACGGCCGCAGCCAATGGACAGCGCCAAAGCAAAAAAAAAAACACTTCCACGCAACTTGATTTATTACTGAGAGTCATATTTCACTGAAGGGGAAAGAGAAATCCAAATCCATCCCAAAAGTCACAGCGAAGGCCGCACCATCATTCTGCTGTGGCGGAGGTGACGTGACAGACAGTCCGCAGGCACGAGCTCAACTGCAGGCGGCGGGCCCAGCCACACCAGAAAAATGTGCATGTGTATAAATAAATCATATCAAGCACAGGAGATGCATGGTGCAGATGAATGGGAGAAAAACATTATAATTTAGAGATATCAATTTGAAACCTTTGCTGTGGATTAAAGCCATAAATGCGTGTTAATAAGTCATACAAATCGCCAACATCTAAATACTGGATAGAGCCAGTCTTAAAAGTATGGTGTTATTAGTTTCAAAGTTATTTTTTTTAAAGAGGATTTGGGATATCTTAATCTTAATATGGTATATATTCAAATTTCCTACTATTGTTTGCGGTTAGAAGCAAGATAGGCTACTAAAGTGAAGCTGTTGTTGTAAAAGTGGAATGAAAACCTCATTGTGGTACGTCTGTGAATGCCCCTGTATTCAGCCACAGCTATGGTCACTACAGTCAAAGGAAATTACCATATTTGGCCATACACTGCGTCATTGCGGTTGCCTTTTGTGCGACACATGGAAACCAAACATATACATTTTTTCTGAATGTATACGTGTGCAAGGACAAACGGACTGCCACTCTGGAGTTATTTCCGGCTCGCAAGCGGACAAAACGTCATAAAATATGCAAAAACTAGCTGAAAGTCTCAACATTGACCACTGCATGACAAAACTATATTTTCACCTGTCGGGTTTCACATTGAAGTATATACTAAATTAACTTTGTGTTTTGCGTCATTCATGCAGTATAACATTGGGTGAACATGAAAGTTCGCTTCCACTGTTTTGTAACATGTCATTTGCACTACGGCTTGCAGATGGTGCTCCAGGCCAATTCAAAATCCTGTCTGTCACTCTCTACGGTCATTAAATAGTCATTGTTCCAGAATTTAAAACATATAATACTGATGCTTAAGTATAAAAATAATAATGCATGAAAGAAATGCAATAATGAATCCTTAAAGGAACAGGCCACCGTTTTTCCATACTAAGATATGTTCTTACCTTACCTTAGGCAAGTTGATACACACCTGTCTGGTCTTTATGCGTGCCCATGGAAGAGCGTGGTAGCGTCTAACTTCACCCCCGTTTGAAGCCATAGGGATATGCTGGGAGAGGCTAAATGCTAACAACATCTTTGGTCTTTTTGCATGACTGAGTGCACGCACAAAGACCAGACAGGTACGCATCAACTCCTCTAAGCTCAGGTAAGAACGGATGAGGATGATGCTCTGATGCGCGATGGCTGGCGCTGCGTCTGCTGCGTCTGCTGCTCCTGTTTTTAAACGTTCTCGTTTGAAACCTGAGGTATACCAGACTGTGGATGGAAAAGTGGTCGTTGAGGATGAACTTTTGAATTTCCTTTCTGTAAAAATGAGGACAATGAGCCAGGATGAGCTTGTAATTCTGGCTACCAATGCATTTGACTCTGAGTGGATTGAATCATCTAAGAAGGCCCTCTTTGAACTCTGCCCTACAACACAGAGGAATGTCTCACACAAAGGAGCACAGAAAGACGTAAACAACATAAAAAGTTGTCTAAAAGTGTTGAATGAGTGCGGTGAGAATGCCCCCAGATTTGTTTCTTATTATCTGGATGACTTGCCGCCTGTTACGTTCAATAGCTTGGATGTGTCTTGTCTACTAACAAGAATGGAGCAACTGAGCGCAGAAGTCGCCATAATGAAAGAAACAATGAAATTGCAGGCTGATGTTAGCAATGACCTACGTATGGTGACGGAGGGTATTCGTGACCGAGTGGGTGATTTGGAGCGTAGGCCTGCAACAGAAAGTTTGGATCGGGCTAAAGACGCTAACGCGGATGTAGCAGTGGCAGACGCGACGTCATTGTCCCATGTGAGAGCTCCGACGGATCTAAACGCGCATAGCCTGGATAAACCACAGTTACCTATTGTAACTATAGTTCTGTGAATGTATGCGAAGCCCTTTAGGTGCTTCGCTGATGCATAATCTCGGGAGCTCTGCTTCCCGCCCTGAGAAGATCAATTGATCTGTCCGCTCCAATCACCTAAGGGGAACCACACACCCCGCACCCCTATAAAAGGGGCATTCTCCAAATGCTCGTCTCCCTTGAACTCAGCGATAAGACAAGAGGACATGGCTGCTGGGCCCGAAGCTAAAGGGCTTCGCATACATTCACAGAACTATAGTTACAATAGGTAACTGTGGTTTCTGTGTCATGTATGCTACAGCCCTTTAGGTGCTTCGCTGATGCGTAAAGCCAGCGCGAAGCCTTGGCAGACCAATGTACTCCCAGCAGGCATGGAGTCACGTGATTGGAGCGAGGCCGTGGGCGACCCCTGCAACCAAGACCGCCACCTGCGTGTCAATGGAACAGGAGCCCACGGGCCAAGGGAGGTGCGCCCCTAAGCGCCGTACAAGGCGCCACGACGCCTCACCCACATAACAACACAGGACAACGGACAAGACCGCCCCACTAAGAGCAGCGGTTTGCCTCCAACCTGTCACAGTAGAGGGGTGCACAAGGCTGCCTCTCTCAAGAGAGCCAGGCACTCCTCATGCGGCCCAAACCCGGTCAGGCTGCCTCTCCCAAGAGCGCCTAATCTGCCGAGTTGGCCTATCGGGAATGAATCTACACCAGAGGGTGGCCAAAGCTGCCTCTCCCAAGAGCACTAGGCACACCCCGAAACCCAACCAGCCAGGCTGCCTCTCCCAAGAGCGCCACTGGATTGTCAAGATGGGGCGCAACCGCCAGCACGGGCGTAACGCGCCCCACTAAAAGTGTTAAAGCTAAAAGAGCTATGTCCGCCCCCCACCTAGCACGGCATGTGCAATTGAGCCAGCTGCGACATCCAGCAAATACGACTGCACAAATGTCGAAGAAGAGGACCAGGAGGCTGCTGTGCACACCTCCTCAATCGAAGCCCCACGAAGCAGTGCTGTAGAAGCAGCCACTCCACGTGTAGAATGTGCCCTAACAGCAGTGGGCGGAGAAAGGCCCTGTGCTTCGTATGCCATGCGAATGGCGAGGCAGACCCAATGGGCCAAACGTTGTGGGGACAATGGAGCACCCTTGTTTTTGGTCCCAAACCCGACAAACAGCTGGTCAGACCGCCTGAACCCAGCTGTCCGATCCAGGTAACAGCGTACAGCCCTGATTGGGCACAAGCAATGGCGGCGCTCGTCCTCCGCAGAGGCATGTGGAGGTGGAAAGAAGGGTCGGACCCTAATCACCCTAGACCTAAAGGCGGAAGTGATGACCTTAGGTTGGAAGGCTGGATTTGGCCACAACTCCATGAGCCCGTCACCAGCTGGAAGGGACATGCAGGACGGTTGTACTGAAAGTGCACACAGATCCCCAGACCTCTTGGCCGACGCTAGGGCTAAGAGGATCGCTGTCTTGTAAGAAAGACAATGAATCTCTGTCTGGTGGATGGGCTCAAATGGGGGCCCAGACAGACCTTCCAGAACCACCTGAAGGTCCCATAAGGGAACAGACCGCCTCATTGGTGGTCTGAGCCTACGGGCACCCCTCAAAAAACGCTTCACTAAAGGATGACTGCGAGCAGTGAGGCCACCAAATCCAACATGGCCAGTCGTGATGGCTGCTGCAAAGACACCTAGAGTCGCAGCAGCTCTGCCCCTCTCCAGGAGATCCTGGAGAAACCCCAATACACCTTGTATGGAGCAAGTAGTAGGATCCAAACCCTTCTCCGAACACCAATCGGAAAAGAGCTGCCACCGGACCTTGTAAGCATTAGTTGTGGATGAGGCCCGGGCCCCTTGGATTGTAGCTACGACCGAAGAGGGAAGACCTAGCCCTAGCAACTTCCCCCTTTCAGCTTCCAAACCATGAGACGACGACCCAGCACGGGGCGCGAGTGTAGGGCCCCTTCCGCTTGGACCAGAGCATCGGGCCTGTCCGGGAGGGGCCATGGGTGCATCAGTGCCATCTCGGCTAAGTCCGGGTACCACCTGGCATGAGGGCTGTCCGGAGCCACCACCAGGATGAGAACGTTCTCCGACCTTACCCTGTGGAGCAGGGGTGGCAGGAGCCGGAGGGGCGGGAACGCATACAGAAGCCCGGGTGGCCATGGTCGGTGAGCCATGGCGTCCACCCCGAGAGGGGGCTCGTCTGTTGACCTGAGCGAGAACCAGAGTGGGCACTGTGCGTTTTCTGCACTGGCGAAAAGGTCGGCCACCGGTCTGCCGAACCGGCGCCAGATCTCTGCTGCCACTTCTGGAGACAGGCTCCAATCGTCTCGCAGAGCGCCCCCTCTGGACATTCTGTCCGCTCCCACATTGCGCAATCCCGGAATGTGACGAGCTCTCAGGGAGGCTAAATGGACATGTGCCCACAAGAGAACCTCTGTTGCCAGCCTGTGAAGTGCAGGGGACCTGGTCCCCCCTTGTCTGTTCAGATAGGCCACCACTGTGGTGTTGTCTGTCCGCACCAGAACATGCTGGCCTCTCAACTGGGTGGCGAAGTGCAAGAGGACCTTCTGCACCGCTTCCATCTCCAGGAGGTTGATGTGTCTCAGAGGCTGGGACCATAGACCGCCTATAGAGTGACGGCCCAACACGCCGCCCCAGCCTGTTAGGGAGGCGTCCGTGAACACCTCCACGTGGTGATCGACCTGGCCCAGTCGGACCCCCTCCCGGAGGCGATCTGGGGCTAGCCAAAAGTCGACGTCGGCTCGTGCGGACGGTGCTATCTGCACCAGTCTTGAGAACCTCGCAGGGCGAAGTGAGAGTCGAGAGAACCACCGCTGAAGACTTCTCATGTGGAGGAGTCCCAGGCGTACCACCGGGAGTGCGGACGACATCATGCCCATCAAGGAGCGCACCTGGTTGGGTCGGACCAGTGGGCTCTCCAACACTGCCTGACCCAGCTGCGTGATCGCCGCCTGCCTTTCTGGTGAGAGGGAGGCAACCATCTGCCTGGAGTCCAAGAGTAACCCCAGATACAGCAGCTGCTGTGTCGGACGCAACACACTCTTGACCCGGTTGACGACAAAGCCAAGGCGGGAGATGTGTCTCAACACAATGGCTGTGTGAGCCTCGGCCTCCTGAAGGGACGAGGCAAGAAGCAGCCAATCGTCGATATAGGTCAGGATCCTGAGACCCTGACGCCTGAGCGGCTCCAACGCAGCTTCCACACATTTGGAGAAGGTGCGCGGGGCCAGGGAGTAGCCGAATGGGAGGCGGCAATACTCGTAGCATTTCCCCTGCATCGCAAACCGGAGAAACTTCCGGTGCTCCGGGGCGATGGGAATATGGAAGTAAGCGTCCGTTAAATCCACGGACGTCATCCAGTCCCCAGGCCTGATGCATCCCAACAGCTGTCGGACAGTGAGCATGCGGAAGGGCCTCTGCGCTATGCAGCCGTTGAGGACGCGCAGGTCCAAGATGGGCCGCACACCGCCAGTCCTCTTGGGAACCAGGAAATAGGGGGAGTAGAACCCCATACTCGCTCTGGACAGCTCCACTTCCACTACTGCACCGCGGCGCAGCAGGGAATCCACCTCCCCCAGGAGAGCTTCCGCATCTCTCGGGCTGCGCAAATTCGTGCTGAAAATGCCGCAGAAGGGTGGGGGTTTTTGTGAGAACTGCAGAGCATAACCCCTCCGAATCGTCCTGTCCAGCCAGGGCGCTGAGAGGAGTCCTGCTTCCCTCCAAACTTGATAAAACTCCGTCAGAGGGCGAACAATGAGCCCCGTTTGGGAGAGCTGTGATTCGGGCCCACCCACAGACCCCGCTCCCTGCAGTGGGTAGCAACGTGGGGGGCCCTCCCTGAAAGGGCCGCTGGGCCCGGGAGGGTGAGATTCCGGCGCTTCGGGAGAGCTGAGAGTGCCTGCGCTTTTTCCCCGCGACCCCGAGCGGCGGAGATGGGGGGCGAGGGGCAACGCGCTTCCCGTGAGGGGAAGAGAGAGAGCACAAAGCGCGCTGTTGCGTAATGGAGGCCGCGCGCTCCCGTGGGGCGTGTCCCAGAGAAGGAGCGTGCGAAACCGGCTGCTGCGAAACTTTACACCGCTGCTTAGTCAAGGCCGCGCGCTCCCCTGGAGCGTGTCCCAGAGAGGGAGCGTGCGAGACCGGCTGCTGTGAAGCTTTACACCGCTGCTTCAGCGAGGCCTGACGCTCCACGGGATAATATGAAATAGGCCTACCAGACCGCTGATGCGCTGAGGCCCCGCGCCTTCGGGGAGCGTCTCCCCGAGGCACGGGTTCATTGTGCTCAAAAGGAGAAGCATAAGCGCGAGAAGGAAAGTTGACCCGCCTCCGCGGAGCTGCGCTGGGGGGCCGCGAGACCGGAGCATCATCCCCAGCAGTTCCCGACCTATTACGCGTGGAAGCTGACTTGGGAAGAGCCCTGTAGCTGCGCTTATGCTGCAACTCACTCCGCTGCGAGGAAGCGGGCGGAGTGAAACTTTTGACAAGCGTGACATCAAAAGCGCCGCTGTCAAAAGGTGCTACACCATCCTCGGCAGCGCGAGCCTTGTCAGCTAGCGGTGCTGATAATGCACCATCAATCCGGGAGACTCCGGCGCCAGGCTGAGTTCCCGGGGACAAGGCCATTTGTGCAGGGGAGACCAGGGGCGGATCTACCACGCCCGAGTCAGACTGCACAGACACACGGCGAACAGCGTAGAGCGGGGAAGAGAGAGGGGAAGAAGTTTGCTCTTTATAGATGTAACGGGCCATACGGCCTTTATTGGTGAATTTAGCCCCCCCCTTTCCCCCTCTGGAGTTGGAGCCAGGACGATCACGGGAGAAGCGTCTTGGATCCTCACCACGCTGACGCTCGGGCCCGCGGGGGCGCTGAGTGGTCGGCCGAGCAGAGGACGTCGCAGAGCGGCGAGAGGAGGGCCCGGTCCTGCGTCCGTGGTCGTTCAGGCGGCGATAGGAAGGTTGCGCTTCCCGCTGCGGGCGGAGATGCGGACCCAGCTGGGCAGAGGCCTTGGTGGCGGACTCCAACCGCTCCACCAGAGCGTGGATATCCGGCCCGAAGAGCGAGGACGTGGAGAGCGGCAGGTTCAGGAGGCTACGCTTGTCCGCATCCTTGATGGTGGACAAGCATAGCCACAAATGGCGGCAGGCTACCTGTGCAGCGCACATGGATCGACCGCCGTCAATAGCCAGGGCCTGGGCCATACGGAGGAAGGTGGCAGAGGTGTCCTGGGCTTCCTCGATGTCCTGCGGGCTGAGCTGCTCACGCCCGCGCACCATCTTGTCCAGAGAAGCGGCGAGGAGAGTCATATTGTTAGCGAGCGCGACCACTTGAGCCGCGTTTGCATAGCAACGGTTTAACATGGTTATCGTCAATTTATCCCGCTCAGAGGGAAAGGATGACTTCCCGCCGGCCCAGGGGGAGGAAGACGGCAACAGGGACATCCTTATGCCGTCTTCAATGACCGGGACGCCAGAGAACTCGCCCCAGTTCTCCATTGCGGCGTATGGGCCATAAGCTGCAGCTGGACGCTTAGCGTTGAGGGGACTTTCCCATTCACGCCTGGCTTTATCCATGAGAGGACCCATCTGCGGGGCCACCATGGGTCGGGACCTAGGACGAGACTCCACTAGTCCCTGTAGGTAGTCCGCCACTGGAGCTGCAGGCTGCGGAGGGAGCTGGACCTCCATTCTAGCAGCGGCGGCGGCGAGGAGGTGAGGGACATGGTCAAGGGGATAACGGCCATGTGGAAGGTCATCTTCGAGGATGGAAGAGACATCTTCGTCCTCAAAGACGGCGCGGTCATCCTCCTCATGGAAACTACCCGAACCCCTCGGAGGAGGCGGGGGTGGGTGGTTAGACCCTGACGGACCCGGCTCGGTTTCCGCCAAGACCTGCTCGCGGCGTACCGAGGTGCCAGGCCCTATGAAGCCCTGGCGACGCTCGAGCTCCTCCCTGGGGAGCTCAAGACACGCCGGACAAGAGCCATCCTCTGCGAAATGGCGGGGGCCAAGGCAGAGGAAGCAGAGGCGATGCCCGTCCTGGGGGAACATAACGGCCGGGCAGGAGCCGCAGATCCGCTCGACACCGGAGGGCGTCGACATCTTCGAGCGGAGATCTACGGCGGTGAATACAAAATCCAAAATAGAATGTTTGAAGGAATCTTCTCGAGGCTTTAGAGCTGAGAGAAAAGGGAGACGAGCATTTGGAGAATGCCCCTTTTATAGGGGTGCGGGGTGTGTGGTTCCCCTTAGGTGATTGGAGCGGACAGATCAATTGATCTTCTCAGGGCGGGAAGCAGAGCTCCCGAGATTATGCATCAGCGAAGCACCTAAAGGGCTGTAGCATACATGACACAGAATATGGATACTTCTGAAGTGCCAATCCTGAATGTTGCCACGAGTCAAGTGAAAACGACAGCGGAGTGGAGTCTACATGGGCCACAATCGCCGAAATGGAGTCAGGTGGTGAGAAAACCCCGACGCGCAACAGCAGAGGATACTACTGCTCGACCGCGCGCTGGTGCACCTGGACAAGTGAAAAGACCAAGGACCGCCAAGCCCATTGTTGGTACTGGGGCTGTGGGCAACATCAGAACGGTCAGGACCAAGCTGGTGAGTGTGTTTGCTTCCAGATTTTCTCCGGATTTGGATGAAACTACGCTAACTCTGTATCTAAAAGAAAAGCTTGGCCGTGACGTTACCTGTAATAAACTAGATGTTGTGCACAGCCGATTTAGCTCCTTCAAAGTCTGTGCTGAATGTAACGACGTGAGTGAGATGTATGACCCAGATCTTTGGCCTGAGGGTGCCCTTGTTCGGCGGTTTTACGAGCCCCGTCGTGCTGGGAACCCCAGGACCATGCCTGGCACAGGGGATGAGCGCGCGCGTAATGGCACCGCGGTGGTGGTAAACTAATTTGGAACTATGGATGTACGAGTCTTGTCCTATAACTGTCGTGGATTGCGGCTTGGGAACAGCGCTACGGATAAAGCTCGTCGTCTGATTGTTGACAATCTTTTAGTTAAGTGTGATATACTCTGTTTGCAGGAGACATTTTTAGCCCAGCAAGACTTGCAGAAGTTAAACTCTTTTAATGACAATTTTCATGGAGTCGGAGAATCCACTGCGGACTTTGACAGGGGTATTGTCAGGGGGAGAATTTCAGGAGGTGTGGCAATACTGTGGAGAAAAGCGCTTGACAAATGCATAAAAGTTGTCAGATTGGGTGCTGATTGGTGTATTGGAGTACAGTTCACCAGTGACAATAAGGACTTTTTAATTTTGAATGTATATACCCCATATGAATGTAGACAGAACGAGGATGAATACTTAAATAAGCTTGCCTTTTTAAATTCTTTTGTTGAAAGCTGTCTCTCATCAAGTATCTATGTTGTAGGAGACATGAATGCTGACATAAATGATATGAATTCTTCATTTGGAAAATATATGGTCCAGCTCTGCGAAGATCATAATTATATTTTGTCGAGCAAGCTGTTGTTGCCTAATGACAGTTATACCTATATCAGTGAGGCATGGCATACTACATCGTGGCTAGACCACTGTATTAGTACATCTGATGCACATGCCTGCATTGGGTCTATGGATATACTGTATGATATGGTTACAGGTGACCATATACCCCTGTCATTCTCAATTAAAGTTGACCAGTTGCCGGTGTTGTCTATAAGCAACAATACTACGTTCCAAGGAAAGCTGGACTGGTCTGCCCTCACTAAGGAAGACCGTATTTCCTATTTCATTCAAACTGATATACTATTGAGCAGAATTAATTTACCTTACGATGCAATCAGATGTACTGATCCAAACTGTGTTGACGTGAATCACAGGAGGGACATTTGTGCATTCTATAATGGAATAGTAAGTGCTCTTGTTGAAAGTGGTAAACCCTACTGTAAACGGATGAAAAACAATAATGTTAAACGGCCTGGGTGGAATAGGTACGTAGCTGGGTACCATGAACTGGCCCGTGAAGCTACAAGGGAGTGGGCACAGGCTGGAAAACCTCGACAAGGTCCTGTGTTTGAAAACAAAAAGTTCACTAATGCTAGATACAAGTACGCCATTAGGTTCATCACAAAGAATGAGCAAAGCATAAGATCAGATTCATTGGCTGGGAAGCTCTTGACAAACAATGTTATGGAGTTCTGGAAAGAAGTACGCTCCCTTAACTGCAACAAGACAACTTTGCCCTGTACTGTGGATGGCATTTCTGGTCCAGACAACATAGTAGAGCATTGGAAACAGCATTACGATGCTCTCTTCAACTGTATACACACTGAACAATTTAATGTAGAGGCTATCGATATGGTCGAATGTATGAGTGTCACGGCTCATGATGTGTATCAAGCCATAAAAAAGCTGACAGACAATAAAACCTGTGGTGCTGATGCTATTTTTGCTGAACATCTGAAAAATGCCAGCAATAGACTATCTCCCCTTCTGGCAATTTGCTTCACCAGCTGTATGACCCATGGGATTCTGCCTGATGCACTCCTCTCTATCACCCTGGTCCCAGTCATAAAGGACAAAGCGGGTAGAATGGGAAGCTCGGACAACTATAGGCCCATTGCCCTTGCCAGTATTGTATCAAAGGTCCTTGAGAAAGTACTGTTGTGTAGATTACAAGATGTGATATACTCTGCAGATAACCAATTTGGTTTCAAGGCAAAGCATGGCACAGACTTATGCATATTTGCTTTAAAGGAAATTATCAGAAAGTATAAGAGTAAAAACTCCTCTATGCTCATATGCTTCATTGATGCATCCAAGGCATTTGACCGTGTGAACCATGTAAAGTTATTTATCAAGCTGCGTCAGCGAGGAGTACCTAAGTATATATTGAGAATCTTGGCCTACTGGTACGCCCACCAGGTGATGCAGGTGAGATGGGGCAGTAGTGTGTCGGCTCCATTTGGTGTTACCAATGGAGTGAGACAAGGTGGAATCCTCTCTCCTGTACTGTTTAGTTTGTATATGGATGAATTGTCACAACTGTTAAATGTGTGCAGGACCGGCTGTATGATTGGGTCTACTCTTGTAAATCATCTCATGTACGCCGATGATGTTGTTGTTTTTAGTCCAAGCAGTGCTGGGATGCAGGAACTTTTAAACGTGTGTTCCAAATATGGTGTGGACTATGACATCAAATATAATGCAAACAAGAGTGTCATAATGATTTGCAGAACAAGAGACGATAAGGTTTTGAACTTTCCGTCATTTAATTTGTGCGGGAATAATCTGACCTTGTGCAGCAAATACAAATATTTGGGACATTTTATCTCTGATGATTTGGCAGACGATGATGACGTGCTCCGACAGTGCCGCATGATGTATGTGCAGGCTAATATTCTTGTGCGCAGGTTTGGTGCTTGTACAAATGTAGTGAAAAGGACACTGTTTAATGCCTATTGTACTCCACTTTATACAGCACACCTGTGGTCAAACTATAAACGTTCGAGCATACGGAAACTTAACGTGGCATATAACGACTGTCTAAGAATTTTGCTGAAAAGACCTCGATGGGAGAGTGCCAGCCACTTATTTGTTTCTGCTGGCATCCGAACTTTTCATGCTGTTCTGAGAAATTTAATGTACAGATTTATATGTCGGCTCAACAACTGTGCCAATATGATTATTATGAGCTTGACAAACATCAAAGTCAGTGCCACGCGCTACCAGTCTGAACTGTGGCAACATTGGTACAGTTGTCTGCTCTAAATGTTGTTGTGTGTTTGTTTTTTCGTTTTAACTGGACCTCGAGTCTGCAATAAAGGTTGATGATGATGATGATATCTCAGTATGGAAAAAACGGTGGCCTGTTCCTTTAAGGGTTAACTGTATGTTTATTCCAGTAGCATGAATGCAACAGTGTTTTAGTTGGTAAAACCCACTTATCCTCTCGCTCTCTCTCTCAGCCCAATCTCCTGTATAGACTCATGTCCCTCTCCTGTTGGCCGCCCGTACCTCTGATTCACTTGAGTCAGAACGCTTTTCCCTCATCATCCTCTGAGCTCACCACGTGATGTTACACATGTCTGTGTGTAAAGAAACACTGACTTAATGGCTCTACATTGACCCACAAACTGATTTAATCTAATTCTTCACTGTCTATCAGATCTGGACAGTGGTTTGGCCGGTGGAAGTGAGCAAATCGGCTGTTTGTCTCAATGGGAAGTTGATGTGTTGGTTCCTTTGGATTATCCCCCAGCACTAAAATCATCTACAACAGGGTTCCATCCCTCTGAGGTCTGTAGAAGAGAGTCAGCGAGCCTTTTCAAGCACTTTTTTAGTAAAAATTGGCACATGCTCTTTAGACAGAGAGAAAGATATATGCTCACATGCTTAACATAACAATATCTTAATGTAGCAAGAACAGTTTGAAACAGTTCAAAGTCCTTCTGTTGGAAGACTTCAAAAGCTCTCAACACAGACAAACAGAGAAACTTCTAGTTCTTGGTTGATTCGAGGTGAAGTGCTTGTTGCATCTCACTCTGTAGAAAATCCCTGGATTACAAATATCTCCATGTTGACTGAATATAATCTGCACATATTTGCTCCCGCTCTGAAAGGGATCGAACTCAGAAATGTCCAGAACTTTTTTCCCTTCTCTGAGACAACACTAACAGCTGGCCCTTCTCAATCACCGGCGGGCCTCGTGAGGATTTGTTGTCTCGAATCTGGCATTCTCCGAACAAATCCATCAAACCGAGTCACTGACACCAATTTGTTCCGCACCAAAGCAGTGTGTCTGAGACGAAATGCCTTCTGAGTCCGAGGTGCAAAATGGCTTTCATGGCCGCCCCCCAGAAACACTCACTCCTCTATTGCTGTCATTATTGCGCTTTCAGACGCAATCCATGCAAGTCCACTTCTTGCCTCCTCGGAGACGCAGCAGCATGGACGTTTTGGGGAATGAAACCTGACATTGCCTGCTAAGGGAGAGTAGCAATTTCAGAAAAAGGGTAAATCTCCAAAGTCCATTGAAGAATAGACTTGAAAGCACCAAAGATTAGGGATCGAAGTGGCGACAGAATTAAAGCGCCCGCTGGGGAGAGGTGTCCGTTCATAACTCGAGATGTTTCCGCTGACGCCTCGCTCCACAAAATGGTCTCCTGACAAGGCCAACACGTCCCCGGATATCCGAAGATTCAATTTGAGAAAGTGGGAAGTGCTGCAGTAGTCATATACTGAAAGTTATTAGGAATTTTCTTTGGACAAAAAAGCAATTTTGTTTCTACTTCATTTGTAGACTAACGGGGACATACGCAAATTCGACTTTACATATTTAATACAGAATACATATTTACAATACTCAATGGGTGACTAGTTCCTTAATGTAAAGCGCTTTGAGTGCCTAAAGCAAGTAGAAAGGTGCTATATGATTTTGACCATTTACCATTTATTTATTTATGTATTTACAGTCACTTTACTCAAATCAATCAATACATTTCAGCTTCATATTGCAAAACATTGATAATAAAGAGAAGATCAACTAGATCAGAGAAATGTAATCTGTATTTTTAATAATCAATGATCTCTCCCTCCAAAACATAAATAAAGATTTCTGTGCAGGCTCTCAGTCGGACAGGTGTTGCCAATCTTCAACGAAGGTTCTTGAGTCATCCTCTCTCGTACAAAAGGCTTCGTCAGCGCATTAGAGTCAGTGCAGAAGATGACTCAAGATGATAACCATGTTTCAATCATTACATAAATATAAATCAGTGTAAAATAATTCTATTTATTTAGAATGCAGTACTCTGACTGGACAAAGTAATGGTATACATTAGAAGTCTTCAGTGTTCTGTAACTAAATACAAAGTAGTCTCCCCAACACTGTTTACCAAGAGTCAATTGCACATTTTTTACTCTCTACTTACTGACTTACTTTCTTTTCGCCTTAATACTGTCATTTCACTTTGTAAATTAGGTGCAACATTCCCACGAATAGCTGTATCCTATTTGCCAACATGAGTTATTTTATCTTCTGTAGTTAAACTTTTGTGCTTGTGAAAGGTTTTCTTGTGTCCTGATATGTTGTGAGAGAATGTTTACCTTGGTTTCTAGACCCCATCGATCCATCCATCCATCTTCTGTCTCTTGTTGCTGGGTCACAGGGGCAGCAGTCCAAACTGCCTTGATCACACTGCGCCATTTGAAATGAATATTCATCAATAAACAATCAAATGAAATAACTGGATTAGAGGCCAATTACAACCACCAAAGTGCCCTTTGCCCCCGGCACATCGAGAGACTTCTGACATTACTGTGGATGCGACACAAGACTTTCTCTGAACTGACGGTGCCTCTCCTGCAACAAATGACTCCACACACTTCGTCTCTAGCTGCCAAATTGGATTTAAAAAAGAGAACATTTTCCAGCCAATTTGAGCCGCACTTGTGTCTAATAGCCAAACCCAGCGGTGACGCTTGGCTCAAGTCCAGAGTCATTGTTTTTTGAGCCGATTGTCCAATTTCACTTCACGCACGCTTCACTTTGTATGTCATCACAGTAATTATCACACCTCCGTTGTTGCTCTGTTTTGTTTTTTTCCCGGCTAAATTTGTGCAGATGGCAAAATAACAGTGTTGCAGGGAGTCTATGCTCTGTGCTAATTGAATCGAGGATACTGGGTGGGTGTCCTCTGGGTACTTAGGTGTCACAAAAACGCCTAAACATGTAAAACTAATGCTCCTGATAGATACTCCTGAAGACGAAAGCTCATAGGGAACGCTAAAAGGGGCGCCACACTCAGGTCACCCTATTGGCATTGGATGACCCAAACTTCTCTGAACAAAACAAGAACTTTAACCTTTTTTTTGTTTTGTTCTATTAAATGCAGTTCAAAGCCAAAATCAGGCTCTTCACTTCTACTGGAGCAGTAGTTCTCAACTGGTTTGGCGTCAGGCCCCACAGGCCCCTGGAATGACAAGCCGTGCCCTAAAAATACAACTTAGACCATTAAAATATAATGTAAAATACTGTCTATTCTTCAAAAAATGTTGTTAGTCAAGCCAAAGACGATGACATGATGCTCAAAACAGTTATCCTCTTCACCCCCACGTTAATAGAGCACATTTCCTCCAGTTTGGTATTATCCAAATGTAAAAGCTTCCTGAAACATGCGTCAAACTAGCGATGAAAATATGGATGAAGATTCTACAAAACAAAAAAGTTACAAAAAAGTAACAAAAAAAGCGACAAGAAGAGTAATGAAAAAGCAACAAAAACACATTAAAAAGAGAGACAAAAACACACACAAAAAAAGAAGCCAAAATTATGACAAAAAACGCGATTACAAGACAAGGAAAAATCTGAGCTCAGTTTTGTTGGTCTTAGCTTTCAAATGAAGCGTCATATAGGCCTATCGGGGGTACGCTCCAGTCGAAAAGCTTTTAAATTTGGGTAAAGCCAAACTGGACAAAATGCACTTGGTTAAGGTGGGGGTTAAGAGGTTAAATCATTCAGTACTTTTTTTTACTTCTACCTGAGAAATATTGTGATGAAGTATCTTTACTCTTGAGTGAAAACAAAGCCATTTTACTCACTGTGAGTAAATGGACCAAACTGCAGTACCATGGAGTGACCACTAATTAAATTGGCAAAAAGCCTGCACTTGCGATTTGTGCAACCACTGTAAGGTCCCAGGTCCATTTACAGGGCTGGGTGGAGCCTTAACCCTACGAGAGCCAGATTGATATTACAGTGCGACTAACATAAGCACTGATAGCTTTCGTGTTGATATTGTTGTGTTGTTAATCGTGTTTGTGAAGGCTCTCATTCATCCAGGGAGTATCCATCGTAGACAGGCTTAAAACATCGACTGGACTGGGTTTAGGTAAAGTTGAGGATGTTTCACTTCTAGTCACAGAGGCATCTTCTTAGCTCTTATGGTCATAAAAGACACTTGTTACCCAAACTGGAGTGGTCTGTATGTGCCCAGTCACAGGAATCAGGGACACAAGACGGTTCTGGGGCATTTTGAGCTTTTCACAGATTGTTAAAGTGTGACCTCCAAGCTTTCCAACAATGTGTAACTGTGGAAATCTGATCATATTTGGAGATGTAGTGGCCATTTGGATTAAACAACTCAAAAAAGGACCAGGAACTTCTACATCACCGTGGACCACAACCTGATCATCAAGCAGGCGCGTCTGTCCGACACGGCCAACTACACCTGTGTGGCCAAGAACATCGTGGCCAAGCGCAAGAGCTCCACCGCCGTGGTCATCGTCTACAGATTTCCCATCAACCAGTGCTCCTCCTGTGACCAAAACAGTGAAGATGGCGGCCGCGACACAACAATCTTTCACCAAAGAAAAAAAAAAGAGTGGTGCGCACTGAATGGGTGCTGCTGCCGGATGCTCTCTCATCGAATGCAATTTCTCCATCTGTGAGATCAATAAAGTACCATCTTATCTTATCTTATCTTATCTTAAAAAAGCCCAAAGGGCAGGAAAAGGCTCTCTCTCGAGTGACAATAGGGCTAATTTACATCTCATTTAGTTAAGCCATACCTGCTCCCCCTGTAAAGCTGTAAAGCACAGGGGGGAGAAAAGGCAAAAAGCAAGTAAAGTGTGCCATCAAAGAAAAAAAAATAGGTTTGCAAACAGATTTTATACAAATAAATATCTCATAAATGCATAAATCCACTTCCCATAGAGCCTACCTCTACAGCAACTAGCAACACAATGACAACTAGCAACATTATCCCAACACACACACATTTGACCAGAGGGAAAGAAGAACGCACACACGGTCATTAGTGCCACAGACAGTGACTACATTATATTATCCGTGACCTGCACACACAGCTTACGACCAAAAACAAACCAGAAACCAATCCAACCCACTGAACACACTACATTAGCTTACAGCACAACAATGGCCTCATCAAAAAGCAAACAGACACGATGGCACAGTGGCCACCAGAGAAAATAAATAAACTTTCACTCACCCATCTGAAGTAACCTTTGCATGCCTTTTGCTCAGCAAACATAAATCCAGTTTCCGTTATTTTCTATGTAGAGTTTCCTCCTTCTGTCTTAAAACACGCTCTGAAGGCGTGGAGCTGGCTCGGCAAACGTAATGGTCAGAAGCGTAATGGACATAGCGCAGCCTACTCTTTTATTTACAAAATCTTGCAAGCTTCTCCCAAAGCTTCTCCCCAGTCCCTCTGCTGCCTATGTCAGCTCTGCCTCCGTTAGACTTGCTGGAGCCTCACGCTGAGAGAGAGTTACAGACTCCAGACATAACATAATATAAGTTATATCTTTAGAAAGACTCCTGTACTACTTTTGTAATGCCATACACTCTCATACACATGAGAGGAAAAGGCCGACATTGTGTCGTATCGCCATGCGTGATCGCATTGTTCATTGTTCACTGTTCACTTTATCTAACCATAAAACCGAATATATGATGCGGATCTCTCTCAAATAAGAAGTGGCTGAAAGTTAGGGATGTGCAGACTACAATTATGGATTAGTTTAAGTTTGTAGAGATCTTGATTTTGTGTAAATAGCAGGCTCTTTCCCTGTGAACTATATGACTGTCGCCCATGCATAGAGCTGCGCCGCATAAGTAGTGACATAACGCGTTACCATGGATAGCTTGGTCTGTCATATAATCCACTCAAGCAGCGTGTCTACATCCAATAAATAACTGCAACACATGACAAGTAACCTAGCTTGAACTATCCAATAGCAACTGCATGCAGACTTTCGTTATGTTTATCCTCGCTCACCTTGCTGCACATGGGTCTGCATCTGCTCTCCTCCTGGCGCCTGCAGAACAAAACCGGCCACGGTTGAGCTCATCAATCTTTGTGGTGTCCATCTTCATTGAATTTTGATATCAGATAGAGAGGCCAAAGCGCTGCATATTAAGTAGCCACCTAGGCTATAGCTGTTCCCGTGGAGGGCGGGGGCAATAACAAAAGATATGGGAATACGCAGAGACAATGACACACCTCCACTGTGCCGCTAGAATCTCTGATAAAACAACCTGATTTCACCCTGAAAATGTATGCTTTTAAATATACCAATCCTGTTATCTAAAACACTGAGAGGCTTCTTTGTGATCTCAACTCACAGATTCTACAAAAAAAGCGAAAATCTACAATAAAAACAAAACAAAATCTTTCTTGAAATTTGGGCTGCCGACTTGTGTCCCTGGTTCTCGTGACGGGGCACATATAAGACCCATGATCCTCCCAGAAGTAGGGAACCAAAACTGCCAAACCTTCCTAATCAAGTTGTTTACAGTATCACTCAACTAGCAAGTCTTTGTTCTGCTCTGCTGCTGAGTCAATGGGCGTAGACGACCCATTAGCCTCAACAAAAGAGGGTCATTCACCTGATCTCAATATGTCATTATAGATCTCAATAGGTCATTATAGATAGCTCTTTTTTGACCTAAAGAGCTAAGAAGATCCTTTTGTGACTAGAACATCCTCAACTTAACCTAAACCCAGTTTCCCCCACCACTAAGAACATGTACAATAGTTAAAAAACAACAATAACACAACTTTAAAATCCAGAATCATAGTGAACATTAGATACCAAAAAGCAGTAGTAAGTACTTTCCTTCACAAACCCCTAATCTACCAACAGGCCCAATGTGACAAGAGCAGGACAAAAACATGATATTTATTATGGTTTTTCATGGCTTTTACCACTATCTTTTTGGCGCAGAAAAATAGAAATGCAATAAATTTGGGAGCCTCTTGGGAGTCGCTTTATCCTTTTTATTAATGTTTGAAAATGGATGAAAGGCACAACAAACCGAGCCGACCAAAACAATTTTCACCAAATTAAGTGGAATTGCGGCTTGTCAGTGTTCATAAATAAGCTTTCAGCCCCGGCGCTTGTATTTGGGGAGTGTTTTCATTTGCACAAGTGGAATCAACGTAAAACAACTAATAATTGCTCATTGTACTAGGTCTGAAGCCAGCGAGGAAAAAGAAAAGGGGGGGAAAAAAAGCACAATGCCGGCACTAGAAGCACAGAGCCACGGCAATAGACCTCCAGGCAAGAGCGAAACTAATTCACAACACCACAATGCATTATACATGACCAAAATTACAGCTGTCTTTTCATAAGCGGCGATACAAATCAGAAAGCCCGTTTAGTGCCGCTCTGCTCCGGGGCGTTTGGCGGTCAATACAGGGAGTTCGCGCCAAACAAAGCAACTTTTCACCGTGTATTTTAGACCAGTCAAAAGATGAACGAAATATACAATCAAACATCGACCAAACCAGCTTCATTCTTGGTTGTTTACTTCAATGAACAGTTGTCATTTGGCGACTCCTTTTGTCTTCAAGTGTCGGCAGTCGCCACATACGTAGAACTGGTCGCACTGTGTATGGCATGGTTAGATATTTTTTGATTGTAATTTTACTCCTCCTGACTGTTCGGTCGGAGCTCTCCTTTAGAAATAGCCTGTGACATTTCAGCAAAGACAGTCCTAACACATAGTTGGATCGTCATTACAACTTCTGAAGGCCACAGACGCTTTTTTTGGGTGAAAAACACAACGTCGCTCTTAAGGTAAAGGTGAAAGTCATTTCAGTTTGGCTCTCAGAATAAAAATACCAATTTTTTGAAAAGAGCAGAGGGTGCAAAAGTGAGGTATTTGAGTATTATTATTAAGTAGGTAGATGTACTTCACAGCAGACGATTTTTAATTTACTCCATGCTGTTACAGTGCTATAACTTCTCCTTTATACTGAGAAAAGTACTTTGTTTGAGTGCTTAGAGCTTTATCCTCACAGCAAGAAAGTATTTGGTTTTCACATGATCGATCGAAGCTTTAGCTTGTAGCATTAGCTTTCTCGGGAGGGAATGCTCCAATGGATGTTTAAGTAAAAGAAACACTGATGTGTGTCTTTGTTAAAGTCCCAGAGCAGCTGTAGCTCCGGTTCACACCATAAAGCTAATCCTCCATGACTGTTTTCATCAGCGACATTGGATCCACGCTGCCGGTGGTGCTGCTCCAACGTCACTGTTAGGGAAAGCTCCTGATTGGTCGACGCTCGCGAACTTCTCTAAAAAGTTCAACAATTCCAACTCTGGCGACTCTGCGCTGGGTGCAAGTCAAAAGTTTCCCAAACGCGTAAAGCTTCAAAACAGCGTCCCCCATGTATTTTGAATCCTGACACTTTTGGTGTGAAACTGACATTATAAGGTCCCCAGAATTCCTCCTTTGTTCTTAAAGGTAATGAATGTCTATGGTTCTTTCTGGATTAGAAATGTTTTTTTGCCAGTCGTTTAGAAGCACATTGTCATTCAAGGAAATTAAGCAAATGCACTGAATTTCATTCCAGTGGGCATTTCTTTGTAAATAATGGCACTCCTCGACTATTTTCCATATAGTGTAACTTTTGTCAATCTTAATTTTTACAGTTTACGATAATATGTACAAATCAGTTATAAATCTTATAAAAATATATAAAAATATTGTATTTTAGCATTAACATGGAATTAAAATATCTGTGTTCAGGAGTTGGTGGATCGGGAGAGCGCCTATAGACATGGGAGAATATTGCAACTCCACATTGAAATGCCCATACAATCCGGTAATCAAACCAGATACCCCTTTACACTTGGTAGTATCATTGTTTAGTATACAGCCCAGTATAAATATCTGGGATTTTTATTTGATGAATTTATTAGGTTTGACAGAAGAGTTAAAAGCTGCTTCAAGTAGAGCCCTGGGTTCTGTGATAAACTGTGTGGTGTGGTGTGGTGTGTGGGGGTCCATGCAGAGCCATAGAAAACCGAGCAATCCACTGCTTCTTAGGGGTTCATAAGTTTGTCCCAGTTTTCGCAGTTCAAAGGAAATATGAAATGGCTAGACTGTGGAATTGACTCATTAACCTGCCTGATAATAGAGTAACAAAAAAGTATTTCTGTGGAGTAAGGATAAGTCCACCTGGGCTGCAGAGCTCAGGACTGTCTTTGCTGATGATTCCAGTATGTATTTCATAATCATTTGCCCTGTAGGGCTTTTGAAATCAGATCAAACTTTAAAAATAAATGCTTGAATGGGATTATAGCTAAGCCAAAACTAAGGATGTATTTACAAATTGAAGGTGTATTTAATACAGAGTTGTATGTAAAGGCAAACCTGACAAGGAATCAAAGATCTTTGATGGCTCAGTTGCAAACTGGAATCCTTCCCCTGGGCTTAGAAACTGGCAGGTTTACTCAAGCTCCTGCAGAGGACAGACTCTGTAGATTGTGTGATGAGAGGTTGAAAGTGAAGCTCAATTTGTATTACATTGCCCTCAGTATGTCGTTCTTAGAAATGTGTTGTTTGGTGAATTATTTTTCAAAAAGCCTAGATTAGCAATCTAATATGCCACTTATTATAGAGTGAATGTAGTGTGAGTGAGTGGTTGGTGGTGGTCAGAGGGGCCGATGGCACAGACTGTCCTCGCTTCCATCAGTCTAACCCCAGGGCAGCTGTGGCTACAATTGTAGCTTACCACCAAGCAAGTGAATAAATAATACAATGTAAAGGCAAAGCAATGCAAGGCAAGTGTATTTATACCGTGCATTCCGTACACAACGCAAGTCAATGGGTCTTTGAGTGTCCACAAAAGTACTTTACAGAAAATCTTATAAACTGACCTATTTCTTGTAGCATTAGAGCAATAAACTTGTTTATATCATACATTACATTAGAAGAATAATTCATGAAAAGGTTTTATTGAGAATTCTTTGTTTGTCACAGTAAACGCCTTGTAAACCAGGAGTTGATTTCCTAAAGGGAGCGCTCCACTCTCCTGAGAGCTGTCTGCATGCGTCGAGGGCCGTTACTTCCCTTGTAAGACACAGAAAAAGGCTTTAGGGAAACTTAACGCGATTGTTTGGTCACAGCGTGTTGTGGGGTTTAGCGCCATGGAAATCAGACAGACAGCTTTGGAAACATTTGCACTGTGTGGACGCAGAGGTTTGGCTCACTCTGAGGTCGGGCCCTTCTGTGATGAGACGGTGAATGAGCGCAGCGCAAAGGGCGTTCGAATGTAAGCGGCACGCTGTTCACTTTAGATTTGTACGTCATGAATGCTTATTGAAATCTAGATTTGTGAGATAAATGCTGTTACCGACTCAAGCACCCAGGAAGACGCTTCTATCCATGTGCAAATTCTATTCCCTCCACAGTTTAGCAGGAACAATATTCTGCCCTTGTGGCTACAACAGTTTAAAATTTACACTGTAAATAAATAAATGCCTTTGCTTTGTTGCATCTGCACATTGGCCCTGAGAATCTCTGCCAAGGTGATCAAAACTCCCTATCGTAACCCTTATCCTGCATCCAAACCGTGTGTCTTTTTTGGAAAACTGATTCTGGAAGATGCACTGGGATTTAATGCTGTTGTGTTTTCCCCTGCCTCACGGTCTGAAAGTTGTAAAATGTGTGTTTAAATTCTTCAATGTGAAGAATCAGGTTTGTGAGCACAGGCAACTATTTGTTGAATAACAGTTTAATACAACTTCTTTGCTGGGTTGTTGGAACAGGAGACATCACTGATGGGAGACTTACATAAACTTCCAAGTTCCCATAAAGACATTTGTGATATTGTTAATCATGCAGACAAGTTTTCAGAATCTCATATTTAGTCCCGGCATTAGATGGAACGTTATTGGACACGTTTTGAGCGGAAACCAATGGAGACTTGGGACAGACATGCAAATTCCGCAAATAATTGAACTCAGGTACCTTCATGCTGCAACGCGAGAGCCCTAACCAACCATCATGACACCCAGCTCACGGCATTCGACCCGTCCGTCAGTGCAATCTCTCGATCGGAACAGCAGAGCCCAGACCTTTACAAAAATTCAACTCAGAAAAACACTTTTTATCAGCCCTGATTTGACTTGAACTGCCTCCTAATTAGTTTGTCCAGAGGCGATGTTGGTCTGTATTTAAAACTTTATAAAGCTCAGTTTGTTTCACCCGGCCTCACCCTTCAGTCGATCAATGTGTTCACGCTCACCAGCCGTCCGCATATCAATATGTCTCGCACTTAGGACTATCGGCAAACATGCGGGCTATTGTTGTTCTATAAGAAGAGCGAGATAAGTCTGTTCAGTTTTCTAAAGCGAATGTGCTCAAATTGGTTCCCTGACGGACAGTTGTAAAAGTGCCTGCAGTTCTAACCGCAAATTACCGATCATTGTTTGTCATTATTTGTTCAGAATGGTTGACAGACTTTGACACAGGCTTGTATACGGCTGATCTATCTATCTATCTATCTATCTATCTATCTATCTATCTATCTATCTATCTATCTATCTATCTATCTATCTATCTATCTATCTATCTATCTATCTATCTATCTATCTATCTATCTATCTATCTCATAAATTGCTATAGTTGTGAAGATGTTCCTTGACTTGTGATTCCAGCGTTGGTTTATTTTGGGGAGAATTCCAATCATTAGCAGCAGTAGCATCAGCACGACATGAGGCCAAAGCAGGACTTGATTTTGGGAACTTGTAGCTTTATGATATTCTGTGACGCTCTGGTGATGTGCCTGGACGGGACTTTGCCCTGTGAACAGCTGGTTCAGAAATGTAGGAGTGAGACCCAACATAGCTTTGCAGATGAGCCAATGGACGTTGCCACGACAGTCCAGGGACATACGCCAACAGTTTATCTCTATAAATGTTACGGTGTGGCGTGAATGTGTACGTGTGGTTTTGCGTGATAGCAATTAGATAAACCCCCAGGGCAGCAGTGGCTATTAAAGCAATTCATCACTAGCGACGTAAAACCATTGTATTCAAATGAATACTTAATAAGATCAAACAATGACCTGATGAAAATACTGTTCTACTTGAGTGCTGGTTCATGCATTGGTGTTCAAAAGTGGACAGCAAAACCTTGAATAATTAATTAGGTTAAAAGCAACTTAGGGTCCGATCTTGTGTTTCTGAACGCAGTCTGTAGACTAGACTTCCACACTTAAGCTTCAGACTTGACACATGCAGGCGGGCTGGTCATGGGCTGGACAGACACTCATAGCAAATGGTGATATTATGTACAACAGTGGTCCCATGCCAAGCTTTTCCTCCTACAAGCCCGCAGCAGACTTGAACAATTTCTGCGGACCGGGGGCGGCGGCTTGTCCAGTAGATTAGAGCCCCGGACTTTTTAATAGAGCGGGATCGTCAGGATGAACTGTTTCTCTCGGGACATGGTCAGTACGTGTTTAACTCACAGTGGGACAAATTAAGTTTGCAGTTTGTCCTGTGAGAGCTGAAAGATGATGTCGCCTCAATGCTGAAGGAAGTGTGAGACGTGATGTAAAGGAAGAAGATATTGCAAGTGCACTCCCATGACACATGCAGGATATGACCTTATCTGGATCGATGCTGTTGTTGTGCAGAAGATCGGGCCCCTGAAGTAAACATTTCACTTTGCTGAGCTTTGACATGACACGATGAAGGTTTTAGCCACCTATAGATTTACTGGTGATGGAAACAGTAACCAAATACAAGTACGAGTAGAGTTATTTCAAAGGAATATCACTCAAGTTTTTACATATGTGATCCGCATACAGCATAGTTGTTTTACAGATGGCCAATTGCTCTATATCAATAAATATTTAATGAAACCATATGGACAATTTTGTTTATGTTTACAAATATGACCCAAATCACTGAAACAGAGGTGCTTTTTATTGTTTATTCAGATGCTCTGTCTCTGTTATATACTGTATACCACTTTTTAGACCGCACACAAACTCGAGCTTTTCTCCCAGTCCGAGAAGTTTAGCTCAACACGACGTCCCCAGCGGTTAATCCCTCGCTCCAGCGTCTGCGTGTCCTTCAAGCCTCCATCCCGCATTTGATCCGGCTCCATGACAGCTGTGGAGTTGTGATGGATCGGGAAGAGGCAGTGGCTGGTGGGTGTGCGGTTGAAATTGTCAGATACTCACATATAGCCCCGAGTCCCAACTCAACCCCCCCCCCCTCTCGCTCTCCAATCGTCTTGTTTCCTCTCCACGACTCGATACAGAAAGCCTGAAGCGCATCATCGAAGGGCCCGAAGGAGCTTTGTGATATGGCTAGTTTTAATGTACTTCACAAGCGCCGGAGTCGATGTAGCCGCGCCAGAGGCCAGGCAGTCGATGGGTATGTGTCCGACTTAGTATTAGTCATAGTGTTTATATGGCAAAGGAGTGGCAGGGTGGGATTATGAGGTTTTGTTCCCAAGAGAAGATCCTGAGCGTTCATAAAAGTGAGTTTTGGTGCTTCTGGGATGTTTTCTGGGATGTTTTCATGCAAGTATGTACCCTAAATGTGTCCCTTTTGGTTGTGGTTTGTTATGAATGTGGTTTTATTTATCAATTCAAGCAGTGGATTAGTATTACCTAGAGATATAATTTAAAAAGTTATTAAAACTAACATACTCAGAGTTTCTTTTTCCGCGCCAATCTGTCATGTCAGTCATTTTGGAGTAAAATATTCCCCTGATTTTATCTGGTTTTCAGGGAAACTCCAAGGTCATCAGGTAGCATGTTTTGATATTATTATTATTTTGACCCATGTAATGAGGGTAACATCCATTAAAAATGTCTTTAGTCATCCATTTGCGTGCTGTATTTAAGCTTTATTAATAACGTTATGCTGCCAAAGCATTACTCTAATCCAAGTAATTTTAGTTTTGCCATGGTCCCTAGGTAATTTGAATCCAATGCAAATAGGGTTCTATTTATATGGAATTGCCCCGGAGCGCCCTCTGTAGGTGATGCTTTCTGCTCCACTTAATGGCATACAAGTAAATAATGGCGCAGAGAGGAAAACACTTTGAGAACGGTATAGTTAACAAAAAAAGATCATCTAAACCTCAAATTAAAGTGTGAAAGAGCCTCAAAACTTTCCTGGTCTGTACATCTGGGACGAAGCTTCATGAGGTATAGATTTACTGCAATAAAACCAGACCAGAACTTAAAATAATTATTAAACAAAATCTTGACAAAAAACAAAATAGAAAAACGTTTCCTTAATACTAAGATTAAAACTAAAATAAAGGAGGGATATTATGCAAAAATGACTTTTTAGATAGTTTACCATGTTACAATGTTGAGCTCTCATCAAAAACAGACCCGGAGCTGTGTTTCAACCCACTCGCACATCTTTGAGTAATCTTTGAATCTCTGTGGTGACGTCCCTCCTGAAGTCCTGCATATACAGGAAACGCTTCCCTCACCTCTCAATCTCTTGCGCTTAATCCTTTCATCGTGAAGTAAAAAAACTCGCCACAGCTTTACTACAGCCACGCAGTCATTTTGTCCCTACCTTTTTTACCCTTTACTGAAACAGCTGCACAGCAAAGGGGAGCAAGAGGAGGGAGGAGATCACTTGAAAATCAGGAAGTGAAACAACTGGATATTTTGTATCAACTGGATTAAATCAATATTGCAATAACAATAATGATTACCAAATACCTCCTGAAAGGATAATATGCCCCCTTTAAAAGATGTTGTCAAACTTCATTCTGTCGTGCCGTGACCGGAGGAAGACTTCGTTACATTTTAAAGCAGTGGCCGCTGGACTTTTTTTTTTTTTTAAGCCCTTTACTCCCATTATCTTACATCTCAAAAAATCCCAGAACCATCTTTTAATCAGAGAGCTGAAATATGTTCATAATTACCTAAGGGAAATGTATTCACGCTAATGACTGGGAGGCCTTGCCAGCTATCACAGACCCCATTACAATTAGGGATTTCATCTTGTTATTAACGGGACCGTGCGGTGCATATGTGGCATGCCGTTCGCCGTCGCCCTGGCACTGTTGGCGCTCTCCCCCCGCATGTACATGAGTGTGTGTGTTTTCTGTATTATACCTAATAATTACCAGCGCCATTAGCATTTAAATAGAACTGTATGCAATAATAATTACATGAAGAGTGGTGGGGTTTTATTATCCTGACCCCTGGCTGCGCTCTGACAGAAGACAGGGCAGATAAATGAGTGTGTGGTTTTTAAAAAGGGGGGAAGTTGGATTTATGTCGGTGACGGAGGCGATGTCTTTGAAGACCATGCAGTATTAAAACTACAGAGTGATGGGAGTGAGAGGGCTGAGATGAAATGGACATGCGTCATACTTAAACATTGATACAGAGTGAGCGCTAATAGTTTCTACACCGAGGATAACGTGACGAGGATGGAGTCTTATTAGGGAGAATTGTCTGTTTAGATCTTTTAACCATGTTATGGTGTTGTTCCCCCGTCAAAAACAGATCTGGAGTTTTGTTTTGAGGCATTCACACTTGTTGGAGTATTATTTAAGTGGAGACACTGCAGAAAACCCTTTTTTTATTGTCAGGCTTTGTGCCAGTTTGGTCTCTTAAAAGATGATTCTCATAGAATTTTACCAGGAAACAAATAAATGGCCAAAGTATTGATAATTTTTCCGTATATGGAAAATTGTAATTTCCAATGCCACTCTCTCAAAAGGCTTTTTTCCTGCACTTTAAGCTGAACTTAAACCTATAGAAACAAAACATTTCAGCTTAAGTGTATTAACATATAGGCCTATATATACATAAAAATAATATTCTTTGCATCTATAATGTAATAGTATAAAATAGCATTTAACAATGTAAAGAGTCAATTTTGACTTCTACTCATAAAATCATTTTGTAAATGAGAAAATCCACTTGCAACACATTTTTTCCTTCTGTTCATGTCAGTAATCTACATGAAAAGTTTAAAATGGGTATCTCTTTAAATAATTATTCCCACCTATTCACCTGCAGTGTCTCGCCTTACATTATCTGAAGCAACTCTACAAAGTGCTGTAGTGCCTACTCATACAAAGCTCCTCCCACAGCTCTGCGTAACCAGGAAATGCTGTCCTCACCTGTGAAGATAAGTTCAGTTTGAAATGACACTCAAATGCTTCACGGAATAGAACATTTTCCCCAAAAAGCCGAATGACTCTGCTTTAAAGTCCTGTCTTATCTTAAAAGTTCCTACCGGATGTATTAACTCCAATAATATCACATCGCATGTGTCGCCCTGAGAATGAACGTGACAGTTCACACCAGCGACAGCATACGTACGCCCATCTCACCGGTGTGGTGACACTGCGCTGAGCTCAAAGTAAGTTTTATTTTCCAGCTGGCGAGAAAGGTCATCAGGCAACATTTCAGTAAATGTCTAATACATATAAGATACTGAGTAATAATAACAGAAACGGGAAAGACACATCAAGGTAAAATCTAAATTTAGATAAATTGAGGCAGGAAACTATCACGATAAATGGTACTATTTAAGACCTTATAATGCAACAGAAACTATCTATAAAGATTGAAAATGACAGTAAAGCTCACTCTTAAAATATCCCACAATAAGAATGAAATACAATGAGACACTTACTGTCGGTAAAAAAATAAGGTATTAAATTAGAAAAATTGGGATAATTGCAAACAAATGAACTGAGGATAAATATTTAGTCCAATGTGTTGTTTATCATTGTTTATCAAGTCGATATAGTAATTATTGTAACAGCCCTTCACAAGGTGTAGGATTGTCTTCCTCTGTTTTGTCTGTAGCCACTTGCTTTCCAATAACTAAAGGGGGAAAACAAGTATTTTTCCTTTTGAAATCAATAATGTTCAGGACAGCATATATCTCAAAAGTTAGAGGCAACTTTATTGTCAATTTCACCACATTTAAATTGTGAGATTCGTGAGAACACCAAATTTCTCTCAAACCCGCGGTGCAAACAAAACATAGAGCAGAATCAAACCTCTAAAGAGACTGTAATTAACCAGTTGTAATCTTCAATCTGCTTATTTTAAAACTAGCTGCCAATATGAACAGGAGCTGCCGTCTCAGCCACGGCTCACGCTGAACTCATAAATTGCGTAAACAATAGCATTCAGAACAAAATATTCTTCTCATCATAGGCCGTGCACTGGTCCGTCTTGCCCCACACGGTGTACAACAAGCATCCCAGCACACTCACAGTGCCCCCTTTTAGCAGCAGTAACAGTATAGAGACTAATCGAATAGAATGTGTTTGTTATTCAACAGCTATTAAAATATGTACACAATCATAGTCAGTAATGGTTGGGGCAGAGTTCACTCTACATGAGAGGTCTCAATTCAACCATCTTGCGTCCTCAGTCCTCTCCCAGTGTCACACTGCATCGGCCACCACACACTCCGAGAGGCACCACACTGAGGCCACTGTGAATAAATGGCATTGAACAGTATCTGCACCGCTGTTTTTTTGTAATGCAGTTGACAAATAATGGACCTTGTTCAATGAGAACGATGAGGAAGAGGAGTAAAGCAAACATGTGGGGGAGACCTCATGCACAGGCATCGTGCTGAACTCTCTGTTATTCATCAGGCAAAACATAGAACAATCATCAGCAAATATAAGTTCAGATGCCCCAACAGGAGGTGAGCAGCATGTAGCGTAGCGTGAAAGAAGAGAAGGAAGACAGAGAGAGAGAGAATACGTTTCAAATAAGTTTCCAACGCTATTGACCAATGATCAGTGGCTCGATTTTGCTCCGCACCAATCACAAATTGTGCTGTGGGGATGACAAACTCAGGGACACGAGGAGCTGACACACAGTTTTTGGAGGCAGAGCGCACGATGCAACAATCGGCACAGAGACAGCCAGATGTACGCAATAGATCTATTGCACACATATCCTGCAGACAAAGGTGGAGGCCGCGCAGCTGTCTCTGTTCTGGTAGAGGCCGTGGACACTGAATGATGCGGACCATCGGGCACAGGCACACCCGCGGCGCCACGCATGCTCCAAACACAATACAATAAAGATATTTCTACATTGTCCCTCTTTTGTACAAAACATAAAATCAGCATTCGAGGTGTTGCAGATGAAGTAAAATGGTATAAAAAGGTATTCCTAATAGAGCTCCACAGTCCCGCCCCTTGCGGTCTTGTTGCTCCGGTCCGGAAGCAAAAAATCCCTGTCTACACGACCGTCAATTTTCCAAAAATTCAAATATTAAGAGTTTAACGTCACAGCAAAAGCTGATCAGCTATGTAGCAATTCGTGACCATAAAATGTTTCATTTCAATCCAAAAAGAAGACATAATGTTGAAGAAAAGGCAAAGGTACAAGGCTGTGTACATAATTCACTTCCTGACTATAGAAACTCCGTATCCCAAGAACCATTGCGACATCGCGCCCGCTGGTCAAGGCAACGAGGTTTTCAGCAAACACGGCTAACAGCTAACCCTTTGCAGACAAAAGTTCTATATTATTTCACTATTAAACAATCTGAATCATTTGAATAAAAATGATCGGTGGTTTGTTTAATTGGATCGTTGGGAACATTTTTTTGATTGCCATCTGACGTTTTTCTTACTATCAGTGTTAGATATGGATAAAACGTCAACTATCTGCCTGCATTATGTTTTAATAAATTATTTATAACATGTTGTCTACATTACAATAAATAGATACGTGTGGGAAAGTGAAACTCCACCAATCAAAAGCCTCGTAGTAGATCATGGGACTACCGAGCACACTGGGTAATGTAGTTCTAGGACGAAGGCTCTCATATGTGCTTTTTTCACATGCATCTGTCTTTGAGGTCGCTTTATAACCACATAGCTGAATTCAGCCCAAGCTGACGTAGTTACGGAGTTAAAGACTTTATTCGAAATCAATACGGTCTCAAAGCAAGGGGAATTTTACTTCCGGACCGGAGAGGAGGCGGGACTGTGGAGTTCTGTAGTGGTTGTTGTGTGCATTAGCGATAGCCTGTGTTTTTTTTTTTTTTTATTCAAACCAAAATGTTCCAACAGTAGGACACTTAACCAGAACCAGGTTATAAAAAAATGTTTTATGTATACTTAAATATTTTATCTTTTTTTTTTATCATGTGACCGGATGCAGATGTTGATAAATGAAGGCCAGTGTGCTGAATTCGTGATCACCTGTGCCGGTCATCTACTGGTTAAAGGAATAGGCCACCGTTTTTACATACTAAAATATGTCCTTACCTCACTTTAGACGTGTTAATATATCCCCGTCTGGTCTTTGTCCGTGCGCTCTGTCACGCAAACGGAGCACATACGCAGCCTCTCCCACATGTCACATAGCTCCGAAAAAGCTCACGATAGAAGCTACCAAGCTCTTCCACGTGTTCCCTATTTAAATAAAGTTACCTGAAGTGTTTTCATGCGAAGTATATTTACACAGAAATGTAACATGTCGATTTTATAAGCAAATAAAAAGGGGGACTATATTGTGAGGCGTAATGATACGAGGAGCAAAACGTCCGCGCAGTAACTCCTAAAGGTTATTGACGGAAGTGAGCGGGGGAAGTCTTTAGGAGTTACTGCGCGGACATTTTACTCCTCGTATCATTACGCCTCACAATATAGTACCCCTTTTTATTTGCTTATAAAATCGACATGTTACATTTCTGTGTAAATATACTTCGCATGAAAACACTTCACGTAACTTTATTTAAATAGGGAACACGTGGAAGAGCTTGGTAGCTTCTATCGTGAGCTTTTTCGGAGCTATGTGACATGTGGGAGAGGCTGCGTATGTGCTCCGTTTGCGTGACAGAGCGCACGGACAAAGACCAGACGGGGATATATTAACACGTCTAAAGTGAGGTAAGAACATATTTTAGTATGTAAAAACGGTGGCCTATTCCTTTAACTATATCAGGGTCCCCAAACTTTCAGGCCGCAACCCCCAAAATCACTCAACAAACAACCCCCTTCTGTATAATGTTATTTGCATTTATGATAATTGAAGGTGTAAAACATTTAAAATCTGGTTTGATTATGTTACTTTGGATACTGTCTTTAGATATTTGCCACCCCCACTTTAGTTTACCGTGATCCTCCAAGGGGTCACTATATTAGCTACAGAAAATTCATGTGTCACAGAAACATACAAATGAACTATGTGATTATACTGTTATAAATCCTCAGACCTAATCATAAAACTTGAATGACATAGATAATGTTGCTTAAAAGGCAAACAACAATCCCCGGCCTGTTACATGCCAGTGCTCATCCTGACTCGGCATTACCGGACTGCTCTTTTAACTGTGCACACGAGTGTCTCATCAGACCTGTACTGAACCTGTACTGAGTGATAAATAGTGCCGGCTTCCCATTTCATGATGCTGTGTTTGGCTGTGTGCTGCACTTGTGGAGCCGAATTTTCAATTTGTCACTGAAGAGCGTCTCTTTAATACCAAACACAGTCAAGTGGGTGAGAAAAATGAGGCGGATTTGTACCTGTGAGAGTTAAGATTAAAAAGGCTTTATTTAAGGATTACCGCGGCTTACAGTCAACAATCTGGATACAGCCCGCACACAATTTCTAATGGATAAAATGAACAACCATCTGCACATAATGGTAAAGATGCTAATATTAGGATAAATCTAAACAGAAACCAGGACGAAAATGATTCAAGCAAACATGAAAGGCATAGAAAATACATTGGGACTTAAAGGAATAGGACACTGTTTTTACATACTGAGATATGTTCATTCCTTAGCTTAGACGAGTTGATGTGTAACTGCCTGGTCTTTGTGCGTGCGCTCAGTCACGCAAATATACAAAAGACTTTGTTAGCATTTAGCCTCTCCCAGCATATTCATAGCGCCAAACTGGGGTGAAGTTAGAAGCTACCAAGCTGTTCGACGTTTTTAAATTACACGATCCAAGTATAGTTATACAAAATTAAACATGTCAATTTTCTAAGTGGATAAAAAGGGGTACTATATTGTAAGGCATATTAATACCATAGGAGCACTTTGACTTTAATAATAATAATAATGCATCGCTTTTATATAGCGCTTTTCTGGACACTCAAAGACGCTTTATATTGCATTATTCATTCACTCCATACCCGGTGGTGGTAAGCTACTATTGTAGCCACAGCTGCCCTGGGATAGACTGACGGAAGTGAGGCAACCAGTCTGCGCCATCGGCCCCTCCGACCACCACCAACCACTCACTCACACATACGCTACATTCGATTGGCTTCCTGGTGTTACTAAACGGTCTCCCATCCAAGTACCGACCAGGCCCTTCCCTGCTTAGCTTCCAAGGTCTGACGGGATTGGGCATCGCAAAGGCGGTATGACTGCATAGACTTGTAAGTGCTCCTCTATTATTACACCTCACTCCAGTTTGGGACTATGAATATGCTGGGAGAGGCTAAATGCTAAAAACGTCTTTGTTCTGTTTGCGTGACTGAGCGCACGCGTAAAGACCAGACAGTTACGCATCAACTTGTCCAAGCTCAGGTAAGAACATATCTCAGTATGGAAAAACAGTGGCCTTTCCCTTTAACAGAATCTAGAAGAAACATCCGAAGATCGAAGCGAAACATCCTCAATTCAATCAACCCAGTCCTATCATCGATTTCACGTAAGAACATATCTAAGTATGGGAAAACGGTGGCCTATTCCTTTAAATCAAACTGGACACAGACAACAACTAAAGCCAGTATGAAACCCATGACTGTAAGAAAAAAAAAAGAACAAAAGCAGGAAACAAAACAGGACTTTTTAACAAGGCCCAGGTCTGAAACAAAGTCTATTCCGGGATCAAACTAAGTCTGGACCAGATCCATGCCAAAACTTAATCAGAACTAATGAGGTTTGCATCAAGACGAAGGTGGTCAGGCTCTGAAAAGATTTTTGCAATATCCTCAACAGGACTTATCCAGGACTATAAAGAGGACTACACCAAGGGTAAGGTATAGAGCAATAATGGCTCAGTGGCACAGTGGTACAGTCCCAAGGTTGTGAATTCAGACCACACACTGACCAATGTCTTGTCTTTGCGAAAGATACTTCACTCTTCTTGTTTGTTCTATGTTTGAATGTGTTTTGTATGATTTGGCGTTGATGAAAATCGGTGCATTGATGAATGTCTATGTCATGAAAAGACAACAAGGAATGAAAGACTGGGCTGGTGAAGATTTCGAATTGGCCTTGGCTTGAGCAAAGAAAAGGTTCGGTGATGGACTGCGTAAACTGCGTAAAAAAGTGAAACACTGGGAGGGGAGTGTTATTATTGCGCATCTTGAAACCACATCAAAACCAATGTCTGAGCTAGTCAACAGACTAGAACTTATCTTTAAACAGTTCTGTGTGAAGTCCTGAGCAGAGAGGCTGTTCATTTTAATGAGGTGAAGAAACCCATTGTCCTCATAAAAACGCGATTAACCCATCTGCTGTCATTACGTCTCTATAACGCCTCCTACCTAATTGTGAGCGAACAGTCTGTATGTCTTAAACCTACAGTGCTAAAGTCCGGCATTGCCCGACCCCGTGGCTTGGCTCTTTGCTTCGTAATGGCCGCCCGCGGAGCCATGCGGGGCCGCAGTTGCACCACAGCCCATTTGGAGAGCATTAGAGGAGAGGAAAATGTCAGGGTCACGGGTCTATCTGTGTAGAGGGAAGATTGTGAGCGAGAGCTGAGAGAGGGAGAGGTTAAGTACTCGCACTGACAATAGAAAAGAAACAAGAGAATGAAGGGGCCTTTGACACGACAGCTGGCTATGGAGGATCGGGAAAAGCCCGGTCCGATGGTGAGAGCGGCGCCGGGTTAAATGAGAGATTTTCGTGGCGATTCAGAGAAAGACAGATGGAGTTCACTGATGTCGTTACTGCATTGCCAAGTGCGAAATGGTGAAAGAAAACAGGGCAAAGATGTTTTACTACTTTCTTTACCAGATTACCTGGAAGAAACCAACATAGACACGAGGTAAACATGCAAACTGCAGACAGAAAGATCGAAATCAAAGCCTGGAACCTTTTGCTGTGAAGTACCAGTGTTGACTATTCGGCTTCTGGTTACGATTACCAACATTTCTCGAATATACAACACTTGGAGAAACGGTAGATCGAATCTACGTCAAAAAATATAATGCTTGTATGACAGAGAACACAGATTTAAAGTTCAAAATTGTCTTAAGTTTATATGAACTGGCCGATCGATGGAATAGAGGTGTCCTCCTTGACAACCTGAGCAGTTAATATTGCCTGTCATTAAGATAGATAGGGATCTGGCCACGTTGCTATTTTAAATGACCTGTTTGTATCATGGAGTGTGGCCAATCAATTTTAATATGCCAGACGTGGGCAGTCGTAACTAAACGTTTAATTTCCCCTTTAGAAGTTATGGGAGTCATTTTTTAGCTTCGATTATGAGTTCATTCTGGAGACTGTGCAGCGTTTTGTCTCTCCTAACCGCACATTGTCAGATGAGTGATGGTACGTATAATCAAGGTGCATCCAAAGTTCAAATGTCCCCCGTGAAAATAACAAGACAAGGCCGTTCCCGCTCCTCGTATTTGGCTAATTCTCCGCTTAATTTAAACTGCACGGGCTGAACATTGAGACGCAGTGATTTCCCATTTGGATAAGGATAAGAGAGGTAGGCAAATGTATAGGGAGGAGTTGAAGTGATGAGTGTCAGTAATTATTATTAAGACAATTAGATGAAGAATGAGGGCTATTCATATTAAAGCTTGGGGGCTCGGGGCTACCCTATCTGTATCACTATCTTTTACTCCACTTAAAGGAATAGGCCACCGTTTTTACATACTGAGATATGTTCTTACCTAACCTTAGACAAGTTAATATATCCCCGTCTGGTCTTTGTCCGTGCGCTCTGTCACGCAAACGGAGCACATACGCAGCCTCTCCCACATGTCATATAGCTCCAAAAAAGCTCACGATAGAAGCTACCAAGCTCTTCCACGTGTTCCCTATTTAAATAAAGTTACGTTTTCATGCAAAGTATATTTACACAGAAATGTAACATGTCGATTTTATAAGCAAATAAAAAGGGGTACTGTATTGTGAGGCGTAATGATACGAGGAGCACAACATCCGCGCAGTAACTCCTAAAGGTTATTGACGGAAGTGAGCGGGGGGAAGTCTTTAGGAGTTACTGCGCGGTTAAATAGGGAACACGTGGAAGAGCTTGGTTGCTTCTATCGTGAGCTTTTTTGGAGCTATATGACATGTGGGATAGGCTGCGTATGTGCTCCGTTTGCGTGACAGAGCGCACGGACAAAGACCAAACCGGTATTAACTCGGCTAAGGTTAGGTAAGAACATATCTCAGTATGTAAAAACGGTGGCCTATTCCTTTAAAGCCAATGGTAAGTTCAGCGATTGAAACCTGCTTAATTTGGATATTTTTGGTTGTGGTTAAAAAACAAATGTGAATGACAAGTAAGACATGTCGCCAGCAGAGGGCAGTATCTCAATGTTGGATAGAAAATGGAAGTGGACATTGATATAACACCCAATAGCCGTGAATGATTAATTAAAGCTGGCCTTTGGTGATATTTCAAGCACATCTTGATCACTATCTTGGTTGGTTAGAAAGTGCTACATTTATCAAAAAAGGCCTATTCAAAGTCCCGCTTGGCCTATCTTCAGGGTTCAACATGCATACTGTCTCTAAGTCTCCCTCCCCCTTTGCTCCCCTTCAAAACAAAGGGGAGCTCCATGAATGTAGAGTGCTGTCTGCACATCTTGTTCAGATGTTTTTTTTTTTTCTCTTGCTGCTTTGCCAAGCTGTGCTGCAGATCATGTTTGGGGTAAATTGGAGGAGCATTGTATAAGCTCCTACCCTCACCTATGGTCATGAGATCTGGGTCATGACCAAAAGGATAAGATCGCATGCAGATACAAGCTGTCAAAATGAGTTTCCTTGGCAGGGGTGGCATGGGCGGCATGGGCTTGGAGTCGAGCTGCTGCTGCGTCATGTCAAGAGGAGCAAGCTGAGTTGGCTTGGCATCTTTTTCGAATGCTTCCTGGTGGCCTCCTGCGTCCCATTGGGAGGACACCCCCGAATAAAGCGGGTGAAAATGATGGATTTATATGTGGCAGTGGCACTTGAATACTCCCCTTGAATACTCCCCACAAAAAATTACTCAATTATCTGCTCCTACATTTCAGAATTGTTGATGCACACCAGAGTCAGTTGCAAGCCGCCCGAACGAAGTGCGCAATGCACCAGGAGATGATTCAAGTGGAGTACACGTGAACATGGCCTTAAATTTCCAATGTCTTAAACTCACAATTGCTGCTAAGTCAGTATAGTCGCTCCTCAAAATATCTCAAATGTAGATTTTTAAAAAAACAAACCAGTGCAGCTTTTCCTTCCAGCCCTGGCTCCACATATTTCATCCATAACATGTCCAACTCACCCAGTACTTCGCTGCTTTGAGAGTCCTCGGCTAATTTTAACCTACACACTCCATTCTCACCGCATTCAATGGTTGCTTCTGCTAGCATCCACATCGCCATGGAAACACGTACGCTCGCATTTGAGCCCCGATGCGCGTTCAAGGGGCTCTGAATGAGGTCTGTATGAAAGCACTCTGTAAGTCCAGACCGCTGGAGACGCTCTGTGAGGTTTGAATACCACAGTTAAACAGGTAACGCATAGCAAACATATGGAAGTGCAGAAAGAAGATTTGTAAGGTGGGAGATTTATGAGAGCATCGGGTTTGGAAAAAATATTGTGTGTTTTTGATTACTGATATAGATTATTGATTGTTTATGTAAAATGGCCAGCAACAAAAACATTTTTCAAGGGGGATTTTGGATCTTATTTCTTTTCCAAATACAAAACAATCTTGAAATATTTTTTTTATTATTATTTATTTATTCTGTGTTTTTGATATTTATCGGAGCAGCAGCAACTGATGATTTTGCCAAGTGGTTTAATCAGGTATTCTGATTCTGGTTAAGAATAGCATCTCCTTATCTTAGACTTAAGTGACTTGAAAGTGCTTGAATTATCAGACTTTGTGGTGATTTGGAGAATGGACTATTATACCTCCAATGGAACAAGAAAGAGTTTACTTGCCCATGAGTAAATTTTTCTTATTTTAACATCTTAGCCCCCGCCTTAAGCAAGTGCATTTCTCTATTTCTCCAGTTCGACATTACCCAAATCCAAAAGCCACAAAACTGATTTGTAACTTTTTTTTGGGTTGCTTTTTTTTAATGTATTTTCATCACCTTTTTGTTACTTTATTGTTGTATTTTTCATCCTTATTTTCATCGCTATTTTGATGCTTTGTTCAAGAAGCTTTGAGTAAAACCAAATTGGAGAGCATGTGCTCGGTTCAGCATTTTTGTCCTAATTCAAACACATTTCAGACAATTTTTTTGTTTAGATAATTCCAGTTTTCTTAAAGGGGCTAGATGCAAATTAGTCATGTTACGCTCACTACTGCCACCTCAGGTCTTATGTGTAACTGCAGCTTCTATATTATGCTCGTGCATGACGGCACTTCGGACCCGAATTAACACCTTTTTGAGTGACAGTGCAGGATTTTAGAGGCAGGTCTGAGCTCATTCTACATATTGGGACATGGCTGGAACATGTAGGGGGATGAAAATACTTAGTTTAAACATTTTTAAACTCTGTATAGTCCCTTTAAGTAAATTCATGTACACTTAAATTAAGTGTAAAAAGAATTGTATTGTGTTGTGTAACATAGTTATTGCTGGAAAAATGTGTAAGAAAATAACAATTTGCGCCTTGTTTTTGAGGGTTCAAAGCTCAATAACTAGGAGTTAGATTTAGATACTCAGATGTCACAGCCACAATGTGAGGAAAATGCGTTCTTGTGTGATGGTTTTGTCAGTGTTGTATTTAATAACAGGTTAAAAAAAATGCTTATGTTCATTTCTACTTTCATTTTATACTTCAAAAGATATCCACTTTGTCTTTATATATTCTTTTTAAATATGGTGTTTTGGAGAGAGAGTCGTAATAGTGAGGCAGGCTGTAGTTGTCTTGCATACGTGCTACTGCTCTACTACTGAGCCACATGGGTTTTGTCCAGTTTGAGTAAAGGTTTATAGCTGCTCTAACGTGGAAATAATGTTTGAAATATCTGAAGCCGTTGTCAAAGATTAAATCCCGTCTCGGCTGTGTCTTTGTTTGTTCATTAGCATCCAAAAATAAACCACTCATTTGTTATTTATGTTTCAATTGCGAACCATCTCTCTCTGTCGTTTGCAGACTTGTACACACCGTGCCCTGACAAGGCACGCGGTGTAGGAGCAGATTGAGTCGGGCGTCCGTGCTCGGATAATGCGTCTCTGAAGAAATGCTTTTGTCAATGATCACTTATTACTGCGTCTCCCCAGAGAAATTAAACCGTCTCATTACAGACGCTGCAGCGCGGGCTCCTGTTGTTATCCGCGGCAAATCTCCCCATTAGTTTTATATATGAACACAGATGCACAGGTACATGAGCTAGAGGAGGACTCTATGGCTTTCCTTAAGAGGCTAGGACCACTGAATTTGAACTTATGGGGTTTGGTTGTAAAGGGACGAAAGACCTGTAACCTCTAGGTGGCACAATTTTAGCAGCTGGTAAACTGTATTTTGGGTATTGCAGTTTTTGCATGGGTATTTGGTAACAGTGCAATATTGTTTTAAAACAGCTCAATCAAAATATCCAGTAGTTTCACTTCCTGATTTTGAAACGATCTCCAGACTAGCCCCTCCCATCCTCCGGAGCTGCCGCCGCAATGCTAATAACCTCGAGGATTCACAGATTAACCCAAGATTTCTTTTGAAGCTGACACAAATGGCTTTTTTTTGCTCTTAGCTATGTTCCCTTATCAAAACATACATGGACTTGTTTTTTTTGTTTCATTGAGGTGTAAATAACAGTTTTTAGTCTTCCTATGCTGAGGTGCTCAAACTTGTATTTCCTGGATTTTGTTCTGTAATAGAACTGTCTTCTGCATCATTCTGAGCAGTTCTTCACACGGCTTTCTTAGCATGCCTTTGACGAACAATCATGGCTTGCATTTTGGTTTTAACTGTGTATACTAGGGCTGCACGATATCGAGGTAACTTGCGATATGCGATACCGCTGTGATTAAACACAAATTGTAAGTAACTAGTTTTTCAGGAAATTGTGTCAAAACAATACTTACAAAACACTACATCAGCACCACAACAAGACCAAAATTGAACTAGATTAGGACATGTTTACTACAACTTTAACTAAAACTTTTACACATTCATAAATTCACCACATTTTTGAGCTGAGTTTGCCAAAAAAGAAAAGTATCAATCTCAGTCAAATGAAGACTTATGTGATGTTGCGATATACTGTGGCTTCTCACGATACAGATATTGCATCACCTAATATCGCAATACGATACTTTTTGCGATATATTGTGCAACCCTAGTTTATACCATGCATTGTTTTGAATAATGAATTCCTGCAAGGCACTCTAAGCAGCACACACGATGCTTATTAGCAGTACTTACTTGTCAAGTGTCTTTTCCACAGATATTTAATTCAATTACACAAAAGTGGAAACACTTCCTCTTCTTCTTCTTCCTCTGCTCAGAAAAACATGCCCAGTTGGCTCATTTGGAGAGGACAACGATCCTGGCTCTAAATCTGGAGGTGTCTTTACTGCTTTGCCCCAGCTGTGTTAATGTTTGGGTCAAATATACAGAAGACTTTTCTTAATGGGAACAGAACGTCTCCTTTTGTAACTTTGCACAAACGCAGAGAATTTCCTTTCATCGGTCTTTTTGACATTTTGTATTCAAATGTCAATTTCTGTGTCTTTGGGATTTCTGCGCTGAAGGCCAAGACATATATATACTGTATAGCAAAAGCACTGTGGTTAAGAGTTTTGTCTTTGTTGGAAACAGCTTTGAGCATTTTCCTCTCGTCTCCCTGATGTAACTCTTCTTTATGCCAGTAATTTAAGTTTACATGTATATTTGCTTTAGGTTTTATTGGCAACACATGAATACAAATCACTCTTTGAGATATATCTTGGCTGCATTAGGTGGGTTTTGTGACACCTAATGCAGTATTTGGCGATATTTTGTGGCAGTTTGTACATTTACACATCTTTCCAACTTTCATAAAACCCTCTTTATTCCACAATCAATTTATCTAAGGCCATTCTTTTGTAATTATCTTTCTCTGGACCCGGCCATTGCTTTTAGTTTGCGAAGACGTGCTCGCACAGACCCGACAGTTATTATGCCCTTAAAGGTACTCTTCGAACTAATATAACTTGAGAATATATGTTCGTTATCGCCCGTATACCTCCTATTGTTGCGCCGTGTAATGTACCAAGAAGTGTCCCAGAAGAAGATTGCAATTTTGGCCCCCGCAGCCGTGTCATTTCCTGTTATGCAAAATGATCGGATATTTATAAGATGGAACTATTGTGTGAGCAGATTAGTTTCATTCAAGTCCGTCTCTGATGGTCTGGATAAATTTATGATCAATATTAACACTGTAGAGGTTAGTTATTTTAGAAACAACTCACGCCTACAACTTTTTTTAGTGGAGTAAAGTTTTTTTCTGTTCCAGAGCACCAACGCAATTTGAAATCATTTAAATTGAACGCAAGCCCGGACAAAAACATGTCCAACATCTAAATTCAACTTTCTCCCTGTGTTGCTGTTTTCATATATTTACTGTTTTTTTTTTCACAGATTAAACCAAGAACAGTCTTTGCCCCCACCATAAACTGTGGACTAGCAATGGACTAAGTGAGGGTTTTTGGAGTTATAATAGAATGATATTGCATCTGTTAATTGATTGTTTTTGTAGTTCCCTTTAGTATATTGTAAACTTAGACTTTTGTGGTTTCCTCTTTCATTGTTTGACCTGTAAAAAAAAACAGGTATAGGGCCTTTAAGACATGGAGGTCAGAATGACAAGCCTGTGTTCAACAATGACTTAAAGGGGCTAGATGCAAGTTCGCCATTTTATACTCACTACTGCCACCTCAGGCCATACGTGTAACTGCACCTTCTATATGAAGCTCGTGCATGACGGTACTTCGGACCCGAATTAACACCTTTTTGAGTGACAGTGCAGGATTTTAGAGGCAGTTGTGGTGAACAGGTCTGGGCTCATTCTACACATTAGGACATTGTTGGAACATGTAGGGGGAGGAAAGTACATCATTTTGACATTTTTAAACTCCATATAGTCTCTTTAAAGGCCGGCAGAAATGTTTCGCTGGAAATTATTTTACAGAAAGGGACTTCCGGAGTCTGCACCCATTTAAGGCTTTAGCAGCTGATAACAATATCCCTGTTTTTCACAATGTGTGGTCCCCATGCACACACACACACGCACTCACGTAGTGTTGCAATGGATATAAAGGATAGGAGAGATAAAAACATCAAACGCATTTAATTAAGCAAAGTCTTAATTGAGGTTGCACTTTAATAAATTATATATTCCCTTTCTTCAGATCTCCTCCTCTTCCTCACTTGACCTCCTAACCCCCACCTGGACCGACCACATTTTCTCCAGTTTACATGACAAAAAAGCAACAAAAGAGCCACAAAATACCAACAAATATGTGACAAAAACGCAAGAAAAAAAGTACTGAAGAGCGAGAAGGGTTTTATATTTGGGTAAAGCTGAACTGGAGAAATTCCCAAGAGAGTTATCACATTCAAAAAATGTTCTTCACTAACCCTCGAGATAATTCTTTAACATTTGCCTTTGCGTTTGACCCATCTTTCAGTGGCGCCGTGGCAAATGGGAACCCTTTTCTTCAGCTACTTTCAATCCACATTTCCTCTGTGGCTGGATGTGAAGCACAAAAAAAAAAAAATCCACTCATGTCTCGAATGACTTTTCCACTCTTTTTCAGACATCTGATAAAAAAATAATAAGAATGAAATGACTATCTGTGGTCAGGCTGGAACCTCCATCACATCAGAGCGGGACCACACGAGTCAAACCCAAACGTATTTTATATATTTTTTTTATTATCAAAGCCCAATATCAGCCCAAAGCATCGACCGCACGCTAACTTAAGCCCCCCGCTCCTCCACAGAGCGGCGCAGCGGGAGGAAAGACCGGCCCCGGTGTGAGGAGAGGCTTTTCGTTTTATTCTTCCTTAGATTTTTAAACCTGACAACGGTTCCAGTCGAGTGAAGACTTGTAAGAGTGAGGTGGACTCTTTTGACTTTCTTTGTTTAAAGTTAAAACTATAGGGCTAAGCCAGGATTTGGACAGGTCTAGGGCTAAACTAGGACTAAGTTAGGACTTAACAGGGATTTGGACAAGGATGCAAAAAGAAATCGAGGAACAAGCAACATTTTCTTGGAATAAGCAAATTCGTCCTTGAAGAAATCTGATATTGTCAACGATCTTATTTCCAGCAAATTAAGATTATTTTTGATTTCATTTTGAAAGCAATGACATCTTTTTTTTTTTTTGAAAAAAACTGACAGATTTCTTGACATTACAGTAGTTTATCAAATCAAGGACAAAGTGACTTACATATTTCAACAAGACTGTCCTTATTTCTATTTTACGTTGTGTAGTAATCGAAAATAAAATACCATAGTTATTGTTTACTTCCGAGAGTTTCGTCGGATGTTTTGGTGAGTGGTCGGCGACAGCTGATGCATCGAGGCCTCTGACGCTGTTTTATCAAATCACCAACCCTGTCTGTGAACGTTGGTTTTGTCTATCATAGAACTATTATTAACTGTTTACCTACCACAGCCAAAGGCTACTGGTCGCTCCGCTTTATGACCGCGACACTAGGGGCCACCATTGCTGCAGTACCTCCATATCTGGGCAGCAAAACAAGCTAGTTTTCCAGTAGAAAGCATTGCACTTTACACACGTTTTAAGTAACTGTAAAGCCTGGTTTCTCTTTTTTTGGGGGGAACTTTCTACGGCTAGATATTCCTCCTGTGATAATGCTGGGTTAATTACAATTAAAGCAGCCAGGCTGGTTTTTGTAAGGTACATTTTAGAAATCTCGCATACTAATGGCGCCGGACTTTAATTGACAGGCTGTAAGCATTAGAGCGAATACACGTCACACGAGGGCCGAGTCTACAGTGAAGATCCCGCCTTTATGCCCTTTTGAGGAACATGCTCCGTCAGAGCTGGTTAGGCAGTGTCTGTAAATCCTCCATGATTTCCTTTGAGTCTATTATTTATTATGTTTATGACCACCACATGACGGCATCGCGAATCGCTCGTATTTGTCCTGTCAGAAAATGCTCATCTCGCAAGTTTCTATAATCCCACTCACTTTGCTTTAAGGCTGCAACTCCGCTCGTGTCCCCGCTCGGCCGTCTGTCTCCCGGTGCTCATTTCGCCTCATGCTGCCCTCATGCGCGGCTGCGTCATGTCACCCGTGTCCCAGGCGCAGCTCTCATGTTTTCTCTGCGCGGACTCTGGGCATCGGCCACGCACTCATTTAAACTGTCTACTTGTTGTGTCTAGCGGAGAATCAGGACAGTAGTTTGATGGATAGACGAGAGTAAAGCCGTGGTATGTGGCCTTTTTGTCTCAAAGAGGAGTTGAATCCACACGAGCACAGTAACTTACAGTAACTCTGGTTCTCTGAATGTGCACAGTCTATAACGATTTGGGCAACTCACAGGCTAATTCTCAGTGGTCAGACAGAAATAACCATCAGGTGCAGGTTTCAGTTAGTTTTAAATCAGCGGTTCCCAAACTGTGGGTCAGGGCCAGAAGTGAGAGAATGGGCCCATTTGGCATTTTCCATTTTAAAAAGTGGGGAATATAGACTAGTAGTAAATCTATAATAGAAAACGCTATCTCAATGGCCGCCGCCTGGGCGCCGCCGTGTTTATTTCCCATACCCACTTTGAAGCTAAGCAGGGACGGGCCTGGTTAGGACTGGGATGGGAGACCGTTTGGGAACACCAGGAATCCTGGCGACAGTAGTGAGTTTGTGCATGGTTGGTGCTGGGGGCTACATCCGCTGCCGGCCCCCACGTTGCGGTCCCGCCGCACGCGCGCATTGACCACGGGTCCATATGGACCGCGGTGCTGCTGTCCGAGGACAACCCGCCGTCACAACAACGCGAGTGCACGAGATCTGATTGCTGTGCGTGTGCGCGCATCCAAACAGGGCGATGTGTGTGTGTGTGTGCGCGTGCGCGCGCGTTTGTGTGTGCATCGGTGCGTGTATGTGTGCGCGCGTGCATCAACACAGGGCGGTGTGCGTGTGCGTGCGTGTATGTGTGCGCGCGTATGTGTGCGCGCGCACATCCAAACTGGGCGATGTGTGTCATCGTCACTCACCCTAAACTGCAGTTGTAGACGCTCCGCACAGGTACAGTTACATCCTCCAAAACACATCTGCGTGTCTTTGTTTAAGTCTCTCCTGCAGTGACCGAGGCTGTGGTTCATTATAATTCATTATTATAGCGTAAGATCCAATCCTGGCCGTATTCAGTCTCCAAAGCTTTGTCTCCGAAAAAAAGTACACGCAAAACTTTGCCTAAAACCTGCTCAAACACGAGCCTCTAATCAAACGCGCTGCTCCGACTGATAAAAGCGAAAATGAAACTGCGTAGTTTTTTCCTTTTTTTTTACGTTGCTGCTGTACCATTTGTTTTCTATTTTGCTTTCACGTATTGTGAGCCCAGAGGTACATTTTATTCTAAAGCAGCTTTGAATGCATTGCCAATTTTATTGTAAGGTTATAAATACTGTCTAACAACGATCATTAGGCTCTTTCAGTTCAAAACCAACTTATTATTTTTTTGATTGTACACTACCGTGATGCACCAAACCACGGGTCCTGCACCGTGACCCAAACCGTTAGAGCTGAACCCCTAATATTTATCAATAATTATTACGCTGTCTCTTCAATTCTATTCCCTGACTTTAGCGAACATATTGTCGTTGTAGTTTATAAGAAAGGAGTACGGGTGCATCAAACACTCCAATTGCTGTTTGTTTGAAATTATTTTTAGCATTCATTATTTTAAACATTTGTAGTGGCCATAGTTTTTGGAATGGGTTGGGAACCACTGGTCTACTGCTGAACTGTGTGACGGGTTGGACATTTCTTTGTAATAACTCATAATCTCAGACTATCAAATGTGGAGACTAGCGAGGCCCGGCCAAAGGCCATTTGGAAACATCAATATTTTTTTCTTCATTTTAAATGAAAAAATAATCGGTAAAATGAAAAATAATCTATAGATTAATCGAAAAAATAATTTATAGATTAATCGATTAATCGAAGAAATAATCTATAGACTAATCGATAGAAAAATAATCGTTAGTTGCAGCCTTGCTTTGCTTGTTTGTTCTTTTTCTCTGATATCACTGAAAAAAGAATAATCATCTTACGGACATACATTTTCTTAAATTAAGAGATCAAATCTGAAATTTGAGAAGATTTGGTCTAGTCTCAGCTAATATTAAACATCTTATTGACACTAGATCAAGCACATGTTTTCTTCATTCAGATTATTGTATTGTATGTGAAAAATACATAATTGAATTTGTCTGATTTCAAGTAGGATTTCTGCTTGATCAATTGGCATAACCTTCATGTTGACTTAAACTCAACATAAAGTACCTAAAATTCAGGTGATTTTAGGTTATTTATCTAATTTAAGATGTTAATTTTTCCAGTGCTGTATATTGCTGCATCATAGATTGACCACAAATACCATTCTGAGCAGTTTTGTGCTCAAAGTGTGTTCATCATGGTGCCGTTGCTTTGCTAGACTGCCGTTGCTCAAAGTAAAAGCTTTTTTCTTACTGTTTTCTTACATGTTATTCCCACTGCTGCCTCCTGGGGGCTCTCCAGGCCAATTTGAAAGCTTGACCATCCCAGTTTCTCACTCCTCACACATATTATTATATTGCACATTTTACAAAATAAACAGTGTTTCAAGGCTTGAAATACTGGATCGTTTCATCCACTTTAACAATATACTGTAGGAGCATATCATGAACCAGCAATGCTTTGGCGGCGACTGCTTAACACACTGCGTTACTTTCCGTGTACTTTATCTTTCTCTTGACAGTTCCACTCAAATGAAAAGCGAGGTTGTATATTTTGTCTTCCTGTTTCAAAGTCCAAACCGGGACACACTTTGGGGATTGCGCCTCTGTCACTGTAACTGAAAGGACTGTCTTGCAAATATTGCTCTCTCTTCCCCCTGCGCTGCTGAAATATAACCTTTGTAAATGACAAGGCACTGGCCGCTGTTCGCTGCGTCTCTGTAGTGGAGCTCGCCTCGGATGCAGCCGGGGAAGCGGAGCGGAACTGAGCGCAGGCCCCAGTGAGCGCGGGGAGGAAGCCCAGAGCAGTGAGCCTTCAGGGGGGTTGATTCCCACCATTAGGCTCCTGGATGTTCAGTAAACGCCGCGCCTCCAACAGCTATTTTTCTCTACAGTTTATATTGTGTTAAGCAAATGTCGGTGTGTAGACACTGTTCTCCACTGAACATTTTTGTGGTGACAGGCATTTTTCAACGTTGGACATTTTCCAAGAGAATTAATGGGAACTAACACAACTGAAGGTTGCTTCTTCACAGACAGATACTGTATAAACTGAAGCAGAAAAAATGTAGGCTGCTGTATATGCTGAAAGCAGAGATAAAAAGTCTCAAAGAAATCATCTTTGCCGTGTCAGACACAGGTTTTGAAGAGGACAGTGTTTTAGGTTGTGGTCGATACAAAAACAAGCTTTTGGAAATGGAATAGACTCATTCCATGTTTGTATCCATCTTACATTCATCAAGTGTGTGCAGTATTACTACATTATATAGTTTTAAGAGTATCATTTAGATTTGTTCTGTTTAATGCTTCTTCATACAGTGTTGATCAGCATCTGTCATGATATTTAACCAATCACAGTCTGATAAAACAAACTCTTTATATAACGCTTTTCTGTTTGTCACACCACTCATTAAAAAGAGTATTAAGCAGATGTGGGTTTAAGAAAGTTGTGGCATGACATGACGATATACATGTTTCAACAACATAATAGTTAACCAATTGTTTATTTTTTTAAAATGCAAAAAACACTTGAACCACACAATGTAACTCCAAGTGTTCCCTTTATTTTATATTTACGACAATTAAAGGGACCACTTGGAGCTACATTGTGTTTACTCTTTTGAGCAGTATATTTAAGCATTTTGGCAGTTATTATTTTTTCAAAATTCCCCAAATTCCCAAGCTAAAGTTCCTATTGAAAGTTTCTGGTTTATCTGGTGTAGCACATATACTCTACATAAACCCATCCATTCTCCTCTCTCCTCTCCTGGGCGGCACGGTAGTGCAGCGGCTTCACAGCTAGAAGGTCCGGGTTCGATTCCCACCTGGACGGGCCTTTCTGTGTGGAGTTTGCATGTTCTCCCCGTGTCTGCGTAGGTTTCCTCCGGGCACTCCGGTTTCCCCTACCACTAAAAACATGCACAATAGGCCAGGATGAATGACGTGTGTGAGTGAATGTATGGTGGTGGTCAGAGGGTCCGTTGGCGCAAACGTGTGTAGTCGCGAAAGCGCCTCTGACAGTCTCCCCCAGGGGAAACTGAAGCTACAAACGTAGTTTACCACCACCGAGTGTGGAGTGAATGTACAATTGTCTCATGTAAAGCGCTTTGTGACTATATGTCTGTGAAAGGCGCTATATAAAGATCTTCTTCTTCTTCCTCTTCTCTTCAACTTATATAGTGCTTTTGTTCCTTTATCAGGCCCAAAGCGCTTTACAGTAAACACACAGCCACTCGTTCACATTACAGTAGCTACTCGCTCTCATTCATGCACCAATGTAGCATAGACACTGTAGACACTGGAGGCAAGTAGGGTGAAGTGTCTTGCCCAAGGACGCAATAACAGTGTACATTTGCAGGACCTGGGATTCGAAACCCACAACCTTTCCGATCACAATACGACCTGCTCCACCGTCGCAGAAACAAAACTCATTTCTTTTTAAATGTTACCCAGCGTTCAGAAAACGACGGACTTGTTGTTCCTAAATCTTAAACTTACTCAGGCGTGTAACTAACTAACAACACGAATATTTAATAAAGTCTGGTATTGTCAGAGTCAGAAATAGTGGATTTAATGACAAGCCGAGCCAAAGTCGGTGATTTCCATAAACACGGCGCCATTAAAACTTTTAATCCTTCCTCTCTCCTTCTTCTGTCGGCGTCTGCAGCCGCCCGCAGCTCCTCGCTCTCCTCACAGCCACAACAGTTTAGTGCACAAAGATAAAGTCAAAGCCAAGTTCATTTGAATTATAGCCTCAAATCAGCCGCAGTGATGGAGCGAGAAAGAAAACATGCCACCGAATTAGTGCTTCAGGCTGCAGTTCAGATAACTCACACTTTCACTGCGCGTTTTTACTTAGTTAGTTACTTAGGTAGTCATTTTCGAAGTTTAAGAAGTTTCAATTGCAGAGTTCCCACTTCACATTGCGATCTTGTCAGAAGCGACTTGAAAAGAAGCTGAGCAGTCTGTGTTTATGCGCTTTAACATCTCAAGACGTTTATAGTATGTACTCCCTGATCTGTGAGTTTATTTAAGGCGAGACACTGCAGGTGAATTGGGAAACATTTTTAATTTAGAGATGTCAATTTGAAACTTTTGCTGTAGATTACTGGCATAAATAGGAGAAAAATATGTATTGCGGGTTTTCTTTCATATAAAAATAAAGCCTTTTATGCCTAAAAAGGCTTGAAATTTCCATTATTTTTGGCAATGAAACCTGAAAATTTAATGACATATTTATTACAAAGGGGATTTTGGAGATCTTCTTCAGTTTAGTGTGAACATGTTTTTGAAAAAATCTAAAAATAATAAATGTCGCCTTGTTTTTCAAAATTTTCAAAACTCAATAAATGAGGTTAGGAATTAGGTAATAAAAAAAAATCTTCAAAATATTTTTCAGTCCAAAGCTGGAAAATTTGAAGTCAGTTGACATGGAGGTATTGTTTTCCATTGTGGAACACTGAATCAGTGCAATAATTAAACACGTTATTGTGCCCTGCCCTTTAGTGCAGACACTAAAACGCGCGACAGGGAAAGTGCGAGTGCAGCACATGGAGGTTATGCCGATGACATTCCTGCATAACAACAGAATCCAAAGGTGTGTCAATGTTATTATCTTCAACTCTCTGGAATGGTGAGGGCTCTGTTTATACAGAAAAGAACACTTGTGCATACCCTTTATGTAATTTCTACAGATTTAATTTGATGTTATGTAATCAATGTATAAGGTCATTTGCAGAGGCTCTTGAGCTCCAGGAATTCTTTCGATAATTGCCTTACATAGTCGATAATTCTGGTCAACAAAGCACGGAGAGCAGCTATTTTTTTACTGTCGTTAATGAGTAATTATCAACGTTACATAACCAAAGTTTTCATTGTGGCAATTTATTTACTCGACTAAAATTGTAGCACAGCTTATAGACCACAGTCTCATTGACCACCGAACATGAGAAGCCTGGCAAAATAAAACAACCACACATGTGGCAATAAACCTGAAAAAGAATCCTCATTTTAAGGAAGAAATGACTGAAATTCACTTGAATTAGGAGATTAAATCCAAAATGTGAGTAGATTTAATTCAAATTATTTTGTACCAGTGATGCGCAGGTCAATGTATAAACAGCCCACCCATAACTTGGACTGCAAAAAAAAAAAAAATTAGTACTAGATTGATACCATATAAACAAAGGTTTAATTGGCATCTTTATTTCACACGACCCGACCGACCACGACAAGAATGTCATTAAAAATATCTTTGGATGACTCGTAAACCGCCGGTAACTGCCGGTAACCGCCGGTGACCACAGGCACCGGCTCATTTCGGATCAACCCACACATCACTGTTTTGTGCCATTTCAAGTGAGACAAAAAAAAAGAAAAAAATTCACAGTTCAGAATTCACCTCTCCGTATATTCTTTAAATGATTAAAGAAGGCCTCAAATGTCATTCAAAATCATTTATTTGGATTCAGACAGGTAGTAATTGTAAATATACAAATGCATTGGCACAAAACACACGTGTGGATTTTACACGAAGCTTCAATTGTCTACCATGTTTCAAACACATTTCTTCTCAGAGGTTTTCTGTTATGTTGGGAAAATCCAACACTCAGGCTTATTGTAAAGAGACTGCACCTTTTATGGCTATTCAAAACCAGCACGACAAGAGCAATGGTCTGCAATTGTTTTGCATTGAATACGTTTATCAAAAGCAGAGAAAGACATGGTTTCTCATTTTACTCACTGCTGTTTTAGTGCGCTATTGCAGGGTCATCACTGTAGAATTTTTACCAATAGAGAAGAAATGTACAATTCTTGTATCAGACTGCTTTTGTAACAGAATGAAATGAAATTAAAATATAGACGCATCGATCTCAAGCATGTGAAGCTTTAAGAAATAATGTGTTTGGACATTGAATAACTTCCAGAATTCAAGAATATTTTCCCGAGTCTTCCGCACAAAGCCTTTCCTCTCCTTTCCTCTCTCTTGGTCACTAACAAACCCGACATTCCCCCCCTCTTCTCTCCTCTTCTTTCCTCCATACCTGCCTCTGTGCTCGGCTGAAAACCCCACTGCCTTTTTTTCCCCTCCTCTTCCTTTGTGTGCCCTTGCGAACGGACCTGTCAGTAGATGGCGCTGGAGAGCTGCGGTGGCGCTCCTTCCTTTTCCTCGCACTGTAAACTGTCACAGGCCACTTCCCCGGTGTTTCCGAGGCGTAGACCTAATGCGCTGGAGCGGGCAGATGGGGGGAAAAAAGGTGTCACCGTGTCTGGAGCTTTGTGTCGACGCGCTGAGCTGTGGCTGCCCGCGTGTCGTCTCTAGTATTTACATTTCTCGGGTGTAGACGATTAAAAAAAGGCAATAGGGAAAAAAAAATAGTGTACAATTTCAATTCAATGTGTTTTTGACCATATTAGAGTGAAGACTGTAACTGTGCGTAATAAGTTGAAATACAGAAGAATAGAGCGTTCAGTGTACATGTTCAAAAAGGTGGGCCGTCCAACTTTTCAATATTCATTACCCTTTTTTCTCACGCTATGTCTTGACGTAGCCCCAATGAAGCAGACTGGCTTTAAGTGTAGTGGTTTATAGTTTATTTATGGAGCGTTGTGAATAAGCTGTGCACATATTTTTTTTTTGCCTTTAACATTCCTATTGTGTGTAAAAGGATATGTGTTTGTATGTGGTGTGTTAGTTTGTGCAGGTCAAATCTGATGTCAAATCATTTTTTTTGCGAATTTTTAGTATTGACTTGAATGAAGAGCTTTATTTCTGAATCTTGGATGCAAGGGAAAAAGGTGAAAAATGTATGTATGTATGAAGCAGCTATTATTTCCGTAGGTTAGTCTGATTGGAAAAGGCTTTCAGATATCCATTTGCTATCGTCTCTATTGTTTGTCTTTTAGGGCATTCAAGGTAAAACATTTCTACAGTCGAGATGTTTTCTTGATTGCCTTGAGCAACAAATGAAAGCATTTGAAGCATCACCTCGTCTGACTTTGCCTCTCGTGTCTTTGCTGCAGCTGCTGCTTCGCCGCTGTTGTCGTCATCGTCGTCGTCGCTGGATCGAGTCGAGGACGTCGTCGCAAGTGAGTCAGGATTTTCATGATCGTTTTTTGTGTGCACAGAGGTGGGAAGTGGAGCAAAGTTTGTACATGAACGGAGCAGCCGGTTATCAAGGCTGGGAAAAGCTGTGGTGTCTGACAAAGCCAAAAAAAAAAAAAAAAAAACTGGACGTAGAGTGTGGCATTTAACCTCTTTTCCCCCTCGCCTTAAAGTGATAGTCCGTAAAAGTGATGGGAGGTAGAGTGAAATTTGAAAGTAAACAATCAACCAGAAAGCCCTTTTTAGTTTGCAAAATGAGGAAAGAAGGAACAGAATTTTAATAAAACAAAATCAAGCCCCTCCCTGTTCCCATCCTGGTTAGACCTGACAGGCTGGTTCACAGGAAAAGCTCGTCTCCTTGGTCAATGCGAGAGGAGACTAGACTCTGAGTAGTTTCTGAGATCCGGGAAGGAGGGACTTTACAAAATTAATATATATACTATATCATTACTTACTTAACATCAAAATGCAAGACCTGGTGGTCGATTTAGCGCATTTTATATAATTTGTAAAACATTTCGACTTCCAGACTATCACTTTAACCAAATGTATTTTCTCCAGCAGCTCCACCCAAATCTAAAAGGTCACAGCCTATAGGCCAGTGTAATGCCTCATAAGACCTGCAAAACCCATCTAAACTAATCTTTTTCCTTGCGTTTTTGCCGCATTGTTGTCACTTAAAAAAATAAAATAATTCATTGCTCATTGGCTACGTTTTCGTCACACATTTTTGTCACTTTTTCATCGCTTTTTTGTTGCATTTTCAGCACTTTTTTTCCCCACCTTCGTTTTACTCTTTTGTGGCCTTTTCATCGTTTTTGTTCCTCATATTTTCGTTGCACTTTTGTTGCGTTTCCATCCTCGCTTTCGCCTCATTTTTAATTTACTATTGTGATTGATTTTTTGGAAGCTTTTAGATTTGGGTAAAGCCAAACTGGAGAAAACGTGCTCGGTTCAGGTGGGGGTTAAGAGGTTAAGTAAAGGTGACGTAAGGAAGTCATACCGAAAATGAACGAATAAACAAAGAGCTTTGGTTTGGAATGACTGGCCCAAATTTCTGAATGAAAGTCAACGAGTCAACGGAAACCTCAAATGGGAAATTGACTTTTACAGCATCAGAGTTTCCGAATCAAAATAGCACTTTTGGTAATGTATTTGTCATCACGAGAGAAGTAAAATGTTACTCTTTCCCACCTCTGAATGTGCTGAGTCGACCTTGTCCGTGTCAAAACGCAGCGTAACCTTCTGACAGTGCTCCACCACCTCCACCACGCGCCTGTTAGATCCTCCCACATATCCCTTGACGCTCTACTCCTCAGTCCTCTTTGTGGGGCAATCACACAGCTGTATGAGTGCAAAGGCAATGCCATTCATTCAGTGGATTGTGTTCACTTTAATGGCCACTTCTTGTTTTCTTCATTTGTGTTTTTTTTTTTTTTACAATGACATACCGAGCTTTCGTATCATTCTTCATGTTGTGAAAAGATAATTATCATTGAAAACAGAAAGCGTGGACAAATAGAGAGAGCTTTAACCCATGTGTGCAACATTGTTCCTTTAGTTAAATAAATCATACCTTGAGCAATCCTTTTCCTTCTTCCTCGCCGTTTTGTTTACTTGTTTAATCTGTATTTTCTGGGTTTAGTTGCCCAGGAGGAGATAGAAGTGTCCTCTGCATTTTCAAAACTCTTGCTGTTCTGCACTAAAACTACATTTGTCAGCATGCCGAAAAGAATGAATGCCTTTTCCCCCCGTGTAGGATATATGCCATGCAGTGCTGCCAGCAGAGGGTGCTAAAGCCAAACGAGATGCAAACCAAGAACAAAAGAACTTGTGACGTGTGTAGTTTAAATGCCTGTGAATACACCTGACGTTTTTATCTACTTGTGACATATTTGTATCTGTTTCATGAACTTGCAGGCGGGTTTTCGGGGATTTCTGTAAAAGTGGCCCTGCAAGTTAAAAAATGTGCCTATAACATTTTAACTCCTGGGCCTCGCTCTCATTTAAACTCTTCTTATTGTGTCTGGTGAATCTAGAGCATCAGGACAGTAGTTTGGCGAATAGACGAGAGTAAAAAGCCGTGGTCCGTGGCCTTTTTGTTGAGTTGAATCCACATGGTTCTCATGAGCACAGTAACTTACAGTAACTCTGGTTCTCTGAATGTGCACAGTCTAAAACGGGTTGGGTTTCTCACAGGCAAATTCTCAGCGGTCAGACAGAAACAACCGTCAGGAGCAGGTTTCAGTTAGTTTTAAATCAGCGGTTCCCAATCTGTGGGTCAGGGACCAGAGGTGAGAGAATGGGACCATTTGCCATTTACTATTTTAAAAAGGGAAATAGACTATAGTCGTCCTAAATCCCAGTCTCACAGTGGTTTAGTGGTTAGTGGTCCTCACACAGGGGGCAGGGCCGGAATTGAGGTCTGCATGTTCTGCTTCTGCCCTGGAACAGTGGAACTGTTTTGACCATAAATGGATTCGCTCTTCGTCGAATAACCATGGCACGCTACTGTAGGGCCCCCGTGTGGTATTTTTGCTTAGGGCCCCAGAAGGGCCAGCACCGGCTCTGAAAACAAGGACAAAAATGCAATAAAAGAGTAACAGAAAAGTGACAAAAAAGCGATGAAAATGTGATGAAAATGCAACCAAGAACGACACAAAATAACAACAGAAAAGTGACAAAAATATGTGACAAAAAAAACAACAAAAAAGCAATGAAAAAAAAAAAAAAACGAAAAAGATAAATTTTGAAGGTGTTAGGTTTCAAATGAGAAAATGACACTAGTCTATAGGCTGTAACCTTTTAGATTTGGGTAAAGCTGAACTGGAGAAAATGCACTTGGTTAAGTTGGGGTTTAAGAGGTTAATCCAGTGGCTTCCTCTTCCGTTGTTTGTTACATCATCAATAATGCTGTTGAGATCAGTGGTTCATCACCCTGGGATTTATTTATTTACCGATTTATTTGGTCGGGACAGTGCATATTAATGAACATACAGTACATGGATCTCATGCATGTAAACACGCCACACCGGATTGTAGCCTTGGGATAATTTCCATCCGTCATCCCCCTTTCGCACTCTCATTCATCCTGGCCTATTTGTACAAGTTTTTGACAAGCCGTGACCCAAAAATGACTCAGACTTGTAAAATGTAATGTACTGTAATGTAATGTATTGTCTTTTCCTCAAGATTTAAAAAAAAAGTGCTGATTCTACACTTTTACTGTACAGAACTATTAAAAATTGTCTGGGAAAGTCTTGTGACCCAGTGAAAATGGTCCCGCCACCCACTTTTGGGTCCCGACCCACCTGTTGAGAATCACTAGTTAGATCAATCAAACATTACAGTTCACCAGAGAAATGGCTTTGAGCACAAATGAAATATCTACAGTGACCTTTCTATGCCCATGTTTATATCAACCCAAAGCCTTTGTATCTCAACACTGTTTACTCTACTATAATTTCACGTTACCATTCGGACAATATTATGCTTATTTGATGTTCGATAAATGACATTTGGGCGCCCAGTTCAAAGGTGAGCGCAGTTTATCAAAACCATGACATAAATTTGAAACGTCTGTTAAACAAATAAGTACAAATGACGGCGATGTGTCCCGGTAATGCAGTCACAGATCGATAACAGAGCCCAGTAATGGCCCCAGGATCAATGTGGTCCCGTGCGTGAATGCGACGGCCTCACATAACCCCAGAGTGTCACCGCCCGCGCGCAACAACAGTGTCATAACAGGCTTTAGCGTGCTGTACTTTAGCTAGTGATACATATCAAGGGCTCTTCTTCTTTATGGAGAGGTTTATAACCATATGGAGAGTCCCGACGTGTGGAAAAACACGGCTGACATAAAGATAATACTGCACATGCCAGGAGAGGCTGACAATGTTATCAAAAGCCCTTTTACATTTGTATTGTAGATCCTTTTCAATAGAGTTGAGCCGCATGTGAATGTATAAAGATAGTTAGGGATGTGCAAAATGATAATACTGGTAATAATCGCATTCACTGTGAAAAGTAACCAAGAAATCACCAAAACGTTCTTAAATTAAGTATAGTTGCTCTTGATTCGGGTAGGTAAGTAAAAACAAAAACATTGTATTGCACTTAAAATTACATAATAAATCTCGATGTATGTCTAAGTTTAAATGCAAATAAATTAATATCCTTGATTCGAGTCATTTTACCTTTTTGCTGTGTGAGGATAAAAACTTGAACAAAGACTGAATGTGGGCAAGAAAATGATTGTTGAAATTCAATCAACAATAAACCGCCATCATTTTTGAAGTAGATAAGATGTAATAATTAACAATGAAAAGTCATCCTTCACAACACTGAAAACAGGTGTCCCCCAGGGATCAGTTCTTGGGCCTTGCACTGTACACGTAAATGATTTAAGAAACATCTGTCCATGTGCAGGTTTCCAAATGTATGCAGGCGATACAGTTGTTTTTGTGAGAGGCAAAAGTGTTGAAGCCATTTCTGCACAGCTGCAGAAACACCTTAACTCTGTGTCAGTATGGTTTCAAAACTCAGGACTAACCCTAAATCTGGGAAAGACAGTGTTAGATTGTTTTGCTTCCAGATCACACTCCGTGGAAGAACTGCATCTGACAATTAATCGTCAGGACATTGCCCAGGTTAAAGAAGTTAAATATCTGGGCTAATCTTGGACTCCCATGTATCATTTGAAAGTCATGTCAAAAAGATCACAAGAACAGCCAAAGCAAACTTGTACATTTTCAGAATCATACAACAGCCACAACAATCAGCCCTTTAAGACTGATTTACAACAGAGCATTAAAAATATGAGATCAAACATCCGTCAGAACGCACCATTGTGGAGTATTGCAGAGGTTTAACTTTATTAACTTTGAAAATTGTATTAAATTCTGTAGCTTAAAATTAATGTATAAATGTCTGCACAGCCAAGCCCCTGATGTTCTCAGACGGCTCATAGTTCCACTTCGATCAGTGGCTCCATCACACGAGGAGCTGCTAATGGAAATGTGAAAGTGCCCGTTAGAAAAAAGACCTTTGGACAGTCGGCTTTTACTGTTCAGGGTGCTAAACCCTGGAACTCTTTGCCTCCTGAGCTGGAACAGGACTTAGATCTGGGGGCTTTTAAAAATGAAATAAAGCGTATTTTAAAAAGAGATCAAGTCTGCAATCATTTTTAGTGAAAATGCACTTTCTTTGTGTAATGTCAGAATTAATTAATGTTACTGTAGATGTATTTTCTGTACTTTCTGTGTGCATTTAAAAAGCCATTCTAGGGACAGACATTGCAAATTAGCCTTGGCTATAGATGTTGTAGTGTGGTACATGTTTATTGTTCACACATGTCATCAAATAAATTGGAAACAAATATATATATATGAATTTTAGTTCTGTACTTTTCTTTCAATGGCAGCATTCACACTTAAAGTTTTCAAATATAGAGCTACAACAGTGTAGGAAAGCTGGGGTTGCCTTAACCTGTCATTAAAGTGAATGATCGAGGGATCTGGCAACCAAAAGAAACCATTGTGTTTGCTTCAAGGCCCAAATACAAGATTTATGATAAACAATGAAAGTGGAAGCCACACAGTTAAAGTGTGTGGCGCCCTAGGCAAGATTGAACTTTGGCGTCATTAATCGGTTCTAAACGCGTTGGTGTCCCTCCACATAATAAAGCATTTTTACTTAGAAGTTGGTTGTGCCTCGAATCCTTTTGGACACCATTTGGATATGGTTTAGGCTTGTTTATTTTATTTTATTATGATAATCATTGTTATATATTATAATTATCATTGTTATATTATGACTAATATGTCTATCTATATATAATATATAATATATCTGATCTATAAAAAAAAAAAAAATCAGAATATGTGCATCATAAAACGCACAACAGTTGAATTGGAGGAGGAACCCTCTGAAGTAAATGTACGAATTTTCATCATGTTGTGATGATGTTACACGGAAGGACCAAAGAGGACCTGTTTGAAAGCTTGCAATGTCTAGTTTACAATACAAAATAGTCTCTATTACTTTCTGTTCCAAAGTTATGTCCGAAAATCGTCGATGTTGTAAATTAAGGCGCAATTCGACACCCCCTCCAGCAGATGGTGCCCGAGGCGGCCGCCTGGGTCGCCTATGTCTAGGGCCGGCCCTGCCCAATTTTCCTTCCGTGCTTTGCGTCCCAATTTTTCACAGGGATAAGTTTATCGGCACATTTCAAAATTGGCATGGTCACTTTTCACGGTCACCGTCACAGATATGCTAGAAAACGAGCCTGCAGGTTTATGAAATGCTTTGTAATTAGATGCACAGTGTTTTCCCTACAAATGTCTGAGTGTACAATATACTAAAGGTCAACAAAACAAACTTCTGTTCCACCACTAGGAAAGCAAAAAATCAAGTACAGTGCCTTTAAAGAGAAAACTCATGACACTGAGGTAATGTCGTTTATATCCTTATTCTCTCATGGCATTTTTTTTTTGCAAGTTAAAGCATTGAGTTTGATTGGGATCCATAGTTTTGTGTTGTCTAAGTTAGTTCAAGTGTGTGCCGCTCCTGTGGGAGATGAGCCCTTTGTGGTGTATGTGTGTGTATGTGTGTCACCCTGGAGTGAGCGGATTAAGTGGCAGCCAATGCAGGAAAGGTTAGGGCTTGGTCTCTGGCTGTGGCCTCTATCTCTCTCCCCAAATCGCTGAAAAGACGGACGCGGGGAGGCGGCACATGATGATGATGATTATTATTACTATTATTACAACCCCTCAGCCTCCTAACCTCCAGTGTCAACTCAACAAGCCCATCGCTGGATTACTTCTCCCGCTATCACCGACCTCCAGCTAAAATCTAATGAAGAAGTTTCCAAAGCGCTGAAGATGCTAACTTTTAATTGCCGCTGGAAAACATTGGCTTTTTTCCTGAGCCGTTTCGGCGGTTTGGGGAGCGTTTGCGGCGGACATTTTGGGGATGTGTTTTTTTTTTCTTTTTTTTTCCTCTCCCCTCACTCCTCCTCAGCTGTGCCCCTCCTCGTGTCTCAAAATGGCGGGTCTGAAGACGGGACGAGCGAGCGCGGAGGTACGCATGTGCTGTGTGCGGTCGTGTGTGTGCGTGTCATATTTGAGAACGTGACTGTGCGTCTTTGGGAAAGTGTTGGTGCATTGGTTACCAACAGCGTTGGTGTCGGTGTCACCCAAATTCACCCAGTCGCCGTCGACTACGTGTTTGTCAGACTGTGACGCCTGTACTTGGGCGTCTTGCTGACCAAGGTGAACAATAACTTAGACTTGATTGATTTTTCTAAGACGCAGCTTCATTTACACCCAGTTTTGCCATTACACGTTTACATCCCTTTGATGTTTTAGACAGGGTTTAGTGGATAGTTGAGCTGAAAAAATGCCATCTTCTCGTACATAAATTGCTTGAAAAGTGATTTAATGAATGAATGAATGAATGAATGTTTATTCAGTTACAAAAACATAAAACAAAAAGTACAGTATGTATGTATGTATGAAGATACTGATTTGAACTTGAATCGAGTTTGCCCCTGGAACAAACATGAATTTGCTTAAAATAAGAGCAGAATTGTACTAAATCAGAGAAAAACATGATTAAAGGCAGTGTTAGGAGAAAGTGTGTGAATGAGATGAAAGACTTCTATGGTTTTGCGTTTTAGGCTGTTCAAGTGGAGTTTTAGTACTTTGTTTTCTTTATTCCAAGCACATTTTGACAAAATAATTACGCTAGGGTTCACGTCGCTGAGTACTAAAGGAATAGCACACTCAAGAGTACGAGATCCGATATTTGTTTCCTTCTGCGAAAATGTCTCTTTATAAATGGCTTGGGCGTGTGTATTGTTCACAAAACATTCATAACACTTTGTTAGCGATTGCATTTTACACAACTCTGAATTCAAGATTTTCTTTATCTACTATGGTAACACAATTTCAACATACATTTACGACATCGCTTTCTTATTTGGCTTCTTTGTTGGACTGTTTTGCCTGGTGCGTTTGAACGATTTTCTCAACCCCGTCTCTCCCTAAAGCTCATACCATATACATCGCAAATATCATTGCCGGTGCTTTTTCGGATTGTTTACCATAAAATTGGACCGTAATAGTTGTTAATGTATGTCTATTGCTTCGGCCGATTAGCCTAAATGTAAACTATCTTCTTTCCCGGAGCCAACAGAGTCATGATGTTAGTATGATAATGGCTTTTGCTGATGGGGATTCTCACATGAGTAACCTCTTCATGACCGCTTTTCATTAGACCCATAATAGTCCGTGGCTGCAAGTCTCAAAATAAAACAGCGCAACAAAAGTTTATCATTATCATTTATTGCATATCACGTTGTGAAGGCGATATTTCAGTCACCTTAAGTGGGTGTAAACAAGTCAATCTTTATTTTTAATTATTGTCATTGTGCGAATTGTAAATGTGCTAATGAAACGAAGTTGACATTAACATAGTTCATTCAGTTATTTATAAATGAGATAATAAAAAAAACATATTTTCATATCGTACGGATTTAGGTGCATATGACAATTATATTTATTTATATTTATTGGTATAAGGAGAGGTCCCAGTACTCTCCTTAAGAATGGAAGACTTTTTTCCCGCGGTGTAAAACTATGGCTTCCACTTGCCATCGACATAATCCCATCAAACTACGTAGGAAAAACAAACTTTTAGCAAACAAATCAAGCCATCATGTGTAATTTCACTGTGTTGTTGTGTGTTATATTATTATACCCTTCCTCACATAGGCTCTGTTTTCATTTGCGTTCGATGTTTCTTCCTAGTTCAGTTGGGCTGGTTTATTATGACCTGTGAAAGAGGGCCTGTTAATGAAGTTACTGTTCGTCACACTGTGTGATAATTACAGTAAATTTAATCCACAACAAAAAACGTTCAATTGCCCATAGTCTGCAATGCAATAGACCTGTGTCTTGTTTATCAAATGGGAACAGTTGTTTTATTTTGCCTCATTTATTGGCTAGAAATACAGTCCCGATCAAAAGTTTAAGACCGGTTGAAAAAACATTTAAAAAAACAAATGTACAGTTTGGAATATTGGATCTGAACAATATGCAACAAGGGGTGAGATGGAAAAAATAAATAAAAAAATTGGTAAACCTTTTATTGAAAACAACAATTAAACTGAAATACGCTTTTTGCAGCTGTTCTGCACCACATGCCCTCAAATCTGTGCACAAATGTGGATTCAGTGTCATTTTCTGTCAGGTTTTCACATAGGCATGACGTCCTGATGACAAGAGCAAAAAAAAAAGCGTTCTGGGTTTGGAGGTGGTTGTTAAGCTGCATAAGCAGGGCCATCGTTGCTGAGGTGCATGCAGTAAGACAGTGTTGGTGCATTGGTTACGACGCCTGTACTTGTGACGCCTGTACTTGGGCGTCTTACTGACCAAGGTGACAATAACTTAGACTTCATTGATTTTTCTAAGACACAGCTTCATTTACACCCAGTTTTGCCATTATTTAAGGCACGTTTACATCCCTTTGTCATTTTTTCAGCTCAACAATCTACTAAACCCGGTCTAAAACAACAGTCATTTTCAATTTCTTAAATTATCCTGAGGGTTATGGAACAAAAAATCAAGTGGGAGACACTGGCCGATGGTCAACCCAAATTAAGGTGGTTACTGGGGCCGACTGTGAATCTTTGAAATTACTTGAAGCCATGAGATTTATTTTGCAGGTTGTTTGGACATTGGTTCAACAGAGGTGTTTTACTTTGAGCTTCTGATTCAAATTCCTCAGATTCTAGATGTGGAATAAAACGTGTTTGTCCTTCAGTAAATTGACAAAACGGACATTAGTGGAAAATCTTTGTGGGCTGTGCATGTAGCATGGCATTTTTATCAGTCATGAACTTTAGCCGTGTTGTTCCTTGAATGTCCATGACGATGTTGCTCCCTGAATGTTGTGAATTGTACAAAAACATATCCTTTGTAAGAATTTTGATGCGAGAAATGTTTTAGGAAAGTTAGGAATGAATCTGGACCACAACTTCTATCTATCTATCTATCTATCTATCTATCTATCTATCTATCTATCTATCTATCTATCTATCTATCTATCTATCTATCTATCTATCTATCTATCTATCTATCTATCTATCTATCTATCTATCTATCTATCTATCTATCTATCTATCTATCTATCTTACATTATTGGTTACATCCTATCCATTTCTTATATGGCTCCATTTCCCATATTTTCTTTTGCTTATACTCCCATAGTCAAATGTTACTATTTTTTCATACCAGTATAGTGATAAGAGGGAGAAACTCTTTGGTGAAGAACGCTGTATCGCTCTCGACAGTCGGGGCAGATTATAGGACACCCGAACTTCTAATCTTTTTATCCGCGCACTTTGTCGATTTGTTCAGGTTACAAGCTCTGACTCCGGGGCCTGGTCTGTGTCTATCCCTCCTCCGGGCGGCGAGCAGTCATTTCGGCTGATACGGACTGACTTTAACGCAGCGGAGTGGGGGCATCTGGGGCCAGCCGGCAACGCTAACAATGTTCCCAAAATGCTACAGGAGCTGTTTCATGATTCAGAGCGATTTGTCCTGTCTTTGAGTGGCGAAGAAATTGGGGGACGATGGGGCTTTGTCATTTGGAAATGCTGCAATGTAGAAGTGGCTCTCTTGTTTGACCCACAGGCAAATACAGTCAAAATAGGTCCCCCTTCTCCAAAATGCAGTCAGTGCCTCTTGTTAACCATATTTCAAATTTTTGTTGAAGTTTTAGAGAATTTCTGAACCAGCGTCCGAATATTCTGCACATTTCTCCAGCAGTGAGTCTCTTTCCATCCTCTGAATCATTAGAGATTTCATACTTTTTATACAAGTGGAAAGAATACTTTGTTTTATCCTTCACAATATTGCGAAACCAGACATTTGGGAAATACCTTAGAGCGCTGTGCAGCTTATTAAGTTGTCTTATCGATTGTGAACTAGCAGGCTGTTGTTGGTATTATCGTCTGTGCCGTTTTCTGCATCATCCGAAAACATGCACAAGAGGTGATACCTCTGTCAAGAATCCGAGAACATTTACTCATGTGATTTCACAGTTGTACCACTGCTTCGAACACATCAACATCGACCAAAATATTGCATTTAGTTGAAAAAACAAAATTATTTAAACAACTTAAAGGCCAAATAGTGGAACAACATTTGTTTCGTTTTGTACTGTACACTCAGATAATGGTGGAAAATGACTTAAAGGGACTACACGGAGTTTAAAAATGTTAAAATTATGTAATTTCCTCCCCCTACATGTTCCAACAATGTCCTAATGTGTAGAATGAGCCCAGACGTATTCACCACAACTGCCTCTAAAATCCTGCACTGTCACTCAAAACGGTGTTACTTTGGGTCCGAATTGCCGTCATGCACGAGCTTAAAGTAGTACTAAGTAACTCTTGCCCCGAGAGGCCATAAGCGCAACTGCAGGTGTTGTAGCAAGATTATTTAATTTATTAATTGTCTTGGGGAGTAAATACTACGCTGACAGGAAAGGCGAAGGGAGAAAGGGATATTGTGCATCCAATTATACAATGGAAATATTTTTTTTCACTCAAACTTGGCTGTAAATACTGTTTAAAGTGACGTTAGCCCACAGTTGGCTTTGCCCGTGATTCGTGATTCCATTAGTGTGTATTGCTTGCTCCGGTCCGGTGACAGTCAAGTTGCAAACATGGTTTTCTGGCCAGAGACACCAGGGGGAGATGAAAGACCCTCCAATCATCTCATAAACACTTGTATTACCCCCACAGGGACTACGAAAAGGATTTATTAAGGTAAACACGTTTCTTATACTGCTTTAATATAGAAGGTGCAGTTACACGTATGACCTGAGGTGGCAGTAGTGAGTATAAAATGGCGAACTTGCATCTAGCCCCTTTAAAAAGCATTTGTATCAATTTCATAAACTCACACGCTATAGTTTTGTAGCTTTTCTGTGAACTTGACCTTGACAAGTTATGAAAGCTGCCGATAAACTCATCACGGTTCAGAATTGGACTGTGAAAAATGTGTTAGTAAAGTTCAAACTCAAACACGGTAAATCAAAGCAACTGGATTCACTTCAAAAAAGGAGCTGACCGTGTTCGTAAAGTTAGGAATAAGTTTGGATCAAAACCAACAATTGAATTTACTTTCCTTAAAAAAATCAGCTATAGGGCCTTTAACCGAGCACATTTGTTCCAGTTCAGCTTTAACCAAATCTAAGAGCTTCTTGACTGGAGCTTACAGCCTATAGGCTCCCAAAGTTGGGACCCCTCGGGGGGGCACGAGGCCTTGGGTGGGGATCCCCAAATGATTTCAAGATGAAACAAAACGAAAAGGGCTACTGTTTTTAGTACCTTCTTTAGTGTAAACCAGCCTACAATTAGTGAAATCCATTTAATTATTCAAAAATAAACTGTTTAGATACATATGAACTTGATTATAACATGTTTTTCTTCCCTAAAGTAGCGTAAGAGGCAATAACTTTACACAATGGGGGTCCCGAGTTGTTTATGTATCAATTTTGGTTTCCCAGCCAAAAAAGTTTAGGAACCCTGGGCTAGAGTAATGCCTCATTTGAAAACTAAGACCTACAAAACTGATCATAACTTTTTTGTTGCGTTGTCGCCGCGTTTATGTCACTTTTTGGAAGACTTTTCGTAGTTTTTTTCAGTCGTGTTTTTGACACTTTTGACGCCCCTTTGTCACGTTTTGGCTGTGTTTTCGTCAAGTTTTAGTTGCTTGTTCATCACGTTGTTGTCGCTTTTCTGGCACATTTTTGTAGCTCTTTTGTTGCTTTTTCGTCTCTTTTTTGTTGCGTTTCTATCCTCGTTACCGTCGCTATTCTGATGCTTTTTTCAAGAAGATCTGGGTAATGCCGAATTGGAGAAAACATGCTCGGTTCAGATGAATGAATTTTGTTTCTGTCTTTCCCGTGCACAAGGTTGGCCACATCAGTTGGTTAGTTTGCTGGGATAACACTCTGTGCCACAGTCAGTTTCACAGATAGACATTTCTGAAATATCTTATGTTTTTTGAGAATAACTTATCTTGCCTGACTCCTTCAAGAAAAAAGTCCTTTGAGATGGGACGGAGTGTGTTTATTAAGCAACATACTGTCGACCTTTTGAAATGTGCTCTATTTTGATCGCGATGGACTGCTGTTTTCTTGAGCCTATACTCTTGTCTGAATTGTTGGGAGTGACACCATTCCTGCTCTGTCAAAGCACTTTGCCTATTTATATTCACAGCATATACTGCTTAAATCTTGCGCCCAATTTGCCAAATTTACTTGAAATTCCAGCCTGTTGTGCTATTGCTGAATGAGTTCCCGTGACGTGACTGTGTGACTACACGTTTCTTGCATATCCCTGACCATAACCCAGGCAAAAGTCCAGTGGTCTGCTCAAATCCCTCCCAAATTACCACACATTACCTTAGATTAGCGCAAAACGGACGTTAAAGGCAACACCAAAGCTTGTAATTAAAGTCAATTTAGACAAAAATACATAATTACTCCCAGGTTTTCTACCGGCGACGTCCTCCTCTTATCGCATTATTGGGAAGGAATAAAAATGCAAACTAGAGGCCAGATTTAGCGAGCGGCGGAATTAAGCACACGCGTTGGGTTATTAAAGGCTTCACCTGATTATGGGGAACGGTAAGTCGCATGCAAAGGTTGAGTAGTTTACAATGAATATTTTTAATTACACTGGATTTGCTCCGAAATGAAATATAAGTGGCTTCTTAAACGGCTTATCTCTAGCCTTTGTGAGCCGCTAAGTTCCCAGCAACTCTTGTGCCAAAGTTTGCCTTAGAATAAGCTGGTAAAGCAGGTTTTATAAGCCTTTTTTTTTTTTGGCACCATGGGGATGTTTGTCATCTGCATTTGTCCCATTTTTGGAGTGAGCGACCACAATTCAGAGCCTAAAGGGGCTCTTCTCCAGATGATGAAAGTGATGGATTTTCACAAAAATCCATACACAACTGCTCATATTAAAAATGTTGATACACATTATGCATATAAAGAAAAACAATGTCATATGTACACTGCAAAAAATAGAAATGTGTATATTTGCCCAATTTGAGTATTAACATTGACAAAAACATCTACTTGCTTTTAAAACTAGATTATAAATTTCAATTACTTGAAATAATATGTTTTTTTCCCTTATTTTAAGTTAAAAAATACTTGTTACATGGAAAGATTTTTTTTCACTTGGCAAGTCTAAATGAGTCAGAATATGGCCAAATACTCTTATTTTGAGTAATTTGAACTCATCGAGAGATCTGTTTTTGCAGAGTAGATCAATTATCTAATTTTTCCCCCTCATTTGAGTAATTTTGACTTGCCAAGTAGACACATTTGAAAATGGAATGAGTGTTTATGCAATTACAAAAAAACAAACATCTATTTATAGTACATATTTTTCAATCTAATTTTTTGAAAGTGACATATTTTCACAAAAATACACACTCACATGCTTATGTTAAAAATACAAACCCACCGTTGTACAGATACAGGAAAAAAAAAATTCTGCCAATGGAGTGAGTCTTCATGCTTAAAATAAGAAAAAGTAAAATGTGTTTTATTGTGATTATTTTGAGAGCAAAAAAATCCTTTTTCTGTTTTATGCAAACGTGCTTGTCCCATTGGCAGATTATTTTACTTACCTACTCAAATCAAGGGAAAACATACTTTCACCACATTTTAGATTACTTTTTTTTTTGTAGTGCTATACTGTAATCTTTGATGCAGCAGGAGCCTGTTTGTATTTTGCTAAACATCTCACATCTGTCAGTTCATGCCAACGTACATGACACACACGATATGTGTAATGTCGCCGCCGTACTGACGTTGTGCTTTTACACAATACACAATACAACATTTGGAAGCATCTACATGTCTTGTGTTATATTGCGTAACATTGAACAATATGTTATCTGGTTAGTGTCTCGCCCAGTCACCTGCAGGTTCAGTCGGTTATTGTGTCTTTGGTCACTTCTGGTCTAGCTCTAACAAATCTGAAATTGAAGTGAGAAATGTCGGCTTAATTTGAATGGAAAAGGATTAATTAATTTTGCTTTGGAGTATTTATATTGTTTACGCCCTCCAGATGAGTGGCTCTCCGGTGATCGCACAGCAGGGAGTCGCACATTAAAGATCGCAGCCGCGTGCTAATTATTATTCACATTATAGTAAACACATAAATTATGAACATAATTTGCCATCTGACATTGGGTTTAATATCATTAGCTTGACAGTAACAAATTAATAAAATACGTTTTGTTTTTTTTAGGAAGTGATGCCGATATACAGACGGCATCTTTGGGGGGAAACAATGGATGTATTTTCTGCCATTGAAAGAGACAGAAAATATATCCATAGCATAGCAACTGTAAAGGCTAACCATAATGCTTCTAACTTCTAGTTTCGAGTGCTGGTTTTTAATTTCTAGTGAAAAACATTCATGACCCGATATTGACATGTCTTTAACACTGCGTGCTAAACATAGGCGTGAGTTGTGGGGACCATGGGGATAAGTTGCCACACCAATATTTCAAGATGGCCATGATGTCCCCACTAACCTCACATACAGATCTTCTCTCGTGTTGATTGGCCATCTTTCTGGTCAAGTACGAGAGGAGAGTGCCTTCTGTTCTAATGTGGTAAACAGCAATATTTGACAAGTCTACAGGCATAATATATAAATTACATATTTTTGGTCATCAGCCTCATAAAATCAATTTACCTGAGAGCTTATCTCTGAGAGGCACACATTTGGACAAAACCTACGGTGCGACTAGAGTCTACCTTTTGAGAAAACTGGTGCCACAGTCAAAGAAAACTGGCTACAATTGCAATGCCAAGTAAGTTTCAGTGCTCACACTTTCGTCATGTTAGGTCGCTGTTCATCAAACCATCTAAATGTCTTTGAACTTTTATGACTGCCTACAAAATTTCCCTTGATGATAACATCTGTTTAGCTCCACTCCGTGTTAAGCCACTCCACTCTGACTCTTTCCCCTTCTTCAAAATGTCCTTGGCGCCATGTTGACTCCACTGTATCTTTCACACTGTGCTCCTGCCTTTAAAGATGACTTCTGTGCCCCATCCCTGGTAAAAGAAAAAAAGAGGGAAAAAAAAGAAAGAAATCCAAAATCCACTACTGCTACCACCACAACCATCATATCTACTCCAACGTAGCAAGTGCGCAAATCTGGCAGCGGCTGATAAGGCTTGCCATGGGGTTACAAGTCAAGTGTACCGTAACCAGAGCAGAATTGATACATCCAAATGTATTTAGGAGAAAAAGCGGCCTGGACAAGCAGTGGGAGAGGAAGTCCAGAGGAAAAAAAGTCAAAGGTCCTTTTATACGTCATATATTGTCCGTTATTTAGAATTTCTTTTTGGACACCATCAATATGCAGCCCTTTTTGAATTTGCACATTCACGGGCGGAGCCTGACTTTAAAGACTTTAATTAATTATACAAAATTAAAAAAAAGATCTGGGGATTTTGACAAAATACAAAAAGGTCTATGGTAGCTAATAGCCTGCATTAAAAAAGACAGTCTAACCCAAGCACAGTGCACATGAGGCAAATCACTTATAACACCAGACTATCAATTATTATAAATGTCTGTGTTGACTGAATATTTTTTTAAATTTTGCATTTAAAATAACTTACTTGATGCTTTGTTTTTCTTTTGCTTTGTCTGGCAGTCTGTTGTTTTTGTTTGTTTTGTTCATTTTGTTTTATTTTATACATGTAAAATAGCAAAAATCAATAAATATAATATGAAAAAAAATAATAATAATCCTCCTGAGGTCCTACATATCCAGGAAATTCTTTCCTTACCTCTCGTTCTCGTCACTCTTGCTAAGGTTAAGGGGAGAAACTGCGGGCAAAACTACTTTTCCCCCCACTAATATTCACAATAACATGTTTAGATATTGCACCTATTCAATGCACCCCATTAATCAAAGCCGGCATTTGATCACGGAAGTCTTAATCTAATGTATAGATATCTCGCGGTGTGGAAACATTAGGATAAAAAAAAAAAAAAAGCAAGTTTCATCAGAAGAGCGATCAAACGTGGTGTGGAGGTATAGGCTTTGTAGATGAAGGGCAGAGGAGCCACAGGTAACACGGCGTTCTGCTGAGCCGTGATCACTGCTCCACATTAAGGGAGGGACGGGAACAAAGAGAAGCCTGCTGCTCGTACTCCAGCTTTTATGAAAAATATTAACGGAGGGAAAAAATCTAGCTTTTTTTTAATAGACGTGGTGTATTATGCTCCACTTAACCTAACATGCTGTGTTGCATACTCCCACATTTGTGCACCTCTTTCATCGGTGTGTTTTTAACATCACAACCATATCATGTCATGAAATAAACACACATGGCTACAGGAACCTTAGGGCCCGACGGATATATTGGATCGATATTTGGGTATTTTCAGCCGATATATAGTGATAGTGATAGACCGATGGCACTGGGAAAGGGCTCAGGGTTTTGTAATGAGTCATCCCACAGCTTCCTAGGTTTCAAGGGGGCGGAGAAACATTGCAGTGAATATTGGTCACAAGTTTGAACACCTATTTTATATGTTTTGTGTTGTAGACTTTTGCGCATAGTTTCGGAAGCATAAGAGATAGAGACGTACCGCTTTTTGTTCGGAATTTACTGTGTCTTTCAAACAAGCTCCTTCAGAAGTACCAACTAAACTAAGCGCCCCCTGGTGTCACAGTTCAACACTGACACATTTAGAAGCATAGTACATAGACGAGACATTTTTATATTGGCCAAAAATATCAGTGATGCATATCGGCATCAGCCAATCGAAATCCCCAAAAATCAACATCGGCCTAAAGACCCACATTGGTCGACCTCTATTTGACATACTTATTTCTATGATTGAAATCTTTGCTTGTTTGATAAATGTTTAACTATGTGCGTTTTCATGTGGGACTTAAAAAGATCAATAGAGTCCAGTGAACGGATGTGCAGTGGGAGTGAATTCCAGAGCCATGGGTGCTGAGCGGCTGAAGGCCCGAGCACCCATCAGTTTAAACAATGGAGTGGACAACACTATGTTCCCAAAGAATGAATCAGATGACGACCTGAAAAACCAGGTCATTCCATGGATTTCTTCTGGCACAGGTATATTCCAAGATGACAATGCCAGGATTTATCAGGCTCACATTGTGAAAGAGTTTAAATAAAACATAGCAGAAAGATCATGGCCAAATTGCCAAACCAACCGTTTTAAACAGTCCTTTGTTCCCACATCGATTACTTAATTAAATTAGCTGTTGTATTAATGTCGTGTGGTGAAAGTAGCCGAGTCCGAGAAAAGATACATTGATTGAAGTGATCTCTAGTTTGTTCATGATATGCTTGATTGTTGTTCACTGACAGGGCACATTCATCTTATGGCTGAAATTCTTTTGACTAACATCAAGCACATCATAATGAATGTGGACACCTGTATGAGATTACATGAGTCATGTGACCTTAGTTCATATGTGCTGAGAGGGAAGATGTTGAACTTTGTGACAGATTTTGTTTCGTGTGGGCAGGTCCAGCCATTACGGAGATATTTACCAGAAACCAAGTAAAAAATTAAGCATTTTGATGGTTACCGTAGTTACCAGAATAGGATTCTTAAGTGCACCAACTCTATTTTAAATTACAGGCTGTTTACAACGTTAGTCATCTGCTGAAAAAGAAGTGAAGAAGAGCCTTATTCGCCAAAAAAAAAAACAGGTCACGTTTCAAAGTGTGTCAAACTTCAAAGCAGATTCGAACAATTTCTCAGCTTTGAACATGTGAAAACCTTGAGCTTTTTTTGCTGACCAAATATTTATTAACCTACCTTTCAAATTCCATCCCTTTTTTTTTCATAACATAAGCTTTTCAAGTTGTACTATTTTGACAATGCCAGCAGGATGTGGGAAGAGAAAATCCTTGAAAATCTCCGTCTGGTAAATGACAACGTGGAGAGGAAGTGTGGCAGCCGCCTTTAATATTTCATTGAAACCACTGAGGCTGCATTTTCTGTCACTAAAAAGCCCCCCTTCTTCGCCGGGACGTGATAAATGATACGCTGTTGTCAATGAGGCTTTGGGACTTTGACACAGTCGAGCGCGTGAGGTTTTTTTTGTGTCGATAGAAGTGAGTGGAAAGTTTAGATTTCTAATAAAATATTCCTCAAAGTTGCTGCCGAGCTCAGAGCGGCAGCGATGACGTGACGGCACAGGTCCCGGGTGATACAAAGAAACAGGTGGAGCAGCAGAGAAAAATGAGATAAACTTCTATCTGAGGTGAAATGGGAATTACGGACTGGGAAGAGAACATATATTTGAGTGAGAAGACACAAATCGAAGTGGCATTATAGATATTAAACACTTTTTGACATGTGATTTTGAATGCTGGAATGACCTGCCAGTGGCTTTCTCTATTAGCTAAACATGATGGAAACAGACTGATACTGGATTACTCAAACTCAGTTGGTTGATCAATCAATCAATCAATCAATCAATCAATCAATCAATCAATCAATCAATCAATCAATCAATCAATCAATCAATCAATCAATCAATCAATCAATCAATCAATCAATCAATCAAACTTTATTTATAAAGCGCTTTTCATACCGAAAGGTATCACAAAGAGCTTTACAGATTACAACATTTAAAACAATGCGCCTGGCACACCCTCCCATATATATTATATATTAGGACTAAATAAATAGATGTCAGTTAAAAGCTAAGCTAAAAAGGTGGGTCTTGAGCCTGCCCTTAAAAAACATTCTGCAGCCCTGAGCTCCTCAGGCAGGCGAGGGCTGTAATATTGGAAAGACGCCTCGCCGAGAGTCTTTTTGTTGACTTTAGGAAAAACTAGGAGGCCCCTGCCAGAGGAGCGAAGGGGCCGTGAAGGTTCATAAGGTAAAAGCCGTTCTGAAAGATAAGAAGGACCAAGACCATTAAGACATATAAAAACCATTAAAAGAACTTTAAAGTTGATCCTGAAACACACGGGGAGCCAATGCAGCGATTCTAAAACCGGTGTGATGTGTCTCCTGGTAATGTGGCGCACCCTTCGAGATCGGAGTAGAGTCGCTGCTCCTTCACGTCGAAAGGAGCCAGCTGAGGTGGCTAGGGCATCTGTTTCGGATGCCTCCTGGTCGCCTCCCGCGGGAGATGTTCCAGGCATGTCCTAGTGGGACAAGACCTTGTGTAAGGTCCAGGACACGCTGGTGGGACTGTGTCTCCGAGCTGGCCTGGTGTCGCCTCGGGGTCCCCCCAGAACAGCTGGAGGAGGTGTGCGTGGATCGGGAAGTTTGGGCATCTCTGCTGAGACTGCTGCCCCCGCGACCCGGCCCCGGATAAAGCGGAAGAAAATGGATGGATGGATGGTGTAATGTGGTCCCGCCTCCTGGTCTTCGTCAGGACACGAGCTGCTGAATTTTGTAAAAGTTGTAAACCAGAGATACTCTTTTTGGGAAACCAGAAAGCAGGGCATTACAGTAGTCGATACGACTGGTGATAAAAGCATGCATTAGTGTCTCCGTGTTGGCCCGAGAGAGAATGGGGCGGATTCTGGCTATGTTCTTTAGATGGTTAAAACCTATCTTTGTAATATTCTTAATGTGTGGAATAAAAGTCCGCTCAGCGTCAAAAATCACACCCAGGTTCTTCACCTGTGAGGAGGGATTAATCGACAGTGACTGTAGTTTGGGTAAAGGTTTCTCTGTCAGGGTCGATGATTAATATTTCAGGTTTGTCCCGGTTAAGCTGGAGACAGTTTTCTGCCATCCAGAATTTGATATCTAAAATGCAGTTAAAAAGTGCATCTATTGGCCTGGTGTCATCAGGAGACATGGAGATGTGCAACTGTGTATCATCAGCATAACTGTGAAAGTTGACTCCATGTCTTCTGATGACATCACCAAGAGGGAGCATATACAGGTTAAAAAGCACTGGGCCTAAAATTGAACCCTGGGGCACGCCACATGTAATTTCATGGGCCTTAGAGGAGAAGGTATCCACACTTACCATGAATGTCCTGTCTGTGAGGTGGGATGTAAACCATTTGTGGACAGCACCAGAGAGGCCAAAATGTTTTTTAAAAAAGTTAAAAGAATAGTGTGGTCGACTGTATTGAAAGCAGCGCTCAGATCCAGGAGAACCAACACTGAGACCTTCTCTGAGTCATAATTTAATCTAAAGTTATTTAAAATCTTTAAGAGGGTGGTCGCTGTGGTTTACCCTAAAGGACATGTGTGCAGTAATAAAATCATTAAGTTGGATAAAGACAAGTTTTAAGTTGGAATAAAACAGATGTTTTTGCTGTGGTTCTCAACTGATGGGTCAGGACTCTAAAGGACCATTTTTTAGTTGGTTGCTACTTGCGAGCCTTTGCCAAAATAACCTTTTATGTAGGCTATGATTGTGGCTGTGTCCGAATGTCCACATTGGGTTTAAAAAAAGATTAGTCAACGTATGTGGCACTAGTTGACAGTTTACTTTATTTTCAACATGTCTCTCTCCCTCTCTATCTATGTCGTTGTGGGTTGATGCTTAGGGTTTTTTTCTGCACTTTACTGTACATCATTAATTTTACAGTGAACTTTAATACAAGTAGTGTAAAAAAAAAAAAAAAGTGTGTCTGGAAAAACACTGGATAATTGCCTAGTTTAAAATTAATGTCAATTTCTCACAAAAAATATTACTCCATAGTGGTAGAGGTACAATATATCATGTAAATGCCTATAGTTTAATTTGGGATGGCTAAAATAGCATGATACAGATCCTTTAAAGAGTAACGGATATAACAAATGCAAAAGTTGTAATGATCAGATTACTTTACGAGAGTTGTTTATATTAAACTAATAATCTGTCATATAGCCAAGGATATTTAGTGTAGTTTTCTTTTTTCTGTTTCTGTTTTATTAATGCTGTATACCATTGATATTGGATTGATCTCACACTGAAGAAATGAGGACCATTCACTTTTGCACTCACAGCAGCCATTTTTAAGAAAGTCTAGGTAGAAAGGTATTGGATAATATCGGATATCGGCAGATACTCAACCCCCCAGTATCGGTATCGGAAGCTTAAAGTGTATCTCAACTCAAAATTTCTCACAATGCATTGGGAAAAGTAATGTGCAGTGATGGTCACTGAGGGTCAATATAGACCACACTGCATTGCTAGAGTCAGAGGAGATAGCGATAGGTCTTTGAAGTAAACATGGACAACACGTGTGAATAAAAACATCTGTTTTAATTTTGTTGCGTATTTTCCATGAATTAACCATACTTGAATATAAATTGTAATGGTAAAAAGTCGCCAATGTTAGCTGCTAACCTTTAGCTTGGGCTGTTAAATGATCGATAGCTTCCCCTCTCAGGCAAAAAAAGCAATATTCCAAGCTGTTTTCTTCATTATGGTGTGTACCTTCAGTTTTCCCTGGTTTAGACAGCAGCATGGCGTGAATTATTCTCCCTCCCTTTCATGTGTGAAGCGCTTTGGGTGTGACTTGTGTCATATGAAAAGCGCTACACAAAATAAGATTCCCTTCCCTTCCCCTGAGACTGACTTAAGTGCTGCTGCGATTCTGACCAACAACACCATTCATTCACGCACGCACATACATCATTCATCCTGGCCTATTGTGCATGTTTTTAGTGGTAGGGGAAACCGGAGTACTGGACGGAAACCTATACAGACATGGGGAACATGCAAACTCCACACAGAAAGGCCCATCCAGGTGGGAATGCACGGGTGCTAACCGCTGCACCACTGTGGCAACCTGAATCCAACCCCGACTCGTGCATAATGTCATTGGGTCCTCAGGCAAGTCACATTCACCTACCATGCCTATGTATGAATGAGGAGTGTGTGTGAATGGTGATGGGACTGCAGGAGAGACCTACCACCTTCCCCCTGTCCTTCCCAAGGCCCGCTCAGCTCACTTGTTGCTTGCCTCATGCTCTTCTCTCACACGCCTCCCGTGCGGCTGCATGTCTCCCGTCTCCCAGGCACTGCTCGCCTTGTGTTTTCTCTGCACGGACTCGGAGCTGCATCGACCACACACTCATTTAAACTACCTTTTTGTTGTCTCTAGCAGAGTAAGGATAATAGTTTGGTGAACAGAAGAGAGAAAAGCTGTTGTCCGTGGCCTTTTCTCAAAGGGGAGTTGAATCCACATGGTTCTCATGGACACAGTTACTTTCAGTAACTCTGGTTTTCTGAATGTGCACGGTCACTTACTGTCAGAAATAACTTTCAGGTGCAGGCTTCAGTTAGTTTTAAGTCAGTGGTTTCCAAACTGTGGGTCAGGGACCAGAGGTCAGACCCTCGTCGTCTTAGTAGTTCTATGTAGGGCCCCAGTTAGCTCCATTCACCCAGCCTCAGGACTCTGCGTTGTGATTGAGTGAGGTAGAAGTGGCCAGGGGTGGTGCAAGAAGAAGGAGCAAAACAGACTGTGGTTCTTCTGGTTGTGGAACGTGCCGCAGGAGGCAAAGTTAATTTGTTGTTCACAGTCCATGATCAGGTGTTTAACAGTTGCTTGGCTCATGGAACCTTAAAGAGCAAGATCAGCACTATTAGTTATTGAAAACAATTCTCACTAGATAGGTCGCATATTAAATAACAATCTCTAATTATAGTGCAAACAGTAGACTGCTGCCACAAAAGCCATGGCTTCACTGGAGAATGGGTCAAATGCACCTATGGGAACAGTAAAATTGTGCACCATGCCCTGCACTATCCAAGGTGCACCCCACTGCCTAAGTCACAGTACCTCATAACCCAAAATCTACAAATTGAATGGTTGCAGGCCTCTCACAACAAACACAAACAGAATGCTGTATATTTCATGAAGATGTTTCCTCCCAAGGTCAGCCGGTTAATCAGGAAAGTGCCGACGCATCAGTTTGGAAATGGAGGCCCTCATGACGCGCTAATGCAGGCCGCGCTCGCTCTGTTTAAAGAGGTTTTTGATTAAAATTCATGAAAACAAACAAAGTGAGAAGAGGGCTTTGAACAGGCTCAGCTCGTCTCCCCTCAGCCTCATACCCTCCGACACACTCCGAGTTATACATGAGATAATAGACCTCCGGGTGCGATTGATAGTGTTTCCTTCATGTGCCCAAGTCTCTGTGTGCAATAACCTTTGCTCAAAGCATATTTGTACAGCATTCGATGGAGGAAATGTGTTCACATGCTTCATCCACACACTGCATCTTGCAAATATACAACAAAATCAGTTTTAAAATTATATAGTAATTTCTGAAAAATGTTGACCATGACCGGGGTTCTCATTTAAAAAGCTCGCTACACACAAAATTAGGCCAAAACTTTGTGCAGTCTCTCCTCTGCGCCAAAGGTGGTATTAACAACAAACTCAACGTGAAACATTGCGCTTCTACACGCAAACAACTGTATATGGCTGCTGTACGAAGGTATTCACTTTTCAGAAACACTTCTGAGAGACGAGTAAGGGGAAGCCAGTTTGAGGAAGTCATGTTTGATCACTTTTGAAATCCGGCGTCTTAATATGGCTCTTATTTACGTTGAAAAGTTGTTTTGATGGAATATGCAGCAAGACACCAATACGTGTGATCAGAGGAGCAGAGTTCACTCTTCAGTAAAGAGCCTCGAGCCCGTGTTGCCTCTGCTTGAGCTGTAGTCGCCTCTCGGTAAAACCCACTCATTACCGCCTAATGTTTAGGGAGCCTCGTTCATAAGTCACTTTGCATTGGCTTTTATGGTAAATAGGAGGCGTACAGTGGGCGTGCCAGGATGTCCACAACTGCTCCACGTGGAATCAGCGAAAGAGAGATTTCAGGCAGGAGTGCGTATTGGGCACATATACAGGGTTTCAGAAATTGGAAAAAAAAACTGCGAACAGAATTTTGCGTTGCATTCCTGTACACACTTTTAAAGTCAGAGTCAGAGTTTTAAAATGAGGCCACTGGTCACAGATATAATGAATGAATTATACAAAATCAACTTTTTAGGGCTTTTCGCCTTTTTACCATGCTGCTTTTTTAAAAATAGACCAATCAATCAATCACATTTTATTTGTATAGCGCCTTAAAAAAAAACACAAATTCAAAACAGCAGTCGAGTCATTGGCTATATCAAAAGCGTGTCTGAATGTGTGAACTGTGATATCAAAACAGTCAACTCAGTGATGCTTCGAAGGTGTACCGGGCCTGTAGTTATGCTTTGAGCTATTTTCGACTATTTACATTTTGTGATTCTCAGTGAAATCATTAAACTATGAATGAACACATGGGATTATGTAGGAGATACTAAAGTGTGAAATATGTTTAACATTTTTCAAAATTGCCGCCTTCATTCTTGGCATTTTCTCAATGAGCTGAAGTGGTTTTCAACAGTCGGTGAAGTGAAAACCATTTATGGTGACTACATTGTGAAGCCCATTGAGAAATGTCAAAAGTGTAAAAAGCAGTAATGATTTTCCACATTTTTTGTTAAAAACAAAATTTGAAGTGTTCATTCATAAATTAATGTCTTCAGGGAGAATACACAATGTAAATAGTCCTAAATATGCATCCGTAATCTTTGAATCTTCCCCTGTGACTAGGGCTGCAACTATCGATTATTTTAGTAATCGATTAATCTATCGATTATTTACATTGATTAATCGATTAATCGGATAATAAAAAACAGTTTTAAACAAAGGATTTTTCTGCTAGAAATAGCATTTAGTTATTCTTAATTTCTTATCAGTTTGTCCCAAAAGCAGCAACATTTCACTCTCATAAAGAGACACCTGTCCTTATGTCCATGATGAGGAGAGAGAGCAGCTTCAGAGTGTCTTTTAAATCAGTACTTTTATTCTTATTCAAGTGAAGTAGGTCCTGACTGGAGACAGAATCTTGAAATGTTCTGCTGAAGCTCAGGTGATTGATTTCTTTGCCGGGATCTCAACCAGAGGAGTTTCCTAAAAGAGGAGAAACATTTTAATTATTTGTGTCATAGTATTGCTATAGCAGGGATCAATGTGTCAATTTGCATGGTTCATAAATGTATTTGTTGTGAGCAATGAAAGGATGGATATGAGAAAGTTTAAAGTACGTATGAGACAGTGTGACTGTGCTGGAGTTTTATTCTGCTTTTAAAACAGTGTGACCACCTTAAATAGTTTAAACAGACCAGTGGGACAATTTGGCAGAACTTTGAAGGACAGAGAAATTAGTATTATTATTTTTTATAGATCAGGCATTTTAATCCCACTAAAAGACACCTTTTTATTATTGCAATTTATATAACACTGAGCAACAGATATATTACAAAGCAGTTGGATGTGACAACCAAGTTCTGCCATGACTCCGATAATTCACAATGGACAATGTTCCTGCAGTTTCCTTGGCAACCAATTTCTAGGGCATTCTGCTTTACTGTTGTACCCCCTTTTCTATGAATGGGGGAAATGTGGGACTTGCCTTTCCACTTAGGTTTTGAGGAACACCTTCCAGACTCCTAGCTTTAACCCAAATCTTAATTCTTGCCCTTAGCCCCTTATAAGGGAACACCATCCATCCTTTCAGATTTCAGCACGCCCCAGATAGTTTCTCAATCTCCTGTCAGCATCCCGCTCTGTCTCTCCTGTCTTTTTTCACGATGATGCCATTCTGTGAGTGGCTTTTCCCGGTCAGTGAGGGATGGCTTTGAGGGACGGAGGTGATCTTTGGTAGATCTCGCCCACTCAGCGGACCTAGTTTCTCCCGTCGTCTTCCCACACGTCCTTTTGATTCATGGCCTGTGAGACAACAGGACGTCTGAAGCAATGAAATATCCTTTGTTTCGATCAATGGATGTCTTTCGTTGTCTCGGACTAACTTTGCTCAGTAGCTTTGGGAACAGTAATTGCAAAGAAATTGGAAAGTGGCATCACCTGTCTGACAAAACAAACACCACTTGCAAAGAATGAGCATCGGCACCTGATTAGAGGCAGCTTTTCCTGTGGTTGTTGTTTCTGTACGTCGTTGTTAGATTGTTGTTGTTAGATTATTGTTTTATTCTACTGCCCAAATACTGCTCCATCTTTGAATTTCACTAGCCCTGGCCCCAGATAATTTAAGTCTTTTTCCAACCAGTGAAACAAATTGGACCCGATCTTGCGTTTCTAAAAGCAGACAGTAGACTAGCACACGTGTTTGCCCCGTGCTCTTTAGCTAGAGCTGGACCATCGATATATTAGGGAGATTGACAGTGTTTAACTCACAGTGAGAGAAATGGTTTGCCTTTAGCACACCACGCCTCAGCTGACCCCTTTTTTCTCTAAGCGACACCCTCCAGCGACCGTTGAAAGCACTGGTGCACCGTTGTTTGTCTGCACTCTGGAAGATTCTCTGCAACGCTGTTTTGAGCAACGATGTTGATCCGCGAGGTGGAAGATCAGGCCCATTCTGTCCAAGTCTTCTTCCATTAGGATTCCAACGTGCTTTTTCTATTTTTCATAAAATATGACTTCCTTTAGTGTTTCCCAATCAGGAGAATAGTGACCCATGGGGCACATGAACACTCACTCTGGGATACATGGACTTAGTTTTGATTTATAAAGAGGCGCGACTGAAACCTCTTTCAATTATAATTTCAAAGGAAGTTGTAATTTCACTGAATTTTCATTTGCTGTACCTAATTTGCCCTTTATGGGATGATTTTTATTTTATCTTTATTTATACAGGGAAGGACTAAAGAGTGTTCGAGACTCTCTCTTTCATGAGCACCCTGTTTTGTTGCAGAGCAGAACAGTATGAAACTTACAAGATTTTACATTTTCAGTTAAAGCAAGTACAATTTTGTTCGTACGTACCGTATCTAATATTAGGGGTTTTGGTTGTGAGAAAGGGACTAAAGAGTTCAATTGTAAACGTCTTTGTGTTTCGTTCCATTTGTGGGCGAAGTAATAAGAGAAGGCTCTTGTTCCTGTTTCTCTCTTTACGAGATTGAAGCAGTGTAATAAAAAATGTCAGTGATTCGAGTAGTCTACTTTTTGGGGCCAAGAGGAACAAAACTACTCTCATCGTAACGAGGAAACGCAAGACAAATCAGAGTGAAAACCACTGTCTTACACAATTATGCATGCAAAGTGGCTGACGATAAGTGAATTCATTAAAAGAAGATTGCCTGACTGTTCACTTGATACTTTACGGTTTAAAATTCTTTATTCCCTCTTGTGTGATGTAGCTCTCCAAACTCGCTCTACTCTGTCCAAGGTCTGTTTCGATTTAGTCAAATGGACATGAGGAGTCGTGTATCTTTTCTACTTAACGTCTCGGCTGAAGTTTAGTCAAACACGAAGCGTCAGTACTTTTGAAGAGCTCTTCGCTAGATCCCGAGAAGATTTATGCGAGGGGACCTTGGGTTCAGCCGCATTCTGTATTTAAAACTACATCCAGAGGAAAGTATGACGAACTCAGCAGCACGATCGCGTAACATCTCCAAAACGTCAGAATACGCTGAAGGGACATGACAGGAACAAGGCTGAGAGCAGTCTGTGATGGGAGCTTGCATATTTATGCACAGGACAAATGTCCCCTTCGTAAAGCTGTTAATTTCTGTCATATTAAAGTCATTAGTGTCATTTTTGTCTAGTGATTAACATCCAATCTGCCTGCTCTGTGTGCGTGATGCCGCATGTACTTGACCTCATCACGTAGAGAAAGGGAAAACATTTAGATAATGCATCAAGGAGCAATAATGTTCACATGTTTAGGGTGGCGCAGTGGTTAAAGCTCTCGTCTTGCAACCAGAGGGTACAGGAAGCTGGGAGTCAAAGTAAATTTGACTTAGACCATGACTGAATCAGAATTAAACTGCCATTTGGAGCGGCATGGAGAGAGGTTGGCGCTTATATTTCTGCTCTGGCCATACCCACTTCAGTGTGTTATGCACTTCAATCAGTCTGCCATATCCCGACTGTGGCTACACTGGTATGAATGATGCATGAAAACGTATGTCTGGCTACACTGGAAGGCATAATCCATATGCCTTCCTGTGAGGCAACTCCTGTTGTGATATTGGGCTATACAAAACCATTGATTGATTGATTGATTGATTGATTGATTGATAACTTTAAAGGTTTTTCCCTACCTACCTGATAGTCATGGGCTAACCCGCTATGAAATCACTGAGCAGCTTTGATTGCGATAAGGTTATGCACAGATTAAGGCCATGCCAGTTTGAGAACCACTCCAAACTTTCCAGTGCTGCACTCTTTGTTGAGTTTAGTAACTTGTCCTATTATGTTTTTTTTCCCCACATCATGATCTACTACTCATCCCCTGCCGCACAAGTTCCAAGTGTCACTGTCAGCTTTAATGTTTTCCTGATTCAGCGCTGATGCCGCCACAAACCTGGGACATGTTTAATTGCAGACGCGGGCCTCTCATTTGTCTGCGCGCGCTTGAGTAGCCAGCAAAAACCTGACAATTTTACACAACCCTCCCCTCTTTTCTTTACAACCCGTGTCAAAACTGTGTCAATATTGGTCGAGGAAGACGGCAGGACAGCTGTGGATTCAACCTGTCGACGCCGTAACATTAATCTAATGCAAATGTAATGCTAATGTGGCAGATGAAGAGTGCCTAAGGGAGCGCAGATTCAAGGAATACTGTGGCAGAACAAGTGCCAGTGTGGAGAGGCCTCACAAGAAGGGTTCTATCTATCTTCTGTATCTATGACTGCCATGGTTCTCAAACATTTCACACCGAGTACCGTCTCATAATGTATTTTACCATCCACGTACTGAGCCATGTCTCTCAAAATGTAAAATAGATGGTAATTTGATCATATTTGTCAAAATTGGATATAAACAAAGTCTAAACCAGAAAACTCAAACCTTAAAGTATTATCGTAAAATCCGTACTATTGAGCATGCCTGAATATAAGCCGCATCAACTAAATTCATTAAGAAAAAATGAAAAAGTATAAATATATATGTGTCTGTCCATGTTGTAGCATGAGAGCTGAAGAAGGAAAAAGGGTGCGGAATTACAAGACTGAATTAGCTTCTTCATATTATATGATATTCTACAAATAAGATCTAAGCTCTACGCAGTTAGCGTGTAAAAATCTTTAAATTAGGGTGTGTATAGGCCGCATGGTTCTGGGCCTGTGAAGAAAGTAGCAACTTATAGTCCAAAAATGACGGTCCTTAAGCATGAATAAAATAAGATCTAATTAAAATTATGTCTAAAATTGCAGATGATCCTGAGTACCACCTGAAGGAGCCCAAATGAAACAAAAACTTTCACCACACTGCAACATTTTAGATTAGAGAAGTTATTAATAGAAATAGAAAAAGGAAGAAGCCAAGCCCGATGAATTAAAAAAGCTGGACATTTCATGATTTAACAAAACCAGGATTTCAACAGGGCATTAAAAGGTATTGCAATGATTTTTTTTTGTGCCAAAATTAAGCCCATAAAAGTCATGAAAAGCATCATATATTACATTTGACTTTGTACCTATATTACATTGCCATTGCACAGACTAGCGCGACTCTCCTGCCTAATTTCCTTCTGTTATGGGAAAATATCATCCATCAGTTTGGTCCAAGTTGAATAAAAACTGGAGAGATGTTGTCTCGGATCAAGTGTGCAGGTTTATTTCACAAATGCATGGGCTGCATAAGCACTTTTCAGAAGACGTGGACCAATGGTGGTAAGAGTAGTCTTAAGTTGTCAAGAAGCAAAGGTGAAATGTACAGATACAGCAGATACATAAGATACCATAGACAAGGACATCTCCGAAGCTTAGATGGCTGGTTATCTAAAAGGAACAATGGTGACTGCAAGTTCTATATGCTGTTGGTGGGTAATGGTCACATGTCCACATGTAGCATGATGAGATGAATAGACAGTCAACGGTCCAATTTTTTCGGACACCGTTGTTATTTTTCTCAAAAAGTTCTACTGTCATAAATCCAGCAAATCACTTCTTCAGAGCCAGAGTAAGTCAGTGAACATCCAAAAAGATTTCAAACTGTGCTTATAGACTTGACTTGTTGATAAACCTGGACTGAAAAGTATTTTATTTATGTTATTTGTAAAGAAACAATGCGCCAACAGTGGTCATGTACTCAAGTTGGCTAAGTAAGGCTAATATTCATTTGTAGGACCTTTGCCTTTTGTGAAGAGTAAACGGACAGTGATCCTCCATAAAGTTGTGCCAAAAGTTGGCCTCCCCACTAGAAATCCATTTGTCCACCACTGTGCCGTCACACATTCGAATAACAGAACAATCTCCAGTTATTTTTGCTGATATTAAACTGTCTGCTGATAACGCGAGAGCCGTGATGAGGTGGTATGTCTTTCTGATACGTCGGGCTAAAATCAAAGCGTCGGTTAATGGAGAAGGTGCAGCTGATGTGTATCGCTCTGTCTGCGCCGCGCTCGGCTTTCAAGGCCAAAATAATTAGCCTTAAACACCAAAGAAGAAAGTTTAGCTTCCTCCCCCCAGGAGCCGCCTAAATGACTGCGCGATCTGGTAATTAAAAGATGATGAAAGATTAGCACTTTCTGTAATTACACCTTAAACTCAGCAAATGGAGCAATCAGAGAAAATTTCAGATTGTGATTCCTGCCGTTTTTAAGGCGGTATTTTTCGTATCAGTCGCATTATTTTTACATGCTCTGATGAAAGTTAGAGGGACCAAATCAGCATAATGAGAGCAAGATTTCATCAAAGCAGTGCTCAGGCCTAAAGTGCTACAAAAAAACAGCATTCAACTTCTGATTTCAACACTAAACCTCAGAAGGAGTCAATAGGTTTGGGTCTAGCACTTTTCACAAATACAAGTCACTCACAAAGGCAACATACAGTATCTGTACTTTACTTAAGTCTGGCAAATTCTGACACAAGTCTGACACTGTAGTATCTACGTATGCTTCTTGCTGTTTTGAAGCAGGCTCATTTTACCTTTTAGATCAAATGACTTGACTCGAGTCAGACTCCAGAACGACGATGCGTAAGAGCTGGATTAATCAACAGAAATCTTTCGGGCTTTTCGATGTTTTAAGGCGCTCACACAAAGGTTACAGCATTTAGTGGCTGTTTTACACATCCGCACAGAGCCCAGTGACAGCGGGACAGAAGTTGAATCTAAGTGGAAACGTGGAATCTATTTTGAGCAGGGGCGAATCTGAGTATACAGGGACTGGGGCATTACAGGGGAACCACTGACAGAAAAATTGCCAGAAACGAACACAAATAAAAATATTATTTTATATTTATCTTTCTGACTGGAGGGAAAAGCAGCTCATGTTTAAAAAAAAAAAAAAAAAGACCATGTTTCTTTTTTCTTTTTTTAAGTCGGCCCCCAGGGTCCCCTTCCTTAAAATGCTGTCTCAGTAATTTTGTACATAGACTGGAGTTTAAATGCTCCAGTCTATGTACAAAATTACTGAGACAGCATTTAGCATTTAATATATATATTTTTAATTGTGTGGCGTTTAAATATTAATTATAATTTAAATCCAAATCCATGAGATTTTAAAAAGTTTGATTTTAGCCTAAATTTTCAAAATCACTGTATCTTGAGAAAGCACTTGTTATTTTCAAGATTAAACACATTTTGAAAAGTAGACACGTAGGCGTTTGTGACTTGAGGTGACTTGCCGGCTAAAGCAAGACTTGACTTGACTTGACTTGACAAAAGCTATGACTTGACTTGACCCCATGACCAATTGACTTGGACTTGCTTGGGACTTGGACCTTCACGACTTGGACTTGGTTTTGTCCTTTCACTCTGCCAGTGGAGTCGCTAGATGCACATGCAGAAAAACATACAAATCAGATCATAAACACACAAAGAGTAAAGGGGGTTCAGCGTATACCAATGTGCAGAAGCAAGAGAAAGCATGGACATTCACAAAACATAGACTTTAAATATAGGCCCCTCCTGGTAAATATGAATCAAAGCCAAAGCCTGTTTCACTAAGAGGCCGATCTCAATGAGACACATTTTTTTTATTCAGTCAAATCATTTATTCATTGGCACAAACACTATGCTATAATAATGTAGCCTACATTTACAGCATATGGTTTACATTAGCACTTAAATGAAACAAGTTAAAAAGAAGGGAACATTTCAAATAACTAACTCTTTTAATCAAGCTTCACCACCAACTGCTTTTACTTTATTTTTCAAACCTCTGTCTTTCAATTGCAACTGCAAAAGTGAGATGTGATTGCAATAGCTGTTTGTCTTCCAATAAGTTACTTTTCCAGCTTTCTTTACTCAAATATTTGATTCTTTAATAAAATATCAGTGGAATGGATTTTACTTGCTTCTTACTATCACATCATGATTAATTGTATCTGCTGCGCAACAAGCTTATGTTTAATCCTAGTCATCAGAGAGACATGTGCAAAACGTCATGTATTCAACAGTGATGAGTGATGAAAAAAAAAAGACCTCCACCAGGCCCTTCCAGACCGTTTTTCTCTTTCCCGCCTCAATGAAAGCGCACACACTTGTCTAAACACCGCTCTGTCATGTTTCTTTGCTCTGGATTAGGCCTGGTTTCTCTTTAACCCCCTAAAGCCCCATGACAGCGCGCTCACAGCTTCCTGTCACTGTCCATCCACTAACACTGCACCGACAGCACCCACACAACGAGCAACGAGGCACAGAAAAAAAAAGCCCCCACAAAGGCATCCATTAGCATTAGCATGAAACGCGGCACTCGGACTGAAGGCGTAAACGGCCCTGGACGATATGGGATGTGACAGGACATAGCAAAGGAAAAAGGAGAGGGCTGAGCGTGTGAATAGATGGAGTGAAAAGGGAATTTGTTGAAATTTGTAATGGACGGTGTCTTTAATGAGACATGTTTGCCTGAACACGACATTGTGTGTTTAAAGCAGTGTTGCCTGGTGATTGTGGGCAGGGCGAGCAAGTGCGCCATACAGGGGTGGAAGGTTAGGACGATTCTAAGGGCCCATGAAGACATCATGACGCTTTTCAGCAGATACACTAGACCAATATATGAAAAGGCTTATGCTGTAAATATAGCCAATGTAATATAAATCTTTTTTGCTGAATAAAATCATTTTCTAATTTTACACCCCCCTCCATTCATAGTAGTTCACTCCTCCACTCTGCTGCAGCGTGGTAACGTGTTTGGTAGAATTGGCGTTCCTCGCACAAGGCTTCGGCCTCTGTCTTTGCTCTTTCACAGCCATATCACGTCAGAAGTAAGGCAGGGCCTGGCAGGCTTCAAACAGAAGGTTTGATTTCATCTTTATCATGTCTTCAAGTGTTGAGACGGTAAAGTGCTTTCTCCCCTTGTGCTTCTCATTCAGGCTGAGAGACACGTTCCAGGCTCACATCAGCCGCCCTCAGCCAGGCCACTCAAACTGGGAACTTTACTGTTACCAAAACACTGATCAGCTCGGTCACTCAGAGCTCGCTGTGCGCGCTTTGATCCCCGACCACGGCTCAGTTCAGTATCAGCCAATCTATGCCCGAAAGCCAACAGCTGATAAGTCCATAATAAGTTTCAAAGTGCAAATGACTATGGCGACTCGACTCGTGTGTCCTGACTAGAGCTTTAGGCTGTTGTGTTGACTGGAGCCAAGGCTCGCACTTCAGAGCAGAGCAGGGACGGAGCACAGGCACCAGAGGCCTGGGGGTCTGAACCCCCACTCACTCTGATTGATAAGCAGCAGTATTTTATCCCAAAAAAATAAAGTGTTTATTTTGAATTTAGAAGATGAGCTGATTATCTTCTATTTTTCCATTATGTACTGACATATTTTACATATATTTCACAATATTTTACATAATTTTAATAGGCCTTGCATTTATACAATGTAGCCATACAACAGCCATACAATTTGAAAATTAAAATACACAGCTTGAACAATGCTAACCTGCTGAGACACCTCTGTAAAAGGCACCAAATCGCAAGAAATACATTCTGTGCAGTTACAAATGTCTGGTGGAGCACCCCCCTCCCCCCCTTGCTGTAAGTTACTGTAAGTAAATTTAAATTAGCCATTTAAGGTACATAGTTGATTTTTTTTTTCAAATGCGGGGTGCCCAGAATTTTTTTCTTCCATAGGGCCCAGAATATTTAGCGGTGCCCTTGAGGGTGAGGTTCCGACTTGTTGCCAGTTTATTGGTGGCTCAGTGGTATTGAAGTCTGGCTCAACAAAATTTCTGCCATTGTACATGATGGATAAAACATATACAAGAGCTGGGATTAAAAATAAAAAAATAGTAACGCGATTTAGAGCTCTTTATAGATTCAAGACTTCTTTATTTGCCTTGAGGGAAATTTGTCTTGGACACACAGGCTGCCACATAAAACAAAAAACAAAAAAATACAGTGACATGATGGCAAGTGCATTGAATGCAGAGAGCTGAGTCGTTGTGATTCGCTCAATTTCAAAGAATAATTCAAAATACCGCCTAGTTTTTATACCCGTTTTATATTTATGCTAGCTCATATTATTTTAGTCCTGATCACTGACAGGCTCACCATTTTATTCAAATGATCCAAAATTACAATGGGACTGATTCGTTTCCTTTAAAAAGTGTGTTTATGATTTGGTGCCACTATTGAAGAAAGATGACAGCCCACAGGTTTACATGTGTGAGTACAGGTTTACAAGAAAGTAATTACACATGTGAGTAGAGGTCTTAAAAGTAGACAGGAACAAAAAAAGGAACTAAAGGGTATCAAGGTGGGATAAGGGGAAGTGACCGTGCCCTGTACATGAGTGCGGGCTGTAATCTAAAGTGAGATGCTATTTCCTGTAATCACAAGAAACACAATGGAACAAAATAGAATAAAGTGTTAACATTTACTTTAATGTGTAAATTGCATACATGTGTAATTACTTTCATGGCATTTGCGGGCTGTAATCTAAAGTGACACCCTAACGGCTTTCTATTGTGTTGCCTTAGGGCTGGGCGATGAAAAAAATAAATAAAAATTGATCAGTCGATTTTTGGTTCAATTTGTGGTCTTTCCTGGACAAGCATGTAAACAGATGCTGCGGCTAAACTGAAAACTGCAGCTAACTCATGGGCAAAAACTCCACACTTCTAGCGTCACAGTACAGCCTCCCCATGTCGCCCTTTCACTTGGCCAAGCAACGCACAAACATCTGCAAAGGAGACACAAAAAATTGGAATGTTTGAAGAATGTCAGAAGCAGACAATGAGCTCATGTTTGTGTGCAGAGCTCTAACAACTTGATATTTACATTAAGAAATGAGTAAACCGCGCATATTATTAAAAAACAATTTACAACTTACAATTCACTGTTAGAATTCCAGCTAATCCACCACTGCAGCTTCAAAACAAATCCACATGGTCCAAATAGGTTTAAACGCTGAGTGTTTCCCTGGGATTGGCCTGACAGGCGCTGCAGCATTGCGCCGTTCATATTATTTTCCAGACGGATCTAGCCAATTCTCCTTGATTAAAACGCACCACAGGATAATCGTGATTGACCTTTATTAAAATCTTGATTAGATTAAAATTTGATTAATTGCCCAGCTCTATGTTGCCTGCTCTATTGTTGGGCTGATTTTTGTGTTTTTTTCTGGGTAAATTTAAATGGAGAAAAAATGTAACACTTGATATTCGGTTGGAACTTTGTCGAACTGCTCAAAAGAGCCAATTCGGTCATGAACGTCACATCACTCTTTGGGTACTCCGTTGAGCCACTGCTATACCCTATACTTTCAAACCTATCCAATTTTTGCTTTTCCTTTTGATCATGACAACGCACACTTCGTCGCAAGATTGCTGTTACTACGAAGACACATGGCCACGTTTTAAAATCTGCATGCGTAGCCGCATTTTTTGAAGTGTTTTCTCTGTAAATCGGCACAATGGCTCTCAGCTGGTGGAGAGACGAGCCAAACTCATTGCCTCGACTTGATCAGTTCATACTCATAAGTGTAAAGTGGTAATACTGAGCTAATACGCCTCGCCAACAGGTTCCAAAGGGAATCGGCAAACCCCTTCAGTGAAACCAATTCAGATTCAATCAAGTCTATTTTACGTTCAACGGGGCTCACTTGATTTATATATTATTCTATTATTCCAACCTTTTTTTTTTTTTACTTGGCAGACTGGGATCCATCTACGCAGCAGAGCGAGGAAACCACTCCTCCCCTGAACAAGATTGAATTCCTTGTTTGAGAGCGCTGTGGCAGATGCTCCTTGTACAGCCTACAGGTAGCACGTCAGTACTTTTTCCCTCTCTATCTTTCTGTTCACTTTTGAAAGAGAGAGGGAAAAAAACAAGCTTAGCAGAAGGTAAATGAAAAACAATTTGGGATAAATTTGTTCTGTGATTGAAAGTCGCGTTGTCGCGGCATGTCGACGTATGCGCGCGACCTCATCCGACTGGCATGACATTGGATCATTGGCTTGTGAATCAACAGGCAGCATATTAAGTACAAGTGTTGTCTTGCCTCACAATGAGAAGGTTTGACTTCCAGACTTCGTGGGGCCTTTTTTTTTTTTATTGCTATTGCATGTTTTGTGGTGGGTAGAATTTGCAGTGTGACCACTGTTCAAAGCCTTCTCCAGCTCATCCGAAAAATGGGGTTAAGATCTGGACTCTGTGGTGGCCAATCCATGCGTGAAAGATGATATCTCATGCTCCAAGAACCACTCTTTCACAATTTGAGCCCAATGAATCCTGGTATCCTGGAATACGCCCCCGCCATCAGGGAAGAAGAAATAATAACCTGGTCATTCAGGTTGATCGTCAGCTGAGCTCATTCTTTGGGCACATGGTGTTGCTGAACTTAGACCTGACCAACTGCAGCAAACCCCAGATCAGAACAGTTGGTTAAATTCAGGTCTCGACTCGTGTATCTACTGTAATCAAACAAAAAACATCAAAATGAAATCTTCATCAAGTTATTTTATTTGAGTAATGTGTACAACCTTGATGCCCCTGCAGTCCCCAACCAACCAACCAACCAACCAACCAACCAACCAACCAACCAACCAACCAACCAACCAACCAACCAACCAACCAGGCTTACTTACTCCCTGACTTACAGAGTAGACAAAGATTTTGAGATGTCATCTGCATCGAAGTATTGACCCGGTCACTGACGAACCCCTCCCCTTGGTCTTTAAAAATTGTTTAGTGTTGCTGACAAGACTTAGATTATTAGCAAAATGTCGAACGTTTAAACTACAAAGCACTGTTGACTGTTAACGCTGGCAGACAATTTCAAAATACAGACACTGACAAAGAGCCCGGCCTATGCTCTGCACTCTGCAGCTTCAAACACTAGGCCAACATGCACCGTAAAATACCCGAGACCAAGATCTTACCGTCTCAAGATCCTGACAGCTGCGATCCCATTTGACCCGAAGGAAAGATCGCAGCAAACACCTTGTGATCCGTACGGTATTGTAGTTCTGATTTTGGCTTTTGTGTGCGCGACGGTGTGTGTGTTGTTTCGTCAGCGGACCACAGGGGAAATGAGCGTTAACAGGTTCTAAAGAGCACCGATCCCCAGCTAAAACATTAATGTAAGAACTTAATTAAGGCGACAGTAAGGAAAGCTATTATAGGTAAGCTGTTAGAAATTAACCAGTCAATCTGAGGGCCGTCTAAATTGAATTTTTGCTGAAGCGTCCGGCGTTCAACTCATCAAATCTCATCTCATGCTCCTGCTCCTCCTGACCCCCTGGGCGCCATTTAGCTGTGCGTTCGCGTGGGCCCCGGAGCGTGTGTGCGTGTGTGTGTGTGTGTGTGTGTGTGTGTGTGTGTGTTAGCCGGAGCAACATAAAGATGTACACTTTTATATTAGCCCGAATACAGAACTCAATTAAGAAGGTGCTTTAGCGATCCAATTAAAAGTCTTTGGACAATTCATGCTCGGCGCCCTGCTCTTCCCTGGCTCATAATGGAATAACACGCGCATATCCTCTCCCGAGCTCTCTACCTTGTCTTAATAATGAAACAACTTAAAAACTCACCAGGGTTTTAAATGAAGGTTTTAAAAGGTTGCAGCGTGTTTTCTAACTCGCTCTCCCGCTCACTCAATAGTGCGCCTTTTTCTATTAGCTCTCCCTCGCGCTAAAGGCCAGGAAATTGACTGGGTTTGTTAAAGAGCGGATTGAAATAAAAATGTTTGAACAGGTGTCAGTGATAAAAAAAAAAAAGCAGCTTGTTTCCAATTAAAGTGGATATTGTGCTTAATAGGCCTTTTTCTTCTCCTTTACTCTTACTTTATAGCATTGGTGTGTGATGTTTTATATAACTTATGCACCTGCAGTGAATAGGTATACCACATTTATCTTGAGATATCAATGTGACGAAAACATGTATTTCAAGTTTTCTTTCATTTTATATTTTAATACTAAAATAAGGCCTTTTTGAGTAAAAATATCAAGATGCCTTCATTTTTGGCAACGAAATCTGAATGACGGATACATTCATGTTTAAATGAATGGATTTGTTTCGTTTACATTAGATACAAAAACTTTTTCTGAGGTGGTTTTGGCCATTTAGCCTTGTTTTTTTAGGATTCAACACTCTGGAAAGAACTTTATATTGAAAAATCCTCTGTTTCGTTTTAACTTTATATTAAGAGGTGCTTGTTAAGTGTTATTAAGGTATTCACGAGTATTTGCAATCTGTTTAGGGTTAAGGTTAAGCCATGAATAAGCATTTTATTCATGACCTATTTAGCACTGTAGTTGATAATCGTATAATGAGCAGCTTATTACAAGCATATTATTCATTGCCTATTAAATCCTAATGCTTATCAATGCCTCAGCAGTACTTAACAAGCACCCCTTAACATAAAGCGTTCCCAAACCTTTAGGGGAAAAAAAAAAACTCTTCATAGGTAAGTACAAAAACCTTGTGATGAACCTTGAGATACGTTTTATGCAGAAAGTGAGAGGATATTATGAGGAAGCAACGGTGACTCTGCAGTAATTAAACACAAGTTCAAGGGAAAACACATAACAAGGGAAAACACATAACTGTAAGACTGTAAGAGAATGATTCAAGCCATGCACAAAATTGCAAGTACTGGTTTAAAATGAGCACCTGCTGTTTGATGACGTGTTGCATCTGCTTTATCATTACAAACTGTTCGGATTATTCGCTCATGCATACGATTATGAGAGACACAAAACTGTTCCTGGGTCTTGCACCACTTATGCACAATCTATTTGATCAAAGGGAGCAAAATGGCCTAAAATCTGAACATGTATGAGGGGAAAAATGTGCTGGAGAAGTCTTTGCACAGTGGGTTGACTCTCCCCTCATCAAAAGAATGTGTTGTGAAAAGTTAGCGCGACTCTGGATGGAAATAAATCTTGTTGCAGAAGCTTGTCGAAACCATGGCAAATGGAAGCTAAAGGCAGTCCAGCGACACATTAGATTGTGTAACCTTTTTTAGCGGCCGACCGCTCAAACCCTGAAAGTAAATGTGCCCTTTCACCCTGTAGTGAAGCAGCCGAGCGCGGGTTTCTGCCGCTGCGTGAAAACAGGAGAAACGGGAGCTTTACAGCACCGTTTTCCCCATTACTCTCAAATATACATGTTTGTACGGTTATGATCGAGTCGGCGGCCATCCGTCTCCCGTGGCAACCCTCGGGTGTGCTCAGAGCGGGCCTCGTATCCCATAATAAGCGGTGTGTGCAGGTGGGACGGTGGGTGTAATTACCCGGTGCGTCTCCGTGGAAACACTGAAAAGGCCTTTATTAAATTAGCCCAGTGGGTCGGCTGTTACGGGCGGCGTCTGGAGAGGCGGAGGCTGGTTATGGACAGGAGCGCGGGGACGACTTAGGCGGCATTCATCAACCTGCACTCACTTACAGTACGAGTAAAAGTTCAACAAGTGCACTGGCGTTAAAACTTTGGAATCATAAACGGGCGAGCTCTGTTACTTCGGTCGAGGAAGACATCAACAGTATAGTTTTAAAGGTAAACTGAAGGGTTCTTTGTAGCACTACGGAGACTTCATTGTTTTGTCGTGATCTGCGGTGATGGGATTTATGGCTCTTTACAGGAAGCTGAGGTTTTGGAATCATTTCAGAGGACCGTTCAAAAGACTAGCTCATTTTTGTAAACATATTTCCTGAAGCCAGACAGACAGCACATTTTATTCAAGCCCTGATCACTGACAGGCATGCCATTTAAAAAAAAAAAATCCAAAACATTCAAAACTACAGTGAGACTGATTTGTACCCTGCGACAAACCTGTATGTGAATGACATTCTGAGGTATGAAAAGAGGCTGCACCCGTCTGCCAAATATGTTTTAGTGCAAAAAGCTTTCATTTGTGTTGCCTGCTCCGTTGTTCGGCTGATTATTGAGTTTGTTCACGGTAAATCTGTGTAAAATGAACCCCCCTCCCCCCCAAAAAAAAGATCTGCCGCTTTTCACAACCAAGATCGAGAGGTTTATACTGCACTGTAGTCGTCCACCGCTCCTAACAGAATATTCAGAATTCCCACAGCACAGGGGACAAAAGACTTCTTATACACAGCCTTTTTAGCCAGTGGAACTCTGTATAGAGTAGTAGCAATAGTTCGAGCTTTATTCAGGGTCCTCTCCTTTTACTGCTCACTCACAGGTCTCTGAGGTCTCCTCACAATCTTAGAGCCCATTGACATCACCCTGTTTAGTTTGTTTTTTTGTTCTGCAGGTCATGTGATTGTACCATGCAGTGAGGTGAAAGGTCACAACAATTGATTTGTACATAGATTCTAGAATTTGTGGACTGACCCAGATAATGCTGAGGTACAGTGGCTGAGAGCACGTTTTGAACACCTCTTCAGTATTGCTTTGTAAGTTGATCTCTAAGGCCAGCTTAGTAAATGTGTGCGTCCACATGGGTTGACTCAAGTCTGTGAAAACGGCGCAATTCATCTTCCAGGCCTGTGTGAGGCGCTGTGACGCTAACACAGATAACAGAACAAGATGTAGAGTCAACTTTTGTGGAGTGTAAACAGTGAAAATGAAACTGATTCAAGGATTTACAATCTACAGAAGAGATGAGGAGGCGAGTTTATTCTTCAGAAGTAACAGGACAAAGGCAGAAAAACCTGTCCAAAAACACAGACTGACTCGGCCGTGTTTTTCTACTTGTCACTTGAGGCTTGCGGACTGGAGTGGAGCAAAGAGGAGCGGAGTAAAAGCATCATAGATCCATGAGTCAAACTCATTATAAGGTCACGTCGTAATAACGGAGCCATGTAAACAGCGTTTTGAGATCTTTCCACTCTGGGACCTAGTTTGGAAAATGTGCGTTTACAGACACTGGATTGATAAAATATCTTTGCGTTTGGTCCTCAGATTGACTTTGTATGGACAAGGCCAAACATTGTGCCGAGGTTCTTGAAAGTGCTCACTGTTTCCACACTCTGACTGTTGAGTGACACATCATGTAAATTTGTTTTGTGATTGGAGCAAGATGTTAAAACAAGTTCCTTGGTTTTGGCCACATTCATTTGAAGCTGACTGCCCTTACACCAGTTTTGTAGCGGTCTAGGTAGACGCACTCAGCTGACAGGTTGTTTGGCTGCAGGAGACCAATGAGCACCATGTCATCTGCGTATTTTGACAATTTGAATCGGGTGTCATTTATTTTGAATGAATTTGTAAACAATTGGTCAGATTAATTTATTTGAAAGGGGACTGCAATTTTAAAATCAATCAATCCATTGTTTTGTATAGCCCCACAGGGCTGCACAAACATTGAAAAATAAATAAATAAAAAATAAATTAAGGTAAAAAAAGATAGTGCGATAAAACAATGTAAAGTAACACGTAAACATGCAGAATTCAGGAAGCGCTTCAAGACTTTTTTAATCTTATTAATCTGCAGGAATATACAGAATAAAACAAACAAATGTGAAAAATAAAATAAGAGGCAGAGAGTGCTGCACTGATTTAAATAAAAAAAAGGTTTAACTCACAACCATCTTGCAAGGACACTAGGTCCACTAGATAGATTTATTGTTCACACAAATGAATAATATACAACAAGAAAACACACAAAGATGTTTATACAAATAAGGAATGCATTAATCTGTTAAAGAAACAATAGTCTATTGTATTTTAGGCATGAACATACCAATTGAATTTAGGAATAATACTGAAAGCAACCAGTGATTTAAAGTTTCTCTGTGTTTGAGCAAAGTGTGCTTGGTTTATGAAGAAAAAAACACAGAGAAAATCCTTTCCCCTCTCTCCCTCTCCTCTCTGTGTATCTCTACAATAGATCAACATCCCTGACCGAGTCAATTTACCGCGCTCTCCCAACAATTTCTGTGTTCCCTTCTGTCACACCGGTAATTCTCTCTGACAGGTGTAGAGCGCGTCTGTGTGCGAGTGTAAACCAAGTGTTCCCGTCAGCGCCTGACGGCTCTAATGGACCGTGCAAGTTATTTATATGCGGCGGGGTCCGCGATTGAGACGCGGCAAATGGACGCGGTGTTGATTTGCCAAACGCCTCCCACGCGTTCCTTGATTAGGGATGTCATGTCTATTGGTTGACTGATTAGCGCTGTCACCCGTCTCTCGCTCGGAGCACCCATCTCTCGCTCGTGTGCCGGGCGCCTTGCATCATGGCGGTGATTAACGGGAGGGGAGCACATCATGGAGCTATCAAGTGCCTTTCACATGCTAATTGGAATGACTTTGGGAAGAAATTTGGGGGTGTTTTTTGGGGGGATTGCAACTTAAAATTCAAAGTGGAGTAGAGCTGCACAGTAAAAGTAAAAAAAAAAAGACATTTGATAACTGTGTTGGAGAGTGAAGCCCTATTTGCATGGGATTAGAATTACCTGGAGACCTCAAAACGTTTTGAACAGAATATTTGTGTCTACATTTAAGTTATAGCAACAATGGACGGGCCTTTCTGTGTAGAGTTTGCCCCAGCGGCATGGTAGGATGGGTCAAATGCAGAGGACGAATTTCACTACGGGGACAATAAATATACCATAACTCAATATCATGATGGTGTTTGTTCATGCCTTTAAAAAGTATAGAGAGAGAATTGAGAAAAAACAACAACCTTACACAGACGTGAACCGGAAGCAGGGCCTCGTTGTCGCGGCAACGTTAGACAGGCCAACATGGCAGCTCTGAGGGAGCATTTGGATGCGTTTGGTGCAGAGTTTAGACAAAGGAGGCTGTTTCAGAGATTGAAAGGGCTTTATGAGAAAGTCCCAGAGACATGGCAAAGATGCTGTTTGTCGTAGTATGCGGTAAGACTAAAGCGAAGCTCATAAACTAAACTGAGAGTTAGTGTTCACAACGCGAATGAATAACTGGCCTGTTGTCGTCACTTAGTGTCATCATCTGTCACTTCCGGAAAACACACTGCAAAATTGTGTGAATTACTGACATTGCTTATCCCATGTGAATGGCCATAAAAATTACCAATGTCCTGTAATTTCAGCTTTACTGACATTCACAGAAAAATCTCATCCCATGCGAATAGGCCTATAGATAGCTTTCATTTGTCACCTTGCAAAAATGAACTGAGTCTCTGAAACCTGAGGTGTTTGTGCATAAAAACAGACTGCACTTACATGTTAATTAAATTTCAAGTACACCCATTGTTAAGTGCTTCAGACAGATGCACCATTATGTACTTGTGCTGGAACATATTTAGCTGTAGATGTGCTTATTTCTTGAGAAAGATGTAGAAAAATGTAAAGAAAAACAGCAAATAAGACAGTTTATTCCTGATATTTTTACATTTGTTCTCTCTTTAATAACATTCATTTCTTTCCCCCTTCTTAGAAACACATTTAGGCAGACACCGGTATTTTTTTTTTAATGTGTTTGTATGAATGTTGTTGCTTCGAAAATCGTATATTGATCAAAAAACAGCGTATTCAAAGTTTTGCTTCCGGTTCGACATGCGTTCAAAACAAACCTCCGCTGTGTCACAAATGAAGCTACTGTAGGACATCTGTGCCAGTGGATGTCTCTGCATCCGCCGCTCTGTGAAGGTAGGGTGAGCTGTACGAAGAGGGATATGAGTCACTGGTGCAGAGAGCTTCCTGGTTACATAGGGCTGTCGGAATGTGGGTGTAATGTTTAAAAATACAAACATAAAATCCCCAAACTCTTATACTCTGATTAATGACCTCCAGAGAATCAAATATTTCTTAAACACGCCTCAAAACATAACTCAATTTTAGATTTGTACTATATATATACTTTATACTATATTGTACTACTAAGAGAGAGACTGCATTTACATGAGCTGTGATTGGTCAAGAGACAAAGGAAGCAGGATGTGATGGGCTGACAGGACAGACAGGTATAGGAAAGATACAGTCTTTCTGGGAGTTAGGAGCACACGCATATCCCAGTCTGTCAGCATATGATCAGAGCCAGTTCAAACGTACACCATTTCTTTATGTAAGTGAGAGCAGTGCTTGCGAATGGTCGGACGGGGCTAGCATATTCTGCCTAATCCGTCTCCAGCTGGGCTCAGGCAGGCGTGGAGCAGGCAGCAGAGGGCCCAGCGTGCCCCACTGAGTTACCTGTGCTTCACCTCCCTCTCCGCTGATCTGCAGAATATTGATGAAGGGAAGATCAATGCTGTCTCATCACAAAGAAGCTAATACATTTACAAACCCTCTCCTGTTCTTCTGACAATCTTTTTATCAGTTCATTTTCTGCCGCGAGTCTTCGATCCCGCTGTTCCCCCGGGGTCTGAGCTAAGCATGCAACTGGCAGCCTTTTCTTCGCACAAATCAACAACTTTCTGGGCTTGTTAGATCTGTAAAACTGTAGAAGTGTCATCTTTGTGTAGTTCCGCAGCAACAAAAATCCTAAATTCTTCTAACCTTGCTCACATTTTCAAATTCATAATGATCTATTTATCAATGTGATCTCTGGTCACTAAAGGAATTTCTTGCCTGCGGTCTCTTTCGCAATGACCTGCACCCTGTCAGTCTAAGCACGTCGGCTGCCAACCGCTCCCCCATTAGGATCAGCAAATAGCTTGTTGCTAGCCACCACTCGTTGTCCAGGACTGCCTCTTGGGATGGGTGAAGGTCCTGAGTTCCACAGCAGGCACGGATTTGGGTGGCTCGACAGGCCTGGTTTGCCACCTCTGCACATTCTTCGCTATACCTTTGGCGTACCGAAAGAACTTTCAAGTGAGTTTTCGGCAAGCCACACAGAGTTCTTTCTCCGCTTGTGGCATGTCAGACATCGTGTATCTTTGGTGGAGTTCCAACAGTCGAACAGATGAGCAGAGGTTACAGAAAAGACTGTAACCTCTAAGTGTCTTCTGATGTCCAACACTGGTCCGACTGGAAGTCTTGATCCGGACTGCTTTCTACGTGCCATGCTGCAGTTGCAATACACGCCGGACCCCGACTGCGCAGATTATCTTTGGCCAACCCCTTCGGGATTCGCTCTCTTTTGTCAACAAGCTGGAGGAGTTCTCGAGTTTTCTGTCATTAAATCTATTAATTGACATTGAGGAGTGTGTTTCTTCTAATAGTTTACATTTGCAGTCTTAGTTTGCCCTTTAACGTTATCTGCTTTTTAAAGAGTCCACAGTCATATTTTGACACATTTTCCACACAGTCTTATGATCCGCTTTGTATGGTTTCATTTCCTTTGCCTGCTTCATCCAGATGTACATTGTTCTGTTCTATACAGAGAAACAGAGTCTGGAAACCATGCCCTGTCTGATAACAGCTTGCAATTTATAGCTTGGGAAAAACAAAGTTTGCTAGACCCCCATCAAGAATTGTTTTCTGCAAAAAACAACCAAGTGGCCATTCAGGAGAGTCAGATAAGTTTAGTTTATCTTTGATATTACATTTGTCATACCATACCATTTTATTACAACTCTTTGAGAGAGAGCGGAGGCTATTGTTAATTTGAAAATCGCTTAAGCTATTTGCTGCTATTTTTGAATGTTTCACCCACGCTATATCACATAGCACCAGTCTATAGCACACTACAATGATGATGAAACCTTCTTTTGGTGTGTAAATGCAGTAAATTAGAATAACTGCCTTGAATAAAATTGCTCTCTCAAAATGGCTGTAACAAATGTCTTGAAATAGGCCTCTGTCTCTTTAAGAATTCGGAAGACCCTTTCCGACACGCCCCCTCCACACGCTGTCTGTGGCATCAGTGGGGAGGGGGTTCTGCTGAGGAGCAGTGGTTGGTTACTCGGCTGGTGACGAAAGGTCGGAGGCGTCTCCAGGAGGTGGGGGCGTTCCTAGGAGGACTCAGGCAAACCTATCCCTAAAATGGCTGCCATCAGAGTTTTTACAGATTACTCAAAAATACGTGAATGTGCCAAGGCAACACTTCAGGCATGTTTTTAATGAGGGAATGACATAATAACATGATGTAAAGCTTGAAAAAGTCGATTTTGCATAATACCCTCCCTTTAAAATTTTGTGGCACATTAAAAAAAAAAAACTTTAAAAGGTTACTTTCAAAATACAAACACATACAAACCAATACATACAGTATGCATTGCAATTCTGCCAGCTGTCAGGTCACTACAAGCAAATAATGTCCAAATATGTTTGTGAGAATGATAGTAAATTACATTTCAAAAACTCCATTATTGTGGAATGCACAGCAAACGTTTTGAAAATCAATGGCACAGATATCATTATCAATATCCATATCCAACCGTCAATAGTGAAGCAGAAGCTGGAAAATCTTCCCAGGGCGTCCCCTGTGCTTCGACCCTGCTATGGACGGACAGGCCATAGACGCGCCCAAGGAAGTGGTAATGCACGAATGACAATCTGTGTTTTCAACAAGTCTGGAGTGAATGAATAATGACTAAAGTGTTGTGCTTTGAGAAACTTGGTAACAAAGGCTTGTAAAGTGCAATACAAGTTTAAGCCATTATGATTTTCAGTCTACCCCAACGGCAGCTGTGGCTACATGCATCGCTTAACACCACCGTGTATGGAGTACATTCCCACCTTCTTTTCCTTACAAGCATTAAGAAAACCTTTCCACAGACACAGCACATATCAAACAGGTTATCAGTGTTATCAGTAACAAGTTACACATGTTTAAACAAGAAATAGTACTTTGTCTAACCACTCTGCCCTTTTCATTTATTGACACGAAGGTCCTCACACATTCGGCGACACAAATGAGCAGAGCCTGCCCTGCGTCATATTTTCTCCTCTGTACCTCCAAGTGAACATTATCCTTGGTCGACCGAGAGGGAACCAGCGTGCCGTGGTTCAAAGGCAGCGGCAGTCAAAGCCCTCCTGCGGAGTGTGTCAGACTAAAAAAATCTCTCTGAACTCTGAATTAACGCCATCTCCCTATCGCTGCTCGGCGGTCGGTTCTGTTCTGTTCTCCTCTGCAGCCTGCTTTTCCGCACATCTCTAGTCTTTATTTGTCATTCCTTCAACCTTGGAATGCACCACCGTCCTGACCACCTCACTGCCCTCTCTCTCTTCTTCCTGTGATTGCTGGATGCTTTCAAGTCGTCATCTTCGTGCTCTAAATTGTCTTGTCCATTTGATCCTAACAAATGTTGATACTTTGGGCGCTTTCATCTGTGCAGTTCTCTATCACCGGTGTTGGACGAGGTTTCTATTATTTGCTCGATATTGCCTCACCAATTTCAAATCCTGCAATGACACAGCATTACATCTACTGTGCATTTACTGTGATTCCTAGAAATAGGTTGAGATAGAAATTGATGTTTTGAAATTATGGATTTTTGAATGACAATTTTTGAGCTATTAAGGTAAGATATGTTTGCATGTTTGAATGAATGAATGAAAAACTTTATTGTCATTATACAATTAATAATAATGTCAGTGCCATCGGCAACCACCAACCACTCACTCACACACCACGTTCACCCAGGCTTCCTGGGGTTCCCAAACGGTCTTCCATCCAAGTATCAGCCAGGCCCGTCCTTGCTTAGCTTCTGAGATCTGACGGGATCGGGCAGAGCAAAGGCGGTTTGGTCGAATTGTACAATGAAATTGCGTAGATCAGATGTTATCTGATGTTATATATAGCCATTATTTGTTTTATTCTGATGCCAAATGCTCTATTTCACAAACTAAGTCGTCAAAAAAGTCAGCACACGCAAACAGCCCGATACAAGTAAATGTATTAAATAATAGCACAAATAAATTAAAAGCGCTGTTGTTTGGGAGCGCTAGCTCCATGCGGTCCATGGCATGGTTACATTTTGCAAAACTTGTGCTTATGCCTGCAGCTTGGGGCAGCAGGTTCATCTGTAGATTTAGTGCAAAACAATAAAAGGGTGTCCAACCGGGGAGAGACATTGAGCAAATTGGCATATAATAATATTAGCTTAAATGTCTTTGAGCAGTGGTTTCCAACCTCTAACTTAACTACTCGGCCAAGGCATCAACAGTGTTTTTTTTGTGTGTGCCGATTTTGTATCCAATCATATGCATAGGATTTTTACTGTTATTTTGTTCATTTTAGTTTTTTTTTTTTTTTTCAAGACCAAACATTGAAAAGATAACGCTCCATCTTCCCTGTTTGCATTTGTGCAAGGCCAGAGAGACTTTGTCCAAAAAATGCAGCCATTTCCCTCTGTCTGCCTAGTCAGCTGTGGCTTCTGTTTTTTCACGCTTGAAAGCAGCGCGTGTGCCAGAAAATAAAAAACAAGTGAAGGTTCGCCTTGTGGAGGTCCAAGATGAAGAGTTCAGCCGATGCCATGACTTATTTCACAATTCAATGTGGCTGAAATCACGCTCAACTCACTCAAACAGCACCCTGAAAATAGCCGGCTTAACCCAAATAATTCCGATAAAGATAGGTAGAGGTTATGTTGTTGTAATGTTTAGAAATGCACCAATGACAGTTATCCCTCAACAGCTCCGGAGGTGTGTGTGAGCTCTTCAAACTTTATTTTGGACATTTTCTTTATCACGCATGTTCTTGTTTGCTCGGTCATGTTTTTCACTTCTTGTCGCACTCCTCTCCTGCCACGTCTGACCCCCCCAAGAAAAACCCTGCCCTTCCAACTCAATTCTAACATCTATTCTGTTACCCTGACAACTTGTCCTTGTATGTTCCCAATCCTTTTCATCTTTTTATAGCAGAACCTGTCGTGTGCAACAGGTAGCGAGCCAGCGTGTGTTTTCATCAGCGTTTCATAAACAGGTTTATGTACTGTATAAAGTTTGTGTAAATGCGCTCGATACTATTCACACCTTTTCAAACTTTCAAATCAATTTACCGCAAAGAGCCATAACTAGCCGCCTTCGGTGCTGTTAATGTCTCCAGGAGGCTTTTCGCACAAAGCGCTTCATCTCAGCATGTGATGCATGTGAATCCCCCAAGTTAACTTTTCAACAATGTGTATGAACTCGCTTTATACGTTCTGAAAAGATACGGACCACCACTGCAGCAAATATGAAGAAAACATCTCAATTAAAGGATCTGTATCATGCTATTTTAGCCATCCCAAAGTAAAGTATAGGCATTTATATGATCTATTGTACCTCTACCGCTATGGAGAACTATTTTTTGTGAGAAATATAAGTATTTTCTGGGGGTATTTTGCAAACCCGGAAGACAAGACGCTTCGATTCAGTTAACTCCACCCCCTCTCTCCGAGCTGATCTCCCCATGCATTATTAGCAGTAAAATAAATATAAATATCACAGCAATAAGTGAAGTTGCTTCATAAGGAGTTGACATCTGCAACACAGCTTCATAAATGGACACACAAGCTAACACACAAGCTAACACGCGTTTTGACTCACCACCGCTCTGTCCTGGCCTCTCCATCACATTGGGGATTCGTGATGGTTATAAAAGTTAATCCACTTTGAGAAGATTCACCAAACATCCATCAAGAGACAGTCACAGAAAAACACTATTTTGGTGATAGTCGCCGAATCCCGGAAAGAAATTCCAACTTCTGGCGAGTGGCCTCTTCTTTAGGAAGGTTGAAAAAAGTCCTGCACCTCTCGTAGCCAAACACACTTTTCTCCGCGACATTATCGTTAGGTAAGAATAAAGAACAGGTGTGTCCAGAATAGTTTAGAAAGAGCTCCATCTTCACATCCTTCAGTGCAAACATGACGTCTGTTCAGATGCTCAGGGGTGCGTTTGTTTTGTGTTTGTCTTCAGCCCTGACCTGGAAGCGCTTCCTTTATTTATTTATTTATTTTTTAAAGCTGTTTTGTAAAATAAGATCTGGCCGTAAGGCATTACATTACAGAAGTTGTGCTCTTCCTGTTTGACACTATGACGTAAAGTGTCACAACTCAGTCGTTTTCCAGCAGAGGGTGGAGCAGCTGCTCAGAGAGCAGGATTCAGGAGGATTACTGAGAACTGCGTGAATGAAGCCAAAAACCACTCTGGGGGTATTTTTGATAAGGAAATAGCATAACAACCTGGCTAAAAGCTCCAAAAAGTCGATTTTGCATGATATAGGCCCTTTAAGATATAGGTTTACTATGTGTTTAATGTGTCTGTTTCAATATTTGGGGTATTTTTGGTTATTCTTCCACTGTTTTTCTTGTGAATTCTTTCACATGAGCCCAATAGCTCTGCACTCTGCTGGTCTGCTTTTATTGCAGACTAGAAAAGGAGAGAACTGGTTCAAATAACTTGAACACTCTTGGTTTTCACAAGAACACAGTCCAGTTCCTTGGTAATGATGACGAAGCTTGGTTTGTTTGAGAGCCAACTTTTAATGACATTTGCAAATTCTCTGTTGTAAGAGACAATGGATAAGGTGCCTGGAGCGTTCAGCCTTGGGTTCAAAAGTCAGCCATTTGATCACAACTCAGGCTAGTACGCATTTTTGTGTTCTTTGGCATGACACATCACCCACTTTGCCTGTCCTAATGTAGTGTGAGCAATTGGTGGTGGGTGGATAATCCTGCCCCTTGGGAGTTAATTAATACTAGCCTTCTGTGGCACGTAAAGAGGTTTATTAAGCTTGTATGAATCACTATCGCCCATGCTTCAATATGAGCTGCTACCTCACCTTCGTAGCCAAGGTGAGGGGGGCGTCTCATTTCAATGTCCTCAAACAAGTAATCAAACCATTTTGTTAACCTCTTAAAGGTGCATTGTGCAACACGTGAAAAAAAAAAAGTTGGTATTTGACCTTGTAGTGACCCAGCGGCTGGGTGGTCAGCATAACGTCTTTACTTTCCATCACAGTGGTCTCCAGGACGCTCCAGGATCAATTACTTTCAAGGTTTTCTTGTGTGAGGGGGCCGTGAGCGGTGAACATTTTTGCTGAGCCCTTTGGATACATCTTCCTGTGTGAGCACTTTAATGGAGACCTGTTGAGCCAAGCATTTGGGTCTTCTGTGCTTAGTCTGAGAGCAACATGGCCAACATGGACTCAGATCCTCCTCCTGTCCCCTTAAGATCTGGTTCTTTCTGCCCTCCAAGCTAAAGGGTCCGAAAATCAGCATAACACAGCAGTTTGACTTATGTGCAGCCACTCGGGTTATGTTTGTACAGCGTCCAGTTGAAAGTCGTGTTGTATAGGAGGTTGAGAGCTTTTTGTAGCCCGTTGTTTTAGTTTTTAGTCAAACAGCTGTTGGCGATCTGGTTGATCCCATGACGTAGCCCTCGAAGGGAAATGAAAACGTACAAGGAGAAGGAGCCGGGAGCTATACAGTAATGTGAGGATTGTCAATCTATTGTGACCACTTAAAAAGAAGAGAAAAAAAAAAAAAAAAGACTTGTTCAGGCACCCATTTTGTCTTCATCGATCTACGTCTGACTTACGGTGCAGTAGTTATATACTTGAGCTGACTTATCGTTCGTCTCTATCCTTAGTGTGACTGTTTTTTTAATGGAAAACCTTGTCGAATGTAAACTGCATATCGATTGAACTCTGCGGCCCGGCTCTCATGGAAGTAGAGGAGCACGAGGCCTTGCACTCCCAGCTCATCACCTGTCATGAGGTATAGCCACCATGCTGCGCGCTGCTCTCCAGGACCAAAACATATGCCAGCTCCCGTGCATGTGCGCCGAGAGGGTGGGAACCTTTGTTGTGCTAATCACTGGCTTCTCAGCTGACTTGTGTAGAGGTCGGGGATGCTACTGTATGCAGCACGCTGTCTCTCTCGCACGCCTGAACCGGTGGCTCCCTGCTGGGCTCCTGCCTCTCTCAAAATAAGAATGGAATGTTACGTACGATTTGTGATGAATATTTTATGGCGGCGAGTAGAGTCGTGGTTAGACAATAGTGGAGGTATGGGCTCAACTGCACATGATTCATGATGTTATAGAAGCGTGACTGTAATTGCTGCTAATTGTATTTCCCAAGAAAATGTATGTTACTTTGTTGAGAAAATTGTCAAGTATTCCTTATCGATTACACAATGGCAGAATCTCAGTTGGGACATCTATCCACTACCCTTAAACATCCCCTTTGCCTTCATTAGCACTGGACAAATGTGAATGAACTACAGTTTTTCAAAAGTTGGAGAATTCAACAAGAATGTGTCATGGATTTTTCAATCAATGTACATTTGGAACGGGACAAAAGATCTTTCAATAGACCACGACAAGAAGAAAACATACTCTTTGAGAAGCATCAACATTTACGCTGGAACATTCTTGTTAAGTGCATTGAAGAAAAAGTTTCTGGTCTTGTGATTGGATCGACCCTTTCGAGATTTGATTGGCTGTTTGCAAAGTTCCAGACCCTTTTGAACGATTTGTACGATTGGCAGCCACACTTCTGTCATTAGTCATTAGGGCAGCTATGGCAACATAAGTGGCTTACCAACAGAGAGTAAATGCAAAATTCACTTATTGTATGCCACTTGGTACTCCTTAGTTATTACAATTCATATTGTGTATATGTACTATATATCCTCAGAGCTTTGCAACTTGACTCTATTCAGAACACACATAGGGATTCCCAAACTTTTTTGGCCGCAACCCCAAGAATTTACACATAAACAACTCGGGACCCACATTATATAAAGCTATTGCCTCTTATGGTACTTTAGGGCAGAAAAACATTTTCATAATAAGTATTTAGTTTGAACAATTAAATGGATTTCACAAATGTAGGCTGTTTCACACTCAAAAATATATCTGGGGATCCAAGGCCTCGGGACACCCCGAGGGGTCCCGACCCCGACTTTGGGAACCACTGTCCTCCAAATTCAAACACCACCACCGTATAAATACTCTAAAAGGCCTACATAATTGAGTAACATTGTGTTTGACCCATAGACTGTAATTTAATTGGGGCAGACTCTGGAAGTTGCTTACTCTCCTTTTAAGTCATTATTGAACACAGGCTTGTCATTCTGACCACCACGTGTTTGTCTTAACATGCGCAACATCCTCCTAAATGTTTCCTTTCACTATTTTTATTTTTGCCCTATCCCAAATAGTTGCATCCACAAACGCTGTTGGGGAAGCAACGTGGCCGAAGCAACGCTTACTCGTATAAAAGGCTTGTGCAGTAATGGGTCCATCGGCCCTGTCTGCACTGCCTGATGGTTTAACTTCTGACCTTAACACAATATTGTATTCATAAATACATTCTACACGTCCTCCTCGACTGTTTTGATCCTTTATGTTGAGTTTTTACACTCTGACTGCATCACATACAGTGCATACAATGTCTCTAAACCCAGGTGAACAGTATAGGCCTATGCAATTTGACAGAGAAGTGACTCAGCCAGCCTTCAAACCAAATTATCTGTGGCAGCTAAATGAAGTGTAATTAGCATTAGTCTAAATTGAGCCTTTGAGCGGCGCTGGATGTAAACACCAGTGTGGAGTCTTTAGCTCAGTGATTTCTCATATTGTTTGCCCTGAAATACTCAACAACGTCATAACGATTTCCCCATGGGCGAAGCGGCACTTTTCTGAATGCATTATCGGAGCACAGTTTCATTTATAGCAAAAGTGCAAAGCTTATTTAGAAATTCCATCTGTTCAGTGAATGATCATTATCTGCTTCCATAGATGTACATGTTGCATTGTGCCGCGAACCAGAATGTTTAATTCTGATAGGGAAAACTTTAGTCACACTGTTGGTAAGGTTTGTTGAGAAGTTCATTAAAGATAAGGATAACTTTACTGTCTCCATGGAGTAAATTGTCATCGGCATCAGCTTTGACATACAACATCATAAATGTGGACGAATGCAAATAAATTATGAGAAACTATAATACAGGTTAAATAATACACTGAATCTTCTTCTATTCACGAGCCGGGTACCTTTTTGTGTGGGGTTTGTATGCTCTCCTCCTGTCTGGGTGGGTTTCTTCCAGTCATAAGTTAAGGGTGTCGAGGCTGTTATGTCTGGGGGTTCATTGGTCAGTCAGACTTTGGAGAGTTTGGTCAGACATCACTTGAGTGGCCAGCAGCAAGGCATGCATAGCAATGAACAGACTACAGGCGAAGCAAATATTGTGCAATGCACTGCTTGAACAAAAAAAAGAAGTTGCCATAAAAAAGGGTCACACGCTGCAATATTTGATTGGACACCTTTAGCTTTGACAGCTGGCAATAAACGGGGGCATATTGCTTTCCTTTTTCACCAAGATCTTGTACAGATGATGGGAGAGTGTGACCACTGTGCAAAGCCTTCTCCAGCGCATCCCAAAGATTCTCAATGGGGTATAGATCTGTATTCTGTGGAGGCCAATCCATCTCATGCACCATGAACTGCTCTTTTACAATGTGATTGTCATCTCGGTGCCATCAGGGAAGAAGAAATCCATTGATGGAATAACCTGGTTATTCAGGATGTTCAGGTCGTCAGCTGATCTCAACCTTTGGGCATATAGTGTTGCTGAACCTAGACCTGTAACTAGCTGACTTGACTGTAGGCTGTTTTGTAGAGAAACATTTTGAGCCTAGTCTTAAATAGTCTAAATGCTGTGCCTGTCTCTAACATGAGCTTGAAGTTGATTCCATTAAACCGGAGGCCGGAAGCTAAAGGCTCTACTTCCTACTGTGCTTTTAGAGAGTCTAGGTGTCACCAGCAGTTCTGCATTTTGAGGGCGAAGTGCATTAGTTGGTCGATATAGCACTATAGCAACACAACAACAGTATGCGCTGGTGACAACAGGGGATCAAACTGAGCCACTGCCAAGCCAAGAAGCCTAGACCCATATATTTTTTGCTTATACTTAGCTTATACATCATTATTTTAAATACCTACTAGAGGTAGCTGTGCCTTCTCTTTCGACAGACAACTTTCTTGGTGTAACCTTTAAAAAAAAGAGACAGCCTTTTTCAGAAGAGTTCCTCCAACTTAAATAAGGTGCGTGGCATCATCCCCAAAAGTTGAGTGTAGGGAGCGGAGCCGGAGAACAAGCTTTAGAAGTGCTTTGCTGTCAGTGTAACTATCTCCCTTTCCGGCAGGATACCCTCCAGTCTCCCCTCTCTGCTTATCTGACCAACATAAAATAAGGAGCATGGCACAGGTCGGCTGCCGGGGGCTGCGCTCTTACATAATCAACAGACAGAACAAGTGCACTTAGCCAAAGAAAGTCCACATTAAAGTCTGTGCGATACGAATGGATTGGTTTAAACACCAATATGGTCTTGTACTTGAATGCTAAATTGCAGCAGCTATTCCCTGTGTAATTTGAAAGCTCTTTTGTGTGCTCTGATTGAATGGATTTTCGAGGGGATCTATGGCACTATTTTAAGCATATGATGGCTTACTGACCGACGGGCCTAATTTGAACGCCTTTTTTTTGTCTCTTAAAAGGCATTTGGGCTTGTCGTCTGCTAAGCTAACAAGACAGATTTCAAAAGTTGAACGCGGGCTGTCAAGAAAAAGTGTGGTATTCTTTCAAATTTATAAAAGGACAAAATCGTGCTTTCAGCTACTGTTTTAAACGCAAAATCATGCTACCAGTTCACAAAGAAAAGGGAATTCACCACAGTCATTTATGTGGCCTTCATGTGCCTTTGTAACGAGGATCTTTTCAATTTGTGAACTGGAAATTACGAGTACATTGACAATGTTTACTGTACATCCTGTCAATATTCGGGTCATGGTCAATATTACAGTTTCTGAAACATTTGGAATAACCTGTTTACATGCGTGAGCAGAGTTACTCCTGTAATCAACTATGTGCAAATACACGTAATTACCGCTTCTTCTTCCTGTATCCAAAGACGACAACAACAGCAGAACCAGCACGGCGGATAATGAACAGATATGAGCATATTCCCTTTTGGTGGTGCAGTATATGGCCATGCACAACCAGCTTATTGCTAATATTCCAGTTCTGAAAGGGTTATTGACTGCGTGCAAACATAGTCCTTGTGTTCATGTGTTATGTGTCGCGGCAAAGTAACACATTAAAAACGCGTAAATAAAGTTGTCTACACACCACTGACCTACATCTGCTTCATAAAACACAATAAATGTAACTTTTTTTTTACATAAGGCAAAGTGGAAAACGAGATGACATTAAAATTGTGTATAGTAGGCTTCATAACATCCAGCTAAAAGACATGAAAACATATCGCTGCTCTATCGAGTTGAAAGGTCGAGGGTTAGCTCATCTCGGGAACTCGAGTATCTCGGTATCCCAGTGGAAAAGGCAGCTTTCATGTGCAATTTTCTACTTGACAAGTGGTACCATAATTACGAGACCGCATGAAGGCTCTTGGTACAAAGGTGTTTTTTGCCTTTTTCTGCGAACTGCATTTGCAATTTTTATGTTAAAGATTGTTTCACCTTTGAACATCTTTGTTGTGTTTTTGTGAGGTTCAGTGGATTTTTTCAAAAAGTCCATACTAGCCTTGAAGGACCCATCCATCCATCCATCCATTTTCTTCCGCTTTATCCGGGGCCGGGTCGCGGGGGCAGCAGTCTCAGCAGAGATGCCCAAACTTCCCGATCCACACACACCTCCTCCAGCTGTTCTGGGGGGACCCCGAGGCGACACCAGGCCAGCTCGGAGACATAGTCCCACCACCGTGTCCTTGGCCTTCCACGAGGCCTTGTCCCACTAGGACATGCCTGGAACACCTCCCGCGGGAGGCGACCAGGAGGCATCCGGAACAGATGCCCGAGCCACCTCAGCTGGCTCCTTTCGACGTGAAGGAGCAGCGACTCTACTCCGAGCTCCTCCCGGGTAACTGAGCTCCTCACCCGATCTCGGAGGGTGCGCCCAGCCACCCTGCGAAGGAAACTCATTTCGGTCGCTTGTATTCGCGATCTTGTCCTTTCGGTCATTACCCAAATCTCATGACCATAGGTGAGGGTGGGAACGTAGATCGATCGGTAAATCGAGAACTTTGCCCTCCGACTCAGCTCCCTCTTCACCACGACAGACGGATACAGCGACCGCATCACTGCTGACGCCGCACCGATCCGTCTGTCGATCTCACGCTGCATCTGTCCCTCACTCGTGAACAAGACACGGAGATACTTGAACTCCTCCACTTGAGGTAAGGACTCCCCACCGACCTGTAGAGGGGAAGCCACCTTTTTCCGGTGGAGAACCATGGCCTCGGATTTGGAGGTGCTGATTCTCATCCCGGCCGCTACACACTCGGCTGCAAACCGCCCCAGAGCGTGCTGAAGGTCCTGGTTCGTTGGAGCCATCAGAACAACATCATCCGCAAACAGCAGAGATGAGATCCTGAGGCTCCCAAACCGGACACCCTCCGGCCCCTGGCTGCGCCTAGAAATTCTGTCCATAAAAGTAATGAACAGAACCGGTGACAAAGGGCAGCCCTGGCGGAGACCAACACGCACTGGGAACAGGTCTGACTTACTACCGGCAATGCGAACCAAGCTCCTGCTGCGGTCATACAGGGAACGGACAGCCCTTAACAGAGGGCCCCGGACCCCATACTCCCGGAGCACCCCCCACAGGGCACCACGAGGGACGAGGTCGAACGCTTTCTCCAGATCCACAAAACACATGTGGACTGGTTGGGCGAACTCCCACGAACCCTCAAGCACCCGACGAAGGGTGTAGAGCTGGTCCAGTGTGCCACGACCAGGACGAAAACCGCATTGTTCCTCCTGGATCCGAGGTTCAACCATCGGCCGGATCCTCCTCTCCAGCACCCTGGAGTAGACCTTGCCGGGGAGGCTAAGGAGGGTGATTCCTCTGTAATTGGAACACACCCTCCGATCCCCCTTTTTAAAGAGAGGGACCACCACCCCGGTTTGCCAATCCAGGGGCACTGTCCCCGACCGCCACGCGATGTTGCAGAGACGTGTCAGCCAAGACAGTCCTACAACATCCAGAGACTTAAGGTACTCAGGGTGAATCTCATCCACCCCCGGAGCCCTGCCACCGAGGAGCTTTCTCACCACCTCGGTGACTTCAGCTTTGGTGATGGACGAGCCCACCCCCGAGTCCCCAGCCTCTGCTTCCTCATTGGAAGATGTGACGACGGGATTGAGGAGGTCCTCGAAGTACTCCTTCCACCGTCCGACGACATCCCCAGTTGAGGTCAGCAGTTGGTGAAGCACTGCTTCCCCCTCCTGAGGACCCAGATTTGTTTTGTTTGTTATAGTAACAGCATTTGAGACTTAAAGCCTCCCACACCTGCAGCACAGTGGAGGCATCACAAGAGGTGCTACAGGAAACAAAAAAGGGACTAACGAGGATAAGATGGTGACAGATTGTTGTGGAGCAGATGGAGCTGCGCAGGAGGAAGAGGAAGGAGGAGGTGGAGGAGCTGACCAGTGTAGGACACCACGCTCTGAAACAAACCCACGAGATAAGATAAGATAAACCTTTATTGATCTCACAAAGGAGAAATCACTTGTTACAGTCGGCGTTCAAGAAGATCACTCAGAGTTAATAAAGTGCAGCTGATACAGAGATTATTTCACATGTTACTTAACAGTCTTATTGTATAGTCTGACAGCAGTGGGGATGAAGGCTTTGCGGTAGCACTCCGTCCTGCACTGAGGGTGTCTCAGTCTGCCACTGAGAGAGCTGCTCAGCTCTTCTACAGTCCCGTGCAGTGGGTGGGAGGTGTTGTCCATGATGGAGGTGAGCTTGGCTAACACCCTCCTGTCCCTCACCTCCTCCACAGAGTCCAGGGGGCAGCCCAGGACGGAGCTGGCCCTCCTGACCAGCTTGTTCAGTCTGTTCTTGTCCCGCTCTGTGCTGCCCGGGGCCCAGCACACAGCAGCGTAGTGGAGAGCAGAGGCTACCACAGAGTCATAAAAAGTCCTGAGCAGAGACCTGCTCACTCCGAACGACCTCAGTCTCCTCAGAAGGTGGAGGCGACTTTGGCGCTTCTTGTACAGGGAGTTGGTGTTGTGGGACCAGTCCAGTTTATTGTTGAGGTGAACACCCAGGTACTTGAAACTGTCCACCTCCTCAATGTCCTCCCCCTGGATGTTCAGCGGTGTGTGCGGTAGTGGCTTCCTCGTGAAGTCGATCATCTCCTTCGTCTTACTGATGTTCAAGCACAGGTGGTTGCGCTCACACCAGGCCACAAAGTCTATGATGACTGACCGGTACTCCAGGTCGTTCCCACACAGCCCACGATGGCGGAGTCGTCGGAGAACTTCTGGAGATGACAACTGTCCGTGTTGTATGTGAAGTCCCATGTGTAGATGGTGAAGAGAAACGGTGAGAGGACGGTGCCCTGAGGGGCCCCGGTGCTGCAGACGACCACCTCAGACTCACAGCTGCGCAGCCGCACATACTGTGGTCGGTCCGTGAGGTAGCTGATGGTCCATGCAGTGAGATGTTCATCCACTCCCGTGTCCTCCAGCTTCCCCCGCAGCAGCGCCGGCCTGATGGTGTTGAAGGCACTGGAGAAGTCAAAGAACATGACCCTCACAGCGTTCCCGGCGTGCTCCAGGTGCGTGAGCGCCCGCTCCGACAGGTAGATGACAGCGTCCTCTACTCCGATGTTGGGTCTGTAGGCAAACTGCAGCGGATCAAGGGTGGGGCTTACCACAGAGCGGAGGTGGGTGAGGATGAGCCGCTCCATCGTCTTCATCAGGTGGGAGGTCAGGGCGACTGGTCTGTAGTGGGCCGGTTCACTGGCGTGCGCTGTTTTAGGAACCGGGATCAGACAGGAGGTCTTCCACAGGACGGGGACCTTCTCCAGGCTGAGGCTTAGGTTGTAGATGCGGCAGAGGACCTCGGAGAGCTGGTCTGTGCAGGTCCTCACTAGCCTGGGACTGATGCCATCTGGTCCTGCAGCTTTCCCCCGTTTCAGTTGCCTCAGCTCTCTCCTCACCTGGTCCGGTGTGATGGAGAGGGGGGAGTGAGGGGGGGACTGGTGTGGGGGTGGACTGCCGGGGGTGGGGCAGGTTCTAGAGGAAGTCCGTATGGTGGGGGCTGGAGACGTGGGTGCAGGGGGGCTGGAGGCAGGTGAAGGTGGTCGGGGAAGGGGGGCAGTGTCCACTGGGCTGGAGACGTGTGAAGAGGAGGGAGTGGGGGGAGAATCAAACCGGTTGAAAAATGTTCGTTGAATTCATCCGCCCCGCGCTGGTCTCCATCAGCTGTCCCTCTGGCACTCTGTCCAAAACCGATGGTGCACCGTTTCAGAGGAGCACTGAAGGCAGCTAGTCGGCTTTCCCTGATTTCCAAAAACATGCTAGCTTGGCCCACAGTAGCAGCGTGCTAAGTCACAGCAGCGTGAATGCGTTATCGTCAAATAAAGTACTCACTTACTGGTGAAAAATACATCATGAAACATCAAAGGTGACTCGTAACTTCACTGGGAGCGGGACATCACATTTGTCTCCATGGTGTTGCTTCTTTGTTGATTTGCTCTTGTGACAGAATGATGTAGAAACTTGAATGATCTGGCGCGTGGCTTTAAATCAAGCTGGTGGCAATGTGGTTAGGACTCTCACCTCACAGCGGGAGGGTCCTGTGTGAAAGTCCCAAACTGCTGACCCTTTTAAAGTGGAGCTTGTGTTTTTGCATGCTTCAAACGGAATTCCATATTCTTACACAAAGTGCGGTAGCTGTTCTGAGTGTAAGATTTAGCTTTTTACCAAACATTAAAGTCCATGCAACATTTCTCTGCAATTATAGGAAAAACAACTCACGCTTTATAATAACGGTTTTAATTGGACTAAATGTTCTTCACAAACAAACTTGATGAAAGTGACCAATTGCAGACTTCAGTATCCAGTGTAGAGGATATGCAGCAAAAATACTCTATGTCTTTGACTAAAATTAAGACGAAATACAGAAAAATTAACGCTGTTCATGATCCATTGTACCAAAATAGCTATCACTTTGTCCAGTCTTCCAAAAGGCTTCACACACTTTGTATTGAGGCATAAACTCCATCCCAATGTTCCCCTTATGAGGGTGAAAAAAAGCGCTCAGCATTAGATTTTTAATACTCCTTTTAATGGCCTCATTGTAGGAGCTTTATCCTTTGATTCCAACTAAAACAGAACAGCTCGTATTCCATGTTTGAACAAGAAACTTCCACATCACGATTTTAGAGAGTGTTCTTTGATTTTATGATCAAGTGTCCAACAACCCGCTCCAGATGAAATATTTACATTAGCGTTTCAACTGTACAACTAATCTTTCTTCATAGATTGAACATGACGCTGGATTTCTCAACACAGCCCTCGTCTCTGCTGCTGACTCGCAGTACAGATTTATATATATATATTTTTCTGTGTGTAAGAAGATTACTAGAGCTAACTTGCATTATTACATGTGCCTTGCATCATGTGTGCGGGTCCATCCTGTGGAGTTGGACATAATGAGTTACCAGGAGGATTGGTTTAATTCAACCCCAGTTTCCTCAAAGTACAACACAGGCGGAACGAAACGTGGAATATCCCAACGTAATTAATGAAAAGAGAGTGGATACAGAAATCCAACAAGTGGTGGTTTTCAGACCGTAAAATGTGCCGATGGTTCTCTGTCCAAAAAGGGCAGCAGCCAGTGTTCCTCTGTATTAGTGAATTCATGAAATAATTGGATAATTCCACTACAAAATCAGCAGATTGTCAACAATTGACATTTTACCTGACCTCATTAAATAATCAAAGCAATATGCATGGGTTTACTTCACATTAGTTTCCTGTCATGGATGCCATTTTGAGGAATTTTAACCAATGAAAGAACAGCATAGTAAAAGCAGAATTAATTGCACATCACTTGGGACCCATGAACGGTTGCCACAGTCACCTTGAAAAATGATTACTAACTTTTGATAAAGTAACTTACTAAATAACTGATATTATTTTACTGATTACTTGCTTTTTAAAAGTAAATTAGATTACAATTCACGTTTTTAGTTACTTTCAGCAGCTGCCGACAATACCTTCACCGCCTCAACATACAAATAACAACCGGTTTTGGTATGTATTTCACATAGGTTACTCCCCAAGAAATAACTCACAGTGACTTGAATTAGTGACTAGGAAATAGCCAAGCTTTTTTTTAGTTATTAATGAAAAAAGTGATCATTTTAGAGTAATGCGTAACCAAAGCCTCCATTCCATATAGCGCGGATCGAATGTGCACGACGACATTTACACACAACTCGGCTTTACCCAGAACACGCTCCTGTTTCCGCCACACACACACCCGCATTTGTTGTGGGCTGTGCCCCCACAGAGGAGCACGCTGTACAGATTATTGATTGACTGCGGAATTCTTCCGCAGTCAATTATTGGTTTTCATGTTCTTTATTATTATTCCTCTTCCATCTTTTTCCCGATTTTCTAGAGCTTTCAGCACCTTCATGCTTTGTGCAATTTATGCAAGTTATGCATCAAAACGTTCCGCATGTTGAGGAGAAGGGTGCTATTACTTTTGGGACTTCTGCAATTTACGGTTTTTCCGTAATCGGCCAAAATGTCGGAGATTTTTCCCATTGACTTATAATGGGGCTGCCGCAAATCCATGCTTTTCTGCACTTTTTTCTGCATTTTCTGCCATTTCTGCACTTTGTGCATGTTCTTATGCAAGCTTATGCAACTTGTGGATTTTGAGAAATAATTGGCCTTCTGCAGTTTTCCAGTTTTTTTATACGAGAGTTTGAAATTTTTGCATTGGTGTGTATGGGGGAATCCAGCCAATGGGGAGACTCCAGGCCTTTCAGCCATTTGTGCAGCTTCTGCCAATCAAGCACTGAGGCCATTTCAACAGTTTGACCAGTTTATGGAATTTAAAGGTTTATGCAATATTAACAATTTATGCAAAGTAACCCATTCATGCATTTTAAAGCGTTTATGCAACTTAAGAGTTTATGCCATTTAGGATTTATGCATTTTAAAGCGTTTATGCAATTTACATAATTTATGCAAATTAACCCATCCATGCATTTTACCACTTTATGCAGTTTATACAGTTTATGCAACATGACATTTTATGCATTTTACCACTTTATGCAAATTAGATTATGCAAATTAAGCAATTCATGCAATTTGAACAGTTTATGCAATTTCTGCATTCGCTTCCCGCAATTCCGCAGTCAATCGCAATGGCGCAGCCATTGCATTTCTAGTTATTATTATTATGTTATTGAAGTTTTGTAAGCCACGATGAGAACAAATGTGGACAAATACTGCCTTCTGGTTGGGGTTATGGAATCATTCAGAGGTGCAAAGGCTAATAAAACAGAAAAGAAAAAAACAAACACTAAAACACAAGCTACGAAGGTAAGCAACTTGCAAATGTTTTGCTAACAACAGCTGAAGTTGTGCTAACAGCAGATAAAAAATGCTGATATCGGCAATATCCCCAACAGTGGTATGATGTTGTGAAATATTAAATCCGTAGGACCTGTGTGAGGACTGTTCTCTCTCTAGTTGCCAATCAGAGGCCAGCAGTCTGTTCACATCACGTTAGTACGATTCAGTTTGCCTCTTTAGTTTATTTGAGCTGTTTACATTCATCACATAGTAATGGAAGCTCAAAGGGAGTTGGCCGAAGCAAGGAAGCTTATGTGCGCCTACCCCTATATTCAATACTCTCAGCTTCTTGGCCAAACAAAACAACAACAATGTACCAACTGTCTACTGTGGTTCTCTGTCAGTACAAGAGGTACAAGAGTAAATATATCGTCCATCTGCAGATCCCCAAAATCAGAGAAACATTGCCAGACACTTATGTGCTGTGATGTCGAACACGCTCTTCCAAGAATGCCCTATCCAGACAAAGGAATAGTAGCCGGCTGCATATATGGTTTGACCCCAAAAAAATTGCTACAAAAGGTTTTTCAATGGTTTTCTGTAGTATCAGGTGTGCTTATTAACATACTAAAAGTCTACCAAAATCTGACCACTGGAAAGGTCTCATTTTCAAGATGGCGTCCAAGAGGGTGGCGAGATCCTTAAAATGCCCATTACTCCTTTATTATTCATCCTAGACAAGTCCTTTTGGTGTCTAACCCCATGTTCTGGGTGTCTAGGAATCCAATGGGCTTGTTCAAATTGTAGTCACATGATCACATAATTATGATATACAAATCGTGGACAAAGACTCTATATATTAACATTAGCGAGTTGTCATGGCAACGGCACACATTTTCAATGCAACCTTTGCTTCCCAGAGGCTTAGAGGGTCATGGATGGGCTTGTTTTACAGCCCCAACCCTCTTCTTCCCAACGCAATAAAAGGTACGTCATTTACTCACGGAGATATTCACTAAAGTCTGCGAGGTGAGCGACCACGTCGGCCCTGACATGGTAGATCTGGAAGGTTAAAACCCTTCCAGGTCCACCATGTCAGGGCCGACGTGGCCTCTCTGTTATCTTAGCATTTTATCAATTAACATATTCACATTATAGTGAAAGGATTACAATTACAAAGTGATTACAAATCTTAATTATTTTTGAAGAAATACCTTTGATTTGCACCAGATTTACAAATAGTCATTGTCACACTGTTCCTCCCGTAAAGGTGGATTATGTGGATTGGCACAATTTTCCACTTGACGTGGTTCACAAGTAGACGTGCATGGTAGTCCATATCCTCTGCAACTACACCGTGGTGTTCTGCAGGCAGTTGTGCATAAATATCTCATTCTTCTGGAACTCTATAACTCCGGGAAGTTGTGTCACAACCTGTGAAAGCTTGAATAAACAGTAACTGAGAACACAAGTCACCCCCCAAGACTTGTTTCATCTCGTGATATTTTATACTTTAGGAAGTGTGGATTTGTCCAAATGAAAATAGAAGTCCCCGTTTTTCATCTCAGCCTAGTAGAGAAGAAGAATATGTAAGTCTGTATCTTGGTCTATCAAGATCCTGGGCTGATGTTGGGACACCTGCATTGCAGCCTTCACAACGTCCATGTCTGCATCTCCTGTGCTGATAACGTTGCAGCTGTTCTTCTGCAGTTCCTCAGTCACAAGACCAATAAGTTCTTGTTTGTTACATGGTCTGCAAAGAAAATCTTCTTTTCCCACAAACTCAATTTTGCACTGAAGGATCTTCACTGTAGCCATCACAAACTACAGTTGCTTTACCATAATGACGTATCAAGCAAAGAATGTCATAAATGTCATTTGCTCAGAGTGTATTACCAGATTATGGTGTGGATCGGAAAGGCGAGTGACATGAATGTGGTGGATGGGGATGGAAACCTGGTCTCACCATACCCTCATACTCACTTCGTAAAGAGAGTCTTCTTCTTGTGGATTTTCCCAATTGTGCTCCGTTTTCAGGAGGGAGGGGTGAACTCCTTTTAAAAGTTTTAAATGATTGGATCTGATTTTACCCAATCGCTAGCGTTTAGTCGTGAAGTAATGAGTGAAGCAAAGCTATCAAATGCTTGAAATTTAACCGATGCAACGCAGCCACTGAAATCAGACCCAGACGTTCATGTAGGGAAATTATAATTGACTGGAGTTTATGGATGGCTAAGGTCAGGCCAGTTTGTGCCAGTTCTGACCGATAAAACTGCTGCCCTGAAAAGTCTCCTGTAGATGGTCCACTGTAATTGCACAACTGCCTGCCGAACACCACGGTGTAGTTGCAGAGGATATGGACTACCATGCACGTCTACTTGTGAACCACGTCAAGTGGAAAATTGTGCCAATCCACATAATCCACCTTTATGGGAGGAACAGTGTGACAATAACTATTTGTAAATCTGGTGCAAATCAAAGGTATTTCTTCAAAAATAATTAAGATTTGTAATCACTTTGTAATTGTAATCCTTTCACTATAATGTGAATATGCTAATTGATAAAATGCTAAGATAACAGAGAGGCCACGTCGGCCCTGACATGGTGGACCTGGAAGGGTTTTAACCTTCCAGATCTACCATGTCAGGGCCGACGTGGTCGCTCACCTCGCAGACTTTAGTGAATATCTCCGTGAGTAAATGACGTACCTTTTATTGCGTTGGGAAGAAGAGGGTTGGGGCTGTAAAACAAGCCCATCCATGACCCTCTAAGCCTCTGGGAAGCAAAGGTTGCATTGAAAATGTGTGCCGTTGCCATGACAACTCGCTAATGTTAATATATAGAGTCTTTGCCCACGATTTGTATATCATAATTATGTGATCATGTGACTACAATTTGAACAAGCCCATTGGATTCCTAGACACCCAGAACATGGGGTTAGACACCAAAAGGACTTGTCTAGGATGAATAATAAAGGAGTAATGGGCATTTTAAGGATCTCGCCACCCTCTTGGACGCCATCTTGAAAATGAGACCTTTCCAGTGGTCAGATTTTGGTAGACTTTTAGTATGTTAATAAGCACACCTGATACTACAGAAAACCATTGAAAAACCTTTTGTAGCAATTTTTTTGGGGTTAGGTGTTTTTTTTTCATATATGCAGCCGCCTATAGGGTAAAATAGCTTATAATAAATATAGCAATCAATCTTTATCAAAACTGTATAGAGGAAGAGCGGGCGCAAAGGGCGAACTGACCCAAGTGCCGGTTCAAAATAGTCACCTGGAAAATGAAGCACGTGTTCTCTGCACGACAGGATTGGTGCTCACCGCCTCTCGGCTTGGATATCTTTAGCTTTCTGCATCATTAGGCCTGTTTGAACAAGTATTCCACTATAGATGTATAATCAAAAGGATCCATATGTTACAAGCACAAACTAAAGATGTTTGAACTTCATAGGCGGCTTGTATGAGAACGTTTTAGCAAAAAAGCACATATGGCGGAAAGACGAAGAGATCTGAGATTAGCTTTGCTTAATTGGTATTTTCAAAGTGCGTTATGTCAGAGCACACAACACAGTTTGATTTATATATGACGTAGATGCAAATTGCAGTTGGAGTTGATCACTTAATAACTATAAGATGGAAAATGGAAAGTCAAAAACAACGTCCTCCTTTGCAAACACTTTGGGAGAGACACAATTATTCACAATTATCGACCTTGATAATGTCAGGAAACAAGTGGTACTTTTAGTTTCTTCTTTAAAAATGCTTTATTAATTAGGCGACTTGAACTTGTAAACATTCACAGTTTTTTTTAAATGGCGTTTGTTGTCTTTTTTGTTGAAATAAGATTATAATGGCTACGGGAGCCATTACAGTCTGGCGTGTGATTGGTCAGTTGTGACATGTGCGGCTGTGGTACTAGTGTTTATACATTAAGTTTGGCTCTTGCACTTGCATGAAGAAGTAGGACTCGCTTTTCTGTGGATCACATCTCGTGTGGAAACTTGAGTGTCAAAGTCTCCAGATTAGGAGTGGGAGTGAAGATGTGCTTTTGTTTTGGTCGCATTAACGCTAGTGCCGACCCGCGCCACATTGGGACCGGCTGTGGCAACATCTCTTGCTCTCGGGACATGTTGTTTAGCTCACAATGGTGTTCATAAAGTTTTAATTTTGACCTATTAGAGCCTATAATGCTTAAAGGTGCACTATGGAACTTGAGGGTGTGAAAAGGAAAAAATCTTAATATTTGATCTTTTAGTGACTTTATGGGTGCAGCATGGCACCTTTGCTTTCCCTCACAGTGGCCTTTATGATGCTCCAGGATCAGTTGTATTAGTGGGTTCGTTCCAGAAACAATTGATTCTGGAGCATCATGAAGGCCATTGTGAGGGAAGGCAAAGGTGCTGTAGCCATAAAGTCACTGAGTCACTACAAGGGCAATGTATGTGTGGCTCTTTTGCCACAAGGGTATTGCATCACCTCATATTGCGATAGCGATAATTTGGCAATACTGGCAAGATACATTCCCCAAAATGAAATGAGCCATTCCCCCCGCACTTCCTGATTCTTCCCACACTTAGTATTTGACATATATCTAACCCAAAAGCCCCCGGACGTCACCAGGGCATTGTTCATGTCCAATAACTGTATGAAATAAGGCTCATCTCTAAGTACACCCCTGTCACACTTAGTTACCCGGGTGAAAGCAGCAGTTGTGCAAAAAGATGAATTTCCTCTCTGACATTTAAGCTCCCCAAGTCTTTCTGAGGGAGGTCAGTGCAGGACACCGCGGATTTAAGCAAAAAGGAAAAAGTCTTATCCACTGGGGCTGCAGCATTGCACGAAATTATATCACGGTGTAGCATTGCTGGATGTTTCTATCTCTACCAACAGTGTATGGAAGTTTTGTTTCTCTGGTAAACTCATATCCTTTTGCTGTAATGCGGACTAGACTGTGTTTACATTAGGTCATCTTTTTAACAGCCTATAATACTGTGGTGGAGGATTCTGTTTTTCTGAATTCTGTTTTTGTCAAATCATAGGCCTAAGCTATCTCACAGGTTTTTCATAGCAAAGACCACGCCACAATAGAGTAGAAATATGAGAAATATTTATTAGCGAGGTTGACGAAGGGACAATGCAGTTGAAGGACGCAGTGTGGATTCTGGGTGAAGGCAGGATACTGAATCCAGAATCCAATAGATAGAAGGCTGGTGACACGAGACTATGTGTGGGGGCTTCGGAGAGTGAAGACCCCACGTCCTTCTAATGTAATAGAAACAGCTTGAACGTGGAGGGAGGGAAGGTGAGTCAAATGACTATGACTAGCAGAGTGCCAGGATCCTTCCTTCCTAAACCACTTTGTTGACTTCCTTGGGAGCTGGGTCCTCCAAAGCAGAGCCAAGTGTCCTGCTACCGACACATCTGATCACATTAGGAACAGCCTCCGGCGTTGAGCAGCTTTGTCATGTCACATGTCAAATATGTAAGAAAATATCGATCTATACATACAAAAACAGCTTGTTTCATGAGAATAGTCATTATGGGTAATAGTCAGCTTTCCAAGTGAACAAAGGATTGTCAGGTGTATCCTGGGTAAATCTGTGGAGAGTGCGAGGGCTCTGGGTGAATTGGAACACCACTTGGCGGAGCTCTTATGACATGGATTCCTCTGAAGTGGCTGAGACGGCGAGGAAACCCTGCAATTGAGAAATACCCAGCAATGGACTTCCTGGTTGAAGAGGCTGCTGGGAAAATAGGGAGGTGCCGTGGAGGAGTAGTGAAGAGTGGCTTGGCGAAGCTGGAGATAGTTGAGGCGTGGCCTCCTGCAGCTAACTCCATTTAAATTGGGATAGCTGTTAGCGCTCATGTCTCAAAGCAAGAAAGTATTCTTGAGTTTTTCATAGTATGTGCGCCAGGTGTCTTCAGGGTGCCCTGCTTGTTTCTGCTGCCTGAATCCTAAAAACATGAGCAACATGTCTCCACTCTGACATATCTCCTGATTACCTAAAGACCTTAATATGTAAAAGTATTTAACAGTAGCGTAACAGTCTCTTGAAGGTCCTATATCATGCAAAGTCGACTTTTTTGAGCTTTTAAACATGTTGTTATGCTATTTCCTTATCAAAAACACCTCCAGAGTGGCTTTTGACTTCATTCACACAATTCCTGAATCCTGCAGCTGCTCTGTCCTCTCCTGGTAAATGACTGACTTGTTCCCTTCTAATGTCAGAAATGAACGGAAGTGCTCAACGTCTGTAATGTACTGCCTTACGGCCTGATTTTCATTTGTAGAGCAGCTTTTTCATTATTTCTGTTATACTGTGTCCGTGTCCATGCTGCGCTGTCCCTGCGGCGTAAGCAAACACACCCCTGAGTGTCTTAGCAGATGTCTTGTTTGAACCGAAAGGAGCTCTTTCTAACCTACTCTGGACACCTGTTTTTTCTTACATACCGACAATGTCACAGAGAAAATGCGCGTTTGGCTTCAAGAGGACAGGACTTAATTCAACCCTCCTAAACAAGAGGCCACTCGCCAGAAATTGGAATTTCTTTCCGGGATTCAGCGACTATCCGCCAAAATAGTGTTTGTCTGTGACTGTCACTTCACCGATGGATGCTTGGTGAACCTTCACCAGAACCAAAGTGGATTAAACTCATAACCAGCGACGATGGAGAGGGGAGTCAATCAAAACGTGTGTTAGCTTGTGTGTTAGCCATTTATGAAGCTGCGTTGCAAATGTCAACTCCTTATAACTGCATTGTGAAGTAACTTCACTTTTCTACTACTGCAAAAGTTGCATAGGCTGCATCAACTCGGGGAGAGAGGCGGAGTTAACTGAATCCATGCATCTTGTCTTCCGGGTTTGAAAAATACCTCCAGAGAATTCTTCTGTTTATCACAAAAATTAGCACTCCATACTAGAGGTACAGTATATGATACAAATGCCTATACCTTACTTTGGAATGGCTAAAATAGCATGATGCTGATCCTTTAAGGCTGTGTTGAAGTTGGTCAAATGTGGTGATGCTAAAGGCCTTTCACGTGTTCTGAAAGCAGTATGTTCCGTTCTAAAAGCCTTAGTTCAATGACTCGCTCCAGGACTGAGCCAACATGAGTCCACATGCAACTGCTCTTAAATGCCAACAGCAGCTTTCAGGCTTTCCACCAAGCGTTTTAAGAAAGAATAAGACAAAACCCATAAATAACGATCGGAGATGGTTTTTCCTCAACAGTACAAATAAACTTTAAGCTTGTTTGCATTTTTAACATATCGTACACAATAATTTATCATAGAACTTGAGTATGATGCGGACTATGTGGAATTAAAAGGCTGCAACTGAACTGGGCTTTCTCAGGGGAGATGGCATTTTCTTCCCCCTCTTTCCCAGTCAACCTATACTGTAGGATTGGGAACTCAATACAAAACCTCCGCGCAGCATCTATTCTTTTTGCCACGTTTCATTTCAACATATTTTTTTATGCCAACTATTTTTCTAATCCTTTAATCACATTATCTCTCAGCCATAATATTGCACTCTCCTGCAATTGCCATATAATTACTTCAATTAAATGACAAACATTAGAAAAGAGATAGTTGTGTGCATGTAATTATGTTTCAAATGTGCAGTTGCATCTATCTATCTGACAGTAATTACTCTCCACATAAAACACGCGCAGATGAAGATCTATTTTAAAACCACTGTTTCAAATGCTGTGTTTCTGCTCTATTTTGTGAGCTGCTTTTTGATTAGTTTAATGTAAAAGAATTGCCCGCTTTATGTGTCAATATATTGTAAATTTGAATAAATGTCTGCAGTATTCTTGGTTGCAGACACAAGGAAATGTTCTTATTTGAGGCCATTTCCCCCCATTTGCAGTAATAATGATGCTAATAATGAGTAAAAAACAAAAATAATAAAGGTGCTTTTCTATTCTGATGATGGAAGAGTGGCTGTCAAAACTGTTTAGATGCACACACTTGTTAATCTAAATATAGTTTAATCACCTATACCACCATGTGGACATATTTTGGTGATAGGTTGCTGATGGACAAGATTGCCCCAAAAAATGCCCTTTCTGCTCTTATTATTTGCATACAATCCACAAACTGTCCACCAGCAACCTGGGATCCCATGGTCTTGCTATTATATTTATATTTTAACAAAAACTTGTTAATATTTTAACAAAAACATCCTGGTCACTCTGCTCCCTGGAAGATGAGAAACATGCTCATCTTTGTGAATAATCAGGATGTTGATGGGTTAGGACGCTAGGATTACGTTTTTTTTTTTTTTTTTCAGTTTTGAAATGGAAAGAATGTAGGTATAAGGCTTATAAACAACATCACGTTTTATTGTATTCAGTATTTTGAACAGATCGCTGTGAAAACCATGAGCTGGTTCCTTTTATGTACAAAGTATTCTCCATTCTCTCTCTTAGTACAGCATGCCATTTTGGAGGGAAAACATTAGTCTATTCTATGGGATTGACAGAACATTTGTACACCTAGGGGTTGTTTACAAAGCGTTTGCCCAAGTTCAAAATGAGTAGCTTGTGCAAAAGTGGATCAGAGCAATTTACTCATCTTTTACTCACGCGGCACTCTGTCATTTACATTGCATATTTGGGGCCTGTAGTTTTTAAGTATAAGAGTTATGGGGGCTGCCATATTTATACTATTTACGTTGGCACCTTTATAGAAAGCGGAATAAAACGTATTGAGTGTTGAAAAAGTAGTAAGAAAGCCCTTGTGTGAAGTTACTTTGTTACTGACCACCTCTGGTAAAATGTTACGTAAAACACAGTCTTTGTTTTCCACTTGTTTGTATCACTTGTATCTGCACCTCTGTCGTACTCCCTCCTTGTTGTGATAGACCCTTCACTTTCTTCCCCCCCTCTATCTGTGTTTGCATCTAAATCCTCTGAGACAGGACACGTCGAAGCTTGCCGTGCAGTACCCGCGATTGTTATACCCCCTCTGCTGCCTCCTTATCTGTCTGTTTGTCCTTCCTGTATCCTCCGAGGCCTAAGAACTCCACAATAAGTCATTATACCCGCCACCTCAGACCACTCCTCCTCTTTGTTTGAACCTCAAGTAGGCACAGACACAGAGATGTCCACTACAGGGAAAAAAAAATCCCTTGTTAGGGCCATATCTTATCTGGCCCTCCAGCCTGTCTGCCCCTGGAGTGAGGCGCTATCGACCCGCGGATTCTCATGGGTCAATAAGCGCACTTGTTGGTCGCGCGAAGATGAAGTTGTGTCAACAGTAAATCTAAGGCCAGTTGCAATGTCACCAAAACAAAATGTAAGACTTTTTCGCCCTGAGTGACGTTCGATCGTTCCAAGTGAGCGCTTCAAATTGATTGAATGGTTTAGTGAGGCAACTGTGACAGCGTTTAGTTTGATAAGAAACATTTAAGTGAGACAAATGTGCAAAGATAAAAAAGTGCTTTAGCTCGGTCTCGTCAATTTCAGCGTCAACTTTTTCGCGTTATGTAATACTATTTCAAATGCATATCTGCCATCAAATGTTAAAAGGGGGGATTGTATTCTCAACTTTTCATAGCTTTTACCATATAATAATAGTGGAGGAGAGTCATAAAAAAGGTAATGCAGGACATTCAACAGGATCATGGGCTTTGAATAAGTCCATTTAGATCAATATATAATCTTCTAACCCACAAAAGGTAGAATAGTGATCAAATATTAATTAATATATTAATATGTTATATTTAAAAAAAAAAGCCTAATAATAATAACTAAGTTTACCACATTTTTTGTCATTAATTTGATATAAACATTTAGTTTAAGCTGACCAAATGTGAAGCAAACTCATTGGCAGGCCAGACATTTTCTAGGATGTTGAATTTGTATACTTAAAGTATTAGCACATGGTGATAGCACCATAGTAAAAATGAGTTATGATGTTTGATCCAAACATTTGCGAACAATTAGAAAGCTGGCAAATTCTGAAAAAAGAATGCTGTAGCTTGTTAAAAAAGAAAATTGTTTATATATTCGGATGCATTGAGCCATCAAACATTGCAAATTATGAAAGATCCAGATGCTGAAATAGTTTTCTGCTTTTTATGGGATCAGATATACATCGAGTGGCCACTAGACTTCCTCTTTTAATATTTAATGATAGAGTAATCACAGAAATTATGAAAATTCCATGAATTGGATCAGCCACAGAGTGCCATACTTTTCTATACTGATTATCTTTACCATTTACTAGAATAGGGTTTCAACACTCAATGAAGAAAAAACAACAGCAAAAAAAACAAATTAGCAGGAAGGTTCCTGGATTTCCGGACCGTGCAGAGACTTTCTGTGTGAAGATCCCTGGGTCTGTGTGTGTTTGTCACACTGGGTGGCCCTTTCCACCTAAAACATTCACAAATGGCTAATCCTTCAACTACACAGCCCTGATTCCTGACTAAACTGATCAAGATCAGGAGATCGCTACTTTGAGTTACCTAGAATCTCCCCATTACTGTTCTCAGTCTGCTCACCTTTGCACTTCCAAAACATCACCACGGCCTTGTACAGAAGACGCGGGAGCTTGTTTAGTTGTGTAATCATTATTATTATCATCATCATTAGCATCAGTCCTGTAGATCAGCCGCCGTAATGAGAGCGAACAGCATGGGGATGATTGCACACAGTCTCTCAAACCACCAAACAGCTGCACGAAAGCGACACCTTCATCATCATCTGTGCTTTTGTTTTTCTCCACCTGGATTTACAGTCGTTTCAGCTCGAGCTCTTCGATATACCGCCAAAAATCAAGGTCTCAAGGTGTATTTACAGAGCGCCACATGTTAGAAAAGTTGTCAGAGAAGATGTTGCAGATATTATCCAAAACCAGGGCAGCTTTGGCACAAAAAAGTAAAATAATAATAAAAACATATAATAGTAAACTAAGTGGAGGACGAAAAAGATAAAAAATATAATTGATTTTCTTACCTCACTGTCGATTATATTCCTTGAAAGAGCCGTGAAACAAAATTATTGTTATCATTCTATATGTTTAGTTATAGGCCTATTTGCTGTGCATTTTTCCTCTTTCTTACTTTATCCTCTTTCCTCCACAACTCATCTGCAGCCTGTCATTGATACTAACACATAGACCACACACCTCTGGTATTATTGGCCCCAGTGCGGAGCACCCCCCTCGGTGTCACCTCACTGTTTTCTGGATGTTCAAATGATCGTCCTCTCTGCCTCCATCCAGCCGTTCAAGGACGCCCGACCTGTTCTTGTGTCTCGTTCAAAGTCTGTCTTTGCTTTGGCTCTTTGAGGAAAATGATAAACATCTTCAGAAGTGAACCTCTGCGACAGGATTCAAAAGATTGTCATATTCTTTTAATGAGGAGGTGGTTAGCAGGAACAATTTAACATGGTTCCATGTAGGCTCCCATGGGTACAGGATGATTAAAGTAAATTCTAGAACAGTACTTGCGGACTTCGGTTTTGTTGAACTGAGCATTTCGATTCAAACTGTTTGCCGTGACCAAATGTCGCTGAAGAATGAAAGGGTGTCGCGGTAATGACCTCTGTGAAAAATGTAGTGCAGAAATTTCAAAAGAGCGATGTTTCAACTATTTCAAAATTGTGGCGAAATTGAACATCCTTGACCGTTGACCACTCTCTTTAGGCAACATACCCATTACGCCAGCATTGAAGGATGGGTCAGGTACTGCATTCATTGCTGTGGAAACAAAACAAAAAAAAGTACTGATCCATAACCACACCTTTCCTGGAGTTGATTGGCAGAAGCATACTGTACATGCCGCATTCACACAAGGGTGAAGACTTTTTGCCCAAAGACACAGCAACGCTTTGCCTCTCACCTCCAGAAGCTTCATCAACCATTAACAGTGTTTTTGCGGAGGGCTAGATACATGTAGATCTAGCATTTTACTCATTGGTTAACCTCTTGTAAACTTTCTCTAGATTGGCATAGTATATCAAGCCTATTGCTAGGGGAGAGAAAAAGATAACACCCTCGATCTACAAAGGAAATCTACCGTACAAATTAAAGCTTATGCAAACATCGGATTTCAAAATTAGTAGATGAACTGTCTTACCACTAGCCAGTTATTTTTCTTAATCGTGTGTTGACTTTAGGAATTTGGGCAATCGTAATGCATTAAACTACTAGTTCCTTCCACTTCAACCACTAACAACTCTTTGAAGCCTTTAATATGATTCACGCAAGAGACGTAGAATGACTTGATGGCGGTTTGGTTTCACAACTTTCCCCACAACAAAACCTTCATTTGCATCATCTTACTCACTTTACACTCTTGAGCCTGGCGTTGAAATGATATCGTCTTCATTCTCTCTCTTCGCCTGTGTAAATGATTGTGACTCTAATCTCCCCGGCATCCCCCGCTCTCTGCCCAAACCTTTTATGAAGGGAGTAGCGTCCGACGCCAGCAGCTACAAAAGGTGCTGTCAGAGGCGACACAATGTGCCCAGAAGGGGAGATGTCTCTGTCCCGCTAACACACACGAATGAGCTATAATGATTTCTCACTCTCCAAGGCGTGTATGTTGTTGAGACATGGCACTTTTGATTGACTCTGTTTACTTACTATGAACAGGGTTCGCTGTAGGAACTTATGATGATGGTGGAAAACATAGCAACAACGAAAAGGCTAAGGATGGACTTCGTCGCCGTGGAATCCATCACGAAGGTCTTGAACTAGGTTTGGTCGGGATTATGTCGATGGAGGATTAATCTGTTGTGCATGTTTTAAGTCAAACCCAACCAGACAAGGGAAGAACACCCCACACAGAAAGGCATCCTATGCGTACACTTTGAAAGGCCGTATTATCTAGTCGACCACTAGGTGCCGTTAACGAGCTACAAACGGCCCATCTCGTTCCAGCTTTCCTTTTACTTGGAAAGTTATTGTCGCTGTAATTCCAGGGAAGAATTTCGTCACTGTTTTTCCCGACCAATCACTGCGAATCTACCTAAACCGCAATGCAAACTTTCCACCATCCAATCGCGTTGAAGGATTGAAAACGACAGCGGAGAAAGCAGCTAATGTCAGCTTTACGCTGGCAATGCTAACGCGCAAATCCGACCAATCACGTCGCGAATGCAATTATGCTGTTGCCGTGGAATTCGAGCTATATGTCAGGGATGTGATTGGTTTGTTTTTAGGTCACCGGAAGGAATGATGGTTTAATCCTGTTTTCGGGTTATCGGTGGAAATTTTTTTCCATCATACATTTGCAAGTGAAGTTGTTACGCCATTTTGATAACCATGCTGTGGATGCTAAAATAAGAAGTTCCATCATTTTAAACAAATACTCAAAATATTCAACCTTTCAAGTACCACGCCTAGAACAAGATAACATCAGGACTAAACCTGCTCTAAAATAATCAAAATTAGAGGGGGGTAAATCATATCTAAACAAAAACAAAAAAAAACACCAAACGTAATTCCCCACTGAAGCGTAAATGAAATGATCTCTAATTGAAATGACCCTGAAAGAAAGTTCAGCAGCGTTAAACTTAAGAGCCGTATATTTCTGGTTTTGATCTTCTCGCGTTCCCGTAGTTAACTTTGTTGCTTCTTAGGACTTGGCTTAATCCTGGATGATTCCAAATGCAGATCCCAGTTCTGTCCTTATACTTTTCCTTAAAGAATGAGCAGGGTCAGGATTTCTCTGAGCTCAACGCTCCGTCTAAAAACTCTATTGCACTTCATTAAAAGTTATCGTGGTTAGAGCAGGGCATGTTTTTACACACATATTTTCCCCGTTGCTATGGTCCACACTGATGCAGAGCAAGCGCAAGGTGCATATAGCAAAGTATGGCGAAGCAATAGACAGAAAAACAACAACAAACCAAGACTTTCTCCTCTTTCCCCCCTGAAAGTAGAGCCACATACAGTGCAGATCCACATCCGATAAGCTGAATTAATTATGCCTATGTGTCCGTGTTCTACCAGCCTTATTTCCATTTAAATGCACTGAGCGACCTTGCAGTGCACACAACTTAATATTAGCCTCGTGCCTCGCTGTATTTATTATGTTACAGGAACATAAATCTGTTTGGAAATTTCCTTCAGTGGTTCGAGCGATGCCCCGTAGCATTGCGCCGAAAGTATACGGGTTTAGACTATAGTTCCAGCGACGGGGGCAGGTCTGGAGCCGGGCAATGCGGCGGAATGCAGCGTACCACAACCGGGCCTTTGTGCGCGGGTCTGCGTGGCTATTGGTGCGATTTAAATTGAATGCAAGTGCAATGGCGGTTGTGGAAATGGTGTTTTTTTTATTTTTTATTGTGCCAAAGTCCATGCTGTGTGCAGGTAACGGAATAATATGTCTAATCCAAGCGTTCGCCTTATCTCGGCTCGCACACTTTATCCCGGGGCTATAGAGCGGTTTCCTGCTGGTGCTGCGCAAACACAAATAACAGGTGTACTCAAACTACTCCGGCTTTAACGGGCGGTTCAATGGCGGACGATACAAAAAGCCAGATTTGAGAAGTGAAGCAATTTACTATACTGTGGATTCCAAGTCGAAATCCTCACATTAAAGGAGTCGTATTTGATCATATACAGATGTACAAATGTGGAAAATTGTCAGCAACACGTTGAATGCATCTTTGATTCTTCTCCATAGACGTACTGTACATGGGGAAAACAAGGCAATCCGGCGTTGTCTTGTGTCGATGGAACATGTTACCAACAGGGCTCATGTTTTTGTGCCTGGTGAAAAAACTGGCTGATTTCCGATGGCTTTGATCGTGCTTGTGCTGCAGTGTGTGCATGAGTGTTCATACTGTTCGGATTCCGGGTAATGTTTAATAATGTTTTAACGATTGGTTGAAATTAGCAGTATTAGCATTAGCACAAGGAGTGAGACAACACAGCATAATACATCTCCCCTGTAAAGGTTCATGTATATTGTGCACTGACCCACAGCACCAGGATCTCGAAAGGTGAGAAAAAAACAATACTAGGAATGCTGGGAGAGAAAAATGAAGGTTGGCATTAACTAGTGAACTAGTATAGTGAATGTATTAATACAGTGATAATAGACCGAGCTGATTCTCGTCTATTACTTTCCCTAATAAAGACTCTTCATTTTGCTCTCCAAATAAATGAATGGAAACTCTTCCGTGGGATCCATCGAAAAATGAAGAGACGAGCTGTTTCATATTTTGGAGTTTGAGTTTCATGTTGAGCGTGCACTAACAACGTTAAATATACGAATATTTTGTGTTTGAAAATAATTCAACTGGACCTGGTTTTGGAGGAGATGCCAGAGTTTTGCGCTTTATCAACATCTTCATGGTCCAGAATCAAGGGGAAACATCGGCTCAATTGTTTTAAATCCTAAAAGCTCAAATTAACCACCTGGATTGCTGAGAATGTGTTTTTTTTTATTAATAGTTTTTACCTCCTTGACCTCCCTCAATTTATAATCGATGTTCTACTCTCTAAGCTCACTCAGGAACCATTTAGCTACAAATACTAGACCTCCTTTTTAAATAAACTGACCCAAATCCCTCACAAATTGCACTGAAAAAAAGAATCCGCAAGGCTCACTATTTGTACAATTTCAGCGAATGCCAATCAATAAGAGCATGGCCAAAATCCACAACAATTTGAACCCAAACCGCCTCGAAAACCATCCATGTGGCCCCGTTTTGCTGCAGGGCTAAGCTTCTGCCGCCCCCTTTAAAAGCCTGGATGGAGACATGGAACATTTGGGCTTTATATTTTTATTTTATTATTATTATTTTTTAGCTGCTGCGCTCTGCCTCGACTCGCTTTGGTCACCGGGATGTTCTCTCCGCACTGTTCCCCTGCCCGCCGTGTTTCGGCTTCACCTCGCGCTTCCAAAGTAGTCACGGACCAGCTGGAAATACGAAATAGCTCCGGGCGTGAATTGGAAAGTTGGGATGGTTTTGTCTTGAGTAGTTCATGCTGGGAGGGGATCACACCCCCCCGTAACTCTGGTGTTTTTAGTGAAGAACAAGATTGCATCAGAAAACACAGACATATTTAGGTCAAATCAGCGTTGGTAAGCAAATACGTGGACAATCACAGCCCTTCAACTGCCGTCCATGTTTGATGTGTGATGCCAACTGCTAATCGAAAACACTGGGTCTCACACTGTGGTACATTCTATGCAGTAGCAAGTTTTTGACTTTGAAGATGTTTGCATTAGTTTTGCAGTAAAGAGTCATTATTTAGCCCATGTTAAATAACTATGTTTGCCCCTTTTCTTAACTTTGTGCAGTTAATGGTACCTTGAAAAGCCTGATATTGTCTTGAGTGGGGTTTTGCATGAAAACAACCACAATCTAAAACATAGCTAAAGCCATTTTTCGTTCCATTTAGGAAACATTCATACAAATCCATTCAACGTCATCAACTTTAATGTTGAAAAGAAGAAGGATGAGAGACACTGTGTTATCCAAGCATTAACATTTAAAGTGAAAGTACATTTTAAGGCGAGACACTGCAGTAGATACACTTTTCCAACTGTGTTATGAAACTAAAGGAAACACATGTTGAAAGTTATATTTTGTTCAAAGAATGAAAATAAATCATATCATAATCATCATCTGAATATAATTCATTATAAATGTAAAAATTGCCTAAATTGGCTATGTTTGTGGAGACAAAATGTAAATAATGGATAGCGCCAGCTTTGAATTTGGTGTATTTGTTGACAGCGGTTCATTTTGTTGATATTTTAGATGTTGTTTAAAGTATAAAGTAAATAAATACATCTAATCCAAATTTGTTTTCTGGAAATCAAAGCTGAAAAACACCGCGTGAGTTGTATGGTCCCCGTGTCTTTTATTTATTTTATCTTGTTGATTTCATTGTTTTATTCAATGTTTTTAATTATTTTATTGTTTTATCTATTTTATTTTTATTAATGTCTTTTACGAACAATTTATTGTTTTTTTGCAGGTTTTAGTATATTCTTTTTTGTTTTATTTTTATTAATTTTTTGTTTTTTTGTTTTTTTGTGGTAGAGCTAGTAAGTATTGTATCTGTTTTTAGGATCTCATGTGCAGCACTTTGGAAACATTTTTGTTGGTTAAATGTGCTATACAATTAAAGTGGATTGGATTGGATTGGAAACAAATTAATCCAACTAGGAGTAAATCCCTCTAAAAATAGGGGGGCTATTAGCAAGCCACATCGTGTAGAATCTTACCTAACAAAAAACATTGAAATACAAGCATTTATTCTATGACAAATACTTTCATCTTTGAAAAATACCTCATAAATGTATAAACAAACATGTGCTTTTGCTGTAAGCGGCTCACCTCTAGACATGACTAACTTTACCAGGAGTGGGTACGTCTCCAGCTCGTCGCCATGGAGATGTGACTAAAGGCAGCAGGATTTAAATAGTTAAAGGTTCTCATCCAAATCTATTCTTTGATTACCCATTGCAGGAATAGCACTTTCTGTGTCGAGCTGGTCATTAAGAGCATGTTTTGTACTGATGGCAGTACAAAACAGTATAGTTTAAAATGTGACGCAGTGTGCCTTTAAAATCTTGTTTTGTTCAAGACTTTTTGAGACACCAGCCCTTGAGGTTACAATTTCCCATGTAAATCCATAAAGAAACACTGAATTATTGCAAACATATAAACCTCATTGTGTAGATTAGACCATTTCTGTGTTTATGTAGAGAGCAGACTGCCCCAAAACCTCAAAATGTCAGCGTCTCCCCTCACATATTATTTTGCGGTGGAAAAATATGAAAACAAATGATACTTCTTGCTTTTACAAAACTAACAGCACCTTTCCAATGGTGGATTTCCCCGGTCCGCGTGCACTTCGCCGTAGACCAGCCAGTGTGTTGCCATCATTCTGACAGTGCTCTTGTCCAGCTAAGCCCAGTTGACTCCCTGCGCTTCTCTCACTGTCCTCCACAATAGAGAAATCTATAATTCAGCTGTCACTGCCTCACCCCACAGGCAGCCGGTCCTCTCCATGTCCGTGTCCATGTGTGCGTCTATTGTTTTCTAACCATGTTTTCTCCTGCTCTCTCCCCCAACAGGTAAATCCCAGGCTGGCTTCTCACCTCCACTAAAAGTAAGGAAATCGATACGTGTGATCTCTGCTGCTGCTGTCTGTCCATCTCTCGCCCGCCTCCCCTCTCCTGCTCTAAGCCCTGCACATCACTTGGCAAACATGCACTAGCCAGCTATTTTCTGTTATAAAGAGAAGGGAATAGCGTAGGAACATCAGGAGGTTGTTGAAGCTATAAATACGCATTTGTAAGAAACCACACATGAATCTGGAGAGATCTTTTCTTTTAGTTGTTAATTCAGTTCAACACATCAACATTTCTGCTGAGTTGTTAAGATTATTGTTTAAAATTCTGGTCGTCTCTGATTGGTCGCGTGTCTTTCTCTGTGTGCTCGGTAACATTTCTAAGAGCAATAGTGGCTAGTATATATGTTGGCTCGATTGTACACACGTGACGGGCAATACAATTGTATGGGTCCGGTGTGAACATGTTTTGCACCAATATGCATCGAAACTATAGCATAATAATAATCTCGCCGAATTAATCTGATTGGTAAGATTGATTCATTCGTCAAAACTATCATGCAGAGATGGAGATGGCCCCTCCACCTGCAGCTGTGACATGAACTTGTTGAAAAACCAGGTTTCAATTTATGTCTTGTGGCTAGCAGCCCCAGCACGGCGTGATAAACACACTTGGAGCGGAGGAGCAGCTCAGAACCAATCCGTGATTTAATTTACAGTGCAATCCCTGCACAGTTTGTAGGTTTACAAGGCCCACAGAAGACCAGTGCGTGTTTCTGACAGGAGGGGGCAGTTTTAGGTTTGAACCATGACACAAGTGTATCCAGGAAGTACAGAACGAAGTATGTTTTATGTGGCACGATTGCGCCTAGTTTCTGAACCTGTTCCACTGGTCAATGGCAATAAACCGATTGATTCTGCGGATTACTTAAGACTGCATGAATGTAGTGAAATACTACTCTTGAATAGGGAACAACATTATGGTTAAAGGCTCAAAAAGTATTCTTGCTTGATATGTCCACTTGAACATTTAAAGTCAAATATAATGAATTGGGAGGAGGCCTCGTGGAAGGCCCAGGACACGCTGGTGGGAGTATGTCTCCGAGCTGGCCTGGTGTCGCCTCGGAGTCCCCCCAGAACAGCTGGAGAAGGTGTGTGTGTGGATCGGGAAGTCTGGGCATCTCTGCTGAGACTGCTGCCCCCACCCCCCCGATAAAGTGGAAGAAAATAGATGGCTGGATGGATGGATGGATGGATATAATTAATTTGTTTAAAGGGCCTGTAAAATGCTATTTTAGCCATTCCAAAGTAAACTATAGGCATCTATAATAGAAAACGTTATCTCAATGGCCGCCGCCTGGGCGCCGCCATGTTTATTTCCCATACCGACTTTGAAGCTAAGCAGGGACGGGCCTGGTTAGGACTGGGATGGGAGACCGTTTGGGAACACCAGGAAGCCTGGCGACAGTACTGAGTTTGTGCGTGGTTGGTGCTGGGGGCTGATCCGCCGTCACAACCACGCGAGTGCCCGAGATCTGACTGCCGTGCGTGTGCGCGCATCCAAACAGGGCGATGTGTGTGTGTGTGCGCGCGCGTTTGTGTGTGTGTGTGTGTGTGCGTGTGTGCGTTCGTGCGTGAATGTGTGCGCGCGCACATCCAAACAGGGCGATGTGTGCCATCGTCACTCACCCTAAACTGCAGCTGTAGACGCTCCGCACAGGTGCAGATACATCCTCCAAAACACTTCTGCGTGTCTTTGTTTAAGTCTCTCCTGCAGTTACCGAGGCTGTGGTTCATTATAGATCCAGTGCTGGCCGCATTCCGTCTCCAAAGCTTTGTCTCCGAAAAAAAGTACACGCAAAACATTGCCCAATACACGAGCCTCTAATCACACGCGCTGCTCTGACTGATTTATCCTCCGTGTGAGTAAAAGCGAAAATGAAACTACCACTTAACGAGCGCATGGCCTGCACTGCGTAGTTTTTTTTCTTTTTTTTTACTTTGCTGCTGGACCATTTGTTTTCTATTTTGCTTTCACGTATTGTGAGCCCAGAGGTACATTTGATTCTAAAGCAGCTTGGAAAGCATTGCCAATTTTATTGTAAGGTTATAAATACTGTCTAACAACGATCATTAGGCTATTTCAGTTCAAAACCAACTTATTATTTTTTTGATTGTACACTACCGTGATGCACCAAACCACGGGTCCTGCACCGTGACCCAAACCGTTAGAGCTGAACCCCTAATATTTATCAATAATTATTACGCTGTCTCTTCAATTCTATTCCCTGACTTTAGCGAACATATTGTCGTTGTAGTTTATAAGAAAGGAGTACGGGTGCATCAAACACTCCAATTGCGGTTTGTTTGAAATTATTTTTAGCATTCATTATTTTACACATTTGTAGTGGCCATAGTTTTTGGACTGGGTTGGGAACCACTGGTCTACAGCTGAACTGTGTGACGGGTTGGACATTTCTTTGTAATCACTAATAATCTCAGAATATCAAATGTGGAGACTAGCGAGGCCCGGCCGAAGGCCGGGTCTCAGCTAGTATATAATATAGGCATATTTATTATACATTATATAATATATTGTAGCGATACCACTATGGAGTACTAATTTCTTTTAGGAAATATAAGTATTTTCTGGGGTTATGTTTTTTTTTAACCCCGCCTCTCTCCGAGTTGATGCAACAATAGCTGATGTTTTGATTTACTTACTGCTCTGGCCTCTCCATCAGGTGTTTTTATTGTAGGAATCGCGCCGGTTATAAGAGTTAATCTCTCGGACTTTGGTCCTGCCCAAGGTCTGTCAAGCAGCCATTGGTGATGTGACGGTCAGAGGCAAGCATATTCTGACTGGTTAGTCACAGCCAGAACTATGATGTTCTCTGGTCATCCTGAATGACCAGGTTATTCCATCAATGGATTTCTTCTATCCTGATGGCACGAGCATATTCCAAACATTTAATCCAGATGTAAGCATTAGCGATTTTACCTCTGTGTAAAGACAATATGAGCTTTCAATATGAAAATGAAACGGCCATATTAATTAATCCCATCAGTGGATATGGAGTTCGAGAGTCTTACAAATTTGCATCTTTGATTGGGTCGGCACTAAACCTGGTGAGCCACCATCACCCCACATAACATTTTGATCCATTGCATGTTCGCAGTGCACATCCCACTTAGCTACAATTTATATTCCCTTTGTTTCTCCTCCTTTCTCCCCCCTCTCTCTCCGTGAACTACCGCTGCCCACCTGAGCGCACCTGCACAGAGCCTCGACTTTTGCAGCGAACAGTCAAACAAAGTGGAGATTAGCCCCGGCCCTGTTTAATGCACGCACTATATTCCTCAGACCGCTGGACTGTATGTTTGGGCTCTGGCATGTGCCAAAGCCTTCCCGGATTATTCTTTGAAACAGTAATCCCGCTCCGTCCTGGGATGATGAACAGAACAAGTCCTCTCTACCAGCTCGCTGCTCTGAGCCTGTCTGGACACCGGCAGGAAAAAAAAAAAGATTAATATGGAGGAAGAGGAGTGAAACGTAGCCATTCAGATCGCGTTGGCTTAATCTAGCCGAGTCAGGCGCAGTGTGGAGGGCTGCTGGGGTGGTCGGAAGAGGTCATGCAAGAGAGAGAGGAGATGGATTTTCTGTCTCTGTGGGAAAGTCTGGTTAGTTCTCTTTTTACAGGCTTTTAAATGAAGTTTAAGACCACCGTTGGACACCCTTTATATTGCACATGGATTGATGTAGAAGACGTGTCTGTAGAACAGGTCAAACTACAAAACTCATTCGACAACATTTTTTAACAAGCTATAAGCAAAGGCTGGTGCAGTGAAGTGGGTGAACTGCGCAGCACAGGCAATTTGCATGTTGGAATCATCCGAACAAGTCTGGTGAAGCCAGAAGCAAGGAGTGTCACGGCGTGAGGCACTCGTTTTCAGAGGTGAAGAGTGGGACGGGCTTTAATACGCGACTCCAGGAATGTTTTTTGATGAGGGAAAAACATGACGTAAACCAACAAACTGAGCTTCTAACTCGAAAAAGTTATTTTTGAAATTAGTTAGCTCTACCGGCAAGCATGCTCATCACTACAAGGAACAAACTTTAACCACACACAGAATTAGAACAAGTTTGGTGAAGGTGCTTAGACCACAAATTGTAGTGGAATTTGACCTATACCGGAGTGTGGGCTGGCATTTTGCGGACAAAGATGGAGGAGGACTAAATATTATGCTTACCTATTTTGTTTTCTTTTTGTAAGATACAATTATTTTTACAATTATTTGACTAAAAATAAGCTTTGGCAACCTAAAAACATAGTCCTAGGGTATATCTGAAAACACTGTAGGTATGAATAAGATGTGCAACAGGCATGTCCAAATATGGACAAAACTAAGATTTAAGTAATCAAATATGGTGCCTGCCTTTTTCATGCTGTAATTTTACTTATTTCACTATGTCCTCCAAAACCAACACACATATCATCACTTAGGAAGAAATGTATCATGAATAAGCCAAATCAGCATTGTCAGTACGCATAAGTGGTCATAGTCCAGTCAAAGTTCACAACTCCCCACGGTGTCAACAAAGCCCATTAAAACCACACTATCATAGTAGAACAACCGGCTACTTAGTGACTATTACGTCGCTTAAAGTGGTTTTGCGGTGATATGCAGGTTCACATTCATTCTCCATTGCAGTACGACTGTCCACGTGGGCTTAATCCGTCTATGGAAGAGTTTTGCCCTATTCACGAGTGCAATAAAGGAACCTCACAGCGTTGCGTATGTGAGCTACTCATCAAATTTCCTACTGAAAGAAAAGATCCAGAACGTCGTGACGAATTGATTAAACTAGTAAATTTGACATATAGCTAACTAGTAATGCTATTTGTAACCAATACGCCGATTTACTTCATACAACAACTTTTTTAAATTTATTTTAAGCAAGGGCCACAAGTTCTTTTTCTCTTCCCAGTAACACTGTATCCCCGTTTCTTACAGAATTCTTTCAAAACATCGATTTTCAATGCTCAAAATATTCAATATCTGTGTCACACTCGGTCATGTTAACAGTTTGGGATACGATCTGGGTAGTCCTGACCTTTAACCTGGACCAGCATGCTTTGCGCTCGTGAGATGTCAAATCCGCTTATTTAGCCAGACTTGGGTTTTTTTTTTAGACTTCAGAGAAAACAGGAAGTTCAGAGCGTGACCGGACTACATGCTTCTTTACCTTACTGATGTGCAGCAGTTAAGCCATATGTAAAGTGTGCGGACATTACTAAAACTAGTCACTTGCCTAATAATGGGTTCAAATCTATATGAAGTAGTATTTTGCATAATATTCCCCGTAATTTAAGTATGATCATGGATAGAAATTAAGTGGCTATTTAAGCACAGATTGGCGGCAAGTGATCAGTAAGTTTAAGCAGGTGCCAATTAACATACATGTAGTTGTATGTAGATATGTATCCTGATGAAAAGGCCTTCCGTTATTCGTCATTTCATTATTCTGTCTGTAAAAGTTTAGGTCAAAACACTCACGAGCCACTGAAGCATCTCTATAGGCACAATCACACGGGCGCAGCGCACACTGGCATTTGAGTTAATGACATGGAAATAACTCAGAAACAGTGAAGTGGCCACAGTCCACTTGACATTTGCGGTTTGACGTGGGAGATTTTCAGTCATATGGTCCAGATTGATCTCTTTTCACACTTCACTTTGTATGGTTACAGCTACGGGTTAGGCAATTTTTCACCCAAGTCATTTCTGTTCACGCAATACTTTGAGGGAGCAAATCTGCAGGAAAAGTGGGTTGGTTTTTAGGAAATTTTTTAGGGTGTCTTGTGTCGTTGCTTAAAATAAGTGTTGAGTCAGCTTTATGTTTTATGCTTAAATCAAAAGATATTTATGAGGAAATACTGCATTTCTACCATGTTAGATATACTGCTTCATCAAAGACATACTATATCATGAGTGGTGTTTTGTAATCTGCACATGTTATAGCATTCGAACGTGCTTAGTCCCATGTCCGATCAATGCCACGGTGTCACATTGATAAGTTTTTGTTTTTAAGTCCAGAGGGCTATACAAAGCTGGTTGAACTTGTCCTGGATTAGTTCCTCTAACCTGGGCTGACAAACCCAAACATGGAGTAAGTGGTACTACAAAGCGCGTTTTCAGTTGGTTAAGTTAACCCAGGGGTTTCTCTGAGGATTTGTGCGTGAGTTCATGTGAATACTGATAATATATTATACAGCCCCATGAACGACACAAGTCTGATCCGAGCAGCACATAAGGAGTATGTTCACATTTGTCAACAACAATCTTTCTTACAACTGAAATGCAACACATATTGTTAGGGGTGAGAAATTATCGTTACTTCATGAAATCCATGTGCGCTTTGAAAAAAAGGACTTCTCTCCTCCTCTTCCATCTTCTTCTCGCTCCCTCCGCACACCACAGAGTTTGAGTGACAAAGCCGTCTTCTTATCTAAGCTGAGAACAAAACCTAGTCCAGAGAAGGTTGTGAGCGAAGGGCATGCTTCCATGGAGATCTCCCCCGCTACAAAGTTTTCCAGCTTTGTAGCCAGGGTGAACCCTGAACTTACCACGCTAACCCTCTAACCCAGCTTCGTAGTATACCTCTCTGGTGAGACTTGTTCTGAACATGTTCAATGTGAAATTTTTTTCAGTGCAGTTTAACTTTTTTGAAAGTTTGTTTTTTGGATTGTTGTTAGCTTAATTTCACTATTCCGTTTTGCACTGAGCCACATTTGCGGCTCTCAAGTCCTTCACTGTCGTGTTTATACCTAAAACTTTGTCACGTACATTTTTCTAAGTTAAAAGATACCAAGGCTTAAGTGTTTGAAGTACTTTTTAAAGCCTAATTAATTTCAAATATGCTAAACAGAGTTCCAGGAGCCTTTAAAATGTTCCGTCCTCAATTCAAAAATAGCAAGCATTGTTTTAAGCTTATTAAATGAAACTTTCTGCTGTGTTTTTTGGTTTGTTTTGTTTTCTTTCTGGCATGTACCAGCAAGCACTCCTTCTCTTTTCTGAAGACTAAGAGATATAACTTACTGATCAGCCATAAACTAATCTACTCAAGTCTTATATTGTTTGTGTCCTTTTATAGCTGTTTGTTATAGCTTGTGTTATATTAGTCATAATTTTGAGTCACCACTTAGAGAACACGTAAAGGCAATTTACATGTGTTTATCTGGAAAGATATTAACTTGTCTCTGGGATAAAAAAAAAAATACAGCAGTTACATATTGTATGTAGCAACATGCAAGACTGGCCTCACCTTGGCACATTTACACTGCACAGAGTGTCAGAAAACGTGTAATTCTCTGCAAGTCTGCGATAAAGTAAACCTGACGATTTCTCCCAGAAGCTGCAAAAGTTAATTTGTCTCTATCGCTGCCTGTAAGCTGTAAAAAGGGGAATGCACCTGTTTTGGGATTTTGCCGCTGACTCCTGTAATCCCTTAATGAGCAGAAAGGGGATATTATGTAGAATCAACATTTAACAGCTTTTAGCAATGTAACCATGTGTTTCCCTGTTCAAAAACATCATGGAGTAGTATTTTACTTAAAGGTGTATTATGCAACTTTTGAGAGAAAAAAATGTGGATATTTGTGCATATTTGACCTTGTTGTGACCCAGCGGCTGTATGAGTGGTCAGCATAGCGCATCTACTTTCCATCACAGTGGTTTCTAGGACGCTCCAGGATCAGTTGTCTGGAAGGTTTTCCCTGCTGACTCTGCTCTCACCAGAAATCCGACAAAACAAGTGATCCAGGAGCGTTGTAGAATCCACCGTTATCGAAAGTAGAGGCACCATGCTGACCACTCGTACAGCCGCCTGGTCGCTACAAGGTCAATTCCGCACAAATATCAGCTTTTTTTTTGTGTGCATAAAAAGTTGTATAATGCACCTTTAAGTAATGTGCTATATGCATGCAACAAAAAATAATGGTCCTGTCTTTAGAGTATAAATACAGACGATTCCTGCAGTCAAGTACCAAAACAATCAAACTAGATATGACTCTTTAAAGCTGGTGTCAGATAGGCCTTTTTGAACAGTCACTTACCCCATCCCCATTTGCGCTTGTGTGATGTTTTTGTAGAGTGTAAAAAAAAAAAGATGGAAAAATAAATAAATAAAGGTAAGTGAATAAATTGTCCCCCCCCCCCGGCTTGTGCCAATGGGTCTGACCTGAACATGGATTTTAGGTCAGCCGCCTCTCAAACGGATGTAATTTTACGCTTAGTTGATTTTGCTCAGACCTTGTTCTCTAATCACAACAGGTTACGGGTTATTGGACAAATGTCACGCTCAGTCAGTGTTACTTATCTGCTGATTGGAGACCAAACACACTTGATTTTTTTTGTTGTACAACGCCCTGATGAGGTCAAAATATGTTAGAATCCCACTTCTGAATAAAAGGAAAGCACTTTTCATCCTCTTCATCAGTGTGCCTCAGTGTGATCAGTTTGGGGTATTTTTTCTCTTTTTTACAGAAGGGAAGAAGCTACGGGTAACACAGACTTTTCATCTCAACTCCCTATGTGAGCAATACAATCCAGGAACCTTTTTTTTGGTGGCTAAATTTAGATATAGAGAATACTGCCTGATGTCCCTGCCCACACCTCCACAGTTTGCACCAAAAGATGTCACACAAACTAATCTGTTGTCGACCCGCCTTTAAACTTTAAACTTGATAATGACAAGCATTTGCTGTGGTATTGTTTCCAAAAGCTTTTGCCATACCTTGTTGAGTATAATGGAATACTTGTTTTTAATACTCATTTTGAGTAACTGTATTCTGGTAAAGAGGGTATTTAGAATACAGTTCAAATACATTGCAGTACACAATCCTTACATTTCAGTTTCATATTCACGACATTACTAAAAAAGGAAAGATCTAAACTGTATGTCTTGTCTCTTTGTCTGTTTGTCTCGTCTTGTTCTAAGTTTAGTCTTGAGTTGCCGTTGGACCAAATGTATTGTGTTTTTTGTATTGTTCTGTTATTTATTTATTTATTTATTTATTCTCAATGTCTAATGAATAAAAAAAAAAACACCAGGGAAAAGTTCTAGCTCTATGTTCTATGTTTCTAACCGGCATAACAAGCGTAGCCTAAATGTTTTTTTTATCGTACGCCGCTTTTTGTGCATGAATACAATGTAAATCAATGTGAAAGTATAAGTATTCTGAATACATTACTCTAATTGGACAAAGTAATGGATCACGTTATGAAATACACTTCATGGCAAGTATTCAGTTTTCTGTAACTAAATTTCAACCTGAAGAGACTCACAAAGACAGACTGCGTTAGAGAGGTTTTATTGAACATGAAACGTGATTGGGGCTCGGACCCCGGCGGAAGATTGCATTAACAATATGTGATACATGGCATTGATGAATGATGGCCAGAATCTTACCCCGGAGCCAGGACACTGGTGGTGGTAGGATGAGACCTGGGGCGGCCGGTCGACCCGATGAGCAGGCCTGAGGAGAGGCCAGGCGGAAGAGGGGCGGAGGAGGGTCGCACCACAGCTGGGAAATGGTCAAGTGATTGACCGGCAGGCTTAAAGAAGGGGACCCTAGCCGATGAATGGCTGAAGCAGGAATAAGCAGCTGCGATGATTGGCTGACGCGAAGGGGGGCGGCTTGAGCTGGGGCCGTGATTGGATGATTAGTGAAGGTTGCCCTTGATGAGGCGAGGAATGAAAGCTGCAGGTACGTTTCCCAGATTGAATTTTGCATTTCAAAGTGTTCTCCTGGACTCTGTGGCCAGTCCATGTGAAAAAAGTATATAATTTCAAGCTTCCTGAACCACTCTTTCACAACATGGCCAGGCAGTGTATATATTCCATAGTAAACCCAATGATTCGTATTTAATCCCAACATGCCGTTAACCGTGATGTTGTTTTCCAATGTTCCTGAGCTTGATTACACTTAAATCCCCAAATGTTTATTGACCTCCTCATAACCACGCGGCTTTATTTACCTCCCGCTCTCGCGCGCTCCTTATTTTATTTTTCCATCCCTGAACCAGTTAATGCCAAATCGATGCCATTGATCTGCTGCGCCCGATGTTCCTCCATCATACTCACAGCGCAGGAACACAGTCTATACCGACACTCCTCTCTCACGAACGGCGTCATAAAAGCCCCGACAGTAGAACCAGGACTGAGAGACAATTGATTAAAACATTACACCGCTAATTGACCGGTCTCATTGATCCAAGCCCCGCACACACTCACGCACACACTTTGAATTTGCGTAATTATACTTTAAAGAGCTCCTCCTACACCTAATGCCGTCTCTCTCTAAATGCATCATTCATTTAGGTCAATGGCGGGTTGGTGATAAAAAGCACACGAGGGCCGGCGGACGCGGCGCAGTTCAAATATTCATTAAAACGTAATGAAGGTAAAGAAAATGATTGATCGGGTTTTATTAGGCGCTCGGTCGGGGATTTGAGGGTGGCCTTTTGTTAGCTGATTACACTGCGGTAAACAGCTAATTGGATCAAGGGGAGCGGCAACATTTGCAACGTTTAAGGGCAGATTAAACCAGGGAGTGCTTTATTTACAACTTCTGTGAATGGATTTAAGGTGATTTGGTGCATAAAAGATCACGTAAATTCTACATTCAGTTGTGTAAATTGACGGGGTTCATATTTTTCTGCCCTGGTTGTTTTAGTGAAGTGGGTCATGCCCTCAGAATTGATTTAGTAGACATTTTTGTTGAAGTGGATTTATTCATCCTGTACACTACATGAACATCATTTCTTTCTATGAGAGGTCAAAACCTACATCTCACAACTACTCAGGACCCTAGGACAGAACTTTATCATTCGAAGGGTACGCGTTGTTAGTGGTTTAATAGAAGTCATGGCTGATACATTAGTTTGTCATGGGCAGCCTTGTCGAATCCCAACAAGAACCATTTAACAACAGATGTAGCGGCGATTGAAGTTGTATTTTGATTATGAAGCCAAGATGACATCTCAAAAAACAAACATATGACTTGAGTTTTGTCCTTGCATTTTACTATATTGAACCATATGTTTGCAGATTATGTCCAACATGTTCAGAACAAAAGGAAACATAGCTAAAATCACTAGAGACATCATGTCACCTCACCATAAACACACACACACGCACATACTACACTTTTTACTCATATGTTGTTGCTTTTGCATTCCATTTCCTTTGCTGTACTCTCATGTCAATGTATTGTCTTGTGAGTCTGTACAGTAAGTGTTATGCATTACAAAAAAAAAAAAAAACTTCTCTACAACAAAACAGTCCAGTACGACTGAGCACACACACGATCTACATATCACTTAAATCTTGTCAAATGTAGTAAAACAGGGCCAAATTACAAAATGTTTTCACCATAAGTTGAAAGGAATTAATGAATCATTTTTGTGTTGTGCCTTGCCATGTTCAGCTACTAGTGTTGTCACGATGCTGAAATTTCAAAGTTGATTTTGATACTGAAAATAAAACTCGATACCGATTTCGATACCACAGTAAAAAAAATAAAAAATCATATTTGCTGTATAAGAAACTCTTCTGTATTGTCTACATTGCAGAACACTCAACATTATAGTAGAATTGGTTTTCTCTAACGAACTGTTTTTGCACTGTATTTGGCGATTTAATCTACTATATAAAGTGTTTACAGACTGGATTTGGCCCTGGCCCATGTCCTTCAGGTTAAACACTGTCTGTTTCTGCCTTCATGAACAGCAACAGTCACAGCTGTCACATTTAGGAGCAGAACAGTGCATTAGTTCCAAGCACAATGTTAAAACCTCGCCTTTAAAATTCCTATAAATATATTCATGAGTTAAGTACAGATAGGTAACATGTGACTTTACAGTTGACATTGGTAAAATTTCAGTTTGTTGAGATTTTTTAGGAGACAAAACAGCTTAATAGCCAATGCTAGCTGATACATGTAAACCAATGGACGCTGCTAAGCTAACATTAGCATTGCCAATTCTACAGTTTCTATAAAAACGCCTGCTCCTTTCAACCTGGTACTGCACCAGTATTCAGATTCTACACTTCGACAATGGACATTTAGTTCTAGATTTTTATTCAGAGTTTAAGAGAGTACTTTTTAGCTCTTTGATCGTAGCACACAGGTTCCTTCCTGTGCTCTGGGAGCGAGCAAGAGGAGGACGGAAACACAGAAAGTATCAATACCTGCTCAAATTAATATCTAGCTTCGATACCACTTTTAGTATCTACTTAGTATCAAGGAATTGATTTTTTTGACAACCCTATCAGCTACACTGTATCTTCAAAGTGACACAACAAAAGTCAAGTGGAGACTGTAAGTGCCTTTGTCCAAAAATATATTTTGCCCGAACAACAATGTCGGTGAGGGGAATCATGAGCCCATTCTTTACAAATACAACAATGACTTTTAAGTTTTCCAATCATCCTGGGTTGGGTGGCTCATAGGGTGGTCAGTCGAATTCCATGGGGGGGGACAAGTGCCACCCCAGATCCCCCTTCTAGCTCTAGTCTTGGTTCATGTTCAGTATTGTTGTTCAAGCACGTGTTATTAAAGTATTTGTTTTATGAATGTAGTTTCCGACTAGAGTTTTCCAAAGGCTTTAGGCTATCGGCCACAACATGCTTCTTTACACACACTCATTTGATTCATATGAACTAATTACCAATCCATCTGTAACATTCCAACTGTACTTTCAAGCGCTAACCAACCAACTCTTGTGCTCATAATTACAACTTTACATCACAACAACGTCAGTGTATTTTCTGGAAAACAAGCTAATAAAAAATACCTCATAACCCAATTAATTCACTCAGCGTGATTTTCAGATGAAACCAACAAGCTTAGCGGTACCATTTCCTCCCAATTTCCTTTTGTCAGGCTGGCTGAAACACCCTTAAGTATTTAGCGTTCACACAAAAAATAATTGCTTTCTTTTTTTCCCCCCCTTTTGGTAATTATGAAAGGCATTTTATGAAGAATGCAACTTTTACACAATAGCAAAGGTTTACCGTTGCATGTCACTCCTCTGTGGGAGAGAATCGCTTTAAAAAAACTAGCTTTAATTAGCGCTGCCTCACACACTTTGAACATAAGTCGTGTGCGGACATAGGGAAGTAGGAGACAGTATAGGAGATATTTTTGAAATGTCCCTTTCTCTCTGAAACACACCTGTTGCAGCCCGGCGTGACGCGACTCGGGCCAAACAGCGCGCCTCGACTCGCCGCGTGTCGCCAATTAGGAGCAGCCTTAGGTGGGGACCCCTGCTGGGGTTAGGGCTCCGGACCAATTACTGGCCGTGATTTATACCCGCAATAACGCCACAGACACACACGGGGCAGTGGCGCGCAGGAAGCGGAGAGAGAGATTGGAGAAAGACAGATTGCGAGGGGCTGCACGCGCAGTAGATGCATAATCAAAACAGCGATGTCGTTACGGGCCCGCAGCCCCCTGTACGTGTTATGATGATCAGCAATTAGCCGTCAACCACTTCGGTCCCGAGTGTTGGAGCACTCAAGGCTAAAGTGGGCTTCAATCACTCTGTGGGATTGTTAGCTTTAATAAAAGTTCCCATTTTTCCTAATTTCTCTGAATGTGTTTTACACTGGGAAAGGCATGTGTTTGGTCCTATAGCTGTCAGTCACTTTTCAAGCCAAATGCAGAATGAACTATGGACGACCTCAACCTCCTGGGGCTGCAAAAATATAGGGCCGCATTATCTTTAGCACAATGTGGGGTGACCAAACAATCAAGCTACAATCTTTCGTAAAATCATGAAGAATTTCCAGTGTATGCTAATGCAGCCTAAATGTAAAGTTATATATTTTCATTTTTGGGCATCAGATCAGAACATTGTCAAACTCAGCTGTTCAAATAATAAATGAATGAAAATAAAAACAAATGCTTGCTTAAAGGGGCTAGATGCAGGTTGGTCATTTTTGTACTCACTACTGCCACCTCAGGTCTTACATATAACTGCAGTTTCAATATTAAAGGGGCTATGGGGAGTTTAAACATGTTAAAATTATGTATTTTCCTCCCCCTACATGTTCCAGCCATGTCCTGTGTAGAATGAGCTCAGACCTGTTCACCACAACTGCCTCTAAAATCCTGCACTGTCACTCAAAAAGGTGTCACTTCGGGTCCGAATTGCCGTCATGCACAAGTTTAATATAGAAGGTGCAGTTACACACATGGCCTGAGGTGGCAGCAGTGAGTATAAAATGGCCAACTTGCATCCAGCCCCTTTAGGCAGAAATAACACTTTATGTAACACCTATTTTTCCTCCATATATATATTTTTTCACTCCCCCCCCCCCCCGCTATATTTTTCCCCCGATTTCCCCCCCTTTTTCATTTTTTTTTCTCCAACATGTAAAGACACTTTTTTTTTTACTTTTACATTTTGATGAACAATAGCAGCAAAACTTGATTATAAAGAATGTATATTTCTTTTCGGTGCCTGCTTTTGATACTTTTCTTTTTCCGATACCAGTATTACCTAAACCATTTTATCAATACCAGACTGCTATTGTTCAACGGTACTCAGCCCAGAGGGAATAAAGATCAATTTTTTCCCGAATGTGCCACTTTTCGGCACTGGGTTCTGGAGCAGTATGCTTTTTTATGGGTTGGCGTTTTAGACAAATGTTTTGCGTGTTTTTGTCATGCTGTGCCACTTTTTTTGTGTTATTGTCGCTTTTCCGGCACATTTTTGTTGCTCTTTTGTCACTTCTTTGTTGTATTTCCATCCTCGCTTTCGTTGCTACACTTTTTTTCAAGAAGCTTTTAGATTTGGGTAAAGCCAAACTGGACAAAATATGCTCAGTTCAGGTGAGGGTGGCGTGTTTACATGCACGGGCCCCACGTGTGTTCGTTAACATGTACTTTCTCAACCAAATTAACAAAGAAAAAGAGTTGTGTGTGACAAAACTATTCAATTACATAAAAACTACGAGTGCTACCCTTCTCTTATGTTCATTGCAAAGGTTTTTTAAAGTTTAAAGTTGTCTTCTGTACTTGGCTGTTTCGAGTTGAACATGTTTTGCACCTCATCCATTCACATGGCACCTCTGGTCTGCAAACTATGTTCTCCGACCGTGGGCAGGACAAAAAAAAAATCTTGCTAATGAGACTGAGATACCATCAAGATCAGGACAATAAGCCCGTTAATGAGAAGATACCAGTTTGACTTGGACCGGGTGGGGCTGTTGGTAAGTCAAACTAAGCGACCTAATAAAATACACACAAAAAATGAGGTCTGAAAAATATTAGAGTGCTTATCCAACCTCCAGGGCACATGCTAATCCAGTGTTTTAGAAACTGAACCAGTCTGATTCATTTGCAGTCAACCACAGCGCGGTCCTGTAACTGATTGGCGCACGAGCCCTGCCCTCTGTAGGCTCTTGACTGTATTATCCACTCCCCTTTAATGTAGCAGCTCCAGAAATACAAATTGGGGCTGGGTTTGAGAGTGGAATTAGTGCCATTGCGGCTAAAGTCCAGATGAAGAACGCTTAAATAATAATTGTACTTGCCCATTCTATAATTACCCAATTTAGTCGTAAGAAATTAATAACTCTCGTGGAAAGCATTGCCTCTTGGAGCTGGTCAGTCAAAAATGAACTGTAGGGAATACAATGGGATATTAAAGCTTGACAACACGCACAATGAGCAAATTAATGGGAAGAATGTAATGGAGAAAGCCCTGCTTATTTTTCTCTTAAATGTCTTTTTTAAGTCCTTGTTCAATCCCAATCATTGAGTCATCGGCCAGTCAATAAAAGGAGGATTATATCACTAAATCACTAAAGCTGTAAAACATTGGCACTCTATTCATCCAAGGATGGAGTTGGAGTTAAGAAAGATAAGCTTGTGTTCAATAATGAGTAAAACAGGGGCAAAAAAGTTTTAATGGAAAGAGCATTACAGCATTACAATTACAGGAACTTCCAGAGCAGGCCCTCATTTCCTGTTTGGCTTTGGCAGCTATTTGCGATGCCACATCCATATTTTTCACAGTCTATGATCCATCCACTTCCTCCAGATCGTCTGCGGGAATCCAGAGGCGTGCCCAGACAAACCGAGTCACTCGAGTGAGTCTTTGGTCTTCCCCAGACTGCTTTAGACTAGACATAACGCCTAGTGCTGCTCTATTTTGTTTTTTACATTACATGTAATTAAATTGTATGTTTATGTAGAGCACTTTGGTCTATACCAGGGGTGGCCAACCCGCGGCTCTCGAGCCGCATGCGGCTCTTGGCCAATCAGAGTGCGGCTCTTTGCATGATTGGAGATGTTTAATACAATGCGGCTCTTTGCAAAATAATTGGTAAATATTTCCCATAAACTGTAACAGTCTTTGACCAAAAATCCAACCATCGTCCCACAGACCCTGTTTCCATCTCTACACATGAATGAGAGTCCGTATCTCTCTCCTTTTCGAGGCGGCGCGTAAAAGGAGCCCGTGCGGCAGCCTCAGTCAAAGCGGGATGTAGGTTGAACAACAGGCAGGCAGATCGTGGCACTAGGATCAGCTTCTGTGCTTTTCAGATTTCTGATCAGCTACTCTTTATTTGATGTAATTTGGCCACATATTCACAGAAAAAGATTAAAATTAGGAAATGGAAAAAAGCGGAGCTCTTTTGAAGCGTATGATGCGAAGCGCGACATCGTAACGCGGAAATACGCAAAGTCATGACTTTTCTTTCACACGTGCTATAACTGTAACAGATGCAACTTAAAACAGACTCTCAGATCCTCCAGAGGCTCCTGGTTAAAGTTCATGAACTTTATGCAGCCTAGAGTGCGTTCTCTGCACAGTCCAGTCAGGACGAAGCTGCAGGCACTGAGCGCACAGGCCAGGGGCGAATCAGAGAAGGGGGCTCAGTGGGCAAGGCCCCACATACAAACACACCCCAGAATTAAAAATAATAATAATAATCTAATTCTGTCTCAGTCAGAGCTGAAAGCACAAAATGTCATTTAATATACATGTATTTCAATCTTGTTGAGGAGTAAAACCATTCAATCTAACACAATTATTAAAAAAAAGAAAGAAAAAGGCATAAAGTTATAGTTTATTGTGATTAAATAAAACGGTCACATTCTATTTAATCACAATAAACGACCGCCCCGGAATCTCGCTAATGGTCGGTGCCTTTGTGGCTCTTCACAGGATCAAGGTTGAAAATTTCGGCTCTTGGTCTCTGACTGGTTGGCCACCCCTGGTCTATACCATAGACTGTAGAAAATAATGGACGTCTTATGCTCACTCCTCCCCGTTTACCAGAATGACCACGGCCGTGGGGCAATTCATGGCGGATTTACAGGCTCCCCCTCCCCAGCTCTGACGAAGCATGTTCCTAAAAAGGACATACGGGCGGGATTTTCACCGTAGACTCGGCCCTTGCGTGACGTGTAGCTCGCGCTGCTCCAATGCTAACAGTCCGAGCCTCATTAAATACGAGATTTCAAAAAATCATATTACGAAAACCAGCCTGGTTTCATATATTGTTATTAACCCAGCGTTATCTCAGGAGGAAGATCTAGCCTAGTCTAGGTTTGAAACAATTGAAACCAGGCTTTAAAGTAGTTTTTAACGTGTCTAAAGTCCAATGCTTTTCAATGGGGGCCTAGCGGCGATATGGAGGTACTGCAGCAACGGCGGAGCAATGGCGGCCCCCACGTTTGTGGTCAAAAAGCAGGGCAGCCAGCGGCCATTGGTCTATACCAGTACTTTAAATTTTCTCAATACCTATATTAACATATTTGACTTCTAGAACCAGAAAGCAGAACAATAATGTTCATTTATTCCATTAAAAAGTATTTATTTTATGATAAATTCATTTATGTGAGGTGAAACAACCAAATAATTTCCTTTTAATGCTATCCCTGGACCCAACAGGCTTCAAAACTTGATCTCAAAAGATTTTTTTTTTTTTTTTTCCGATACCTGCTTTTGATACTTTTATTTTTTCACCAGTAGTACCTAAACTTGTTTGTTTTTTTATACCATACTGATACTTTATCTTTTAACCTGCTACCTGCCGTCTTAGGGTGAGAGTTAGGGTTAGCAATTATGCATATCCAAATCTCAAAAGCGTATTGACTTGACAGCTTACATCCTATATGCCGGTGTGATACTTCATTTGAAAACCAAGACCTTCTAGTTTCTAAAACTATGTAAGATCTGTGTGAGTGAAACACAACTTACGTCACCTGTTCTGGCGGCCGACAAGTAGCAGGTTCCTGGCCCTAGTTGTAAAGTGCTGTAGAAATAAACTTTGATCGATTGAACTCAGCTGCTCCGCTCTACGTGAAGGATCAGCGGCTCAACTCCGAGCTCGTCTCCAGCTACTTAGCTAGTCACCCAATCTTGTCCTTTTGGCCATGACCCATATCTCATGACCACATGTGAGAGAAGGAATGTAGATAAGTAAATCGAGAGCTTTGCCTTTTGACTCAGCTCCTCCTTCACCACAACGGTCCGATACAGCGACCATATCGCTGCAGACGCTCCTTCGGTCCATCACTTGTAAATAAGACTTCAAGAAATTGCAACTCTGCATTTGAGAAATTCCCAAGCACATATTTGGGTATGGACTATGTAAAGGTGAAGGTAATTTATGTGTCTAGCACTTTTCATATACAGGTCTGGAAGAGCTTCACAAGTCATCAACACCAATCACTCACACACCACATACATACATGGGCGAAGTGTCTTGGCCAGTGACATAGTATGCACTAGTCAGAGCTGGATTTGAACCGTGGACCTTTGAATTCTTGGATTGATGCTCTGTATTTTTATATTTGAAAGAGAACAAATTGTGAATGGCAGATGCTTTTTGACCAACACATAGTGGCATCATTACAGTCGTAGTTGTTTATGCCAGATTTTTAATCAAATCATATTTCTAAACACTTAACAGCCTCTTATCCATATGCACTGTCCAAACTTCCTCCTCTGCTTCTGTCTTCACTTAAAATCTCCAGAATTGGATTTGGTGATGAAAAGAATGGTTTCGTTTTGATTTAGCGGCGGTCAAAGTAAACAGACCCTGTGCCTGGTACGAGAGGGGGGGGACGCTGCCTCGTGTACGCCGAGTTTAATACACAAAATGACAGTCACAGGAAGCAGGAGTATGCTGGCTTTCTTTTTCTTTTTTTTATCCGTTGCCAAGAGAAATTGGGAGTTTTGTTCCCGACAAAAATATTGAATGTACACGGCTGTAAACGCAAACACCTGGATTGTTTTAACAACAGTGAAGACAAAGATAACCCTGTGATTGGCAGAACCTTTGTCTCCGACCCTTCATGATCCATCAAGTGTCTCAAATACAAACAGATATTGCTGGATTTTTCTTTTAGTGATTTTGTGGATGTTTCTTATAAATTTGATAAGGAAATACACATTATAGATCTAAAAAAAAGTCAGTTTAGCTCTCAGCCTGTAGTCCCTCGTTGACTTTCTGCACATGAACATCACATGTATTATCACACATATATATGTGACCCCAGTATGTGCGTGGAAGGATAATAGCCTGTCGCATGCACATACACACGCGAGGCTGACTGGTTCGTCTGTAGCCAGGGGAGGTCACCTGTCTGCCATGCCGAGTGCAGGATTATCGCACAAATCAGGGGCTTACATGGAGAGAGTGTGAGGTGGAGACACGCAATGCACAGAGAGGGATTTCTGGAGACAAATTACAGTGGAAGGTCAATTCTACCGGGGGAAGACTTAGAGTGGACATATCATGAATAATTGTGGCTTAAAAAAAAAACATTCTCGATTTCAAGTTTAAAAATGTTACATAAAGGCTTGGTCATAATTTCAAGTTGGCTAATTGGCGCTATTAAAAAGTTGATTTTGTACATCTAATTACACAACGGAGATAATTTTTTTCACTCAAACTTGGCTGTACATACTGCTAAAGTGGTGCTAGCCCGCAGTTAGCTTTGCCCGTTAGCTTGTTAGCTTCTTCTTCGTGATTCCATTAGTGTGTATTGGGCCACTGCTTCGGTAGCATGGAAAGTTTCTGGCCAGAGACACCAGGGGGAAAAGAAATCATCCCATTAACACATGTATATTATTATTAGTTACTTAGAACTGCTTTAACTGTTCTGCACTCCAAAAGATGTATACAGTAGGTTAGTTTAAACATCTCAAATTGAGCATAATATTTTAAATTTGAGTTGTTTACGTTTTGTCTATTATTTACCTTGTTCTGAGATGTTTCTGACTCTATTCAAAACAAGAAAATTGCACTCAGCCCATTTGACATTCTTATTTCAAGCAATTTTACCTTACAACCAGTTTGAAATGCCGTCAAACAAGCAAAGTATTCTTAGTCTGATCAGGAAAAAATTCTAAATGAGTGAAAACCTGATCTGCTCAAAACCAGTTTAATATTCTCAATTTAAGTCATTTAAACCCATATTTTGTTGAAACGGAAACCTACACCATCACAAGAAGAGCATGCACCTTGTGCGAGAAGTCAAACCCAGAACTCTAACTGCTGCGCCACTGTGCCGCTCTAATATAATATATATATAAGAGCTTTGAGTAGCGCAAAGATACAATATAATATATTGTAATGCTATGATGCCAAATTCAAACTTTTTACTGCTGACAATTTAAAAGTACAGTTAGTATAACATTAAAGCTTTAGGGTGTCTCATAATAAGACAATTATCTGATATCCTGTAGACACAAGAGGAGCGGGGTCTGTCTCTTATCCAAAAGTGCAGTGGGTTTGGGCTCTGCGTTCAAAGATAACCGTTTCAAAAGTGCCCGACCTCCCTTCTGCTTGTCATCTGACCAAATCTTGGAACACAGTTGCATCATGGCTTCCAGGGACTTAACTTTCTTTTATGACAGTACAGTTGACAGTTTTAAAGAGCCAACCTTCAGCATATGGAAGGTTGTTTATGAGACCACAGTGAAGTGTCAATTCACATGCAGGATCTAGAACAAAAGTCCGACTATAAGTATCTAGGATTGCAAAGTGGACTGGGTTCTTCAGAAGCCTCTTCAGCAAGTAAGTGATGATCCTCCTTTTATTAACTCACAGGGGGCAAAGTAAGTAGTTTGGTTGTGCTGTGTGAGTATAGTGTGTTTTCCAGTGACATCACTGGAGTCGGACATGATGGCGATTCTCACCCATGTACTCACCTATCCAAACAAACAGTACCGCAAAGTTTGAAACAGCAAAATGGTAAATTATTGTCACAATAGATCAGGCAGAGAAATACTTTGCAGTATAACCGTTTACCCAGAGTTGTGCAAAATAAGGGAGAGCAGAGAGAACAATTATATAAATAAAGAAGACAATAATGGATTGCAAGCCTCAATCAGAATTTGGATGGGAAAAATCTGGATAGCATCTGAATATGCACAGCTCATTTTGTAGCTGGTACGTGGATTCCATAAAACTATAACATTGTTTTACATTTGATTAACAGGGTGAGGCCTATGTGTAAAAAGTTTACCATTTTCAATTACCAAGGGTAATTCCAACATGACCTCAAGTTATAGATTTCACACATTTCTAAGAGTGTTTTGTCAATTTCGTATAAAGAGCATGATATCAAATCATATTGATGAGAAAATGGATTTACTTAAGGGAGGCAAGATTGCACGATTGCCAATTGCCCATTTTTTCATTTCACATGGATCATCATCCCCAATAAACTTAAGTTTGTTAATAAAACTTCATTTTGTGCGTTCAGTCTTTCTTTGTACAACTGGTCAACTGTGTAAGAAGTTCTGGGGTCCGATCTTGAGGATTCATTGCGAAACCTTGCTTTTTTGTCCAAAATTGATAATCCGTCTTGTTAATTGGCATGCGCTGTATCTCCAACATGGCGGCACTCCAGGTTCTGGGCCGGATTTGTGACATTCGTGAAAACACTCTATAGAATAAATACTGAATGAAAGTGCACGAAGGCTGAAGCTCTGGTGCCAGTCCGGTGAAAGTTGCATGTAACACCTTAAGCTCTAAGCCTACTTCAGTCGATCAAATGTAAAACTAAATGTTCAGGTCTGGGTTGGGTTCATACAGGACGTGAACAGGGTTGGGTCGGGCAATATTTTTTTGGGGCCTGATCTAAACTCCTAGTTTTCCTACCAATGAAGAACCTATATTTTATACTTAACCCTCAGTGTCCAACCATCTTTCATGATGAGAATGATCGTCACTATGTATTAAAACGCCCAAAGCCAAACTCCCATTGAACTGCGATTTAACTGGGCCTAATCCGAACCTTTGTCTTTTTTATCAATAGCCTCCATGACTAAGCACTTTCAAATTGTCTGAGAGCGCAACAAACAAATGGCAAAGCGCTTTTGAAAAATGTTTGCTGGTGAAGAAACAATGACAGTACAATATTAAACGAAGACAGTCACGGCGAAGCTTAGGCCTCTACAGTACCCATGGTGAGCAAGAAAGAATGTGTGACAGAGTTTTTGTGTGTGTCCGTGACAGTATTGTGCCACCTACTGCTGTGATGCTGCATTTTAAAGAGAACCACTATCAATAAGTAATGACAGTCCCGGCAAATGGCATAATGAAGACCAAAACAAAGCACACGTACAGCCAATACAGCGGCTCGTCTCATCCTGCAACTGTCAGAGGGAAGCGCTTGTTAACACCGTGCAGCTCCTGGTTCGCTCCTTGTTTGTGCACTGTGCTGTCATGATCATTTGCTTTTATAAGAGGGGATACCCATGTACTTGCGCCCACCATGGAGATATAGGATTTGTTGAAATTCAAAAACATGGTTAGGGAAGACAGAAGAGTGTAGTGTTAGGGGCTTTCTGTTTAGGTATTTTATTGATATTGTTGTATTATTGTCTGGACTGGATTGACTGACTTGAGGATGTTTTGCTCATTTCTTCAGAGGCTTCGTCTTGCTCTCGAGTCAAATGATAAGACTGGGTGACACAAGGAAGAAGGAGTCAGGACTGCCATAGCCTCACCTATTACATGTTCAGTCAGCCATCTTCACAAATTAAAATAGTTCTGGCGTTGTGGCGATTCCCAAGAGTCGCTGAGTTACTCTTATGGGTTTGAGAACAATTCCGCAAGGACCACGAATCGGCACTTCCATTGTCTTGACTCTTCCGGTAGAGCGCAAAACCCCGTTCACTAAGTGGAGATCGAGGGAAAATGTTCGCCGCTAAAATATGATGTACAGTTGATTGATTTGTGTAATGGTCCAATGTTCATTTGTACCAACACATCGGCACTGCACTGTTTATGTGGGCGACCTGAAAATCGCTTGGTGTCCCTATGGTAACAGATTTTCTCTCAACATCTGCAGTCCTATCTAAACTAATACTAGTGAAGGAGTGGGAAATTCCGGAATAACGTGAATAGAGATGTTGGTCATTGTGGGGTGTCCGAGGTGACAATGAGCTTGATCTGACTTTTTATCCCCTTATACTGGCGAAATAATGATTCAAGTCAAGAAAGAGGGCGAAGTGTAAAAGGAGTGGGATCAGGTGGCATTTATATATAGAGTAGGGACCTGAAAGAGAGTGCGTGAGTTGTGGTCCTGCTCCCGAGCTCAAGATAAGATAGACTTTTTCACCGTAGGGAAATATTTCCTCTGCATTTAGGCCATCCTTCAATTGAGTAAGGAGCAGACGCGCTGGGACTCGTGGTATGGTGTGTTTTTTTTTTCTTAAACAGGGACAGTGCAAAATTTGACACTGGACAAAAAATTAAAGATGCATTGTACCAGTTTACAGTGTAGCGAAAATGCCACCTGTAGTCCCAAGGTCCCAATCACCTTACCTACTGGAGGATTTGCTTATTGTGCTTGTCTTGAGTTGATGTAACATGCACACACAGAAAGTCATTGATTGGGGCACTCATTCTTTACAGGCAAAACGTCCCTTTCGTTTCCTTCAGCAGTGTCAAGCTCCTGCTGAAGTTTCACAAAAGCTGGTCTTAGGTAATGGGCCCTCAACGCACACCCCAGAACCCCGAACAATCAGACCAGTTTTATACATAGTCACACTCTGCAACACCCGCGTCGAGCCTGAAAACCATCATCAGCACAGAAGGGGTCCGTAATGGTTCTTCGACCACTTCTTGAGAGGTGCATTAGGAGGCTAAAAACAGAGGCATTTGCTGCCTTTCAACCACTGGAAAAAACAGCAGAGTTTGCAGAGAACAGACATGCAAACAGGCCCGCTTATCGTCACAGAGAAAGAGGGAGGTAGGGGCCAACCACCAAGATGGTTTCAACTCCCGGCAAAAAGATATACTGTTTGTCTTTATACAACATTTTTCTCACCTTTTTGGGGGGTTTTAAACCAACTTATGTCTTTTATGATTACTGTTGCTACTTTAGACTTTATCCTGTACTTTTTTGATTTTTTTTTTTTACATTGTTCCATTGTATATGTTTTTGGGGCAAAAAAGACAGCAGATAACCAGCAAGAAACCTAACCCAGATAATGTATGAGCGTCTCAGAATGAGTGGTACTCCAAATTGGGTCATGAGCTAACCCTGGGTTTTTTTCTGCGGAGCGGGGTCATGTGGAAGAGGCGGAGTCAGCTGTAAGTGGACAATGACGTCGAGCGAGTCAGTTGGACTGAGGATGCTGTTGGTTTTGCTGCAGCTGCAAAGATGGAGCAAAAAAAGCGATTGCATTTATGCGAACACCTTGATAGACAGAGGTTGCTGTTGAAACATAGTTGCAAATTGTTAGTTTGTTAGAGTATGATAGTCCAATGCTGAGATGCAAGGGAAGCTAAAAACTTTGAGGATTAATATAAATGTTGGTCTGGTACATCTGTTGTGCGGATGACGGGAGCAAAGGAGCTATTTATAATGTATGCAAATATACGAAAGAGAAAGAAAACAGTAAACACCTTGAAACACAATTTTTGATGAAGAAATACGTCTAAATCTTCTGTGCTCTGTTTCTTCAACGTCACTAAAGTTTCAGCTCAGCCTACAAGAAGATGACTCAAGAACCTTCACTGAAGATGGACAACTCCTGTCCTTCTGAGAGCCACCACAGACATTGAGAAATAAGCTTCACCCATGTTTTTGTGGTATTGTATTTTTTGCACATTCTGTTGGTCTTCATGAATTAAATCACTAAAACGCCAAACAGGCATTAGTTTCATACCCTACAAATGAACATTCTCAACAGATTGATGTATAGGCCTACAGTGACAAATAGATATTTTTGGAACAAACTCCAGTCTGTGTCTCTTCCACGACGGCGTTTCAGAAGGTGGTTGCTGGCGCCGCACTGCAATGCTGCAAAGTGCGTGTGGATCAAAGTGTTTTTTTTTTTTTTCTGATAAAACGCCATGCTGTGCCTGTGAAGTAGGCTAGTTAGCAGTTAGCCAGCATTCTGGCTTGGTGTGTTCCCAGTTACCGTAACCTGCTATCTCAGTACGTCTTCTCCGACACCTTGACTCTGTGCTAATTGGAACAAACCCCCCATCGAGCAACCCGCAGGGGGAGGGCTGTTGTGTGCCACTGGCTGCTAGTGACGTACACAGACGGCAAGAAGCTGTTAGCATTCCTAATCTCTTCTTCTTGGCCACTACCTCTCCCCTCACGCGCAAGGGGCTAATCATATGATTATTAGTTTTATTATGGGGCGCGGTGTGGAGCATGCTAGCGCTTGGCCGGCAGAGCAAAGGTTACCTGACCCAAATGCAGCCCCATACGGTCGTCCCAGCTTGCGAGTTGGCGGCGGAGAGTTCCTACTGTTTTTTTCAAGCGCTCTTCCAAGAATCTGTTTTTTCACCACCACCATGTTTGTGTATGTAACATCATTTATTAAAGCGGTTGCGATCTTGAACCAATTTCTTCACAGAGGGAGGCCCCATGCTGCGTGGCGCACAGGCAGGCACACCCTCCCATGTCCTTGGCGATGCTAGTTCAATACTTTCTTCCTCCCTACTTCATCTCGGCTTTGCTTTCGAGTTGGGTTTACCATACGACCTAGCGCTATCACCATGGGGCAGAACAGGCACTTTAAGAAAAGCCCACCGCTTTGTAACGAAGTTTTGCACCGAATCAAAGTTTTTGGAAGCTTTGAAATTAGGTGGCGGTACTTTACATTGATTTAAATTAGGCGTCGAGGGGGGGAAGAGAGCCATGGACAAATGTGACAATTAATTTGCTTGAAAATGGTCTTGGCTGTGTTTTATTTGACCTTGATTGTAAGATTCCAAAGACTTGCTGGCAGATTGAAGACAGCAGCACTTGAATAGTTCTTTAGGGCAGCATGATAAGAGGAAAACTGCTAAACTATTTCAACGTGATGTTTTGGAAACACCAGCAGTACAGCTTTGGAAGAACATATTACACAATATTGGGGATGTCATTGTCCGACTCTGCATATGAACAATGAACAGGGACCATGTCTCTAGAGTCTAAACTCTTTGCTCAAGCATGAACCATGTTGGAATAAAGTTGTCATTTTAGCCAGTATAGATCGGCAACCTCACAGACAGCATCAAAGCCATTGTAGTGAATGCAGTTTGAGTGTAGAAATGTTCTGTTCTTGTAATAGGTTATGGGCCTCCTGGAAATTGGACTAACGAACAAGTATTGCTGTATAAGTGAATTAAGTGGGAACAACTTTATAAAGTAAATTCCCCATGTCTCTACTTTTTCAAAAATACAAATATTGTCTATAAGTGTCTAACAATTTAGTGCATACGTAGGATTTTTTTTAAAAGCTGTTCGGATTTGCTCTATATTGTGACTTGCATTCTGACACGGTTATTGAAAAAGTACAAGAAAAAAAAACATGATAACCTCTGCTGACAATTTCAACTTTTCAGAACGAACACCACTTGGATAATTAGTGGTACTTTTCTCTTTGCTCTTGAATGCTGAAATAGCTTATAATGATCTCTGAATAAGCAGCCCGTAGCCACTGTGCACACATGTATCTCCGAGGGACCAGCTGCGGAGGCAAATGAACTGGCCCCCACTGTGAATCGCCATCATTAACTCGCATTCAATTTACACGGACGTTGCCTGGACATTTTCTCTTACTGCCGTGTGCATGCATAAGTGCTCAGCTTCAGCCTGACTTTTTCAACTTTGCCTGTAATTACCCTTGAAATACTATTACACAAGAAGTCATATGCAGTTTTCTCACGCAAGTTCTTGTAAAAAATTTACTGTTTAGTGATTTATAGATTACAGATCGGTCGTCAGTGATCAGATATGAAAGAATTCCTGTACAACAGCAGTTGGTGAATCATTTTAACATTAGTGGCATAAGTCCCTCAATGTATGTTAATGTTTTGTTTTTGTAAAGAAAGATTGTTGTGAGTGCATTTAGTACCATTATTGTGTTTAACCTAAAGTGCAACCAGATCATGCCACACTGGTCGCATCGACAAAATCCTCCTTAGAGCTGATTTGAAAACTTTTTAGAAGAACATACCATTTTTGACGCCTTCATACTTTCAAAATTGTAGTACTTTTGCAACTGTATTCTTGTGTCCCACCTTAATGTTGCACTTTGAGATGAAAAGTGTGTAATAAACATCACCATTTCTCCAACGTAGTTAAACGTGGGGTATTTACAATCTTCCTGTTCTCTTATTAAACATACAGTACCTTTTTGAATTTTATTTAGCCTTTATTTAACCAGGTTAGTCCCATTGAGATCTTAGATCTCTTTTACAAGAGAGACCTGGCCAAGATGGGCAGCAACACTTGGTTTCCATACATTTAAAAACATGCACAACATTAGTTAAAACATTCACACACCGGTGATCTGAACTGGACTGACTTGAAAGAGACAAGAGACTTGAAACTATTCAAAGAAATACGGTACCTGGAGTTGCATTTTGAGTCGCTAACGCATGTTTGAGTTATCTTTGGATCTTCTTCAGTGGTTATTCTTAGTAGCCTGGCAAAGTCCAAAATTATACTTATACTACTTATACTTATACTTAGTTTGGGTAGCCTGCCCTCACCCACGACTCAAGAAGACTAAAATGTATGTGTGTATGTATGGATTTGTTTAGATAAGTAAGTTTAAGTTTTACGTTTTATGTGAAGCTTTGCATCTTCGTGAAATCCTGTGAGGCAACTGCTTTTGTGAAAAACAAATTGAATTGAGAGGAATATCTTTCAATAAACTAATTTCCCTGTGTAAAGTTCCTGCAATTCAGGCCATGTAGGGTCAGCATGCTATTACTTCTGAGAAGAATTTCAACCACCAATATCTTGAGACCTCTGATTGCGAGACATTTTCCTTCCCAACGACAAAGGCTGCTGATTTGCATTTAGTCCAATAAAACTTCCCATTGAAGCAGTTTCTCCAAAGGGGTTAATTTAGTTGCCTGTTTTAAAGTTCAACAAATTATCCTTTCATTCACCATAACCCAGTTAAAAGCAAAATCATCATCTAATTCATAGCTTCCTACAAACTGAATGGTGCAATTTGTTCTTTCAAACCGACACCTCACTGGATGAACAAAAGGACTTCTCTTTAACCCCCTCCGGCCAAAACATCCAGCCGGTGAACTTGGTATAGACAGAGCGAAAGTTTCTTCAACATTGGATAGCGTTTGATGGGTAAATTGGGATGCCACGGGGGCTGGAGACTTCGCAGCCTTGAGTCTCTGTACCGCGCCAACGCCAAACAATCTGTAATTGGCACCAGATAGGGACGCCCAACTGTCACCCATAAGGAGAGGCAGAGGAGGAGAGGAACAGAGGAGGCCAGGATGGCAGAGAAAGTCACACTCATTTCTCGATTTGCTTTTCTGTCCATCTGTCTTTCAGTAGACTCTTATATCCCTGTATACATGAGCGGGTTTTATATCATCGCCTCAGGGGCTTGGGACAATAGTGGTACTTTTGTTGATTACAAACTAAATAGTAGTGACTTGTTTGGACTGTCGGATTGGAGTGAATACTGTAAATCAATATAAATCATCGGTGTCAGAACATTTGGTAGCACGATTTCTAAATTGCAAGAAGTACCAGTGTATTGAGAAATCATTGAGGTCCTCAATCTGAATTTTGGGGGGCTCTTAAACGAAAACACACAAAACATTTATTTATTTATTTAATGGAACATATTCCAATCACATGGCAATTGCTATATTCCAGACAGTGTTCAAATGTGTTTTTCTACAAAAGATAGTTGTACAATTCCTGCTTAGAGAATTTAAACCTTGGCATGACACTTCCCTCCTTTTGCCCGTATGATTTTAAGTTCGGGCTCTAGCATTTATGACCAAAAAACTGACTGCTCCTGTGGCATTGAAAAATAGGTCAATTACAGAGGACAAATTGTACATCAAAACTGGCCCCTGCAGAGTCCAGATCTCAACCCCATTGAGAATCTGGGATGTGCTGGGGGAGGCTTTGCGCAGTGGTCACACTCTTCCAGCATCAATCAAAGATCTTTGTTAAAACAGAACGCGACACTAGATCTTTTGACATTGCAGAAGAACAATGCCACAGTGGGTACTGTCATCAAAGCGAAAGGCGGGCCAAGAAAATATTAAAGCGTGTGACCTTTTATTAATGTGTGTGCCCTAAAGAATCATGGCTAAACTCCACTTTGCAGCGTCAAACCTTGGGTAACCTTCACCGTAACTCCGTAACAACTGTATAGTGTAGTGAGTGCTTCGGCAGCCATCCTGCATGTGTTCTGCCCCGTCCAAGCCTCTCAGCTCACGCTGGCGCGGGCTGAAAATGCTCTCCATGAAGCCCACTCCAAGCAAAAGACCCCCTCCCCCCTACAGCGCATCGCCATAGGTGAGCAGATAAAAGCACTGCTGGGGAGTAGGCATCTGCACACACGCACACACACACGCACACACACACACACACACACACACACACACACACACACACACACATGAAAAAGAGAGAGAACGGGGGGACAAACTCAGATAGAAAGATAGACTAAAAGTGATTAAAACTTGTATTTGGCATCTGGCTACAACACCTGAAGGATTTCGAGAGATCCTGGTGCTTAAATTCACTCATGTTTTTTTCCCGCTTCATCATCAGTTACAAGAGAAGATTCAGAGGCAGATTCTTGGCCAAAAGAGACAAGCACCGACTAAAGAGGTGCCAGTAATTGTAGCGCCGGAATAAGTTTGAGACATGTTATTTTTTAAGATTCCCTCATAGTAGTTGCCAGGGGTGCCAGTACTTCTTGAAGGCAATGAGTCTTTAGGTTGTTAAGAGTGCCACAACGGTTACAGGAATACTATACTTTATATAGGTAAGGCAATATTTATACCGCACAAGGCAACTCAAAGCGCCTCTATACTACGAGAGCTCTTTAAGTCTTGATAAACCCGTCTTCCTCGAAGTCCTCCGCCTGCTGAGGGGCAACCCCCCAAAATGGAAGAAAGGCATCCACCAGAGATTGTAATTATTCTCATTAAAAGCTCTTTGAAATGTAAATATAGAGCCCAGAAATCAATAGGGAAATCTTTGAAGAGACCAATGAATTCAATCAAAACATTGTGGATTCTCCCTTTTTTTTTATAAACCAATTCAAAACACAACTGACGATCTGACAGCTTTTGAAATAGGTATATTTGACAGAGAGATTTGGTAGGACGAAAATTGCGACTGACAGGAACAAAAAGGAGCATTAGGCTTTGCAGGAATGTGATTGGTTCACACAGTCTGTCAGGACATCTGATTGGATGAAGGAATGACAAAAAAAGCATTGCAGGCTGGAGTTGTTGCTAAGACGGCAAAGTATTGTATTTTATGAGGATTTATTTAAACCTATTTATTTTCGATTAATGCATCCTTCTTTAGATGGGTTTTCATCTTTTTCTGAACACGTTGCACATGCACCAAACATTTAGCTCAATACTGCAGTGAATAAAAAGGAAAATCATGTCCTTGTCTTTATTTGTGTTAATAAAGTATAATAAATATAATCATGGCTACTACCTTTTCTCTACTTAAATTTTAGAATAGCACAAGAAGTCCTCTAAACCTGTCCTATTGTGCTTACTTGAGATGGGCAAAAAATATATATTTTTATATGAAAATGTATCTCAATATAATGGTTTAGATTATGGTGCACAGTAGTTGATAAAAACTCATAAATGAAGTAAAATACATAGAAATTGCGGAGAGTTTTGAGTAAGTACCGTTAAATGGTACCGACTTGGTACCGACCGAAAAGCTCCTGTCGGGGGCGGTATTGAAAAACTTAAATTCTTATGGTGCCAACTTTCAGTTCTTTTTCACTCCAGACATCAACATATGACCCACAGTGAGTCTAAAAAAAGCAACATGAACGTGTGCGCAGATACTGAGCGGCTTCACCGCAAGTGGAGTGAAGCAAAGCTATAACTTTTGGCTATAACTTAAAGCGAAGCAAAGCTATAAGTTCCTAAACTGTTGTAATAGCGATGGCAGAGCCGCGGTCTGTGGCAGTACTGAGCCAGGACTGAGCCAGGACGTGCACTACACTGGTTGTAAAACCCAGAGATAAACTAAACCAGTTATAAACCAGGACGAAGTCAGTACTGAAAAAGAAACTTTAAGGCAAATTGAAAAGCAAAACAGCAATGACAACAAGACAGACGGCTTCACCTTTAGCGACAGACCCAATCTGCATTAGATATTCTTGGTACAGTTTTGGTAAATTATTAGCAGCAGAGTGAGCGCTCACACCATGTAAGAATCTCTGAGTGTGAAGTTGCTTTTGCTTTGTCGAATAGCGCAGTGTGTTTAGAAAAGTTTAGCTGAAAGAAAACCGTGTCCTGATGTGGATCTGTCCCTGCAGCTCAGGAGGTAGTAACATCCTTTCTCTTTTTGTATCGCTGCTTAAGTGGAAATTGTGCTGAGAACATGAAGTTACAGACATCAATAAAAGTACTGTTAAGGCACCGGAACCGAGAAGCAGGTATCGTTAAAGTATTGGTATCGAAAAAAGAAAAAAAAACGGTACCCATTCCTAGTTTTGAGACTGTTGCAAATTACAACACACACATTTTAAATGATTATTCATTATATCATTTATGTCTATTCTATTTGCGAGATGTGTCAGATGCCCAAAATCTGACAATTTAAGCATTCTTCAGCATTTAGCATTTAGCAGTCTGTCAATTTATTAATCCCTTTAAAAGTCTTAAAAAATCAACACTGAATGTACAATCTTATTTTTTTATTGTCTAATGTTACCTGCTATAGAGAAAATAATTCTAAAAAGGTTCTTGGAGTTGCCAAATGCCTGGATAAAACAGACAAAATTCCGCATAATCAGAAACTTGAGCCAACAGGTCCTGGATTTGAGCCTTGTTTTTTGTTTCTTTTGTTGATTATCCCACATATTTTTATTGATACATCAACTGTTTTTCTATTGTCATTGAATATTATATAGTTAGATTTTTACCACTGAGAACTTATTTAATCAGATCAAACCTATGTTTATTTATTTATTCTTTAAGTTCTTAATGACTACTTCGATTATCTCCTGTGTATCTTTCCCTGAGTAAAATAAGGTACCATCGACAAATACTTTACTGTATATCCAATGCTTTTGTAAAATCATTAATGTATAATAATAAACAATAATGGCTCAAGTATCGAGCCTTGAGGTATCCCCAGTTGATGTCACATGGGTCCGATTCTGTATAATTTCAATTAATCAATCAAACTTTATTGATATAGCAATTTTCATACATGAACAATGCAGCGGAAAGTACATCACAACAAAACTGTTAGCAACAAGACAACAACCCCCCGCTGTCCAGCAGATATATTGAGATTAAAATGAGATTAAAATACAATAACAACATATGTTTTAAGTTTACTTTTAAATATATGGACACTCACAGCGGACCTCAAGTCCTCATGACTGTTTGATTACATCAAATGAAAATACTTACAAAATGTTTTTTATTGTTAATTTTCCAGTTCCATGACAGCTGTTGCTGTGGAATATTTTTTCACAAAACCATACTGATTATTGTTTTTTATTTTCTCAACTGTTGTCATTGAGCTTGTTTCATCCTCCATTATTAAATTGAGGTATCAGTGATTTGGGATTTTGGTGAACGGTGCTTCTGCAGATGCATGTGCTTTGAATCATCAATTATGAATAAGCCCCTTGTTGGACAGATTCCAACAAGGCCGACACAGCGGGAAACACCGAATGGTCGCCTCTTGCCTCGACAACACGTTCTGATTGGTTGTTCGCTAAAAAAGAAAATGACGTGTGTGTGTGTGTGTGTGTGTGCCTCTTACTATTTAAAATGGTTGGTGAAATTTGCACGGTGGTTTTAAAAGCAGAAAACAGAAGCGTTACCCTCTACAAGCCGTGCGCTTCTGCACTTGTATCTACTGGTGGATTTTCGCGCGAATGCTTTTAACGAAACTTGACAGACTTTCCAAACTGGCTTTCCAACATCACAGCAATGATTAAGCCCAGAACAAGATGATGGAAAATGGTTTCACTGGCACAAAAATCCCTATGAATCACAGTTGAAGAAAAGCAATTAGCTGGGTGTTTCACATTCACACACATACTGTACTTTAGTAATGTTTTTGGGATCTGTGCTTTTACCTGAGCAGTATTTTTGTTGAAAACGTTTCACTTTTATTACACGACATTTGAGAGACAAACAGAATACTTTCACCTCCACTCCATTTTGTACAGGCTGCAGAGAAAAACTTTTAAAATAGTTAGCAAATTTTGCCCCATTTTAAAAGCCTTTTGATGCACACTCCAGATCTGTAGGTGGCGGCGGGCATTGCCGTGGACTATGACAGAAGTTTGTTCCCATCGTGTTGCTGTACAAGTATTTTCAACAGCAAATACATTTCAATTTAATGGTTTATTTTCAAATGACAAGGGGATGTGTAGAGATGTGTTTCGTGGGGTTGGTGCAATTCATGAACATTGACTGAATTGTATTGAATTGAAATACTTTAGTACTTTAACTGAATCAATCATTTGACTGAGCAACTTTGACTTTCACTGGAGAATTATTTTGTTAAACAATACCAGTATGGTATCAAAACAAAGTATTGAAAGCAGGTATCGAGAACATTATTGGTCGGTTGGTATGGTTTATGGTTATGGTGGGGAAAAGTAACGGTACCCCGCCCTAGTGGCAGCAGAGGTTAGTGCTCCTGACTGACATCAAGAAGGACTGGGCTTTCTGTGTGGAGTTTGCAGGTTCTCCCCACACCTGTGTAGGTTTCCCCTACCAATAAAACAGGTACAATAGTTCAATGAAGTCTCCTGGTCGGACATCCCTGGTGACTGATTGAATGAAGAAGAATTCCCTTTATGAAGCGCTGTGGGTTCTTGTGAAAAGCGCTATACAATATATATTAATTTTGGCGACCAATTTAGATTTACTTCAATTTCCAACATGGATCTATATTTTTCTGAAATCAAAGCCTTGAAGTGAGTGCAACCCAATACTGTTTGACTCACATACAACAAGTCCCATACAACAAGCCGGTTCCTTTTCATTTTCAATTGAACTTCATTTAGCTGTAATAAAGTGATTTGATTTTGATTGCGTGTTTTGAATTCGGTGCATATTTTATAGAAAACATGGGCGTATGGGTAGGTTCTTGCGCGGTGGAAAGTGTGTTGTGCCCTGAGGCTACAGACCCAGGCCCAGAGGAGCTCTTTTGAACTGCAGTAAAACGCATGTAGGAGAGGGGCATCGCGAGGCAGAGGAAAAGGAAGAGCTCAATCTTTTATCATGAAAGAGAGCGTTCGACCTTCACTCGGAGGACACTTAGCTGCTGTTGACCTCCTTAACTTTGTTTCATGGTTATTTCTAATGGCTCATAATGGGCTTCAGCAGGGGGTTCAGATGGCATTTGGTCAATATCAATGACAACACGAATGTTGGGGCATTTCTGGATAATATGACAGTAGATGGAAGCTATTTTTACCAATTTATTTGTTCCTTTTATCTTTCTCTTTGTTCGTCTCGATTTAGCTGGTGGGTGGACTCTATAAGGAGACACATTGTGCAAAATCTACTTTTTTGAGCTTTAAACCATGTCATAACATCGTTCCCTTATCAAAAACATACCTGGAGTAGTACTTCACATCACTCACACAGTTTTGAGAAATCCATAAGTAATCCCTTCACCTTGGTCTCTTCTTATTCTATTCTATATGGATTGGTTCTGAGCTGTTCTGCAGTGTCGTCGTTGTTTCTGGGATACTATCTTATCCTTACTGAGACATTGTTTCAAATGATTATCTTTATTTTAGCCCAATATGCATGATATGGCCACTTTGAAAGGTAAATGGCGTCAGGATTTAGTAAAGTGCATTTTTTATTTGGCATTGTAGACATCTTGAAGGAGTTCGGTGATGCCAATGCAGATTAACAAGAATAAGCAGGGTGGCCAGCTCTTTGTACTCACATCTTTGCTTATAGGTTTAATTTGGGCTCTTTGACAATAATATGAGTGTTACATCCTCCTTTGATGCTGTGGCCACTGTCGCCCAAGAGTCTTTTTTAACTGTTGTGTATGACTCTTCCTGTTCAAACTCGTAATGCAAGAGTTTATATTAGCTGATATTATACTTTGTTTTCCGTCTAAAATGTGCCAGGAGGTGAGTTTTGTTTAATTTGCTCTTGTTTCAGTCCCCCTGCCTATTTAGTCCATCTTCTCACGCGTTCAAAACAACCACCCACGCTCCACTTTGGTCTCTCTGAGTTTTGAAATCCAAACACCATCACCAAACTTATTCTAACACTGGGAATGGTCAAACACCGCAAATGTACTCTTCACATTTTATATACTACATTTACTTCAAGGCTATGTCCACACCAACAATTTCAAACACGTCATGGATCCACTCATGCATGTGAAAAGGCTGCAATACATGTGCCAGGCCTGCGTGTGGCACTGTGACGCCATCACAGGAAATCTTTAGAAATAGAACAAGACAGTAGACACTTTATGGAATGAAAACAAGAGCAGAGCGGATAATATGAATCTGTTTCATGGATTTACAATTCACGGAAGAGACCGGTAGGTGGGATTTACGTTTCAGATCTCATGAGACTATTGAGACGCTGTCAGTGTTGTTCCTTTAAAGTCTAAAACACAAACAGAACGAAGAGTCGCCTGTGTTTTTATTGATGCTGGTTTGACTCTTGATTTTTATTCCGGAAAGCACCATCAGGCTGTTGAAAGGCGTAATACAGATACAATATGATTGACTGAAAACGTTGAGGTATTTTCATGTCACACAGTCTTTATTTATTTTACGCCCTACACTAACATGCTTCGATATTTAACACCATTCTCCGGGAGTCATGTGTGAGTAAAACTGGCTCAGTAAGCGGCGTATACCTCCATACCTCCCCTCACCTGCGCATCTGTGTGCGGCGTGAGCGTTGGAGGCTGTTTGTGCTCCGGCTACCTGCCATACCTCCAGCTGGGACACTAAAGAGCTCCATTGATTGAGCCGTTAATTAAGACCAGTTTTAAATAAATCATGTTCCTCAATCTGCACGATATCAATTATTCCTGACAGTTTCACGCCTGTTTTTGCACATGGCAGATGTCTGCAGGTTTTAGCCTGAATATGTATGCAAGTTCTTAATATTGTTCGAAGAGTAGGTTCAGTTCACAAAATGTACAACATCCATTATCTGAAGCCCTCTCCCCAGCCCTTTAGCTCCCAAAATGCTGTCTATTTCCACATACATTATTTATCTTCAACACAATCTCGGAAGATATAGTAAATTATGAAAATAAAAGTATTTTTTTGCTGTGTTCAAATATCATCTTCAATCATTTTATTCATGAGGCCCTTTACAAAGGGGTTTCCAGTAAGATCAAAACAATATGAAATCAGAATAAAACAAAATCTTGGCAACTACACTGTAAAAAAAGTTTGTAAATTATACAGTAAAACACATGTCATTTACCTACAGAAAAAGTATGTAAATGGCTTTAAAGAAAATGAAATACTATACTGTAAAATAAACATTTATTTTACAGTGGATAACTATTTCTTGAAAATTGTCACAATACTGTACTTTTGACATAAATCTGCTGCAAATATTACTGGTTTACACCGTTAATATTTGTTAAACTGCTTTTAACGGATCAATTCTGAATATTATTTACAGTTAAGAGTGTAAACTTCACAGTTAGATATATCATGGCTCTACCAAATTATATTTCTAGTAGTGAAACTAGTTACACTCATCATGACTTAAAGTCCCTCATCCTTCTGTTCTGAGGGAAACTTATGCAGAGAACTGCATTATGGGAGTTGTCAGGAGGTGATCAGCTCCTGCCCACATGACGTTCTCTCTCCCAGAAACTTTTTTTTCCAATCCGGTTGTGATATAACTGTGAAGAGCCAGTAGTTTCTAGTTTGGTGGAGGGAAGAATTCTGATATTTCCAACATTAATAGGATAAGTCCCCACACACATACGCTGTTTTTATACATAATGGAAATCAACGTGAAAGTATTCATACTCTGATTGGACAAAGTAATGGAATACGTTACAAAATACATTTTAAGGCAGGTATTCAGTCTTCTGTAACTTTAGTATATACAATCACAAAGCATTAACTTCTGTTGTTCTGTAGTGACGTCTGAGCTACTGTCGCCCACTTTTGGTGTCACTCGCATACTGTATTTTAATGACAGGATGAAGTGAGTGAGAGAATCTGCAAGTACAGTACGGTGCATTTAGGAACTAAATTTGTATCCACTTTTGAATGAACACAAACCGGCTGAATTTGCAAAGGAAACATGTCATGACTTACGGTAAACGGCCTTTGTTATCCGCTGCGTAAACACACACAGATTATCCCGTTATGCGAACATTCCCTGTTTGGAGCTGCCATGTTGGATGACTTTAACACTAAGGGAAGATAAACAGAGGGCTCCACAGTTGTGGTGAACCCCCACACACTGCCAAGCGACCCCAGCCCTCAAAAGCCAAGATTCAGTCGTGCAAGTTATAAACACGGAGAGCAAGGAGCCAAGGGAAAATATCATTACACTGTATGAAAAGCGTGTTCCTTGTGGTTTCCCCTGCCAGCCTCAAAGACGGGAAGAATTTGTAAAACATCTCTCTTGTCATTGATTTTAAAAAGTTGACTTCAGAAGTTGCTTTGGGCCAGTCCCATATTTACAATAACAGGTTTTTTCTATCGTTTCTCTTTGACTTTAAGCTGACTGTGTGTTCCAACCAGGACACACTCTGATACCATAATTATTTAGTAAGATCTTGATATGCGTTTTTCACTGTGCTTTTGACCTGATGTACATTTTTATCCTGTTTGCAAGGTCAGTTTTCACACAGTGAAAAGACACAGGCGACAAAGTTGGCTTTATTAATGCTCAATTGCCAAATTCCTTATTCTTGTAAGACCTTTAAAGCTCTTTCAGTGTGTCTATAGTCATGCAGTCGCTGTATCAGACGCCGAGGCGGGTAGTACTCAGCTACATTTCCTCAACTACTTGATTAACTTTTGAAGAAACTGTACATAGTAGAGTCAATATATCATTCAGTGCTTTCACTGGGTAATATTGTAACAGATTAGCTTTACTCTTACGTGAGTAACAAAAAACAATCGATACTAGTGCCAAAAGTTTAAAAATATGCAGGCCGTGTTTGGTGCCCCTTTTTCTTGAGAAATTTATATTTAACACATTTTCATGTATTTTGTTTTGAAATAATAGGATTTTCACATTAATACAAGTTTTGTTGTATTAACAAAACTTGTCATGTCATTTATGTCACAACTGAAACATAAATCCGACTTTTACACAACATGGATGTGGCATTGCTATTAGCTGCTGAAGCCTAATAGGACATGGGAGCAGGCTCCAGACGTTCCTTGCTCTAATAGACTTTGCATGAAAACTTTCTTATTGGGGGTATTTAGCTTTTTCCAGGTAATTGTGTGTAATGTTGTCACTACCGTGCACTGTGTAGGTTAGAAGATGCCATACTGATCTAAAACAGCTGAATAATATCCAGTAGTTCATTTCCTGATCTCATTATAATCTCAATCTCATTATAAACTCCTGCACCTGTCCACCTCTTGCTCCCCTTCGCTGCGTAGGTGCTTCAATAAAGAAAACATGTTTTTTTTTAACTTGTTACTAGCCGTCCCCCCTGATCAGGGGGCTAGGTTTAGGGTTAGGTTTAGGGTCAGGAGTTAGGGTTATAATTAGGGTTAGCAACGGCAAATGTGATTATATGTGGTTATTAAATGTGATGTTTAGTTGTGTTTCACTCACACAGATCTCACACATAGTTTTAGAAACTAGAAGGTCTTGGCTTTTAAATGAGGTATCACAAATTGCACGCTATCGTTAAAGCCAACCTCACTTAGTCCATCGCTATTCTTCAGTGTAGGAGTGACGACTTCTCTCAGTAGTACGGTGGACATTTTAGAACATACTCATCTTCAAAATGCTGCTCATCCTAGTCCCAGGTCCAGGTGGAGACCGTACTACAGCTGGCCTGGAAAGGCCTTGGGATCCCCTGGAAAAGCTATGAATTGTTTTCTGCTCAGATCTCCGATGGATGGATGGATTTCAGATCTTTATGGACCACTATGTGGGACAATTTGACTACCATTAATAATAATCCAAAGCAAAACCAGTATCTCCACTGTTTGAGATCTTTTTTACCCTGAAGCCATAGTCTTTTATTTACCCCCTGCTTTGTTCCTTCAAAAGACAGAGCTGAATCATATTATTGGCTTATTGGAAAGGTGTTTAGCGCATATGCCCGCAGCCCCTACCTCCCATATCCGCTTCCCTTCAGAGGTGGAAAAACATGTATAATAGTCTAATTATCCAGTCAGTACCCAGGAGCGATGTGTGGCTCAGATCTGGAGAAAGTCCCTGGATGCCTCCTTATAGTAGCTGCCCAGTGCCTCTGACACAAGAACCATCGAGACTCAAGGGTTAAAGGCAAAGAGAATTTCCCCAAAGGGATATCAGGCTGAGAGCTTTAGTCATTATATAGTTGTGGAGGATGATAATTGGGTTATTTATCACTGTTGTTGTGTAGAAAGAAAGGTTCATGTGACGTCACAATAGTCCAAAGAGCCCATAGAATAATTCGGGGGTAGATCCTGGGCTCATCTGACTAGTAACTGACAATTTAATCTACTGGCTCCCTCTTTCATTGTATGTAATAATAACAAAAAGACTCAGGTAGAACCTTTAAGATTATTTAAATTCAAGATGGGCATCACGGGGGCATGATTATGTTGGCATTTTCTCCCAATGTCTATGGCTTTCCTCTTGGTTTTTTGATATTCTTTGAACTGGTTCATACATATACAGTATACTGTGTTTGGGCCTATCCACATTAAACCAAAACTCGCATGTTGTGTAAGTCTTCTCTGTCAGAACAAAATATCTGGTGAAGTGACATTAGTCGATCAGACAGACCCCTTTTGTTGTCAGTATAATGAAGCTTCCGACATGAGATGAAGATGTTTGCACCCAATCCAATGTGACGAGAGGAAACATCTGCAGATTTTGTTTGGAACTGAGATTTGTTTATGATAGTTGTTTTCAACTGGTGGTACGTGTTTGATTGCCAGCCATATTGCAGCCCGTATATATATATGTTTAATTTAGATATTTGTTGTAGAAAATGTGCAGTGAGTAAAACCATACACAAAGACAACATTCTCCATATCAAATCCAGACATTGTCCAACATGCGAAAGCTGCAGACCATGAGCACAAACCATTAAAAGATCCTAAAGCTATATACAACTACAGTCAGTAAAAATGAAAAGACTGGCTTTGGTGAGACCTTTCTTTTCTTTCCGTCTGGGTGGATTTCCACCTCTTCCTATGGCGTCCCTTTATGCATCAAACTAAAACATGGACAATACGCTAATAGAATGTTGTTGAAAGAAACCAAGCAATGACTTCACCTTGACATGAATCAGTCACAATCACAAACTTGTTTTCTTGCAAACACTTGGTCCACCGCTATTTATCTCAAGCCGACAGACTGGAATACTTGAGTCGGCCTTTGTACAAGCTCAGAGCGCGATTCTTTGGTGAAGCTGCACAATGGCGGTTTGTGTGAGTGTCAGTGCTAACAGGATTAGCATGGTGCTGGCGTGTGTCTGAGAGCACTATACCCTTCCCTCTTAAAAAGCAGCTGTAGACCGCGGTTTGAGAGCATTCGTCACAGCGCATAATCAGGTTAATCTCGCCCCAACCTTTTTTGCCGCGTTCCAGTTGTCTTCGGAGGTCAGAACATAGCGGTTCGGACTTGTAAAGTTCAATCGGAACAGCCTTGATCTCTAAATTTCTAACTGGGTAGTGATTCTGAACAGTGAATTAGAACATTATCAGAAGTTGGGTTGAGCAACTTGTCAGCATATTTGATCAAACGTTATTTTATTGATGAACATCCAATAAAAGTTGTTTTCAGTGTATCGTATAATTTCCCGTCTCGAATTGTAAGTGTTGAGAATCTTGTAGGAATGGACTCAATCGAATCCAGAGCAGTACCTCATCAAATATTTCACCTTTCATACACTACCAGGCTTTGATCAAGATCAAATCAGGACTGAAAAGGTCAAAAACATTTTTTTCTTTTTTTCAAAGGCATCCAACTATTCCATTTTGGATGACAGCCCACGTTTCTATGAGCTTCTGCAATCCAGTGTTGCATACATTTTTCACCAAGATCTTGTATTGATGATGGGAGAGTGTAACCACGGCACAAAGCCTTCCCCAGCACATCCCAAAGATTCTCAGTGAGGTTAACCTCTTAGCCCCCACCTGAACCGAGCACATTTTCTGAAGTCTGACTTTACCCAAATCTAAAAGGTTCTTGAAAAAACACGTCAAAATAGCAACAACAACGAGGATGAAAAAGTGACTACACACCAACAATAAGGAAGCAAGGAAAAAGATCCATGTAGATGAGTTTTGTAGGTGTTTTTTTGTTTCTCTTTCATTTTTCATTTTCTTCATCACTTTTCTGTTTCTCTTCTTGCGGCGTTTTTGTTGCTTTTCCATCAGATTTTTCTCGCTTCTTCATCACTTTTTTGTCACGTTTCTGCCGCTCTTTTGTTGCATTTTCATCCTTGTTTCCGTCTCATTTCTGTCGCTATTTTGACACTTTATTCAAGAAGACTTTAGATTTGGGTGAAGCCAAACTGGAGCAAATGCACTCGGTTAAGGCGGGGGTTAAGAGGTTAGGATCTGGACTTTGTGGCCCATCCATGTGTGAAATTGATGTTTCCTGCTCCCCGCCTCCCTGAAATTGCTTAAAATCACAGAATGCAAACCCCATTCACTTCTTCAAAATCTTGAATCAAAAGCCTTTCCTTGCTAAAAGAAAAAAGGACAAATAAACTATAATCACTCTTTTCTCCAGTCTTTGTCCGTGCATTTCCCTCTATTATGCTGATTCCATGTCTTTTCCTTGATATTCCGAATGAGATGGATCAACTAAACCACTGCACCTGCACTTCTGAGCCAGCTGCAGTTCACACAGCGGAGGAGCGGAACAGAGGGATGAGGAGAGAGAGAGAAAGAGAGTGTGTGGAGAGGAGTGGTGTGACTTCTGTCTTTCTCATTCACGCGAGGATCACAGATAATGCGGCGCCGTGAACTCAGCCTCACATCTGCACATCTGCCCGCGCGCTTTCACGCAGGGCAAGGGCAGAGCCAAGGTGTAATCAAGCAATCAAACAACTGCGAGCCCCGGCACACTCACCACTGCTTTAATTTCTGTCTGCTTTCCATGTCTCTTCAGGGGTGAGGCCGGCGTTCCACTTTCAGAAAATGACTAAAAGAAAAAGATGGCACTTTTCCAATCGAAATTCTTACTATAGAATAGACAATAACATAGACGGAACAATCAAGCGAATAAAACAATAAAAAGCCTCATGACTAGCCTTGCCCACAGTAAAGAGTGTCGTGGAGTCCCAACAGTTCTTAAACAGAAAATTCAATTTCTCACATTTCTGTCTAAATTGGTCATACATTGTGGTCTGATCTTCATCAAAATCATAAGAATGATAATACACAGTGTCTGCTTAAACTAATACCACCCAAACAATTACATCTATATGTTTAATTGCCATAACATGCACATTCACAGGACAGGGAGGAAAAAGTAAGTAAACCCAGGAATCTCGCTGAACTGCAACAGTTTTGTACAATTGTGCAATCGGAAGCTACAGAAAAGCAGTTATGCAAAAAGGGTCAGCCAACTGTTCAATACAATGGTTGATAAACTTGGGAAATCATTTCTCCATTGATGCTAGCAAGTTGTCGGGGGCGACAGTGGCGCAGATGGCAGAGCGGGTCGTCTCATGATCGGAAGGTCGGGGGGTTCCAATCCTGCCTCCTGAAGGTACACACAGTCGTTGTTTCCTTGGGCAAGACATTTCACCCACCTTGCCTCCTGTGTCTGCGTACACTGGTGTATGAATGAGTGTATGAGTGAGTGGATCCTTGTTGTAAAGCGCCTTGAGTGCCCAATGTAGGTGGAAAAGTGCTATAAGTTGAGTCCATTTACCATTTAAAAGCCCCACACCATGATGCTCCCTGCACCATACTTCACAATGGGGATAAGGTTTAGATGTTGGTGTGCTGTTCCATTTTCCCTCCACACATGACGTTGTGTGTTCCGCCCAAACTATTCAACTTTGGGTTAGTTGAGTTGATTGGGAGAAACACACAATGTCATGCTTTGGCATTTCAAGCGAGTTCCAGATATTGGATAATTTAGTGCATTTTGCAATGGTGGTGGCAAAGTTGAGCAGAATTAAGTTCAAGTCATCGATGCGGCCCTACTCACTTCAGGTTACTCATGTGGATCCTTGACAAAATTGAATTGCCCACCTCCTGGGGTAGTGGAACAAATACTGTTTTTATTCCTCAATCGGTAAATTATAAAGCTAGACATTTGTGAGACCGTGAATCTGATCTCAAACTTATGGAACCACTGACCAGAACAATTCACATTGACATCCCATTTAGACGTCGGTGAAACCATCGAACCCAAAAGGAGCCTATGGAGACACGGGTCCATTCACGGTGCAATTATTTTAGCCTGAACACTGTGCAGCATTCATTTTCTTAAATAGCTTTACCAGATATGCTGAATTAATCCTTATGATAAAAGTTAAACACCGTGCCTTATAGAACTTAAGATATATCCTATTAAAAAGATGTGTTTCTCTTTGTACTTAACACCTCGAGATGCGGCAAAACTACATAAAAAGAAGTTGTTTCTTTGCGAAATGAAGCGCCATCCATCCTTGTTTCTGATGCGCTCTTTTGACAGAATTAGTTTGCGGTGATTGAATATACTGTGGGGAAACTCCAAACAAAAATGCTCCCAATTATTAATAACCAGTCAAATTATGTAAGCTATGTGCTATTTACAAAACAAACTCGCCATCGCCCCGGAAATGTTGGATGTGCCATATTTATTATGACTCGCACAATAAATCATGAGCACCCTGTTGTTGACTAAATCATTAATCCTGCATTAAAAGTGTAAAAGAAGAAATATAAGACTAAAACGATCTTTAAACTACACTCTTGCACATGCAGAGAGATTTTGTTTCCTTGTGCCAAAAGCAGGTTATGCTACAAATGTGTCCGGTGATAATAATGTGAACACTTTCGATGGCAATGCAAAATGCGCACGTTGATGAGTGACATCCTGAACCGCGCCGACTGGAGGGCAAACGGAAAGCGCAACTTTTGACAAAAGATCGTGCTAAATATAATGAAAATCAATGTGGTCACATAAGCAGGGGAGAATAAAGTTTCATAGATTTCAATCAGATTAAGTGACGGCTCGCGGCGGAAGGAGACCGAATCACCGTCCGTCCTATGATTGAATCTGCTTACTTCACGTTATTAGAGGAAAGAAAATAAATATCTGCTCCACATGCACAGAGCAAGTGGGGAATACGGAGGACAGTCCAAATAGTGGGGATGGTTTAGCCGCCTTTATATTCTTTGGTGCTGATGTTTTGTAATATTTAAGTGCTGATTATGATGATATATAAGTAGCCTGAGTGTAATTGTTCAACTGGTTTAGGCGGAAACTAAATATCACAGGTTATATTTAGTCTGGGGACCACCACCACTGTAAACTTTCGAACTGTTCTGAACACGGTCTAACACTTGATCGAAAGATGGCATTGCGTCTGCTGCTGTCTTGTTGGATCTGTAAATAAACCTTTTATTTATTTAGCCGTAAACAAACTAAAAGCTTCCGTATGTCGAATAGCATAGTCATAATAGTCATCGTCTTGCCGTCCTTCCTCATTCGGCCATGGTCCCCAGGCTGCTGTGAAGTTTGAAATGATTTGAGCACACGTAGCAGCATGGGTATTCCCAGGCTAGCGGGAATGTAGACTTAAGGAATAAGTAAGTAAGTAGTAGTAGTACGTTTTTTCTAATGGCGTTGTGGCTGCAGTATTTGGCACGGATGAAATGGGCTTTTCGCTTGCAGCAGTCCGTTTAGTGATCGTGATCCTTCATGCGTAGGTGATCTAAATGAGTCAACTCTTTCAGTTTCAGTTTGGTCTGTCAGGCGACTGTATTGCTGTTGGATGTCTTTAAATATGTTTGTGTGTAAACAATGGGATATCATATGTCGAAAGACTGCCGAGCTCAAATAAATAAACCAAAATAAACGTCAAACAAGGACCTTTTTGACTGTGAACTAGGCAGCACTTAACATTCCTATAAATGCGCATATATGTGCAAATGAATGCAAGGTGGCGATAATCTAATGTTAATAATGTGCTGAACTGAATGGGTTTCATTGGTCTGCCTATAGAGAGCTTTACATATTTTAACTGCATAAAAGGCTTAACTTTCAAGGTTCCCATCGAAATGAGTAAAGTAATCTGCGTCCCTTTAGAACAATGCAATGAAAGGCCTTTCGATGTTGGGCAAGTAGTTTAAGCAGGGTTTGTTTGAAAATGAGCTTTGGATTAAAAAAAAAATATATTATCAATTATTTCATCTCACTTCAGTATTAGTTGCCCAACTGCCAGGGTCTATCTGTACAAGTAGCCTATTGTGCATGTTTTAACCTCACAGGTGAAACCGTTCGATAAGTTGGTGGTGTTTCTTTAGGTTTCTTTGCTTTGTTTGGTCATATTCACCAACATACATGAGACTCAAGTAAACACCCTCACACACACATTCAGAAGGCAACTAACCACTGTGCCACCATGCCACCCCTATCCGGGACCGTTAACTCTACATGGCAGTCGAGAGCTGTTAAATGAAGAACAGTTTCATACACAAGGCCATCGGAAAGCTGGACTTCCTATCCCTCCCTCCCACCCCTCTTGCCCCTCCCCTCGCTCCACAATCAAGGATGACAGAAATATAATTTCAAGCAATTCACATGGTTTGACAAATAAAAAATCTTGAATCTTGAAATCTCAATGTAAACGGGGCGTTTGAAAGGGTTGTTGAGAGCTAGAAATGAGGTTGGAGCTGCAGCTAAATTCAACTCCCAGTGTCTCTGTTTGAGAAAACGGCAACAACAGTGGACCAGATATGGGATTCATGGCTCTTTAACGGGAGCCGAATCTGTAAGTTTCATTCATTTGAAATGGCCTTTCAAAAGACGTGATTTCTTTTTTTTTTTAAAGAGGCCAGAAAACCCACATTAATTTGCTCAAAAGTACACATTTTGATTCCAATTACAGATGCTTTCTGCGGGATGGGGAGTGTTGGGGAGAAATTGTGTCAATACTTGCCTTCAAATGTAGAGTGTAACATATTCCGTGACTCTGTCCAATCAGAGAACTGTATTCTGAATACATAGGATGCGTTTCGGTGATTTGCATTATATTCCAGCATAAATGTGGCCTATTTTTGATAAAATGTTGGCTAAACTTTTCATTGCTGCAATTATCTGCAGTATTTTCTTTTCTTTTTCTTTTGAACATAAATATGGATCATGTGTTCTCACTTGTGTCCTTAATAAAGATTGAATGAATGAATAGTAATAAGGAATACAACAGCCCCAGAATTTAATGATTGAGAATTGTGATGTATTGCTTTGATTTTAGGAAAATAGCTAAATGCCCTCAAATGAGAGAGTAACTGTACTTGAATACAGTTACTCAAAATTATTCTAAATACATATTCCAAATACATGTTTCCGTTACTACCTGACACCGCCTTTGAAATGCATGAATACAACTCTGTGCCAGAAATACTGAAAAGAGGCTGCAGCGAGGCATTTTTCTGCTTCTTATGTTTTCTTGTTTTCATTTGTGCAAAATTGCATAGAAACAAACGTGAGACCCACTGACACTTAATAAACCAAGAGAACACCCGTGATGTAATTATCCTGCTACTATCTCGACTCCCTTGCACTGTCTTATAGCAGCAGCCGATCCTTATCTCGACTTGACAATTGAGCGGTCAATTTCGAACCGGGCGCCCAAGGCAAGAAACGTGTTACTTCAGCACTTGTTCATCAAGTGGAGTTCGAATTGATTCAGCTCGAAGCGAGATACAAGGGAATCCACCGCAGAGACAGGCAGGCCTTTGGTCCGACCCGGCGGGAGCGCAGGCATGGGATTTAGCTTGGGATCAGGAAGAAAGACGGAGAGACAAAGATGGCGGCTTAAGGAGTGCTCCTGCTGCCAGCGCCGTGCGGTTTGGCAGCACCATTGTGTTTGTTGTTGCAAAAATGCTGCCCTCACGACTTCTCCCGGTATTCAAATAGGTTTTTATGAAGAGACACAGATGGAAAAAAATGCCATCTTATCTTCGAAAAATAGCTTGATTTGTACTTGAAATAAGGCTTTTAATTCTGATTTTGACTAGGTTTCGACTCATCTTGAAATAAGATTGCCAATGGAACAAGCATTAATTTGCAAGATATATTAACTTGAACGCTTAAAATAAGACAAAAAAAAACCTGAAATGAGACAAAATGGTCAAGGACAAGAAAAATCTGTCTAGTTCCATTGGCAATCTTGTTTCAAGACAAGTGAAAACGGTATCAAAAGCAGCATTAAAAGTTAAAACTTTTGAGTCATTTTTGTCTAAGATAAGATTTCATTTCCAGTCTTTTCCCTTCTTTTTGTGATGTGGTGTTTAAAAAGCAATGGTTCACACAGATATAAATAAGTAATAAATACATTTTGTTTTTATTTGAGAAAATGTAGCTCAATTGACCGAGAAGTGAACAAAAGAAAAACAAAATAAGAGTTATTCTTTGCATATATGAACTCTTCTATTACAAACATATCGCTTTGTGCCCTCAGAAATAGATTACGTGCGTGTCTTTGAGAAATCGGGCAATTGTAAACATTGTTGTCAAGCAAGAGACATATTCCAATAAGGACTTTGCAACATCGGGGCAATATTTACCAGATTGAAGTTGACTGGCTGTGTTTTGAAGTATCTCAGAACAGAGTCTTTGTTCATCGAGTCCTGACAAACTGCAGGACGGATTTCCGCCAATCACTTGTGAAGAACTGAGCTAGTTAGATGAGTCTATCGGGCAGAAAGTCTCTTAAAAAAAAAAAACCTTACAAATTCTGGTAACATATTTTTCCCATTGTACTGTAGTACAAACCCAACTGCGAGCGCGGATAGTTTTGCACAAATGCCTTGTTATTTCATTGAGAGCTTAAATGTCAGACTTTAATCACTGCTGGATAATTCTCGCGTCTCCGCTCCGTGCCAGCGCTTGACTCAATATTTTGTCCTTCTCTTTATTCCTCTGTGAACTTAGCGCTGATCTGCTTTGAGAGACAAAAACCACGAGGCACGGGGGGAGATGTTTTTCTGTTTTTTTTCTTCTTTTCGTGTGTGTGTTAAATCCAAATGTTGGGTCTTTTACATCGAGCGCTCCTTTCGGGATTGATATATTTCGCACATATTCTCTCAAACTCACCCCCTACTGCTCGCAAAGACGGGATTAGCCCAAACACCCCCCCCCCCCGTCTCTTTCTTTCTCTTTCTCCAATCGTTGGCCCTCTCTGCGTGTCCCCCCCCACTCCCACCCGTCCAATCGCGGCGTCTTCCCTGTCAGCGATTCCGCTAACATCCTGCTATGTTATTTTTTCGCTGCGCCCCATGTCCCTCGGGCGCTATAGTAACTCCGTGGGAGGGCAGCATCATCACCCCCTTTTCCCTTTTTTTTTTCTCTCCCCTCACTCCCTTTTAATTGTTGCAGCCACGCCCTCTTCTAATACTTCCTGCTCTCCGTCCAATCGCGTTCGACTCATCCTACACATCCAATACGCTGCTCCCCATACCTGCGGGGTCAGAGGAGTCCGACAGCCAATGGGATTGTAGCGCTTTCTCCAACGCAGCGGGAGGCGTGAAACTACACGGCAACAATAAGGGGAGAAAAAGACATCATAGTAAAATGGTGACCTACTTTTTTTCTCCCGTTTTTTTCTTTTTTTCCTATCCCCGCTCTAAAATTCGCTCCCCCTCTGTAAGCAGAAAAAAAAGAAAAAAGCTCTTCAGAAAGTAGCAGCGCGCTCCTCACATCCACTCCAGGCTAAGTGAAGCTGGAGCTAGCAGCAGGATGCTACGGGTTCTCTGAGGTTTTTAATAAGGTGAAGCGCACTTCATCGCAATACTCTATCAAACAGCAGGCTGGGAACAACACAAGATGTTCAGTTTCTGTAATGAAGATGCCTCTGGTCCGTTGCCATTCGGAAGGCTTGTTTGATCAAATGGATTCATGTATTTTATGTGCATCTTTTTAATCTTTTCAAAATCTGTTGTTCATACTGTTTTCGTTTTTCTATGCATAGAGTGAAAGAAGACTCTCGTGTCCTTTCAAGCGAAACAACGGCAGTGGTTGAGGATGTGTTTGAGTACTTTTTTTTTTTTTTTACATCTGGACACTCACTTCAAACATTTAAAAACGGTCAATAACAACAATGAAACAATGATCATCCACTCAACGTGCCTTAGCAACACACAAAACCTAACAAGTACAATACAAGACCAATATGTATCTTTTTATTTTTTTTAAACAGAAGAAAGAATTCAATTGAAGACAAATGTATACAAAGAAAATCTGTTAAAATACTTTCAATTGCCATAGACACGGCTGAATGTTAAGGTGCAAAGCGCTCCATGAGGGCACAGCCTGGTCTCTCCCGGCTTTAAACTTTGTTCGTGAAATGGCCAATAATTCCTGCTCGGCAGATTCGAGACACAGACAGGTAACTTGGGACCTGACCGTGGAGGGCCCTATAGGTTAAAACCAAAATTTTGAAATGAATCCTGTATTGGTTGCGAGATGACAAAACAATCGATCTAACAAACAAACAGAGAAGATGAAGAGAGTAAGCAAGGAGGCTCATTGTTAATTTGCTGAAGCTGCTCCTCTAAGACGCATAGTCTTCTGCTGGGTTAAAGTGCCTGATCAAAGGCATTTATGATCAAAACAAGACAAACTCAGGGAAAAACAAAACTCAGAGAAACTGATCCATAAATGAAGTGGTCACTTGACAATTGACTAAAATGTATAGCCAGAGGAATGAGGCCTATCACACGCACGGCACAATACACGCTTCGATACTGTCATAAAAAGCAACAAAAGACAGAAGGCCTAGAGTCCTGGCAAAAATGTTAGCTCAGTGATGTATGGAGTCTGTGTCCGCTCCACAGCTCAGCTCGCGCGAGGCTGCAGCTCACACACAGTGACAGGAGCAGGAACGGGGCGGAGCTGGCACTGTAACATCTTACTACTTACTCTCTTTCCGTGCCTCTGTCGGCTCGTAAGGCAGAGGTCATTCTTTTTCAATGAACCCTGTCCTTGGCCTCTCGTTGTTCTGTTTGTCACATTGTGGTTTTGTGTTTCTTTGGACCTTCTTTTACATCTTGTGAGTGCGTGTGCGTGCGTAGGTGTGTCCGTGCGTGTGTGTGTGTGTGCTGGGGTCCATCTCTTGACTTGTGGTGTTGTTTTCTTCGTAACATGTCTCCGGTTTGGCCATCTTCTTTCCTCTATGATATCTGTGATGTGACTTTTTGTCTTCGTCGGCTTTTTGCAGATTCCATTTGATTTTGAAGATTGTTCCTAAACATATGGACTCTTTAACAGTGAATACGTGAAAAGTATCGTTTTTTAATATTTCTTATCCACCTATCTTGTTCATCTTACCAAAATAAAACGTGTGTAACATGGTTTTTACAGTTTACCTGGGATAGTCCCAGTTTTGAAGCCTCTGTCCTATGCTGCTTGAATTTCTGCAAAACCATTGATTTGTCCCAGTTTTATGCAAGCTCTGGCCCCGTTGTCCCAGTTTTTCACCAGTGCCATGCCAGTAGCAGCCTTTTTGACTTTTGGCCATGTGTTCACAAAGTTTCCACCGGCGAATTAACCCACAGCAAATATTAATTAGCAAGTATTAATGTTAGATTTTTACAAGTTGACAAGTTAACCGTTCAACCTGGAGGGAAATTACTTTTTAGCTCCCGCCACAAATTCCTATTGTGTCCCGGTTAAGGTGTGTTTACGATAAAGTGGGCCTCGCCTGGATTGTCCAAGTCGGGCACATCATTGCCCCGGGAACAGAGAGACTGCCTTGGGTCACGCAGTGTCTCACTCAGGAGCACGAATACATGTATTATCAAAGTTTGTGAACGCATTTCTGGTTCTCCCACACACCACAGACATATACCGCATCATCAGAACAAAGATGATGCGGTTTAAATGGAGCCTATATGGTTGCCAACATCCTTGGCACTTTCTGTCAATTATGAAGCATTTCTACAGATCAGAAGTAGATCTCTTTGATGTGAAAAGTGAAGTGAGGAGTCCAACGAGCGTCAGGGCCACATGTTTCTCATCAAAACAGACTCAATCATCCGTCAGTCACCTGTCAGCGCATGTGTTGACCGCACTTCATTTACCATTATCCCCTTGGCCTTTGTAGTTCATGCAACTTCACCCGCCTTGCTCTACTGAGAGTCGGGACTGTCGCAGAGGTTGCACATATGCTATTTTTTGAGCGTGCATGCTTCTTAAAATATGTGTATTACAGTACAGTACAGTTTCACACCTGCTACTCCTTTTGCACGCGATCAAACGCTTGGAATATGACGCCCAAAGTGCATTTCCTTCTGTTCAAAAGACACCAGAGACAGCAGCTCTTTACAAACCACTGTTAGAGTAAATTTATGTTCAAAGGTGAGAACTGCCCAAACGTTGGGCTGCTGCCAAATCCAACTCCTCGACTCAAGCAGCAATTACACCGTCTCATATCTGAAATCTCCCGAGAATTTAAGAACATTTGTGTTTCATATCACTGTTTAGTACTTTCTGCCGTGACTAATCCGGTCTCTTGTACTATTTGCTAACCAGGCCTGTGCTTATCTTGATAGGGCATAATGACTGAGGGAATACTTCTCAGTCCCAAAAGCCAGAGTCTGTCCAGAAACATGGGAGAAAGTTGTGGACACTGCCACTCACAGATAAAAGTGCTCAGATATGGAGTGCTTTCTGCCCCTGCCAATGATGAGTGCTTGTTATCCTGCCATCCACCGGTTATTAGGAAACAGCCCGCTCCAAGGCTACGAAGTGGCACACGAAAAAACGAGCACGAGAGAAGCCTGCGGGCCAAGACGCAAGTAAAGTTTGAAGGAACCCTGCTTTTCCACACAGTTTGGTTTCCAATACATATCATTATACATCGAAGAAAACAGCATTTCAGCTGTACGTACACTCAATACATCTGCGTGCTGAAGTTCTGGATGATTTAATTTCTTCACTTTAAACATGGTTTTCCAGCATAGTGGCTTTGTTGTAATGTTTTGGTCAAATGCAGTTGACAGATTTCCTCAGATAAGATTAGATGAGACTTTACGGGAGAAATTCACCTGTTACATCAGCTCTCATGAACACTTAGGCACTAAAATACTCTTCCTAGCTCAAAAGATGCCACCTTAACTAACTGTTGTGGTCTGGGGTTGCTGCAGTTGGTTAGGTCTAGGTTCAGCAAATGTTCCCAAAGATTGAGATCAGTCCTGAACGTCCTTAATGACTTGGTTATTCCTCTGGCCCCCCTGATGATTTTGAGAAATACAATTGAGATAAAATACCTGCTACGTCATAGACTGTACTCTAAAAAATACAAAAATATTGTCATTGTTTAGTAAATGTTAGTTAATGGACACAAACATGGCCTATCTCCATGGTAACAATGAATCTATAACATTTCATCCCAAACTCGCCTCATGATCAGAAGGTCGGGGGTTCGAAACCCTGCTCCTGCAGGTGCTGTTGTGTCCTTGGGCAAGACACTTCACTCCAGTGTTTGCGCACATTGGTGCAAGAATTAGAGTGTGAATGGGCGATGGGCGAGTCGCTCTTGGTGTAAAGCACTTTGGGTAAAAGCACAATGTAAGTTGAGACCATTTACCATTTAATGTGAGCATTAGTCGAAAGTGGTCCTTGAATTGTGGTCACCATTGGGTGACTAAATAACTATAATATCTATATATAGATAATCTAAATATATATATATATATATATATATATATATATATATATATATATATATATATATATATATATATATATATATATATATATATATATATATATATATAAACAAATCTGTCCTCCACTAAGCAAACTTGCCAACCACTGTTCTACATTGCTTTTCTTTTTTTACATGTGGGAAATTGTTTTATTTTCCCCTTCTGCTTTTTGAGTTGTATTTATGAAAGGTGCACTTTTAAAGCTGACCCGAGAGCGCTTGTTTACATGTTCTCCTTGTGTCTGCATGCGCCGCCTTTCTCTACCACTGAAAGACATGTATTAGATTCCCCTGTGATAAAGACATTCAGAAGTATCAACTTGAAAAATATGTCAGTTTAGTTCTGCCTAAAAATGGGATACTTTGTTAAAATGTATTGTTTCATGCCAAACACCAAGTCTGCTGCTGCAAATGTGGACCTCCCACCCAGCTATTAACATCTTTCTTTTCTGCAAGATCCGTCCAAATTTTGAAAACACGGCTGGGATGAGCAGAGGTAGTTCGTTTGTTGTTTGCACACAACTTCAGAGCCACTTTTGGGTTTGTAAACTTTCTGAAAGCAATCATTTTGGCTGACATTTTCCCCCTGATCTCGACCAACCCACACATACGGGGAAAAGGGGAAGGAAAAAACATTTCAAACTGGTAGAGAGTGGGAATAGAGAGGCTACTTTGATTTTCACTGGGGACCTGGAAACTGTGTGATACCGCACAGTATAATGGCCACCGAAGCACCGTGTTCTTTTGATAGGTTTCGCCAAACACTGGGCTGCTTTTGATCTGGTTCAAAAGTCTACTCAGTGGTGAAATCTGTTTGGTAAATAGTTTCACATTCAAGGTTTTTTCTTCCATTCTTGGAGGATTTTTTTTTTTTTTTATGTCAATAAATAATGAGGTTGCCCTGTGATATGGCAATGTCCGTGGGGAGATGTGCAGATTTGGCTGAGCGGCATGACCCTCGGCGTTCAAAGTAATTACAGGCTACTTTTGTGCCGTGCTGCCAGGAAAGTAGCCATTAAAATTGTGAGAAAAGACTTGATCGTTTCGCTTTGATGAAACTTGTTCTGCCTTCGTGAATCGTCCCAAAAAAAACACGATTCAAAACTCCGATATGGTTTTGATCCTCGCCAAAGTTGAACGCCATTGTGAGAAAAGGAAAAGCCGAGACCCCTCTTGCCAATATTTGAGCACAAAGCGAGTAGCAATCCATATGGCGCAAGGAAGTGTTGGCTTTTTGAAAACGTCTTGAGCGGAAATGGCCCGCTTTTGGAAATGGTTTGAAGTGCGAAGAAGAAGCGCGTCCTCTTTCATGTGAATTTTACAGCCAAAAGTGTGATCCAAAAGCACAATGGCCGCAGAGGAGCGGAGGCCAGTCAAAAGGATGGGGCGCAAAATCACAGCCAGGCAACTTCTCTGAGGATATTCCATGTGCTAGATACATGGGCGTGTGCATGTGCTATCATCATTCACTAAGACCACATGTACAGTATGCCGGTGAAGGACGTACTGTGCCGTGTTCTTTCTTTCTTTCTTTTTTTTTTACAAATTTACACACACATTTGAGCAAAGAAAACGTGTTTGTTCTGAAATCTGAAAATATTAAAGTGTCTCCTATCCATGGAAATTAATCATATCATTTTATATCAAAAACATATCTAGAGTTGGATTTCCTTTTGGTTTTGACATTAACTGGTGGGTCAGAATCAAAAAGTGGGTTGCATTTCCCCAGAAAACAGTACTTGAGTGGGCCGATATTCGGGTATTTTCGATAGGCGATTCCTTTCATTGGCCGGAACAGTGATAGAGACTTCATGTTTTCTGCCCTGGAAAAGACAGGAAAAGGGCAGTTGTGGCTTTAAAATTAGCCCTTCCAAAACTTCCTAGGCCTCAGGGGAGCGAAGATATTTTGTGGTGAATATCGGTCACCAGTTTGTTCATCGGCCAACAGTGCCCCCTGCTGTCACAGTTCAACACTGACACGTTTAGAAGCTTCATACACAGGATTATAGACCAGACATTCTTAAAAATATTAGCCAAAAATATCAGTGGTGTATATCGGCATCAGCCAATCAAAATCCTCCAAAAATCAGCATCGGCCTAAGAAAAACCCACATCTGTCGACCTCTATTCAGAGGCGTAGCTTGCCATAAGGCAAGGCAGGCAGCTGCCTGGGGCCCCCAACAGTCCCCCATGTAGCAACCCATTACTAAGAAGCCTGCAGTATACGCCTGATATGTGCAGCCTTCTTAATGATATTGGTGATGCAGAAGGATTATCCCTCCACCAACTCTCCATGGCGCTGTTTATCCCCACTCTGCTGCATGCTTTAGTGAGTCATGGTTCCCTGATGTTAACTTATAATGAGCAGTGGACAGACTTTTTTACTCATGCCTTCACCAGATTATATTTCTAATAGTGAAACCAGTTAATTTTAACACCCTTCATGACCTAAAGAACCTCAGCCTTCTGTTCTGAGGAAAGGTATGCAGAGAACTGCATTATGGGAGTTGTCAGGTGACCAGCTCCTGCCCAAATGACGTCCTCTCTCCTAGTGCGCAGCCCACCGAGCGGCCACCAGAGGGCCCACTACCGACATTCTTACTTGGGGCCCCTTGGTAACCTTGCTACACCACTGCCTCTATTAGATATATATTTTGTGATTTAACCCTTTAATATAATAATACAGGTTTAATTATAGACTATATGAAAGATCAAAAGAACCAAACAAACAAAGAGTCAGAGTTTGGTGTGGAATGGTTTCATTTACAGGGACAGTGTACAAGTTTATTGACAAAAGGGACACTGCCCATTTCAACCCGCTGCCCCTGTAACATTCAGTCTGTCCTTTTCAGAACGCTGGTCCACGTGGTGAGGTCAGGAGGTGTTGCTTTTTGTCCTTATGGGCGATGGTCTCCCCTGAAAGTATGATTTGATAAGATTTTGTAGATAGATTGCTGTGTTTAATGGCTGAACAAGTTGTTTTAAATGGGATAATGGACCTGCGCGCACAGTGGCACACGCTCTTATGTCATGTATTTATTCATCCATCCACTTTCCTTTATGTGCATGTGCTGCTTCCTTTTCATTACAAACCATTAAAAGCAGCTGTACCGCGAGCATATTGCTTGATCGCCGAGTCCACATCGCCATGTTTCTGAAGTATTTTGAAGACGCTTTGAAACGAGGCGTCCGACCCCCCTGACATTCTCCCCCGTTCAACAGAGGCTAAACCAGGACAGGGACATTGTGTAGAAAGTAGTTCGATGCAATAAATAAGCACTGCTTTGCAGTTCTTTAAATATTCTTTTATATAAACTTACACCATAGAATTTGTTTTTGTCATTGTGTAACATTTCACTTTCAACTTCTCTTAAAGTTTTCATGCTCCATCAAGCTGTAAAGATTTGTAAAGATATTGTCTTTTGGGGTTTTAAGGTGAGACACTGCAGATAAATAGGGAAAACACACTTTATTTGATAGTACTTTGATACATTTGGCAGGTACAATGTATCAAGGGTAGTGTAAAATAAAGTGTTACTGAAAACATTAATACATTCACAGATAACAATTTGAAAGTTTTGTGTGAAGTCTGCCTGCCCATTTCGACCACTCGTGGCCAGCTTCCCCACACTTATTTTTATCTATCTGTGTTATATGTTTATATGTTTAATGTTGTTTAATGTCTATCAGCTAGAGGGTGTTTGGGCACGTGAGCCTGCGACCTCTGATTGGCTGAAGGGCACGATCTGGGGCTGACATATGGCATGGAGGACTGATTTTTCAAGTTTGCGATGCATTTTTTTGCATTTAAGTTTTGGGATTGTCATCGCAGTTGGGCAGTTACACTACGTACAATAAAGGGGGTTTCTGAATTGGGTTAAATGTAATGTACATGTATCATCATCAATGGGAGCTTGTTCCTGCGGGGATCCAGTTGCTCAGGTCAGGGAGTGAAAGTAATTTGGTTTACTCTGCAGGAGGCCGTCTATTAATTCTTCCCAAAGACGATATATTCTGGATTTTTTTCAGTCTCATCCAATCAAAAGGTGTGCTGGGACAAATGGTGATGTGCTCTACCGTTACATCTGAGCTTTCCAAATGACATGAGCTTAAGGTAACCCATTTTCAGTTGTTTTTGTTTTATAAACATATTTTCAGTCAGAGTGTGTCTTACCACCCTTAGGTGTTGAAGTGTAAAATAACTAGTATGCAATTTCTTCAAAACTCATCTACCTTGTGCAAAGAACACACGTTCACTGAATCCCTGAATGTAGTATGTTAATGAAAACATGTGAAAGTCAAACGGCACCAGGACCTGTCTTTTTCTCCCAGTAAGAGCTTTCATTAAGACAAATATTCACCGAATGAGATTCATGTCTGTTCATAATGAAGTGCTGTTATTAGTCACACAGCGACCAGTGACACCCAGGAGTGTTTGAGAATTAAATTTGATTAAAAGCTGCAGAAAAAGGCCTTAATTTTGAGCTTCTATTGTTGAACATCTATGAAAGCAGAACTATTTTCATACAAATATTAACTTTAATTACATGTTTTCATTATTGGCTGGTTAAAAGTGAGAGGTTTTCAAAACTATGGTTGAATTTTTCAAACTTGTGCGACACCTATTTTAGATGTGAGTGCAGTTGGTATGATAGAGTACAACTTTCAGATTTCCTGCTGGAATTCAGAATCTAAATGAATCTTACTTGGTTAAAGAGGGAGTATTTACGGTTTCAAGGTATTTCATGATGATTTCAATAAATCCTTGATCATTATGTTACATTGTTAATAAAATGGCTTGTACTAACTTTTCTTCAGCCAAAGGATCCTTCCAACTGAGTTCCACCACTTGCTTTACGCTCATAACGCGCTGTGCATGGGGCATCAAGGCATTATAGCATATTTGCATCACTTTTTTTAATTAATGCAGTAGGAAAAAAATGCCCGTATTCAATGAGAATACATTTCTCCTTAGGGCACTAAAATGGCTTGCAGCGGCCCTATCCTGACCCTCCTCTCTTAGTTCCCTTCGCCATTTCCAGCTTGATGTTTATTTTACTGCCGGATCATCTGCGCCTGTATCAGAAGGTGCTGCAGCGTGTTTTGTTGTAGTGAAGCGTTGGAGAGTCCATAATGGTCCTGAAGAAAGCAGCTTTTTAAAAGTAGACATCTAGTTTGTGATCTAAAGACATTTGAGACCTACACATTTCTTCTTCTGATACAGAGAAGAGGCACCAAGAGCTCCTACACCTGCAGCACAGTTGAGACATCACAAGAGGAGGATACAAGGAAGGGACAAAGGAGGAGGTATCCAGGCAAGACTCACAGCTAAGCCACACATGCCTTTTATCCTGACTACTGTTCAGGCTCAAGGACATTCACTTGAGAATAAAGCAGATTAAGCTCTTTGCAGAAGGTGGTGAAAGGGAGCTGCTTAGGAGGAAGAGGAAGGTGGTAGAGCTGACCAGTGCAGGACACCATGCTCTGTAACAGGGGCAAACCCAGTAGGCGCTGCACCATTCCAACCACAGCACCCAGGTTTCTCCAGGTGCTATGGTTTCCCCTCCAAAAACATGCTGGTCAGGTTGACCCATAGTGATCTCACGCTCAGTTGTAGCGGCTCAGGACTAACACCTGAACACTATTTTGTTGGACAATGACACATTAAGTACTTACTCACTTACTCCGAGTGCTTCATTTCCCCACCCTGCTCTGAACCATCTCTCAAAACCCAAATGACAACACAGTTTGACAGTTTGGGTGCATGTTCATCCGTCATCAGCATTTTAACGTCTACTCTCTCTGGGACCTCCCGACCTCCTCCTCTCTCGACTCCACAGGATGGCAACAGAGGTCTACACACTCCCACTCTAACCCTCACTCAGTGCCTCCTAAACGCTTTGGACTTAATACAACTATTAAAAAATTACAATATTCTCTCGCACTGCCAGGTTTAGACCATGTTGCGGTGGGCAGATAATGAGTCTGTTACATGTTAATTACCAGGACGTGGAGAGTTTGCCGAGCCTCCGTGTGCTGGCAGCTGAAGAGAGATATTGTTCCCTAAAAGCTTTTTTTGCGAATGCCTAAAACAATTTATTTATGTGGGAATAATGTGAGTGGGATTTGGCGTGATGGAATTAAAATAGTTATTAAAAATAGACAGTTTTTCAATCATGTTGGACAGAATAAGCCATGTGTGGGAAGAGAGGTTTTGGTTAAATGATTACGAGCATTAAAGGGTCTGCTTGTGTCATTCATCGTGCACAATTTTACTCATGAGTACAGTATATCTTCTGTACATCAATAAGATTAAGAATAAAGAATGACTTTTATGTGTGTGGACACAATGGAACGATATGTAATAAGGAACAGGGATGTGTATTCTACGAAAGCCACATTTCAGTGAATGATGGCATGTGATAAAACAATTCATGTTGGCCAGTCGAATATGCACCTTACGTAATGTGTAGAAAGTTATTGTCGGGTGTTTCAGTTTTGTAAGTTAAAATAAAAAACAAACAAACTAGAAAGTGGACACAACAGTAGCATCACAAATACTCTCATAAATACTCTCACATTTGTTAGTAATAATGGACAGGAAGGGGATCATATTTGTATAGTCCTTTTCACATGATAAAACTCAGCCAAGGCGCTTCTCCAGGGACAATCCTTCTGTCACTTCTCAGCGGTGATATGAGATGTAACAACAGTTGTCCTGGCGTAGGCTGAGAGGACCGCTGCCCCACACATCTGCGCCGACGGACGCTCCGATCACCAACAACCACACACTACTCCTGCGGGCCCCTGGGAATCCCCTCGTTTGTTGCTGTGGCGGCAACAAACTACAGAGAGATGACTGTGAGAAACAGATTGAGGGGCGGGGCATTTGTGGAAGAGCTGGAGGAATCAGGCGTTTGGACGAGGGTCAGTGACAATGAAAACTGATAAGTTAAGTTAAGATAAGTGCTAGTTTCTAGTGATGTGACAATATATACGATACATTGCAACATTTTGCAGCACGATAAGGATACTTTTGATTCCGGTATCTATATTTTGGTGATTTTCGTGCATGTTAATGAGGGAGCAGTGCTCCAAGGCTTTCACAATCAATAGAGGGCCAATAATGGTCACGGATACATTCAGGACTGTGCCAGAATTTGAAATGGTCACATTTATATACTGCCTTTCTACCTGCTTTGGGCACTCAAAGGGCTTTACATCAAGGAACCAGTCACCCATTCACTCTCTCCTTCATACACCAGTGTACGCAGACACTGGAGGCAAGGTGGGTGAAGTGTCTTGGCCAAGGATCCGTTCATTTCAAAGAGCCGTTCAAAAGACTCTCTCCCTCTTTAATATAACATTTTAATCACGCAGTCAGACAACTCACAAAATCCGATCTTGATGAAAGGCACACTTTTTATTGAAATAATCTAAAATTGCAATAGGACTGATATTTATGCTTTGAAGAACGGGTTTGTGAATACAATCATGCGCCACATCTAATAAAAACAGGATGCAACTGTCTGACAAATCATTTTAGAACATTAAGCTTTCACTGAAGTGCAAAAAGCTTTCACTTGTGTTGCCTGCTCCATTGCTGGGCTGATTGTTGTGTTCTTTCGGCGGAGTTCTGGCTAAAATTGACACACGAAAAAAAGATCGCCTCTTTTCACATGTTTAAAAGGTTAAAAATAGCGAATGCTTCCCCGAAAATAGTGATGTATCGTATAGGTTATTCTGTGCAATATACCGATTATCACAGGTTATCATTATGGGGAGTCATGTATCTTGCATCAAATCGTGATGTACAGTGAGTTGCATAAGTATGGACCATAAACATAAATACATTTAATGACATTTTATGTTTTAGGTCTGTTAAGAGACTATTGGGGAACAGACAGGATCATGAAGTCCAAGAACACACCAGTCAGGTTTGAGATAAAGTTATTGAGAAGTATGAGGCTGGGTTAGGTTATAAAAGATTGATTTGAATGTCTCTCAACGTACAGTTAAATACACCATCCAGCAATGGAAAGAGTATGGCATCGCTGCAAACCTACCAAGACCCGGCCGTCCTCCTAAACTTACTGACCGAACAAGGACAGCACTGACCACAGCTGTTACCAAGAAGCCTGTGAACTGCAGAGAGCTACAGCTCAGGTGGGGGAAACTGTCCACAGAACAACTATTAGTCGTACACTGCACAAATCTGGCCTTTATGACAGAGTGGCATTTTTAAAAGAAACCCATATGAAGGCCTGTTTTCTGTTTGCCAAATGCCACCCATATTCCTTTCGTGGACTCAAATATTTTTTTACGTGGACTAAAATGAGACTTAACCAGACTAAAACTATGACTCAATGCTTTGGCGATAAAAACTAAATCCAAGTGAAAGGAAGGGACTAAAACGTTCTGAACTTCCAGTGACACAGTTTGAAAGAGCTACATATCATTTAAATTCAATGTACAAATGTCAAAACAATGAGGAAACTGTGTTCTTCATTGGAGTAAAAATATTGAATAATGAGCGATTGAAATTACTAATTACACGTAAAAGATAACAAACGAAAACAGACAACCACACAACTCTAAAATACTGCAGTAATGAAGCTTTTCCGCTGTTTAAGGCTTTTCTGGATCATTTAGCCCTGGCCCTGTTCTATAAAACTGTCTCAAGCTGACCCACAAACTATTAAACTAATCCAATTCCAAAAATGTGTTACAAGAAGAACATAAAGCAATAAAGAGTTTGGGACTTTGCGTAGCACAGCGGCGCGTTTGGTGTTTGAACCGCCATTGTTTGAGGCATGCAAATCCCTCCGCATGCGGCATCTTTCCGTCGGCGACTGGAAAGCTGTTTAGGACTTTAGAACATCCAAGTAAATAATTGAAAATCATTGTTTTGGCACTTTGCTAATATCTCATCTCCACAGCTGACCGTTCGACACTAAACACTGCTATCCTCGCAGCGGGATGCTCCTTCAGAGAGGAGCGGATAATTCGCAGTCTGGGGGAAAATATTACAAAGAAAACAATCGGAAATGCATGAAAACGGCTTTGAGACGCCGAACACTCATCATTTTGTTTGTCTTTTGTTGGTCTATTTTGGCAATTCATTCTGAAAACACTGAAACATGCTGCGTCTGGTCTTTGGGGAGAGATGAGTCGTTCATCACATTTTACAAACGTCATATCTGGGAAATAAAACAATTAATGAAATTGAAATGTACGATGCAGGTGGAATAACGTGCCTCGTTTCAAAGGGTGTCACTGAAAAGCTTTGACCACGTAAATGCTATGTCCGGTTTCACTTGCACATACGTAGTAATTTTGAGTCCGTGTCCCTCTTTCACACCCCAGTCGATGTCAAAAGGACATATCCAGCTCGTCTGTCTTTTCAAATACAATTTGTATAGCCTGATAGCACAGCAGTTTTTCCCTTGTGTTAAGAGTATTTTAAAGTCCCTGGTCATCTTCTATAGACTTCCTTTGTTTCATAAATGGTCACATCTCAGGCTTCTCTCGTTTGTTTTGTTGGGCCTCGGGGGACGTAATTTCCTTGGAGGGTCTTTGTTCTTTTTCTGTTTTTGACAACAATCAAAGTATCCCAAAGTAAAATATTTAGCATGTTTTAATGTCTTTCAACTAGCACTTCAGATCCAAAGAAATGTCACTATATTGGATTTCACACAGTCGTGAACATAAATAGCACCCCAACTGTTCAAAAGCAGGAGCGTCTGGGTGCTGACTTACATTCAGCGCCATCGTACACGATTTTGTTGTCACTTAGCGGAGCCGCAGGATCTTGTTATGATGAGCCTTCTCTGTGATTTCGATCTGTTAAAAGCCTTTATTGCTCACATTTGGGTTGGCATGCTGTTTGGTCGAGACGTTCAGCACATAATCGTTGCTTCCTCGATAACTCCACATCTGAGAGCGTTGCTAGTATCGGCTCATCATTCTCGGACGTAGGACCTTTTCCACTAAAACCAAAACACCTGTACGTGCAAACTCCACACAAAGTTACCTAAACACAGTCCAGGATTCGAACCTGGGACCTTCTTGCAGCAAGTCTGGAAAGAACAGAAAAAGAAAAGAGATATAGCTAAGAGAGAGAAAAAATATTTTTTATTATTGTGGGGGAGACTTGCAATAGACAAATGGATCAAAAAGCAGTGCGCTGTAAGGGATTATTTGAGGTCATCAGAGACAGGAGAGATCAAAACACGTCTCCGGCTCTGCTCCTCTGTCATGGGCTGCTGGCTGACCTCTGACCTCCGAGACAGTGTGAGCCTCTCAGGACACCGTAGAGAGACTGGGAGGGAGCGTTTGATCATGACCTGTTCACTGACCGGCGCCTGGACATTTAGAGACCGGGGCTTCTGGGAGCACTAACGCTGAAAGATGTTGTAATAGCATGTGGTGTTTTTCTACAGACATGTCCGCATGAAACAGACAATGTCATTAATTTAAAGTTGAATCCCTTCAGTAATAATCACTAGTACGTGTATTATATTTGAAAAACAAAGTATCATTCTCAAAATTATTACTTGTGGTTGAACTTGTAGGACAGTTTTTAAAGTCTTTTTCAGTTTTTTTCAGTTTTTTTCCTCAGAAAATGGATTTTGGGTGACTTCATATCAAAGCCACACTAGTACAGTTACACATTCTCCAAGTTCATGTTGCCATTTAGCTAACAGGGGTGTGTTAGATGACATGGGGAATGTGGGCAGCAGGACAGAGGCTTGGAGCGGGGCTGAGAAGGACGCGCTGCCAAAATCCTGGATATTAGGCTTGATGGGGTCCGGCCACTTGGGAAGGAGGATTCCAGAGGGGCATAGACCACTAAGAGACAGAGAAGGGAGGGAAAGCAGCGACCAGAGCTGGATTGAAATAATGGTTAAGAGGCAGACAGGAAGCCTACAGTATACGTCTAGATGCTTTATTTGACAACAAAAATATTGCATTATTAATGTGCAACTTTATTTAAGAGCACATTTCGTATTGCTGACATACTGTACATACTGTACTGTACAGTGGTGCAACGGGTCATCATTGATCTGTGATCCATTCGGATCAATATCTTCGGGGCGGCACACACAGGATCCGCGAATTGATTTATGAAAAAAAAGAGTTGTGTGCACACACACAGTGTGGTCATGGCGAGCGGAGGGACGGAGAAGCTTGAACACCCCGCGTCATTTAAATGGGAACATTTTGGCTTCTCTGTCAAATTTAATGATGAAGGACAGAGGTTGGATAGAGTGCACGGCTCCCGTGTTGTCTGGCACAAAACAAAACCCTGAGAATAGCTGATAATAATAGAGGCTTATTAAAGATCCTCATGGTGCTGGAGGCGTCTCCCCTGTCAACGCCACCTAACCTGTTCATCCCCGCTCTGAGAGTCCTCGATGTCAGGCCATCTGTGCACATTTCTCCGACCAGGCTCACGAGAGCCGCTTGTGAGAGTGGCTTTGGGCAAAGGCAGTGACAGGTGCGGGCTAGTCTGTATTCTACAACAAAGTGCTGAAGTCTGCGGGAAAGACGCTGCGTAGACTGTTCGAAATACGCGTTTTACACTGAGACACTGGAGCTGTCGCTGAAGGATTGAAAGAGACAGTGGATGCGCCCCGGCCATAGCACTGACCGAGCCCTGCGCTCCCCTTCATTCTAAACGTTGTCCAAAAGCAAGTCCTTCTCCACGAAGCAGTGCACATGGAGGTGTGTATGAGTCGGCTCTCGCTCTACAGTGCAAGAGTCCGGACATCGGTGTGTGGGGTTGGGGAGAGCAGACTGGGCTTTATTCATTTAAATTTTCACTTTGGTTTCTGTCCCATGGCTTCAATTAGCAACAACGTGTGAATACAGGTACAATACTAGGCATATTGCTTGTTATTGAAATAACATTGACTACACAGTTTAGGTTTTAAGATGTATTTAATTGTCTCTGATACATTTAACATTATTAATACTGTATATGTTTTACTTTGATAACAGTGATAATATTAACAATTTAATAGCACTTCAGGTGAGAAGTTTCTCTAAGCACTACTCTGGAGTTATTATCTATTCACTCCATAAACTCCGGTGAGGCTGCTGGTGTGGCCACAGCTGCCCTGGGGTAGACTGACAGTGAGGCTGTCTAATTGTGCCATTGGCCCTCTGACCAACAACAACCAACTCCAACTCACACACCACATTTATCATGACATAGCAATAACATGGGGGCAATACCAATGACATTGCTGCAATACCACCCCCTAGAGGCGAGGGTTGACTCCAGAAGTTTCAATAATACATGGAATCCAATGAGCACTTTACATGTGTCAAAAACAATTAAAATAGTTTTATTGTTTCCAAAAAAAAATGCCATTCTCGTGACACCACTGAGAAGAGTGTAATGTTTTTTAACCACGCTGGTTTAGTGTTATATTTGTTTTTAAAGTCTTAGCTGTAGGCTTTGATTGTCAGTTTTTTTTTGTCATTTTTGAAACTTGCTCTGTTGGAGGAGACTGAGCTGACTTCATGAATTACAACAGAGGTTTGTAAATACACAGTTTATGATTCCTTCACGGCATGAATTGAGGACAGTACAACTCATTTGAGCGGATTGATTGATGGTTGTTACAGAAAGTGAATGCTGTTTTAAATTCTTTTCATTTCTCTAATTCTTTGTCAACCACTTTCTCGATGTAAAATGCTTCATTGTCAGAGGACTTCGTATTAGAGCCGAGGTATTCCTTTAACGAGAAACTTCATTTGCGGCGAGAGCGGCCAACAATGTGGCGACATGAACGCGAGAGGAGAGGTCAGGGTAAGGAATAATGAAAAGCGAGAATGAAGGAAATTGAACACGCGAAGGGCCCAAGGCGAGGACAGCAAAGAGGAATCAAGGCGCCAACACAAAGAGTGAACAAAGCCGGAATGCGGGGCCGATGAGAGGTGAGACCGAGAGGCAGGAGGGAGCCTGGATAGAATAAGGGAGGTGGTCAAAGAGCAGAGCCTGAAGAAATCCAGAGGCGCAAAGGTGGAGAGGAGAGACGAGACCACACCACACTCAACAATAACACCTGACGGACACCAACAAAAGAGAGAAACTTAAGAAGTAATTACAATATTGATCTGCGCAAAGGTGAGGCTGAAGTTCATTGGGGAAACTCTGGAAAGATCTACTAAACTATTCCGACCAGTAAAGGCTTTATAAGTGATAAGGGTTTTTCTGCATGGAACACACAGACACAGCAAGATCTCAGCTGGAAGGTCCTGGGTTCGATTCAGTGGAGTTTGCATGTTCCAGTGGTTTAAGTCCTTCAGAAAAGTGTGAGGGATCCTTATACAAATGAAATATATCGAAGTTTTACCATTTGCGAAGCCATTTGAGAGCATGGCCTACCCCACCCGATCTCCAGTTGTACACACACACACAGCCTTCGCTTTTGAGTGGTCGCTGAGCACTTCTCCCGTATGCTCTACAGTTTATGGGTAATGAAGCCTCAGCGGGAAGAAGTGGCGAGTGACAAGCAGTAGACAGGGCGGCATAGTGAAGAAGGGTTAATGCAGACGCGGCACAAGCACGTTCTTCGCTCAAAATGAAAAGAAGGGACTAATACGTTCTGAACTTCCAGTGACAGAGTTTGAAACAGCCAGTTAAATTCAAGGCGTGTAATGTATGTAAAAACAATGAGCAAACTGAGGAGTTATACTGTGCTCTTCACTGAAAAAAGAGTAAAACGACAATATAAAACCAATAAAACAAATCAGAAAATATTGAATAATAAACAACACTATACAAAGCTTTTTTTTTTACTTTCAATTAAGACAGTGCACTTAAAGGAACAGGCTACCGTTTTGCCATACTGAGATATGTTCTTCCCTGAGCTTAGACGAGTTGATGCGGACCTGTCTGGTGTTTGTGCGTGCACTCAGTCACGCAAAAAGACCAAAGTTGTTATGAGCATTTAGCCTCTCCTGTTTTCCTCCAAGTGACAAAGTTCTTCCACGTTTTCCCTATTTATATATGGTTACCTGAGGAAATTCTATAGGAGTGAAGATGTTGCTGCGCGGTGTCGAAGTGCTGCTAAGGTGTTATTACGCCTTACAATATAGCACTCCTTTTCATCCGCTTAGAAAATCGTCATGTTTAATTTTGTGTAACTATACTTGGATCAAGTAACTACTCACGTAACTGTATTTAAATAGGGGAAACATGGAAGAGGTTAGTCACACCTATTTGACTCCATAGAGGAGAGGAGGAGAGGCTAAATGCTAACAACATCTTTTGTCGTCTAAGCTCAAGTAAGAACATATCTCAGTATGGCCTGTTCTCACACATAGACATCATGTTTGCACCTCAAAGAAGATTAAATATGTTCACCTCCGGCCGGGTGTTTCTGACCACCAGCCTGGCTGCACATCATGGAGATGGGTCCAGGAGCGCCGGCCCACGCTGGCAGCTCACTGCTCCTACAGGTCGCCCAGTGGCATTGAGGATTGGTCAAATGCAGAGAATGAATTTCCCTACGGGGATTCATAAAGTATAACTTAACCTTAACTTTAAATTGTAACTCATCCAGATACAATTGTTTGCAGCAAAATACCTTGGCTTTAGTAATGAAGAAATGATCTAATTGCAGTGTTTCTGAGGTGCGTTAATGTTGCGCACGCTCCTCACTGTTGCAGACTGTGTACATTAAAAGCCCTTATGTTTCTCTCCGGGAACAGATTGCCATTAAAACTGTAAGTGCGAATGAGTTTGAATAAGCAAAACTCAGCCAGCGCCTTCAGCCGCTCAGCTTCATCTGCCACGAACCCCCGAAAAAAAACTAAAACTAAAACAACTCATCAGTGCATTTGTTTTCATAGCATTTCACACATATATATTTGATGAAAACCTGGAGGCGCAGCAGTGAACAGAAAGAGTCTATTATTTCCCACTTCAGAAAAATCACTTTGGTGTGTGACAGGCTTCTCTTATTTGGTACGAAAGGAAAACGTAGCTATGCATAATGTATTATTATATACATTTCAGGACGGAGCTACTCAAAACATGTCAGGAGATAAAAGTACAAATGCACTATTTTTTGACGGATTAAAGATACTTAAAACTCAATACACACTCTGCACTTGGAGTTTTCAAGTTTTCAAGTTTAGACATGGTATATTTTAAACCATTTATTCAATTTCAGACCAGGTTTAGTCCTGATTTGAGCTTGATCTCGGTCTGGTGGTACTTGGGAGGCCAGTATTTTATGAGGTGGAATTTGATGTGATGACCCCTGGTCCTTGTACCCCTGGTGGTAGCGGTGGTAGTTCCAAGACTGCAGTAAATATCAAGAACTTTTTTTTTAATCTCCTGGCCGTAATAGTGAGATCTACTCGTGTTCAACATGTGCATCAGAGCCAGAGCCAAAGCGGTGATTACAATAAGAGACAGATGAATAATGGATGAGCTTCTAACACTGTTTTTACATTTAATTATAATGGACACTGTGTTTAACCTTAACTGCAGCTCTGATGAACAGCAAAAACAATAATTACACTCAATGATATCGAACTTATAGGAAAGATCAATAGTGCAAAATAACACAAAGTCCACAATAATTAATCAAAGTACCACATTTTTAGTCACACTTTTTTCCATAGTTTGACTTATACTCAGGTGCGACTTATAATGTCACATGTTTGTTATTTTCACACTGACAGCTATTAGAAGGGCGATCTAGGCTTGTTTACGAGTATCAGTATCGCTTTAGATTAAGGTGCTCTCATTAAGTATGTGTAATCATTTTAGGGTAAGGATTAAGGTTAGGGTTAAGTTTATTGTTGGCTATGAATAAGCGTATTTTTCATGGCCTATTAGTATGTTAACGGATAAAAGTATAATAAGCAGTGTGTTAAAACTTTCCAAGCATAATATTAATGCTTATTAATACCTTATTAATACTTAATGAACACACTTTCATATAAAGTGTTACCCTAGTATCTGCTACTCCTGTACCACTGAAGATAAAAAAAAATGGTTATCAAGCAGCAGAAAGAAAGTTTGGAGTGAGCGAGAAACTTGTGAACAAAAAAAAAGCGAATGGCAGGCTGAAAGGTCGATGGCCACAGCTAGAGGAACGAGTTTGCAAATGAGAACTTGAACAACGTGCTGCCGGGAGAGGCTTGTCAACGGTGCAGTTACGCCTCCAGGCTGGTGCGACTTATAGTCCGGAAATTACGGTAATTTCACTTACCTTCTCGCCACTGCAGATCCTCATCCTGCCACCAGATTACACTATTTGTGAATCTTAATATGTTTTCCGTCTTCATTAGAAGTATTATTCTTAGATTTCCTTTGCTTCATAAATGGCCGGCTTCTCTCATAAATGTGTGTTTTGTTGGGCCTCAGGGATGCCATTTCCCTGGAGCCTCTCTTTTCTCTTTCTATTTTTGATGACCCAAAGCAAATGAGTAGTGTTTCATGATGATGTTTTCTTTCAATGTCTTTCCACCGTAAGAACTCCCGATCGAAAGAAATGTCACTGTGTATGTTTGGATGGATTTGACATTCAAAACAAACGTGATATTTTCTTTTCACCCTGACTGATTTGGCAGAACATGGCGCTGTTTCTCAGGCTTTTGAGTGAGTTTTATTGGTGCTTTCTCCGTGTCTTCGTTCTTTGGTTTGCTGACATATGCGATGGACCACGCGTTTCTCTGATTGGACAATCCGCCAGTCAATCACGGCCATCAGAACTGGCGGAGGTAACGCCCGGGCCCAAAGTTTGTAAAAAAAAAGGGAAAGTGTGTGGTGGCAGTCGAGAATACCTAGATTTATGGATTGTAAGACAAAAGAATTAAGCACCGTTTGATGTGTGTGTGGGAGAAAAAAAAATGCTTGTTGTTTTCAGTGCACTTTGACTAATTAAAGGATGAGATTCACGGCAAAACAAAAGATAAAAATGAGCGCAAACATAATACATTCATGATAATGAGCCTTTTATTTGAACAGCTTAATGCACAGCAAAAGCTGGACTTCGGTGATGGTTTGTCAAATCAAGCAAACCACTCAGCAACAAATTAGAAAGCTTTTGATGTTGTAAATATTTACAATTTACAGAAGAACATCTCAGACAAATTCAAAAGTACTTTATGTAGGAACATTGTAAAACATTTCACAAAGACGGGATAGACATATTCAAATCATTTCATTATTACATTGGCTTTTTTGATGACATAAAAAATGATTGTTTACATTTTTGTTTCAATGTTCAAGCCAGATCTTTTGGCTAAAACCAGTTTGCAATAAATAGTAATGCACAAAGTTTAGTTCTTGTTCTAGCCTCTTTTTTTAAACCAGTAAGAGCCCATGCTGTGCAGTAGTTCTTAAATTTTCCTAAACTTGTATGTGCCCTATTGTAATGCACAGCTATTTCACTAATACAACTACATTTTGTGATTCACCAAAATAACCTGAGTACAAGCTTCTTTTGAAAGTTTAATAATGTTTTGTCCTTCTCAAAGTCTCTCCAAATCATAAACACATGGCTGAGTGCTCTAAGTATTTAATTGAAGGTGACACAAATACGACAACCCAGCGTGTCAACAACTTTTACACCCTGCAAATGTGCGTTGGCTAATGGTATCTGCACACGCTCAAGCATTTAAGGGTTCACTTTTCGGGTCACGAGATGAATAAACACAAAATACACTCAACCTGGAGTTAAGGACTAACTTTAGCTGAAATTCATTATAATAATTTTGGCACCCTTGAAAACTCCTGTTCCCAACTTTTGTCTATGTTGTAGTGTAATATAATTCTATAAATTCTATTTTGACACTTTTCTTCTAAGAATAGAATATTTTGTTCTGAGTTCTTGTCTGTGGATATGGTCCTCATGTATTGTTGTGTTGTATCATTGTGAAATGTATTGTGAAATGTATTATGGCGTATATAAGCTTTCTTCCTTTTGAGCTTCCATAAGTGCATAATGTGAATTTAGAAAAAAAAAAGAACAAATGTAAACTACTCAAATGAAATAAACAAAAATCAATTATGTGGATAATGTGAGTAGCAATATGACGTGTTACAAGAAAATACGTTGTTTATTTAACCCCTTTTTTTTCTTCTTAATTTTTTTTACTTTTGTTTACACAGGTTTGTCTCTTGAGCATGTCGGGTGCACAGATACGCCTTAGGATTTTCATTTGCACACTACCACTTGTCTGAAAGCTTCCTCAAACCAGGATTCATCCATCCATCCATCCATTTTCTTCCGCTTTATCCGGGGCCGGGTCGCGGGGGCAGCAGTCTCAGCAGAGATGCCCAAACTTCCCGATCCACACACACCTCCTCCAGCTGTTCTGGGGGGACCCCGAGGCGACACCAGGCCAGCTCGGAGACATAGTCCCACCACCGTGTCCTGGGTCTTCCACGAGGCCTTGTCCCACTAGGACATGCCTGGAACACCTCCCGCGGGAGGCGACCAGGAGGCATCCGGAACAGATGCCCGAGCCACCTCAGCTGGCTCCTTTCGACGTGAAGGAGCAGCGACTCTACTCCGAGCTCCTCCCGGGTAGCTGAGCTCCTCACCCGATCTCGGAGGGTGCGCCCAGCCACCCTGCGAAGGAAACTCATTTCGGCCGCTTGTATTCGCGATCTTGTCCTTTCGGTCATTACCCAAATCTCATGACCATAGGTGAGGGTGGGAACGTAGATCGATCGGTAAATCGAGAGCTTTGCCCTCCGACTCAGCTCCCTCTTCACCACGACAGACCGATACAGCGACCGCATCACTGCTGACGCCGCACCGATCCGTCTGTCAATCTCACGCTCCATCCGTCCCTCACTCGTGAACAAGATCCCGAGATACTTGAACTCCTCCACTTGAGGCAAGGACTCCCCACCGACCTGAAGAGGGGAAGCCACCTTTTTCCGGTGGAGAACCATGGCCTCGGATTTGGAGGTGCTGATTCTCATCCCGGCCGCTACACACTCGGCTGCAAACCGCCCCAGTGCGTGCTGAAGGTCCTGGTTCGTTGAAGCCATCAGAACAACATCGTCCGCAAACAGCAGAGATGAGACTCTGAGGCTCCCAAACCGGACACCCTCCGGCCCCTGGCTGCGCCTAGAAATTCTGTCCATAAAAGTAATGAACAGAACCGGTGACAAAGGGCAGCCCTGGCGGAGACCAACACGCACCGGGAACAGGTCTGACTTACTGCCGGCTATGCGAACCAAGCTCCTGCTGCGGTCATACAGGGAACGGACAGCCCTTAACAGAGGGCCCCGGACCCCATACTCCCGGAGCACCCCCCACAGGGCACCACGAGGGACACGGTCGAACGCCTTCTCCAGGTCCACAAAACACATGTGGACTGGTTGGGCGAACTCCCATGAACCCTCAAGCACCCGACGGAGGGTATAGAGTTGGTCCAGTGTGCCACGACCAGGACGAAAACCGCATTGTTCCTCCTGGATCCGAGGTTCAACTATCGGCCGGATCCTCCTCTCCAGCACCCTGGAGTAGACCTTACCGGGGAGGCTAAGGAGGGTGATTCCTCTGTAATTGGAACACACCCTCCGATCCCCCTTCTTAAAGAGAGGGACCACCACCCCGGTCTGCCAATCCAGGGGCACTGTCCCCGACCGCCACGCGATGTTGCAGAGACGTGTCAGCCAAGACAGTCCTACAACATCCAGAGACTTAAGGTACTCAGGGCGAATCTCATCCACCCCCGGAGCCTTGCCACCGAGGAGCTTTCTCACCACCTCGGTGACTTCAGCCCCGGTGATGGGCGAGCCCACCTCCGAGCCCCCAGCCTCTGCTTCCTCATTGGAAGACGTGACGACGGGATTGAGGAGGTCCTCGAAGTACTCCTTCCACCGCCCGACGACATCCCCAGTCGAGGTCAGCAGCCCCCCACCCGCACTGTAAACAGTGTTGGTGAAGCACTGCTTCCCCCTCCTGAGGCGCCGGATGGTTTGCCAGAATCTCTTCGAGGCCGACCGATAGTCTTCCTCCATGGCCTCCCCGAACTCCTCCCAGACACGAGTTTTTGCCTCTGCGACCGCCCGAGCTGCAGCACGCTTGGCCTGCCGGTACCTCTCAGCTGCCTCAGGAGTCCCACAAGCCAACAAGGCCAGGTAGGACTCCTTCTTCAGCTTGACGGCATCCCTTACTTCCGGGCGCCACCACCGGGTTCGGGGATTGCCGCCGCGACAGGCACCAGAGACCTTACGGCCACAACTACGAGCAGCCGCATCGACAATGGAGGAGGAGAACAGAGTCCACTCTGACTCCATGTCCCCCGCCTCCCCCGGAATCTGGGTGAAGCTCTTCCGGAGGTGGGAGTTGAAGACCCCACTGACAGAGGGATCCGCCAGACGTTCCCAGCAGACCCTCACAACACGCTTGGGCCTGCCAGGTCTGACCGGCTTCCTCCCCTGCCAGCGGATCCAGCTCACCACCAGGTGGTGATCGGTTGACAGCTCAGCCCCTCTCTTCACCCGAGTGTCCGAGACACGCGGCCGGAGATCAGATGACACAACTACAAAGTCGATCATCGACCTCCTGCCTAGGGTGTCCTGGTGCCACGTGCACTTATGGACACCCTTGTGCTCGAACATGGTGTTCGTTATGGACAAACCATGACTAGCACAGAAGTCCAATAACAGAACACCACTCGGGTTCAGATCGGGGAGGCCGTTCCTCCCAATC